>NC_089837.1:160849752-162049752 GCF_035609145.1 Eleutherodactylus coqui | reverse complement strand
TTGATAACGCGTTACTTTAATAGATCAGGCTTTCACGAACACAACAATACCAAATATGTTTTGGGCTTTTATTATTTAGATTCTTTTATTATAAATGTTAAAAAGGTGTAGTTTTTTTTTTTACTTTTATATTTTTTTAATAATTAATAAAGCTTTTTAAAACTATTTTTCCCCCATAGGGCACAAGAACTTGCGATGGCTTGATCGCTCCTGCATTTGGGTGTAAAATTATAGTATCACACTACACCGCGATCTGACAGGCAGTCTATTAAGCCACAGGCATCTGCCATGGCAACCGCACCGCAGCCAGTGATCTCAATGTGGGGGTCTGTGCGAGACCCCCAAACGTTGATCCGGGCATTTAAATGCCGCTGTCCTTTAAATGCCCCGATCCCCCTCCAAATAAACGTAAATGTACGTCTTGTAGCATTAAGTGGTTAAAAATCCTTTTTTTGAAAATGTAAACATTTTTTTAGTATATCATATAAGGTACATAGAGCTTTTTTGCTCACTTTTATTGCGTTCTTTGGGATACAACATAAACAAACTAGGCATTTTGTTTCAGTTTTTTTTTTGGGGGGTTGCGTTCTTTGTCGTGCAGGATAACTGATGTGTTCAATTTATCGTACAGGTCGTTACAGATATGATACCAAATATGTGGGACTTTTAATTTTTTTTTTTTATACACAGGAATGGGGTGGGTGGGGTTGGGAGTGCGTTACTTTATTTTTATGTCTTTGCCGGGGACTTGAACCATAGAAGCTTTGATCGCTATGATAACGCATTATCACTTACAATAGCGATCATAATCAATGTCTGGCGTCCGGTTGACATGGAAACCCATCAATTACATAACTGAGGGCCAATGATGCT
Source organism: Eleutherodactylus coqui (assembly GCF_035609145.1). Taxonomy (NCBI): domain Eukaryota; kingdom Metazoa; phylum Chordata; class Amphibia; order Anura; family Eleutherodactylidae; genus Eleutherodactylus; species Eleutherodactylus coqui. The sequence continues at coordinate 162,048,879 of NC_089837.1, read as the reverse complement.
CCCTCTGTGAACCCTTTACATGGGGGTTAACAGTGAGGACACGTATGTTAAAGGAGAGTGATGTGTTTTACATGGGAGTGTGTAATAGAGGGGCTACAGGGAGACCGAGTGAGGCGTATGTATGGGACTATCATGATGGGGATGAAGGAAGATGTTCTTTACAAGGGGCTGTATTGCTGGAGGGACTAAAGGGAAGGGAAGTAAGCTTTATACATGGGGCAGGTTGGGGAGAACAAGGGAGGGAAGCTGCTTTTTGTACAGTAGTTGTTACTCAATAAGCGTTAGTCCAGACATGGCAGAGGAAATCTATCGCAAATTTCGCAACAGTTTTGTGACAAATCCATACCGGATGTGTGGCAAAAGCCGCGCATGTTATATGTAGATTGTGCCATGGTCTGGATCCAGATTTTACTCTTCGTATTGAAAAGGCTGAAATCCGCTGCGAAAATCTGCAGCATTTCTGCAAAAGAATGGGCATGCAGTGAATTTGAAAATCCACAGCAGGCTGCTTTTTCCATGTGGATAATTTCCACTATGCTACGGATATAAAAAATAAGCTTAGCTCCGCCCCCGCCCGACCCTCCTATTGCAAACAGCGGCAAAGGGCGGAGAAGAGAAGGGGGACAGAGTTTAGCAGTCACGCTGCTGAACTCCCTCCCACCTCTCTTCTCCTGCAGCTGTCATTGGCTCCCATATAAGTCAATGCAGCTGCCGCAGCCGCCGACGTTAACGTGCCCAACCGGGCGCTTTTACACTGCGGAGATACGCCCCTGTGCACTGATGCATTGTAAATCAATGCATCAGAGGGGCAGCGTATATCAGCCAGGGCGTGATATCCCGGCTGATATACGGCCGTGTGAATAAGCCCTAAAGCTAAAGGCCTATTTACACTGGACGAGTGTCGGGCAAACGATCCTGCACGGGAGCTAGCAGAGCTGGCTCGCACACGGAGCGGCCAGCAGGGGGTGGGGCAGTGTAGGAGATTTCTCTCCTCTCGCTCCCCCACCCCTCTCCATTGAGATACACACCGGCCGTTCGCTATGGAGCGGCGGCTGTTTAAACGGAACGATGAGCTTCATCGCTCATCTTTTATGCAGCATAGAAATCTCCTGCACTGCCCTGCCCCCCTGCTGACCACTCCATGTCCGAGCCAGCTCTGCTAGTTCCTGTGCAGGAGCATGGACGTACAGCGAAGAGTGTCGGGCATTGTTTTCCCAACACTCGTCCAGTGTAAATGGGCCTTTATACTTTGTTGATGCACCCTTTAGGTTTCTTTGGTTAGAAAAGGCTCCCATCTTGACCCCCTCACCCACAGCCCAGACATATGAAGAATATTGGTGCCATTTTTGGGTACATACACTATATTGTAAAACTTTTATAAACTTTTTTATGATCCCAGGGAGAGAAAACGCATCAATTCTGCCATAGATTTTTGGTTCGTTTTTTTACAGTGTTAATCACACAGCATAAATGGCACCATACATTTTTTCTGCGGGTCGGTGCGGTTACAACGATACCAAAATTCTTATATTTTTTTTAGGTTTTTCTACTTTTCCTCAATAAAAACCCTTTTTTGGAAAAAAAAAATTTTCTACATCGCTGCATTCAAAGTTCTATAACTTTTTTATTCTTCCATGGGCTGAGCTCTGTGAGGGCTTATTTTTTGCGAGATGAGCTGTAGTTTTTATTGCTACCATTTTTAGGTACATATGGCTTTTTTGATCACTTTTATTGCATTTTTTTTGTGAGGCAAAATAAAAAAAATAAGCATTTTGTCTGTTTTTTAGGGTTTTTTTTTTACACTTTTTGCTGTGCAGGATAAAAAACGTGTTCAATTTATTGTAAACGTCATTGCGGATACGGCGATACCAAATATGTGGGATTTTAATTAAAAAAAATGTTATGCTAATATAGAAAAAGACAAAAAAAAGGTTTGTTTTTTTTGTTTTTTTTTACATTTTTATTTTGTATTGCATTATTTTTATCTTCTTCTTACACTTTTTATGTCCCTGTGGGGGACGTGCACCATAGCATCTATGATTGCTATGATAAGGCATTGCAGAACTTCTGTCCTGCAATGCCTTATCGCTTCTGATAGCCATCATAGGCTATGGCAATATAAGACACCTGTATCTGGCATCCTGTTGCCATGGCAACGTGTCAAGCTCTCTGCGATCTGCTATCTCCAGGACGTAAATGTATGTCCTGTCGCGTTAAGTACCCCTCTGCCAGGACGTACATTTACGTCCTGTAGTGGGAAGGGGTTAAAAATAAGACCACAAAAGAATCTTTAGGTATATTTTACTAAAGCAATCTATTCTGACCTGGGGAAACCTGTTCCTTCAGTTGTAAAAGCGTAATAATGGTCATACACATGATACATATTACATAGTCTGCCCGTTTTTTCTAACAATATGATGCATCTATGGGTTCTACCTACATAACTAGTCCACATATTTCCAAATCAACACTGTGCATTTGAGCAAAATATTTGTAATACAGTGAAATTTCCCCCAAAATACTTTTTTTGAGAAGACCACTCCCTTATCCATAGGAGTTTTCCTATGACAGATTTTCAGTTCTACTATATATAACGCATACTGGCCATTTTCTTTGAGGAGGCAATCTCCCCCTAGAAGATCACTTTTGAATGCAAATTTGGTTAGTCGTCTCAAAGAAGTTTCCCTCTAACTCACCAGATGTCACTCTAGCCGAAGCATACACTCTGCTCAGCCATATCTGGAACAGTCTCTGCCACTGAACAACAAGCTGCAGGTAAGTTTATGTAACCCATACTGTGAAATATAACACATTTTATTTAATTGAAAAGAAAGCTGAGCACGGGAAAAAAAACTCAATTTCCACCCATTTGAAACCAATATCTATTCTACCAACCACAAATAACAATGTATCCTTAGTGGTTTTCTGGGAAATTTACATTAATGGCTGAAATGTTACTTTATAGGAGAAAAAGGATACAAAAATCAAGCAAAGATAGAGGTGTGGCTTGAAAATAGTGCCGTAAAGATGCTTCTAAAAGCACTGTAAGACCCCAAACTGACCTCTTGGATCCATTACCTGCAATGTCAGACCCCTGACTACCAAGCCATTCATGGCCAAACATTTAAAATGCATGAAGCCTGCCTTGGACTCCCAGAGCCCGCAGATTCAGCAATTTATGGTGCTGGCCACCACATCTCCGACTCCAGGGATGAGCCCCAAGATGGCGCCAGACCCACAACGGTCTCCCACTCAGCTCCCGCAAGTTGTTACAGCAGCCTCCTCTTCTCAGCAGTAGGCACTCAGCATTATGGCAACTCCACTGTCAGAACAGAGTGCCATCTTCACAACTGGCTCCCCACCAGCGGCACGGAAACTACTTCGACAGCGCTGTCTAAGCAGGCACAGCAGAGACATTCACCCACATGGCCTCTGACCTCTTTGGCAGCATCCATTTCCATCACAGTTGGAACTTGCTCCCCAGATCATGAGGCACTGGTTACCAGAGTAGGGTCCACCCAAGCAAAGGTTTTCTCCAAGTTCAAATCTAAGTTGCAGGCCATTTCCACTCGTCTTTCTACCTCTGAACAGGTTTCTGAATCCTTTGATGCTAGATTCTCAAAATTGGAGGGGAAGCTTTTGACACAAAGGGGCCTCAAGTGATCTTTAATCCTACAGGTTTAGATTTTCAATAACTATCTCTCTTACCCTCCCTTTACTAAGATCTATATTGATAAACTGACCACTCCATGAAGGCAGGAGTCCGAAAACCCTTGAGGCGTGTTGCGTAGTGTGCATTTCTTCAAAGACAAAGAGGATATTGTGTGTCAAGCCTGGAGCAAGGACCCCCTGGCATACCTGGATGCGACCATTACCCTTTTTACAGGTGTTTCTTGGCGCACTCTGGCTATGAGATATCTGAAACCTTTTCTCCAACAGTTACCTAAAGCAGGAGCCACTTACAGTTGGGGCCACCCATTTCACCTGCAAATCAGGCACAGTGGCTCTCTCTTTGCCCTACTCAGCCCAGACCAAGTTAAACATCCGCATCTGTTTTTGAAATTATATCTCAAAAGCCTTTAAGTAAGTTTCCTCATCCTTTTAAGACAAATGTTGTTTTTTCTGTTGTATATTGTTAAGCCAGTGAAACAGGTGATCTTTTTATCTAGTTTTCTTCTCTTTGTTCTACTATTCTTTCCCTTCTTTTTTCCACCCTAATCTTCACTAACCTTTTTTTTCCTCTTCTCTTTCCTTCCAGATACTTGGCCATGTCCACCCTCTACTTTGCTTCCATAGACACCAAGGGACTGAAGACCTGGGAACATCTCTTCTCCACCTCCTTTGGGCTTCCTGAAAAAAGGCTACCTGAACCATTTCCGGGGCATGCGGTGTCCTCCTTTCAGTCTTGTAGGTTCTCAGACTCTTATCAGTTATGTTGAATATACATCCAGAGATGATAAGAGTCATTTACACAGGATGATTATCATGCTAAATTCGTTCAAAAGTGCTAATCGTCGCATCTAAATGCACAGCTATTATTTACTATTCGTTTACAGTTCGCTGGTCACTCACTTTCAACCAGCATGAAAATCATCACTGACTTCTCGCTAAGTGTAAACTCTTCCCACTGAATGTGAAGCGCAGAGCGAGAAGCCAGCGGTGATCTGCCTGTCTAAACGCTTTGCACGAGCGCTAACAAACTAGCGGTGACGTCAGCACTTGTGCAATCATTTAGATGGCTGTTGATCCATCTAAAAGGGACATTAGTATCTTGCTTTCTAACAAGGTCCATTGGGAGCTGATATCCACATTATCTGACCCTCAGGGGAGCTTCCTATTTGTCAAGGGCCATCTGGCAGGTAAGATGTTCACCCTTGCAGATGTCTACCTCCCCAATACCAATTAATTAGCCTCTCTGCATAGTATCTCCATGCTGGTTTACAGTGACCGTTTGGTATTGGCGGCTGAATGAGTCGCTTCCTTAGGACGCTCTTGTCTCTGTCAGCGTCCAGAGGGAGCGGTCTCATTATTTCCAAGACCATCTTCCTGAGGAATCCTCTCCTTTGATGGTCTGGGCTGCACATAAGTGTGTTATCAGGGACCTTCTGGTGAAAGATAGCGCAAAGTTGATTATATTTGATCAGAATTCAGCTTAGTTGAGCCTTCAGGAGGGACTGGAGACCGAGATGTGAGAGCCTGTCTGATGGAACTGATAGTGAACTGTGTTGAGCAGCTGGTGACACAAGGGCCAAATGTTTTTTGTTTTGTTTTTTTAGAACAAACAATTACAAAATGCTTCTTAGACCACAGCACAGCTAATGAATAGGAAAGAAAACGGACACAATAGTGTGAGATGTGATTTCAGTACTTAAAACACAGTAAACAATCACTATTAGCTGCAGGCAGCATGTTTGCATGTGTTTCTCCTTCCTTCACCCCACTGCTCTCATGGATTTCAATGAGCACCGTGACTCTTGCTCTATCGTCATGGCACCTTTAGTAACACACATAACTATTTGCCAGCAGGCAGCGGATAGCGAATGGAGACCCCTAGTGGCCAGCACGTTAGAGGGATTTTTAGTCACAAACATAATTTTAGATAAAAAAAAGTAAATTGCAGTTTTGCTAGTTATTACACTGGCTATCATATAAGCACAAGGTGTTTGTAAAGTTAGTGACCATTTAACCCTTTTTGCTGCTATGGGTGTTTTTGGGAGTTTTTGACCCCCTGGAAGCCAGGACACTTTTAAAGTAAACCTCTGGTACATTGTTAAAATATCACTCAGTACTTTACTCTCAGAGATACATTTGTGTAATTTTCCATAAAAGGGTAATTTTTTTTATTCTTAGAAATTGCTATTAGAGGCTAAAAGTGTGATCAAGCAGAAAATTAAGTGCATCATACCTCATATAAATAAGTTCACCATGTGCGGAGTTCATATATACTATGTAGGCCTATGTCTACGTGCACATATCTTAACAAAATCACTAGAACTGGAATGGCCAAACAGGGAGAATACTACTGATGACCTATCCTCAGGATAGGTCATCAATAGTTGATCGGCTGGGGTCTGTTGCTTGGGACCCTGACCAATCAGCTGAGCGGCTACGTGATGTCAGCGCCGCAAATACACAGAGGTCAGAGCTGAAACAGTGAAAGTCTCCCTGCCAACCTCCGTTTAGTGGCCGGAGCTTGTAACTGCAGGCACAGCTTGCGTTGATTTCAATGAGAGCCGTGCCTGCAATTACAAGCTCCGGCCACTACACAGAGGTTGGCGCAGAGACTTCTGCTGCTTCAGCTCCGACCTCTGTGTTATTTGCGGTTCTGACAGCATGCTCGGCATAGGGAAACTCACACGGAATCTTCCTGTGCCTGCTGCTGGCGACCTTGCTTACCTGTCATTTCTTCTGTTCTGCGGATGTGTCGCCAGTGCACATGCGCAGCACAGAGTTCCCCGCACCACCGCTAGGCGATGACGCAGATCTCGCGACCCTTTTGCAATGCTCATTGCAGAAGGGACGTGGGACGGAAGGTTTTCACTGAACTTCAATGGAAGCCATTGACCCGGATTTCGGGCTAAAATAGAGCATGCTGCAATTCAAGATGGCTATACATACCCGATTATGAGCAAATATATGGGGGAAGTCGAGGGATATATCAGTTGACTGATATCTTATGGGTGTGTTCAGTTTATGACTCTGTTCACAGTGGCATTTTTTCCAATCCATCGTATTTTTGGTTGAAATAGCTGTGTAGTCTGCAGCACTCTTCTTGGCATCAAAAATACTGGAAACACCCCTTTCCCTTTTATTACTTGTACTAACAATGGAGATTTTCCCCAGAGAATACGACAAAACCCTCATATTTATGGCCTGAAATGTGGACGACAAGAAAAATGTAATAAAAATGATAATTCTGCCATGGAGTTATACCTCTACAATCTCTACCGATTGCGCTACCTCAGATATTCTTCAATAGGCTGAAGCACTTAATAGCAAAATTGATATGGAACGGTTAGGGGCATAGGATAAACATTGAGACCTAAGACTTCTGGTAGCATAGGATTACCAGATCTCGATTTATAGAAACTCTAGTCACATTACCCATATCATGGAAATGATTTGCCCTAAATCTCAAAAGCTCTTGGTAGACCTAGAACTATCTGTACCGGAAAGAAAAAGTAACCATTTCTTTTGGACTACAACATATAATAAATTTAACTATAATAACATTTCAAACCTATTAACCCATTTTACTATTGGGACATGGCAGAAGTTTAATAAAAAAAATATAAACTGATGCTTCTGATTCCAAATATATATTAATCTTTTAAGGAGAGAATTTCCCAGGACACTAATTTTAGCTTTCTTTTAACCCAGTTCTTTAATAAAGATGGTAAATTTATATCAAGACGAGATCCTTAACCTCCTTAAGAATATTATAATTAATGCTAAAGAATAATATGTCTTAAAGGATTCTCTTCTGATATTTTGAACGCTAGTAATACAACTCCTTTCCACAATCTGTTTTGGCAAGAGACTCTGCAAAACAGTACAATTTGTAAGATATACAAAGTGTTATCTCGTACTTCTGAAATGCTCTTTTCTATAAAGAAATGGAACTATAAACTAAATGGAACTCAGACAAGAACTTACAAGTTTTGAGGTGCTCCTATTCCTGTTTCTCTGCAACTACAGGAACTACATTTTAAAATTAATCTCTAGATGGTATTAATAACAAAAACTTAAATAGATCGTGATCATGCTTCACTGTGTTGGAGATGCTTAAAAGATATAGGTACCCCTTCACGTATGTGGTATACATGTCCTGTTATACGCCCATTCTGGATGATCATCCAAGAGATCAGCTCCTTTCTAGATACTAAAATTAGTCTAACGCCTGAACTCCTCGTGTTAAATTTTGATCCCTTACACGCATTATTGAGAAACTCTTCAGTAGTACAGTTACTTCTTAACACTGCTAAATCATTAATTCCTAGATATGGAGGGAAATAAACGTTCCCTCAATACTAGAATGGTTAATGGTTAAGAGATAAGCTTCATTAAGACCTCATGTCCACGGGCACGCACGGTGGAATCCCCGCAGCCATGAGGCCAAAAATGACAGCATACTCACCTGTCCGGATGCTGTGGGTCTCCACTCTGTCGCGACTGGATCTTCTTCCTACCAGCATGGTGGATGTGCTCAGCACGCTGGCTGCGTGCAAGCGCCGTGCACACTTGTTTTTCTCCTGCTCTCCCGTGGATCCGCGGCACAGCACAAAAACAGCTGCGGGTGTGCCGCGGGTACAGACGACGTCCATTGACTTTAATGGGAGCTGTCGGTGCAAGAGATCTGCAGGAAAATGGAGCATGCTGCGATTTCTTCCGACATGTGTAACCCGCACACCAGGGGAAAAAAATCACATCCGCATACATTTATTTGCCCTGCGGATGCTAATGCGGGAGACATGCGTGGATTTTATATTTAAAATCTGCACGTGGACATTGGGCCTTATGCTTATGAAATATGCAAGAATATTCAAGAATGGAACTAAGATACACATTCTAAAATATGGAATCATTGGTTAAATTTTCAAAACAAGCTATTCTCAAACTTTTCCAGATTACTGTAAAATTTAATATTTACTGTGATTATTGATAAGCTTATAAGAATATTATCGACATGCCTATTTTCTGGTGAAAGAGTACTTGCACTTTCACCGTTTGGCGCACCTCTGCTCTGTTGGCCTTTTTAGTCTTCTTCCGACAGTTGAAGACAGCCCCATATAGCGCTACATGGGGCTGTCTTCAGCTGTTGGAAGGAACAGATAAAGCCAACTGAGCAGAAACACTCCGGAGGTGAAAGTGCAGGTACTTTTTCCATAAGCAGATCAGCAGAGTTGTTGATAATTTGGATCACGTATGTATGTATGTATGTACAGATGGCAGAATTCACAGGGCAATTTTTTGTGTGAATTCCGCCTCTAAAAACTGCATCAAAATCTGCTGTGGTTATTGGCATGGACCCGCACACAGCTTTAGACCTGTGAATGGGCAAAATCTACAAATGGAATTCTGACGTGGAAAACCACGGTAGAAAGAAACAATTTTTAGAGGCGGAATTCACATGGAAAATTCTGTGGTGAGCTCCTCCGTTGGAACATACCCTTCATTTCTAAATACTTACTGCTTAGGAATCAAAGAGAACATGAGAAGCAAGTTGTTTTTTTATGTAAATGTCAGCCGCCTCTTTTTATCAATTGAAAAAAATAAACTAATAGTGTCATCTCATTTGTTTTTGTAAAAAAAGAAATAAAGAAAGAGGGTGGCTTCCCGCATTTCACTAGTATATGCTGTAGAGTTTCAATGCCGGCCGTGTTCTGTTCTGGAGTCCTCTGTAATAATGAAGCCATGTGGAAATGAAAACATTGATAATGGTCCTGATGGCTCGCCATCGGACATGCGCCGTACAGAATTTCCCGCGCCATTGCTAGGCGATAATGCAGAATCAGCGACCTGTCCGCATTGTAAATTGCTGACGGGTCAGACATTTGCTATTGACTGCAATGGAAACCGTCCGTGCGGACACGACACTAAAATAGAGCATGCTGCAATTTTTTTTCCTCCATCAGTGGAAAAATCAAAATTGATTTCCGCTTGTGTGCAGGAAAAAGCGCGTTTCCATAGCATGCTATGGAAGGTATTTGCCGCAGAGCCCAGAGGCAGACATCGGCTTCGGATTCTGCAATGCAAATATGCCTATGTGTAGCCGTCTATAATTAAAGTCACTGATGCTGAGGCTGCAAAACTATGCAGCTGGCCCCACTAGAATGAGGAAATGTCAATTATTTCTTAGGTTGCATTCACACGGGTGAATACGATATCTGTCCGAGAAATCTTAAATTTGTGATTTTGGGTGCAAAGTAGTTTTGAGAAGATGATATATTGTTCTTATATACATGCATTTTCATGGACATAGCCACAGTAACTAGAGAAAAATGTCATTGTTTAATTTATATTCATAGAAATCCTACATGTAATAGAAGGAAGGAGTACATTACAAATCTACCCATTTAAAAAAAAAAACCCTTACGATTTCTTCAAGCATTTAGATTTTTTTTCTACAACTTTGACTAGCAAGCCGCACCCCACGCCCCATCTGGAGGTCGAAATTGAAAATAACCTTAGGTGCCCTTAGTGTACAATAGAGTTAATATTTCTTTTAGATCGCCATGTTTTAAAACTGGTTAAAAACTATAGAAATCTCAACACTGAAAGTGCAAACCAATGTGAACCTATTGTAGACATTAAACAACGTGTTACATTGAAATTCCCGTTTTAGCACTTCCTTCTTTCATGTTCATCACTAGAATAAGCCATGACTGAGAATTACAACTGAGGTTCAGAAGGTCAGCTTCAATGAACTGAAAACAGTATTCACCTGGCAAAAGACTAAGAAAAAGAATCAGATTTTATGTAAGAAGATTAGAACCTTAGAAGGCTGCCCAGCAATTAGGGATTAAAGAGGAAGCAACTTTTCATGTGAGATGTTGTCTTGACCAGTGATTTGTGTTTCTAGGTTATAAACCATTATAATTCAGTTCTAGTACTGTATATCCAGAGTAAATGTTTGTATAAGTGTGACTTTAGACTGAAGTGGGCTGTTGAACACTCTGTTTGCTCTATCAGCTTTCTTCAAGAGTGCGTTAAGTAGGATGAAACATTTGCTTTGGTAATTATGGCTGCTGAAGCTTCATTCATGCAAGCTCATTTGATTTCTCTACTAGTTCTGTATTTGGAAGGTTCTATGCTAAGTGCCTGTGGACTTAATGTTAGTTGTTGGAATTAATTGCACAGCTGTATTTCTTATGCATTGTTTGTTCTATCATTGTCTGTATTGATATAGTTTCTTCAGAGAAAAGGTAGCAAAAAGGTTAGAAGATACAATTGTAAATGCAGACACAGTAACATGATGTGTAAGGCTGAAATAAGACATGTGCATACAGTTCATCATCAGTTCATTGCCCCCAAAGAAGGCAAAAAAAAGAGTTAATAATCATCTTTATTTATGTAAGGCCAACATATTCCACAGCGCTCACAAAAAAGGGTATTCAGAAACAAAACCACGGTTACATGTAGTAAACGGTTGATGTAAACAATAGGGGTGAGGGTCCTGCTCCAACAAGCTTACATACTACAAATAGTGGTGTGATACAGAAGGTAAAGGGGCTGGAGATGTGCACGGTATGGGAGGTGGAGAGTGAGGGATGCTATATACATAGACAATGGTCAAATTGAGCCGAATAGTAGCCGAATCAGTATGACTGCAGGGGGTGGTTGATTGTGGCGAGCAGGGATTGCAGTTTTTAGGATAGGGAGCATGTCACAAAGACTGAGTACAGAGGGGTTTGGTTTAGGAGATATGGTATGCCTCCCTAAAGAGGTCTGTTTTTAGAGCACGCATGAAGTTTTGTGTGTCAGTGATTGCCCGGATAGTTTGGGGTAGTGCATTTCCAGAGGACTGGTGCTGCACTGGAGAAGTCTTGGATCGGGAATGAGAGGTTCCAGTTAGAGTTGCTAATCTGATTTTGTAATCGGAGGGTGCAAGCTGGATGTTAGATTGAAATGAGGGAAGCAGTGTAGGGCGGCACTGCGCTGTGGAGAGCTTTATGAATGAAGGTAGTGAGTTTGAATTAAATTCTGTATTTGACGGGCAGTCAGTGCAGTGGCTGGCACAGGGCAGAGGCATCCAAGCAGTGGCTGGATAGAAGATGAGCCTGGCTGCCGCATTCAGGATAGATTGGAGAGGGGAGAGTCTGGCTCGGGGGAGATCGTTCAGCCGCGAGTTGCAGTAATCGAACAGAGTGGATGAGGGCAGCAGTGAGCGTTTTTAGTGTGTCCACGGTGAGAAAAGGGTGGATTCTTGCGATGTCCTTGAGGTGCAGTTGATCTGTTTTGGGCAAGAAATTGGATGTCGGGGGTAAAGGAGAAATCAGAGTCGAATATAACCCCAAGGCAGCGGGTGTGCTGTCTGGGAGTTATGGTAGTGCCACACACTGAGATGGAGATGTCTGGATGAGGTCAGGGTGCAGACGGCGAAAACACCAGTAGATCAGTTTTTGAGAGGTTCAGTTTTAGGTAGACATAGTTTTAGAGACAGAGGATAGACAGTTGGTGATGTTCTGGAGGAACAGTGCTGTGATGTCACGGAAAGAGGTGTATAACTGGGTGTCATCAGCATAGAGATGATACTGATAGCCAAATCTTCTGATGGTTTGTCCAATAGGGGCTGTGTAGATTGGGAAGAACAGGGAGACGAGGACTGCGCCCTGGGGGACCCAACAGCAAGGGGAGGAGGACAGGAGGTAAAGCCTGCAAAGGATACACTGAATGAGCGGTGAGGTAGGAGGAGAACCAGGAGAGAGCAGTGTCCTTTAGGCCCATGGAGCGAAGCATATTGAGGAGGAGTTCATGGTCAACAGTGTCAGATCCTGCGGAGAGATCGAGAAGGATCAGTAGGGAGTAGTCGCCCCTCGATTTAGCCGTCAAGAGGTCATTTGACACTTTTGTAAGGTTCCAAAGCCTCACTGCTCTTACAGTAAAGAACCCTGTTATGTCGGTGTAGAAACCTTCTTTCCTTAAGACGTAGAGGGTGCTCCCTTGTTACAGTCAAAGTCCTGGATATAAAAAGATGGTGGGACAGATCTATGTATTGTCTTATATATAGTTATTTGGTCGCTCCTCAGCCGTCTTTTTCCTAAACTAAATAATCCCGATTTTGATAACCTTTCTGGATATTGTAGTCCATCCAGTGATTTGTAACAAGGAAAATCTCAGGTGCACCTACTCCTCTTTTGATGCACCCCATGATCCTATTTGCCTTGGCAGCAGCCACCTGACACTGGTTTTGCCAGTTACGTTTACTAAAATCCCAATGTCCTTTTCCATGTCAGTGTTACCCAGTAGTTTTCATTTAGTGTGTAATGGTGACATGTATTTCCTGCCCATGTGCAGAACGTTACATTTATCAGTGTTAGATCTTGTTTGCCACTTTTCTGCGAAAACCCCCAACTTATCCAGATTGATTTGCAATCTTGTGTCTTCTCTTGTGTTAATCACTTTACATAGTTTTTATATCATCTGCAAATATTGATATTTTGCTGTACAATCCCTCCAGTACTGCCCCCTGTAGTACCCCACTAGTAATACATTGTAACATAGTATACTAGGCTGAAAAAAAGACACGTGTCTAGTAGAGATGAGCGAACTTACTTGTTTAGGGCGTTTTTGGACTTGAGCACCACTTTTTCCGAGTAACTGACTACTCGAATGAAAAGATTTGGGGGGCGGTGTGGTGGAGCGGGGGGTAACAGGGGGGAGCTCTTCCACCCCCCAAATCTTTTCGCCCGAGTAGTCGGTTACTCGGAAAAAGCGGTGCTCGAGTCCAAAAACGCCCTAAACGAGTAAGTTCGCTCATCTCTAGTGTCTATATAACATCGTATTAGAACGGCATTTTTAACGCACCCCATCATTGCAATAGGTGATGTGTTGCATTTTTAAAAAGCGCTGCAACGCTCTAAAATAGGACAGACATCATCGATTTAGCACACTCTAGAAACGCCTTAGAAGCCCCATTACAGTAGAAGTGGAAAGAAAGAAAAAATTCCTGTGCTCAGGGTAACCTCAGGAGGGAACACCTTGTCAAAAGGCCATACGTGTGCATGGTCAAGTGCAATAACTATGCAATGATGTGAAAAGTCTAATCGGTGATGACTTGAAGAAGTGGAGTTTTATTTAAAGGGGTTGTCCCGCGAAAGCAAGTGGGGTTCAGCACTTCTGTATGGCCATATTAATGCACTTTGTAATGTACATCGTGCATTAAATATGAGCCATACAGAAGTTATTCACTTACCTGTTCCGTTGCTAGCGTCCTCGTTTCCATGGTGCCGTCTAATTTCAGCGTCTAATCGCCCGATTAGACGCGCTTGCGCAGTCCGGTCTTCTCCCTTCTGAATGGGGCCGCTCGTGCCGGAGAGCTGCTCCTCGTAGCTCCGCCCCGTCACATGTGCCGATTCCAGCCAATCAGGAGGCTGGAATCGGCAATGGACCGCACAGAGCCCACGGTGCACCATGGGAGAAGACCTGCGGTCCACCGTGGGTGAAGATCCCGGCGGCCATCTTCGCAAGGTAAGTAAGAAGTCACCGGAGCGCGGGGATTCGGGTAAGTACTATCCATTTTTTTTTTTATAACCCCTGCATCGGGTTTGTCTCGCGCCGAACGGGGGGGCTATTGAAAAAAAAAAAACCCCGTTTCGGCGCGGGACAACCCCTTTAACAGGACAAAGTAGTTCAAAGCGTTTCGGGGCTCTCAGGGCTCCTTTCTCAAGCACAATATGACCCGTCGGACGCTGCTCCTGTGTCCTGTAAAGCCTCATTGAAATCAATAGAGGCTAAGTACTGCATTTTTCATGCCATTTAAAAAACACCTGTGTGAGTGGCCTGACAAAATTTTTTGTGATTATTTTTTTTTTCCAAGTTAGCTGCATTTTATTTTGGATTACCTTTTATATATTTCTGCGAATGTGGCCCAACATTTTCCAATAATCTGGCATTTTTCCAGTCCCAAAAATTAAAAGGATTCTAAAATATAAAGTAGCCCCAACCATCAATGCATTATATTATATGAGTGTGATGTTCATAAAAAGTTTCTGCAAGTTGCTTTTAGAAATGTCAACAAGCTTGCCAACCGACCTTCTCCTGAGGGGAGAAACCAAACAAATAAGCTCACAGCACATTGACTTATAGTTCTTGCAAGGTTTAAATGCAGATGCAGTTTCACAAAGTCCAGGAATCTATCATGAACACTTGATTACCAAAAATATGTAGAACGTGACAGTATCTATCCGGGTGCGAGTTGTCAAACAGTCTTTATTTATCCAGCGCAAAAATAACACGTGACATTCTGCCCCACATAGGAGACTTTATGAAGGATGCTTAAAGGGGTTGTCCCGCGCCAAAACGTGTTTTTTTTAATTTTTTTAACACCCCCCCCCCCCCCCCCCCCGTTCGGCGCGAGACAACCCCGATGCAGGGGTTAAAAAAACAACCCGCACAGCGCTTACCTGAATCCCGGCGGTCCGGCGTCTTCATACTTACCTGCTGAAGATGGCCGCCGGGATCCTCTGTCTCCGTGGACCGCAGGGCTTCTGTGCGGTCCATTGCCGATTCCAGCCTCCTGATTGGCTGGAATCGGCACGTGACGGGGCGGAGCTACACGGAGCCGGCATTCTACACGAGCGGCCCCATAGAAGACTGCAGAAGACCCGGACTGCGCAAGCGCGGCTAATTTGGCCATCGGAGGGCGAAAATTAGTCGGCACCATGGGAACGAGGACGCTAGCAACGGAGCAGGTAAGTATAAAACTTTTTATAACTTCTGTATGGCTCATAATTAATGCACAATGTATATTACAAAGTGCATTATTATGGCCATACAGAAGTGTATAGACCCACTTGCTGCCGCGGGACAACCCCTTTAACAAAGACCCATATGTGGGTTGTAATACCATATGCTGTTTTATCTTTGATGAATAAATACAGTTTGCTAACTTCACAACCATATAAGCTGTATGTTCCCAGGAGTCTTCTCCTTTAGGTCGGCTTCACTTTAGCGTAAACGTATTTGGTGTGTTTTCGCAGAATGAAACTTGCGGATTTGCATGCGCAACTGCATTTTTTACTGTACTTATTGCACATGCATATCATACACAACTGCGCACGCAGATAAAATACACACAGATGCTGCCTGCCATTGAAAGTCTTAGTAGAGATAAACTTTCTGACTGACTACCAAAGACTGCTATCTAAAAACTAGCTGTATAACTCCTAATACCCTGTTTCCCTGAAAATAAGACATAGCATGATTTTCCAGAATTTTTGAGGATGCAAAATGATTTTTCAGGCTTTTTGAGGATGCTTGAAATATAAGCCCTACTCCAAAATTAAGCCCTGCTAACAGATAATTAAAAAAGTCAATTTAAATAGTATCCAGGCAGCTATACATGTAAAAAAGTTAAACCTTTTTGAACAAAAATTAATATAAGACACGGTCTTATTTTCGGGGAAACACGGTAGTAAAGCTACAGAAAGTTTATCTCTACCAAGACTATAGGTTTGGCCATCCTCCATAGATGACTTCAGTTACCAAACTATTATATATTATATAGGAGCAGTCTTGATACTGCCATGTTTATGGACTGACCTTTGCAGACTGGGTTTTTAAATAGAGGTATTTGTCTGTTTACGTTATAATAAAGATTTATATTTTTTTGAGAATTAATACCAATTTTGCTTATGGCAATTCAAATTCAGCGCTCCATGAATGCCTGTGATTGGTTCATCGACCGCTGGCTGTGATTAAGTGGCAGCCAATCAGAGGCAGCGCTTCTAGGAGGCGGGGATTTTTCAATTCTCGTCCAGAAGAGATGAAGGAGAATAGCGCCCAGGAGAAGATGCGGCCTGGCTGACGGCGCTTCTAAGGTGATGTATACTGTTTTTTTCCTGCAGCCAGGGCTTAGTTTAGGGCTTTGACAGTACAATTTCCAACTGTGAAAGTTGCATCGTATCGCATGAAAATCACGTTTTAGTGTGATGCAACAGAGAGGAAGGCTCCATAGGGAAACTTGGGCTACAAAACCTTACAAGTCACGTGCATATCGCCGAACCCGCAAGATTTTTGTGTCGGGATGTCGCATGCTACAAAACATCGCATGTGTGAATTAACCAATAGGAAAGCATGGGCTTCATATACATGCAATTTGTATTAACACGACAAAATAGCGCGACTTTGTCGCCCGTGTGAAGGAGGCCTAAAGGGCCATTTACATAGGACGATTACCGCTCAAAATGAGTTCCAATGAATGGAAATGAACGATATTGTCCCATGTAATTGCATAAAAAGCATTTTCTATCCGTCCCCTTTTCGTTATCACTGAGCGAGAAGCTCAGCACATCACATTCCATGTGAAGCGCTGAGCGAGAAGCCTGCGGTCCAGTTCTGCACGATTGAAAACGACTTTAGCAGTGACGTCAGTGCTAGTGCAGTCGTTTAGATGACTGTAGTCCCGTCTAACTGAGACAAACTTTTATTGTAAGTACATTTGTACTTAGAATAAAAGTTTGCTATCCAACCCGAGCTGAATAATATCCACGTGGTGCACAAAAGATAACTTGTCTGTTACTTGCTATACATTGCAACTGTAATGGAGAAAACAAAAAGGTTTTAAAGCCAGTCACCAGTGATGACTCAGTGGTTTATGACCCTCCTCCTAACACTGTTTCACAACCCTACCACTGGAAGCAGTTAAACTAGACAAACCAACCGCAGGGAAACAAGACTTGTTTTGTACACAGACATTGTGGAGAGAAAGCCGGCAATAAAATTACGGTAACCAGAATCCACACCTGGTCAGATTTGTATTGAAGGTGAGCGTATGTTCACACTGCCGAATGTATCTAAAGGGTTCTATGACCTAACGTTTGTCAAAAATGACTTTTTGAAGTAAGTCTGACCAGTATGCTTTGACATACCTGTATTAGAAATCCTTGTCAACTGTGCTTTTCAACACACAGGAATTAGGCAAAATAAAAAGGGTATGGGACTCTGAATGTGGCAACGCAAAAATTATTTTTTTTCCCCTAAAATATATTTTAGCAAACGTACTAATTTTTAAAAACTATCAATTTAGTATTGGCATACTCACCAATAAAATAAAGCAGGCATTTTATTTATACTGCACAAACAAACTTAAAAAACTGTAGCGCAATTGAAGTTTTTTTCACCACGCTCCCCCCCCCCCAAAAAAAAAATTAATTACTAAACATTAATAAATTATATGTACCCCAAAATGCTGCAAACAAAAATTATAATTTGACCTACAAAAAAAGCAAGCCCTCATACAGCTAGGTCGATGGGAAAATAAAAAAGTTATATCTTTTTGGAATGCATTGATAAAAAAAAACGCTCTTTAAGGTCAATCCTTAAGGAGTATCTACACTTTCAGATAACTTGTGATAGATCATAGAGATATGTCAAAGGTTTTGATCAGTGGTGTCCTGCTGTTGGGATCCCTTCTGATGCAACAAGCTGAAGTTAGCAGAAGTAACTCGTGTGGGAATCCTAACTCAGGCCTAGTCATGATGGCGGCTACTCTGTGTAGAACAATGACTTGCACAGTAGGCGGTTTTCACAAGGGTGATTGGTGATAGCAAATGGCACAAGTTTAATGTGACGCCAGTGACTCTCAGTATAATGTAGCGGTGAAATAAGAGTCCAGACCAATAAGCTTTAGTAAAAGCGGAGGCACATAGTTTTTACTGACTTTTGCAAAATGACAGGTTAGAAATCACTTAACAGTTCTAGCAGGCAGTAGAAACTTCACCAGTTCTTCTCTCACACATGAAACAACAGATTCGATTTCTGAACTCTCTCTTGGAGGATAAGACTGCCAGACTAAGTTAGATGGTTGCAGAGTTGGGCAATTATTTGTATAGGAACGGAGGGACGAGTGCAGGCTCTCTCGTGGACACCCTGAATTCTGACTCAACAGGGATGCGTAAACTCACAGTTACTAGGCCTGGTTTCCTTCCAGCTGTGCGTGGTCTGCCCTGAATCAGATGCGTTCTGGTAGGGTGGAAAAAGACTCTCCTGTGGCCAACTCCACGTCTTGAATTCCACAGACACTGCTTGACTTGATCCAGCCTACATTAGACTAGACCTGACTTAAGCTTAGACCTCAACTACTCTACTTTCTTCTCCCTCTCCGACTGACTCAGTCCACCTCTAGCCTTATCACCAACTAATCCTGAGCTAAAGGGAGTTTCCAATACCCAATCCCAGGGCTAGTTAGATAGATTGACAAGGGTCTGAGTCGGTTAGGATGAATTGCGCTTAGTCATACCCAGGTTAGTTCGAGAGGGCACCAGACATGGACCTTTTTGTTACCTGTCTAGACCAATACACATAAGTTAACCCAATTGACAGTATACACATACAAACATATACACACACCAAGCAAGGTAGCTAGATAAGTGCTGTGGGGCCCTAACTATGGGCCACTACACTGATCACTAGAAACAGGGGGCTGCAGCACTCACCGCTGCTGTATTAACAGTTTTTTTGCTCCTCCTGGCAGCTGAAGACACCCTCATAGAGTTGGATAGGAAGCTTCTATAGATCTCTATGACATGCCAAAAGTTAACTGGAAATTTAGGTACTTTTGAGGACTCATGCCCACGGGCGGGTTGGATTACGACTGCAAAATCTCGCAGTGGAATCAGACCCGGCGACCCCATACTCACCTCTCCGGACTCGCCGCGATCATCTTGGCCAGCGCAGTGCAGGGCATGATGCTGGGCTGTGACGCGGATTCTTCTGGTACTTCCGCAGTGCCCACTGTGCGGAATATCGCGGACGGACAGCTTCCATTGACTGCAATGGAAGTCGTCCGTGTGATTTTCCGAATAGAATTGAAGATACTGCGATTCTCCCCCGTGAGCGGAAAATCGCAGTTGATCTCCGCTCGTGGGCAGGGGAGATTCATTTACCATTGCATGTCTATGGATGCTCATTGCTGAGGAATTCGCGGTGGTTGTCTATAATCCGTACATGGATTACTTAAAGTCTGTGAACACCTTTTGGAGCAAATTTCTCTTTTTACTTAAATACATGTATTTTGGGCTGACATTGTATATCCTCATACAGTTTATGTCACAGATACTAGGCAGATTTACAGTTTTTTTTATTCACTAGAAGATATGTCAAATATATTGCTTATAGCAGGGGTTTCCTTCTCAACAAGCTCCTACCGGTCTTCTTTAATGTTTTTTTTTCTTTCTTTCTACCTCATCACACGGCGGAGCGACATTGCTGTGAAAAAGCGCAGCAATATTGCATCGCTGGTCCGTGCGATATCACTGCGGTTTCTCTCGGTGATACCACGATTTTGCAGTGCTACAAAGTTGCATGACTTTGTAGCACCACATGCAAGGATTCTCGGGGGGGGTCCTTGGAATATAAGCCCTACCTCCAAAATAAGCCCTAGCTGCAGAATTTTTTTTTTTTTACGTTTATATCACCTTAGAAACGCTGTCCGGGGCAGCTTTGCATCTTCTTCCCACTACCTGGCACTGTTTTTTTCAGTTGTTCTGGCCAGGGATTAAAAAATACCTGCCTCCTGGAAGCGCTGGCTGTGATTGGCTGATGCTTAGCCAATTGGAGCCAGCGCTCGATGAATGGCTGTGATTGGTTCATCGAGTGCTGGCTGTGATTGGCTAAGCGTCAACGAATCAGAGGCAACGCTTCCAGGAGGGCGGATTTTTCAATCCCCAGTCAGAAGAGATAAAGAAGAATAGTGTCGGGGAGAAGACACGCCAGAGATGACAGCGCTTCTAAGGTGATGTATACTTTTTTTTTCTCTGCAGCTAGGGCTTAGTTTATGGTTTTGACAGGAGAATTTCCTACTGTCAAAGTTGCATCGCACCCCACAAAAATCGCGTTTTTATGCGACGCAACAGAGAGGAAGGCTCCATAGGGAAACATGGGCTACAAAACCTCACGAGAAGCATGCATATCGCTTGACCCACAAGGTTTTTGTGTCGGTATGTCACATTCATAGTAACATAGTATGTAAGGCTGAATGAAGACAATGTCCATCTAGTCCAGCCTGTCTATCCTCCTGTGTTGATCCAGAGGAAGGCAAAAAAAAAACAAGGGCAGAAGCCAATTAGCCCTTTTGGGGGGAAAATTCCTTCCAGACTCCCTAATGGCAATCAGACTGTTCCCTGGATCAACACCTAATAGTTCCTACCTGCCTATATACCTGGATTGACAATTAACCTAAGATTTATAACCTATAATATCCTTCCTCTCCAGAAAGACATCAAGTCCCCTTTTAAACTCCTCTATTGATTTTGCCAGTACCACTTCCTCCGGCAGAGAGTTCCACAGTCTAGCTGCTCTAACAGTAAAGAATCCCCTTCTATGTTGGTGATGAAACCTACTTTCCTTTAATCGTAGCGGATGTCCTCTTGTTACCGTCGTGGTCCTGGGTGTAAACAGATCCTGGGAGAGATCCTTGTATTGTCCCCTCATGTACTTATACATGGTTATTTGATCACCCCTTAGCCGTCTTTTTTCTAGAGTAAATCGTCCCAATTTCTATAGCCTCTCTGGGTATTCCAGTCCCTTCATTCCATGTATTAGTTTAGTTGCCCTTCTTTGAACCCCCTCAAGCACTGTGACATCTTTCCTGAGCACCGGTGACCAGAACTGTACGCAGTATTCCATGTGAGGCCTGACAAGTGCCTTATATAATGGAAGGATAATGTTCTCGTCCTTCGCCCCTATACCTCTTTTAATGCACCCCAAGACTTTATTTGCCTTTGCAGCAGCTGACTGGCATTGGTTACTCCAGTTTAGTCTACTATCCACTAATACCCCCAGATCCTTTTCCATATCATTAAGACATTGCACGTGTTAATTAGGCCATAGGAAAGCATGGGCTTCATATACATGCAATTTGTAGCATTGTAGCAACGTGACTTTGTCAGTGAGGCTGTAAGTAACTTGCTGCTAATATTAGACATCTATTAGACACTTGATATAATACTATAAATGTAGTGACATTCATAAACCTATAGGGTTTACATAACATGAGGTGCTCATTTATGCTCAGTCATCTCTCCCTGATATTGCATACTTATTTCTTACTGAAATATCTACTTGACAGTTTTCAGAGAATTAATGAGGCCTCTTGCCAGCAATTGTTCATTCAGGGATTTCCCAGATTTCAGGTCACTTTTTTTTGCTAGGGAAGAGGGACAAGAGGGGTGTAGCAGGGATGCAATGAGGCTACTGGTTTCTGTGTATGCAGGTGGGAGAAGCTTCTCAAAACAATGCTAGCAAGGCTGTCATTTTTAGATAGCCTGGAATTCTGAAGCACAGTTACTCCTTCCAACCACTTAGCCTATAAAATGGCAAAACAGCTAAGCCCTGCCCTTTTATATCTAAATACGAGCCTCTCCACTTCAACCCTAACCTCCAATCACAAATTACTTTATTCTTCCATCATCCCTGCCCTGCCTCGTGCCCTCCTGTGATTGGCTGGCAGCTTAAACTAGCAAGACCCACTGCCAGCAAAAAAAACACAGAGGCGTAAGTAGAAATGGATGGGCCCAATAGCAAATATTTGAATAGGGCCCCTTAGCAGCCCCATGGAAAAATTAATTTAAAGATGTACTTTTTTGCTCTGTCTGCCTAAACAACCCCTTCCCCCAAGAAAAAAAAATAGGCTGCTAAGAGTGCCCTTACAGACTTAGGCTTAATGTGCAGTATGTACAATATGGAAATACTATTCATATTACGTTCATACTGTTACTGAACACTACTCATTATACCAAGATCAATATTACCAATAATAACACTATATAAGGGCCAAAAAATAGTGCCGCACCATGATTACATATTACCACTACGTAGTGAGCAATGCCACCATATTGTCACTGAACCAAAACTCACCTAAAAACTTAAAACTTGCTGTACTAAAGCCAACATTACCAATAATAACACTATATAAGGGCCAAATAATACTGCCTGACCATTAGAACATATTACCACCACATAGTAACAGAATAACACCACCATACTGTTACTGAAAAACAAAGACCAGTATGACCCCCATTTAGTACGCATACAGCGGTAGATACCAACTCTACACAGGCACTCTGCAAACTGCATAAGTGATTATAGTACTATTATATTCTGTGATCACATGTGATGTCCCCTCGGACTGAAGACATGCCATTTTTTCTTCTCCATCTGGCACAGACCACCATGAGGACTGCTAAATCCCACCAATGACTGTATTCCCTTTGTATCATCGGCAGTGCGATCACACTCTGCAAACCTTCTGTGTGGCACTGGAATCTGACCAGTATATGGTCACTGTATGGTGGTAGTAATGGTGCTTACATTAGTTGCATATTGTTGCTGACTGAACAAATGAGCATATTAGGTATGTCTATGTTCTACTTTTATATTCATTCTTGTGTTAATGGTGTAAATTGCATATTTAGGGGAATGGTGAGGCACCACATTTCTAATTGTTCACAACAACTCCTCCCCACCCTTTTGCGATTTCGATCATCGATCTGCCGCTGCCTATATTTTTCGAATTCTTCATTTGAACCAACCAACCAAGAAGACAATGAGACATTGCAAGAATGATCATGGGCTGTAGCCCAAATATAGGTTTACAGAGACTAACCACTGTAAATATAAATGGAAATCAATAATGAAAACACTAACCTGAATTTATAATGGTCATCAAACTCCCCAACCATTTTCAATTTTAATTAAAAACAGGACTAATCAGGCCTCCGCAAAATAAGAGTAGCAAAACAAAATAAAGAAAAGGAAAAAAAGAGGGGCGGTACGGTGGAAGAACAGGAGTGTAGCAGACCAGGGAGGAGTTGCAGTTCAATTATGGAACCAAATAAACATGCAGATTAGTAATTTTCGGTTATCACTACTACCCTGAGCCAGAAATACAGAAGATATAGGCATGACCATAAGGTGTAAAATAGATTTCCCCTGATCACCACATCTCCAGCACTAAGGATAAACAGAAGGGAACATCTTATGTAACTCAGTTGGAATCCTGTACAAGCAAGTGAGAATTTTACAACCAGTCTCCTGCTATTTTGAATGCATGAAGGATCTATGTACCTTTTCCAGAATCTCATCTCAGAGCCTGGGTTAGCTGTATATGAGTCTTGTATCTCAATCTTTTTTCTATTTTGAAAAACCACTAGGTGTTGGTCTGAATCAGGGTTGATAATTGCTGAGTATATGTCTTATAGTGCAGGCACTTTCCCATAGAAAATGTTTAAAAAGGTGTTAATTCTGACTTATTTTCAGGGACCCATCATAAAGAAAAAAATTACAGCTTTATAGCCATTCAATCAGTTTAAGCAATTCCAGGATGGCTCCCATCTCCACAGTGCTAATCCTGTCAGTGCCAGACCCCAAGTTCCTGATTCTAAAATGACCCTCCCTTGCCCAAATCAACAAAGTAACAATTTGTACAACTGCCAGTTTCCAAGTATGGGGAGCTAGGGTAATGGGGACAAAGAGAGTAATGGGTATCATAGAATAGGAGAGTTGGAAGGGACCTCCAGGGTCATCAGGTCCAATTCCCTGCTCAGTGCAGGATTCACTAAATCATCCCAGACAGATGTCTGTCCAGCCTTTGTTTGAAGACTTCAATTGAAGGAGAACTCACCACCTCCTGTGGCAACCTTCCACTCATTGATCACCCTCGCTGTCGGAAAGTTTTTTTCTAATATCTAATTTGTGTCTCCTCCCTGTCAGATTCATCCCATTGCTTCTAGTCTTTTCTTGTGCACATGAGAATAGGGCTGATCCCTCCGCACTGTGACAGCCCTTCAGATATTTGTAGACAGCTATTAAGTCTCCTCTCAGCCTTCTTTTTTGTAAGCTAAACATTCCCAGATCCTTTAACCATTCCTCATAGGACATGATTTGCAGACCGCTCACCATCTTGGTAACTCTTCTCTGAACTTGCTCCAGTTTGTCTATGTCTTTTTTTAAAGTGGGGTATAAAAAAAAAAAGTCAGGTACCATCGATGGAAGAAGGAAGACCTAATTCGTTCACTCATGTGAGACATTTCAGGGGCACCAGTGGATGATGCAATCGAAGTGAATTGCTATATAATATTTGCGCAGATCTCACACCCCCAAACAGCCTGCTAGTTTGTGTCAGGATAACATGACAAAGGAAAGTCCATGGGGTATATAGGCACAGATAAACTTAAAGAGCAAAGTGTGAAGGTCTCTAAAAAATCTGTTTCCACAAGTTGATCTAACCTTGTAACCTGCCATTAAAAAAGGGTAAGTTAACTATGCCAAATGCTTTTTTGGCATCCTTTGAGAAGGCGCCTAAAGGAATGTTTTTAGATTTCGCTTTCTCCAAAAGGCAGAGAACCATAGTAATATTATCTCATGCCTCTTGTATAGGCATCAAACCAACCTGATCCAGGGAAATAAGCTTTTGTAAGTGAGTTACCGAGCCTTGTGTGGCGCAGAGTGTTAAGGCAGCAGAAATGTGGTCCTAAGCTCTCGCTCACGAAGGTTGCAGGTTCAATCCCTGTGTGGTTCAGGTAGTCGGCTCAAGGTTGACTCAGCCTTCCATCCTTCCGAGGTCGGTAAAATGAGAACCCAGCTTGATGGTGGGTGAAAAGATGACTGGGGAAGGCAATGGCAAAGCACCCCACAGAAACAGTCTGCCTAGAAAATGTCACAATGTGTCACATCAGTCATGACTCGGTGCTTGCACCAAGGGGCTTTACCTTTACCAAGTGGGGTAGCAGTCTGTTGGTCAGCCACTTTAGTGAGGGGTTTCAGGTCAAGAATTAACAAAGCTATTGGATGGTAGTTAGTACACTGAACTTTTGCCCTGTTTTGAGATTACAGTAATATGTGCCAGGCATCAAGGAGGGGGAAAGAATCAGATCTCAGTGACAGCCTTAAAAGTCTGTCCAAACTGCAGGCATCATGTTATAGAGCAGGAGGAGCTGAGCAGATTAATATATATTTATTCATTTAAACCTTTGCGCATTCGGAGCTGAACAGTCCAATGGGCGGTCCTATCAGTGATTGACAACAATCTGTGTATGACTGTATATACAGGGGTAACTGTCAATCACTAATAGGACCGCCCACTGGACTTTTGCTTAGAATGAGCAGAGATATAAATGAATAAAATAAATGTTATACTGAATCTTTCCCCATAAAACTATGTATACATCAGCTCAGCTCCTCCGGCTCCATAACCTGATGCCTGCAGTTTGGACAGCATGTTCAAACTGGCAGATGGGTTACTGTTAGACCATCTGGACCAGGAGCCTTACCAGTAGCTTTTTCTGAAATAGCATGGCTCAACGTTTTGTCTGTAATTGACACATCTAACAAGTCCCCTCTTGCTTCAAAAACTGAAAACCCTGAGTCCTGTATAGATAAAACTAAAGAGCTTGAGGCAAGAGATCTTTAATATACCTTGCAGGTTGTAGGGGAAATTGTAATATCCAAGAAAGCAAGAGGCAATATATTTAGGACTGTGAGTTCTACCCCCTCCAGAGCAATCAATACTTGGAACATACAATGAGGCCTAAGGGCTTTGGCTAGGGAGTGGCTGCATTTGTTGCTGTATTCATAGAAAGCTCTCCAACATTTTGAGAGCATTGCTTTGGCCTTAACCAATGCTCTCACGTTGAGCTCTTCCCTAAGGACTTTCAGCGCACTCAATATTACTGGTGTGTGACGGTGGTTATGTAAGTCCTCAAGAGTGATAATCTGTTTGAGGATATCTGAAAAGTATTGTTCCCTTTCTTTTTGTAGCCTTGCCTCTAATTGGATAAAATCCAGCATTTAAGGGCTTCCCAAACCATTATCGGACTAACTCTCAGTGTATACGTTCGGTCAAAATATGCATTCAGTTCACTTCTTTAATCTCCCCTATTAGCAAGGGATTTTGTAACAGTGAGTCATTCAATATCCAGAACCATACTGATCGACCTGATAATACACTCTACCAACTCCTCTAGTATATCTTGTCAAAGAAAAAATAATAGATATTGTATGCATCTGAGGAGAATGAGAAATATTTATCCACTGGATGACAGATCCTACATACATCCACCAATTACTAAGCACGTAAAGTGTGTTTAAAGGGAAGCTGTCACAAGGTTCTTGCTGCCCGGATCAGGAGCAGTATGAACGTGAGACAATTATGTACACTGTAGACATATATGTCTTATTCTGAAACACTGCAGCATTTCAGAATAATCATACTTTCAAGATCCACTCCAAACAGCGATAGAAGTCAAAGGGATGGGACTGCACTGGCCTCTCCCTGCCCACATCATACAGTGACAGCTCTCTCCCTATACAGAAACAGGTAGACAGCTGTTACTAGGCGATCCAGGCATGGTTTAATCCCAGATAGTGCAGAATATGATAAGTAAAAATCACTTCTGGATATGTCTAGCTGTGGTTCTAACCTGCAGGTTCAATCCCGGCATGGCTCAGGTAGCCAGCTCAAGGTTGACTTAGCCTTCCATCCCTCTGCTGGGGGGTAATAAATTACCGTAAAGCACTGCGGAATAAGTTGGCGCTATACAAATAACAAGTCCCTTCCTGGCTATCTATGTCCTGATGAAATATGACATTTGACAGGACAACCCAGATCTCCTCAGGAAATAGTGTGTATTTTATGTGCGCACAGCCTCTGGCTGGATTCGCATCCGACACCCAGAGTGTCTATACAAAGAGATTCTAACAGCCTTATACAGTGTGGGCCTGGCTTAATCACAGATTCATAACTATTGGTTAACACTTACAGGAAGAGCTAAGCAAAAAAGAATTTACTATCACCTATAAGAGCTAAGCAATAGCAGTTAAAGTTTATTAATTTTTCTATGTCTTCGTACCACACTATCACTGCAATGTCCATTTTTCTGTGATTTTGCTAAATTTTCCCTTTTCCTGTGACTTCTTTCTGCTAGTGTAGGAACTTACAAGAAAACAAGGACCCTTGAGATGAGCTTGTCAGCTTGTGTATTATATTAACCAATACCTCGTATTTATCAATATTTTTGTATGATGCGGTGTGCCTTCAGATGCTGAGGGGGCTTTCTATGTGCAATTTTAGTACTAAGCAGCCTCTTCCCTTGTGCAATATAGGCATGTGCGTGGTTATTCATCAGTACTTCGCACTTTTGCAACACTCCTCCATTTAGCACTTGGGCCGTCTGCATGTGCGAACCTATCAGTTTTTATCAGTATCTTTTGTAACAGGCAGTGTGGCTTTGAGCGTGGTGGGAGCTTGGGGTGCTGGTGCCAGTGTGGTTCGCTTCTGGGGTGCAGGGCAGCCTGCCTAATTGAAATTTTGAGTTATTTATCGGCTGTGAATCTGCACAGTGCACTACACATGCCAAGCGGCCTGGCATCATTTATATGGTTTATCTAGGTGTAAGTGTAATACTAAGCATCCACTCCCTATTATAAGGTGGTCGTGTGAGCGGCTGTTCATCAGTGCTGTATACCTATGATATGCTCCTCCATTCAGCATTTGGGCTGTCTGCACTTATAAGCAGGGTTTGCTTCTGGGCATTGCTTTTTCTCATTTGCAGGTCTCTGGACTAAACTTCAATAAACACAGAATTTGCAAAAATTACCTATGGGTAATATCCCGTAGCTTCAAGAGTTTTCCCTTTTTGTTACAAGTCTTGACATATTACTAAGATAATCTTTTACTTTTGGGGATCTGACTACTGGGACCATTTGTTGTTTAGTATTAAAATCTCTCTTGGTTTCCTGCCTCATTTCATCACTTTATATCATATCAAGTGCATGTTTCAGTTACTTAGTAGCGTAGACAGAGGCAGCAGATGCCCCATCTCTATACCATGAGTGTTTTGCAGCTACGTTCCTTCCAGCAGGGCTTGCATAGCATATATATAAATATATACTGCACCTGTTTTTATTTTTCCATCAGGATCTGCCTTAGCAGACATCTATCTTTGTCTAATCCAGGCACAGTTGAAATATATTGAGAATACACCCCAGGAATGTTCAGTTCGCCCTCCTATACATCTATATACTTCATATTATATTTCAGCAAGTACAAGGGATTGAGGATGGGAGGACTTTCAGAGGATGCATCTCACTGGGTGTATTAGGATTACTATGATTTTCCAGTCTTATGCCCAAACCTCTCCTAGATAACTAAGAATGCAAAATTGGATTTTTTTTGCTCAGGCTCCTATTTTTCTGCAGCTATGTTCACATGTACCTACACTACAACCACAGAGCTGATTGCCTGGGTTAGCACATTCCAGAGAATCTTGGAGACGGAAGTGCAAAGTTCAGAATATGGAGGAACTTAGTTTGAGATCGTTAGCAGAATGGAGAGCACAGGTAGGGTAGTAGAGAGAGAGAAATGAGCGAGAAGATATAGGACAGAGCAGCATTGTGGAGAGTTTTATGGAAGAGGACAATGCATTTAAATTGTATTCTATAGTGGACGGGCAACCAGTGCAGTGACTGGCACAGGGTGGAGGCATCAGAAAGATGAGTCTTGCTGCTGCATTTGGGATAGATTGGAGATAAGAGAGTTTAGTAAGGGAAAGCCTAATGAGTAGTAAATTACAGCAGTCAAGACTATAATGAATCAGGGCAACAATAAAAGCTTTTGCTGTATCCACAGTAAGAAAAGGGTGGAGTCTGGAGATGTTTTTGAGATAAAAGTGACATCAGCATGCAGAGATTGAATATAGGGAGCAAAGGAAGGATTGGAGTCAAATGTGACCCCAAGAATCAGGCATACTGCCTATGAGTTATGGTAGTACCACTGAAATGAAATATCACATTTAGGTAAGTTAGTACATGGCACACGCTCAAGACGTTCAGCTTATAAAAGATTCAGGTTCAGATAGAGAGAGGAAATGCTGTTAGAGTCAGCAGACAGTCACTGGTGTTTTGTAGTAGTGAAGGGGTGATGTCTCAGAAAGAGGTGTATAAATGGGTGTCATTAACAGAGATTGTCTTGTAAAATAGCTTTGTCAAATAGCGGCTGTGTAGATATAAAAGAAGCGAGGACCCAAGACAGAACCTTGACGAACCCCAACAGCAAGAGGAAAAGAAGAAGAAGTAGAGCCGGCCAATGATACACTGAATGAGCGGTCAGAGAGGTAGGAAGAAAACCAGGAGAGAGCAGTGTCCTGAAGGCCAACAAAGCAGAGGGTAGTGAGGAGGAGTTGGTGATCTACAGTGTCAGACAATGCAGAGATTGAGAAGTACAAGTAGAGAATAGTCAGTTTTAGATTCAGCGATCAGCAGATTATTTGACATTTTAGTAAGGGAAGTCTCTGTAGAGAGTAGACTATAAAAAACAAATTGTAAGGGATTGATTAGGTGAGAGTAGTTCAAGTGTTTCAAGACTATGGAGATCAGGATAAGATTGAAGACGGGTCCATCATTAACAACACAGGACAGGTCGAGAAATTATCTTTTAGTAATGGTAAGGTGACCAGATTTTCCCAGGGCCAAGCGGCGTAGAGGGGTATGGTCAGGGGCAGGGCTTATCACAATGTATGATTTTACCTCCATTGTTACAAAAAGTACAGCGTCAGTTCAAAAAAAGACAGGGAGCAAATTACGCAGCATTTCTGCATCCAAAAAGCATTCAAAATACATACCATTGGTGTGGATTTTGGGAGGAAATCAGCCGCTTATCTGCAGCTGATTTCATACGTTGCAGCGCTCCCACTCACCTCCTCTGTAGGCTTCCCACTGTCAAGGCTCCCCAGGGGATGGGAGGAGGGGATGAAATTCCTAGATGCACACACTTCTGTCGGTGTGTGCATCCGTCTCGCAGCTCTGGAGAGTGATTTCCGGCCAGGGAGCTGCAGCACCCTGGCTGGTAATCACTATAATGGTGACCGAGCCATAAGAAAACAAAGTCAAATGTGTTGCCATCTTTGTGTGTAAATGTAGTAAGTTGTGAGAGAACTAGTGGGGAGGCTAGTGATAGAAATTGAGAGGGAGAGGGAACGATTGGGTTACTCAATGGGGATAACGCATAATGAGAGTTAGAATTTTGTAAGATAGGGAATGAGGGAGACAAGCAGTAAAGTGATCCAGGAGCTGATGCTGTAAGCCCAGGGGGGAGTAGCAGACAACGGTTGATCTTGGGTAGAATTGGTGTAGGAGCCTGAGGATGTAGACTTCAAATAAGGGGAGTGTGAGTGAGGGTACTGGGTTAAAGCCTGGAATGTGCGTTGTGGAGAAAAAGGAGCGCCTCCTCCATGCGTGTTCTCGGGGGTATGGGTAAGTGTAGCCCAATGTAAGATGGTGTAGCTGGGAAAGTGGTGCCAGACTGTTGAATCCATGTTTCTGTGACAGCCAGGAGGTTGAAAGATTTTGTAATGAAGAAGTCACAGGATGGGTAGTTTAATGCACACTGACAAGGAATTCCAAAGTGGACATTTAAAGGTTACGAGAGAAGGCATACAATGAATGTGAGAGGTTTCTTAAAAAAGTTATTAGTAATAAAAAGTCAATCAGGGTTAGATTGTAAAAACAATGCCCAAAATTTCATGTGTTCTTGGATGCCATTTCTGTTTACACAAACATGCGTTCAGGGAAGAAGTGGGAACCCAAAGTGGCCCTGGAAAAAATTACAAAGTAGTCTTATGTTTTAGGTGGGACAAACACAAGAAGGCTGGGGCCAGCAAATAGCTAGCTGCAGCCTCATAGGTGGTAAGAGGGAAAAAGCCTATGTGGCATGAATAACCCGCCGTCACATTTATATCCAGTAATCATAGGTGACATACTCTCTGACTGAAGTCAATCACTTTCCCTCCTCTTCTGCATCCGGCCTAGACCACCACAACAATTTCTCCCAGGCACGCTTGGCTTTGCCGAATTTGACACACAGACATTTTTGGCTTCTTGCTTTCCCAGTACCCTCCCTACATTACCTACATCTATCCACAGTTCACCCCAAATAGTAATAAAACCTCCTAGTAGTATCCCCATTTTGGTGCTCTCTGTTGGCTCCACACAGTAAGTGCTCCTTATAGTGATGCACACAAAGTAAAAATTCCTCAACTTAGCAATAATGCCCCCTTTTTCTCCATTTAGAAGTAATTCCCCAATTCAATTACAAAATGGCGCAGACTGTAGAAGCAACAGCAGCACCTCAGTATAGTAAGTTTTTTATTTTATTAAACATTCTTAAAAACGTTTAAAATCAAGGTGATCCGATTTCTCCCTTTGGGGTAAGTGGTGAGTCCGCCCTTGCATGTGTTTTTCAGGTATTTTTTACCCTATAGAAAAGTCTATGGAAAAATTCCTTAAAAAAATACAACACACCTAGAGCATGCTATGTTTAAAAAAAAATGCTATGAACGCAAAACAAATGGGTGGTTTAATACACACTGTTTTTATGGAGGAAAAAAGCCAAAGCCAGCTGTGAATTCAAAAGGAATGGGAAATCTAAAGGAAGGGCTTATATTTATCCTTCCTGCTGCATCAATTTATAGCGTTGACTCAACAATCTGCATGAAAAACTACTTTGCGACTTTAAAGGGATTCTGTCACTAGGTAAATGAAGGTTGACTCGAAGCTGAACTGCGAGTCACGGAAGCAGGTTGTGTCGGCTTCTCTCTGCCTGCATCATGCCGATTTACAGCTCTCTCCCCTACATTTATACTCTGTATGCTGCGGACAGGGAAAAGCTCAGATCCTTGTCAAACTTCATGAACCTAGTGACAGAATCCTGTAAAAAAATTGTATAAAACCACCTAAACCAAGAAAAAAGGACACACAAAAGGATTGTTTGTAGTTGTTTCATAACTCCCTGTTAACTTACAGCTAACAGTTAGCCAAAGTGGTTTTTGTTGCAAAAAATACCACGCCCCAATATTAGTTGTTGGTCAATTAAAAAAGCAACAAAATAGTGCATTTTTCTCATTCTACGTGCGTATTTTGAGGCCATGGTGTCAATCATAGCTGGCGCTCCATCATTCACAGCCATTCACTGAATGACATCACTGAATGGCTGTGATTGATTCATCTAGCGCCGGCTCTGATTCGCTGGTGCTCGATCCAATCACAGCGCTTACTTGCTGACGGCTGGGGAATTCAAAGTCGAGCAGAGAGATGACAGCGGGGAGGATTACAGAGCAGCTTGCCGCACCGCTGGGGAGACCATCACGCCGGGGACACAGACGCCAGCTAGAAGGTGAGTACTGCGTTTTGTTTTTACCTAGTCTAGCTAGGCTTATACCTAAGACACCTAGTTTTCCCAGCTTTTGGTGGTAAAATTTGGTGCCTTGGCTTATAATCGGGTCGGCTGATACCCGGGCATATACAGTAATTTGTGTTTTAAGTAATGGACCTGACAAAAGTGTCAATTGTTACAGTGGAATAAAAAAATACGCTGGTTAAAAAATAAAAATTGGAATGTTGTGAATATCTATTCACCTTCTTTACTATGAACTCTGAAATAAGGTCTGATACAACCGAAACAGGTTTGTTTTTTTTTCAATAGCCCCCCCGTTCGGCGCGAGACAAACCCGATGCAGGGGTTTAAAAAAAAAAAAAACGCATAGTACTTACCCGAATCCCCGCGCTCCGGTGACTTCTTACTTACCTTGCGAAGATGGCCGCCGGGATCTTCACCCACGGTGGACCGCAGGTCTTCTCCCATGGTGCACCGTGGGCTCTGTGCGTTCCATTG
The DNA here is from genome assembly GCF_035609145.1 of Eleutherodactylus coqui. Lineage (NCBI taxonomy): Eukaryota > Metazoa > Chordata > Amphibia > Anura > Eleutherodactylidae > Eleutherodactylus > Eleutherodactylus coqui. The sequence continues at coordinate 162,015,494 of NC_089837.1, read as the reverse complement.
CCGATTCCAGCCTCCTGATTGGCTGGAATCGGCACACGTGACGGGGAGGAGCTACGAGGAGCAGCTCTCCAGCACGAGCTGCCCCATTCAGAAGGGAGAAGACCGGACTGCGCAAGCGCGTCTAATCGGGAGATTAGACGCTGAAATTAGACGGCACCATGGAGACGAGGACGCCAGCAACGGAGCAGGTAAGTGAATAACTTCTGTTTGGCTCATATTTAATGCACAATGTACATTACAAAGTGCATTAATATGGCCATACAGAAGTGTATACCCCCACTTGCTTTCACGGGACAACCCCTTTAACTTTAGAATTCACATAATTAGTTTAATAAGGTTCCCCAGTATGCAAACAGTGTCACATGAAGGCAGTATGAATACACCTGTTCTGAAAGGCCACTAAGTCTGAAACAGCACTGAGCAAGTAACATGAAGACCAAGAGCTCTCCAAACAGGTCACAAAGTTTGAAAAAAGATCCCAAACTTTGAACATCTCTTGGAACACCATTGAATCTATTTTAACAAAATGGACAGCCTATAGCACCCTATACTGTATTCTTCCCGTACAGAAATTCATAATTGAAATAAATGTTCTAGTCAGTCAATATAGGCATATCAGCATATAAAATATAGTAAACTTTAAAAGGAGAACAGAATTTTTGTTAATGCAGAAAACCGTGAAAAGAAGAACGCAAACTGCTGTATTCTACAACTTGTTTTCATATCACAACTATATAATAACAATATTCTTTTGAAACTGAACATCCAAAAATATACAGTCTATTATATTTTACACACAAGCAGATGGCAGCACGCCTCCCTATATATATGTTATTGTGCAATTACCATGGGTCCCACTGTCAAGGACTCCACCGAACTTAAAGCTAAGGATGGGGCGCCGGACACATTAATGGATTTTTGAATTGCTATTACCGTTTTATTATAGAATTCCAGATGTACATACGTAAAGAACTGCAGTGTTTCAGGCACAAGCCCTTCTTCAAGCCATGATGACAGTTCTGCAACCTTGAATTCAGGAGATACCTAAGTTGCACAAAGGAATAGATGTGGATATCAAAAATGGACAGTGTGTCCAAAGGTGTATGGGGAAAATGGGTTATTAGTAGAGATGAGCGAACCTATTCGGCCACGCCCCTTTTTCCGTACTTCCGTACTCGGGCGAAAAGATTCGGGGGGCGCCGTGGGTGAGTGGGGGGTTGCAGCGGGGAGTGGGGGGGAGAGGGAGAGAGAGAGGGCTCCCCCCTCTTCCCCGCTGCTACCCCCCGCTCCGCCACGCCTCCCTCCGGCGCCCCCGAATCTTTTCACCCGAGTACGGAAGTACTCGAAAATCGCGGTGCTCGATCGAGTAATTACTCGAAACGAGTATATTTGCTCATCTCTAGTTATTAGGGATCGCCAGCATTTTATTGTACACAAGCATCCATCCTAAATACAGTTGTGGTCAAAATTATTGGCACCCTTGATTGTTTAGTATAAAAAAGCCAGAAATAAGTGGATATGTACTTTTGTATCATTTACAATATTTTAGCAGCAGGTCCCAAACACATTCAACAAAAAAGTTTACCTGTCATCATACATGCAGATATTTCTAAAAAACATAATACACATATATACATACAGTATATGACATGGACATCATTAAAGGCGCCTTCCCTAATATTTGGTTGCACAACCTTTGGCAGCAATGACAGCCTCTTAACGTTTTTGTAGCCATCGGTGAGCTTGCACCTGTCTGCTGGCAGTTTCTTCCACTGCAGTTCTCTCCAGCTCTTGAATGTTTGCAGGGTCTCTTTTCCCAATCGCAGATTTCAGCTCGCTGTAAAGGTTTTCAATTGGATTGCGATCAGAAATCATTGCTGGCCAGTTTACAGTCCTTTTCTATCTTAACCATTCTTGTGTACTTTTAGATGTGTGACTTAGGTCATTAAAATTGCTGTATGACCCATTTTGTTAGAAGACTGGATTGGAGTCAAAGGGTGGCTTTACAATGGACAATTATTCGGAATAATGGCTAAAATGAGTTGTTAGTCTTTACACTGAATGACTGTCATTTACATTAGCTCTTTCGAGCAATTATTTGGACTATAGTTGACCGGTGTAGAGCCAGCCTTACACTTGGTAGCAGAATTCACTCTAGAATACACTCATTGTTAAAATCAAGCACCTATATGGAGTTGTCGGAATCGAACAAAACTTTACAAAAGTCTTGCGGTATGGTGTGCAGTTTTGTAGCAAAATCACAACTACTTCTAGGTGCTTGATTTTTTTTGACAATGAGTGTACTCTGATAATCTGATAATCCTCTAATTTAATTTTCTTATAATAGGTTCAAGACCTTCAATTCCAAAAGGCAGCAATGCAGCCCCACAACACTATGGAAGTTCCACCATGTTTCATTGTAGTTGGGGTGCATTCTTCTTTATAAGCCTCAAGTAGTCATCTATAAGCATAAAGCTGGTTATAGATGAATAAGGTTATCTTAAGACTACTAAATAGCTTGTACATCTAGTCTCAACTAGCTGTGTTTCTCATGGGGGACAGTACCCCTCAAGATTACAAAGACAGAACTATATCGGGGACAATACCCCTCTAAGCTCAACTAGCTATAGTTCTTGTGGGGGACAGTACCCCTCTAAGCTTCACTAGTCAGAGAGATGAATAGAGAAAAAGGCATGGCCGCCAGGCCTGATGGTGGAATGGTGGCCGAATATCCCAAAATAATCTATCAAGGTAGTTTGCCTAGTTACTCACAACAGGAGGTATCCCATTGGAATTCATTGGGCCCATGCGTGAGATACGTGTGGATACAAGTCTAGTGTTTCATCTGTCTGTGTGTCTTATTAGTTTATGGCCCATAATTTTTAATCTAATATTTAATAAAAATTGATTTTAGGGCACTTTGTCTGTGATTTGGGCTAATATATTTGAGTTCCCTCTGCCTCAGTGAATTTGCTCCTAGCCACCTAGTTCCTGGAAGCGCCTCCGGCAGACCCACTGCGGCCACTGCTGCTGCCAGCCAGCCACCACCTGGAAGCGGCTCCCTCCAGCAGTCCTACTGTGGCCGCTCCTGCTCCTACTCGCCCAGCTCCTCCAGCCACCGGGCCCCCTTACCGCCGCCAAACACATACTGCTTTAAAGCTCCTCTCTGCCCTCACTGCTGACAGACGGGGACAGAAGCCAATCCGGAGCTTTTCGGCATTACCAGGGTTAACTGTAACTCAGTAGGTCTCCCCCCATACTTCCAGTGGAGACATATTGCACTAGTACCATTATATATATTGCTCTTTCCTAATGCATTAAACTTCCCTTTCCCATCTAGGGACAGACTAGATCCCCGTGGTTTGTGATGTGAGGTCGTCTTAATCAGGGAGATTGCTTTTCTTCTACGCAGGGTCTGCCACACCAAAGTTGGTAAGGGATAACATTCCCATTCCCATATTTCAGTTACGTTATTTGCCTTACATTGTTTTCCCTATGTTATGGGGAAATAATAAATGTCCACAACGGACCAATACAGAAATATATTACATTTTGATCAGACATTTTGATAGAGCTGTACTTGTGCCCTGATAAACGTAACACACAGACCATTTTCCCAGAAGGATTGCTGTTGCATCCATGTCAGATTTTTCCAATGCAGATTTACACCGTGTGAATGAGGCCGTAGATTATACTTTACTTGGTGTGAGTGATCCGCTACTTTCCATATCATATGTATGTATGCACATATGTGATATATGCGATAAACCATAGAAGAATGACCTACCTATAGTATATCAGATTTACCAAAGGCAAATCACATTCTGCTGTAGACTGCTACCCTCTACTGTTCTCTTGTGAAATTGCAATGTGGAGCACATTCTCATGTAGCCACTGACAGCCTTTTTCTTTGCCCCTTTGCTGAAATGCATTAGGGTATCTTTACACCGGACGACTTTTGGTTGCATAAGCGCCTGACAGCTGTCCCATGGGCTACTGCCCAACTATCGTATTAGCCGTCCAAGTGAATGAAGGTGCAGCGTGTGGGGATCGTTCCGGTCGCCCACCTCTATTCACAGCAAACACAAGTCGCTTAAATATTGAGCAGCTCCTATTTACAAAGTCCGACACTTGTTTGGTCTTTAGTTCTGGTGAAAACCAAGTGACTCCTACAGGTGAGGAACTTCTTACTCAGTGCCCTGTCAGCGCCCACATGTACACGGGCAATTGTCACCCGAATTTGCTGTTTCCAGTGAGAATTCAAGTGAATTGTCTCTTGTAAAGATACCTTTAGCATTAAACAAAGCTATAGCTAATACCAACACCAACATATTCCACCGCACTGTACAGCAGCGTTGCCAACTATAAGGTAATTCTTGGACAGTCCCTAAAAATAGGACCTTTTCCAGTGACCATGAAAGATTGGAAGTTTCTGTAAAAAAATGTTTAATCTGGAGAAAATGATGCAGGTTATTGTGATTGTAATGAATATCATTTCACAGTTCGCAGTGAATGCTCCAATGTGTTCGTATCCATATTCTGAGCTGTGGACAGATCGCTTACAATTTTTATGATGCATTATATTTTTGAAGTTCTCTAGAAAAAGAAATAAGTTAGCAGCCATAACAAATATTATCACTCACGTCAGTCAATAGAAAATAATAATAATGATCCTCATCTCTATATAAGTGATACAGAAGAAAGGGTTTCTATATGGCATGTAGGAATGCAAAAATGAGCCGCGAACACAGGTCAGTATTGAAGGTCTGGTTATTATGCACTGTGGGGACTTAAATTATTGTACACATTGATGCTTATGAAAAAATGTTTATTTTTTTAAAAAAGCAACAATTTTTCAACATTATTGACCATGTATCACCATTATTGACCAACCTAAGTATCAAATGATTTCTGAAATATTCAAGTACACAAATGTGCAGCATATTCTTTACATAGTGAGATATTTTATTAACCTCTCTCAAATCCACTTTATCCTTAACCTCGATTCTGGGGAGCTCTTTTCATAATCACCCAGTCCCCTATTCCTGATATGTGCCCTGGCGAAGTTAGGACGCACACAGCAAGCACGTAATCTCGCCAGAGGACATAGCACAAACAGGGGTCCAGGCAAGTATGAAAGCAGGCTCCACGGACACCGTGTTAATTAACTATAAGAACTATAACTTAGTTTATGATTAGAGATGAGCGAACCTACTCGGCCACGCCCCTTTTTCACTCGAGCACCGCGATTTTCGAGTACTTCACTACTCGGGTGAAAAGATTTGGGGGGCGCCGTGGGTGAGCGGGAGGTTGCAGAGGGGAGTGGGGGGGAGAGTTAGAGAGAAATAGCTCCCCCCTGTTCCCTACTGCTACCCCCCGCTCCACCGCGCGGTCCCCCGCCCCCCAGCGCCAACCAAATCTTTTCACCTGAGTAGCCAGGTACTCGAAAATCGCGATGCTCGATTGCGAAATCACCCTTAACGAGTACGTTCGCTCATCTCTATTTATGATGCTTAGTTTTTGGTGACAGGTTCCCTTTATCTCTGCTGACCAGCTAATCTATCTCTCCCCATTACTTCACTGCCCAGGGGCATACATAGAACTCATGGGGCCTTGTAACAAAACTCAGAATTCATCCCCTCACCAGGCTCCTGTCCTCCTAAAAATTATTTATTCTATTAAAATAACTTTTATAAAGCAGCAGGCTCTACAGATACTACAGCTATTGCTCAAATATCAGCTCTACACCTTGATAGTGAGAACAGTAACTACCTACAGTGATCACAGGTGACGTCTTCTATGATTGACAATGTCACTATTAGTGAATCTTGACACCACCGGAAGCTAGGAGTGTGACAGGAGGAATGCCCCCATCACACCCCTAGCTCCAAGGCACAAAGGTGCTAGGCTGACGTTCAGTTGATTTTTTTGCCTTACATTATTACCTGTTAATGCTGCCATGTTTGCAAAGTAACATGGGAGCATTAACATGTAATAATGAAAGGCAAAGATGACAAGTAACCGTCAGCATAAGGCAGCAGTGCGGGCAGACATTGATAGAGACACAGCGACGTCTCACCCAGAGTCCCGGCCGGCATTTGTGGCATCCATGCCAACTCGCTGGCTGCATGACAGCTCCCTCCCTGCTGTTATGTTTGTCCCTGCAGCCGGCTGTATCGGTCAACGGATGTGCGCTGCGTGCCAGGTGGCGATTCAGAGCTCCATTGCGGCCACAGCCTGTGAGCTCCTTTGCCGGGGCCGGCTGCGAATTCCGTGCCGGGCGGCCGCCCCCGCTTACTGCTGGCTATGAAGTAAGATTTAGCTGCCCTATTCCCTGTCGCCTCCATGCTGCCCCGCTGCCGAAACGCTTCAGCGCAGACTGGCCTTCCGCTTTGTGGCCCTCCGCCAGGGAAACTACTTGGAGCTCTGCCTGCACCCATGGCGGCTGCTCACTCTCTTTCCTAGCTCCGTTGACTGCCCTTCTAGGACCTTGTGAGCAAGAAGGTGCGCAGCCAATCAGCTACAGGGGGTATCATCCCCTGTCAATCTAGACTCCACCAGCTATTGCTGGTGGCGTCAAGATACACTAATACTGACAATGTCTTTACAAATGATGCCTCTGGTGACGTCTGCTTTAACTTTTTTTCTTTATCCAAGTTCAAACCATTCTGAAGACCTCTAACCAGCCATGGCCTTATCTCTGCATATGCTCCCAATCCTGCCGCCACTCACAATGTCCCTCTCAGTGCCTCCATAGGACTAGTGCTGCCTTTATTGTTTCACGAGTCATAGTGTTCCATCTGTGATGCCACAAAGTAACAGTGCCCCCACTTAATAATAGTGTCCTCATCTGTGATCCCCACTTAATAGTAAAAATGCCCCTACCTTACCGCAGGAACTCCCCTTCCTGCTGCCAGAGTACAGTGTACCGGGGTCTGGGTGGCAGAATTTCGAAAAAATGCGTTTTTGTCGCAGTGGCCTTTTAAATATGGGTATGATACACCCTTCTGATTGAAGCCTATAAAACAGATCAATGCAGTAGGCTCTGTACAATATGCAGGAATGGAGTCTCAATTCCTGCTGAAATGCATTAATTAATACATTCTGAATAAAGGTTATAGGATGTGGATATTTATATGGCGTTTGTAGTGTATTTTCTGTTGTGTCCCATTTGGGCAGTAAGTGGAGCTAAGCAGTAATATGTTGTAAGAGAACTATCTTCTTCAGTGAAAAATCTTAAATTAAATTCCCTTTTTGGAATACTAAAATCTACCTAAAATACTGTGAAACTTTGTAAATCCTTCCCTTTATTCAATCTGCTCTGCTTCTGAGCTACATATTATTTCTTCACCATTGATGCTATAAGTGAAAGTAAAAATTTTTATGCTTCCTCGAAAGTTTTTCTGGACTCCACAGACTTCATGGCAGCTGACAGTTTAGCTTTGAGAGTGTGCTCACATTACATTTCAACAAACTCTTTAGCGTTTAATGTATCAGCCATTTAGGCTCCGTAGTCTGTGTGGAAAATTCAGGATTTTAGGATTTAAAAAAAAAAATATAGTATGATTGAAAATTTTTTAAAAATGGACAAAAATTCTTAAGTATGTTTAACACAAAAATGTGATTTACATAATAGGTCATTTTCTAATGACACATTCCCTTAAAAAAATGCAGTACCAGGCAGCCAAATGTATGGTGCTGGGCCAGGTAAACAATGAAGCTCTGCGTCCCCTTCATTCAGTTGAAAGCTATGGTGCCAGAAGTTGCACTCCCACCAATAAAATACTGACATCATATCGTATGAATAAACCATCAATATTACAGTCCAAGAAAGCTTCTTTCATTTGCAATGTTCTTACCTTTTTTTCTAGAAGCACCCTTGGTGTCATTTGTGTTACCATTACCGCTGCTAATCATTTTTGAATAGTAGTATAGTAGTATGGGAATAGTCTGCGGCACTGATAAGATAATGCAAAACCCTGCTGCCTGACATCCAGTACAGATGTGCACAGTAGGCAGGGGCATCTATTTTGACCTCTAATGCTTCAGATCTTCCAGAGTAAATGTCCAATAAAAGGTATTCCTCACAGTTCTAAGCTGCCCATTTAAAGGCCGGCCACTCAGATTTTACATGTCACTTTTGCATTTGAATTCTGAAAATGGCAGAAAAATAAGTAATGCTGACTTACAATGTAAAAAAAAATATATATATATATATATATAAATGTTTTTTCACTCCTTTTTGAACACCAGTTTATTAGGAATGATGGACTACTATGTGTGCAGCTGCAATAACTAGTTATTAGAGCAGTAAATACAGGGTTATTACAAATTATCTTTCTCATTTATAACCCTCATAACTCACGTTTAGGGCTCATGTCCAAGGCCATGATGGACTCAGCCAGCGGAATATCGCAGCGGAGTCTGCCACGGCACCCCCCTCCCCAAAACCCCAATACTTACCACTCCGGATCCTCCGTACGCGTCCCGCATGGAGGGCCGGCGTGCATGCGCAGTACAGAGCATGACGTGTCGGCAGTGTCAGATGATGCGGTTGGCGGGGACGCGTATTCACGTGATACTTCCGCTGTGCTACAGCGGAAGTATAGCGTGACGACCAGCTTCCATTGGCTAAAATGGAAACCGTCCGGGTGTATTCCACGGCATTTAGAACATGCCACTGTTTATTTCACGCGGTGAAATTCCGCAGCGTGAACATTGAGCTATTAGGTTCAATAGAACCTAATAGCTCCGGGGCAACGCTGCGGATATCCGTCACGTACAATGCAGCAGAAATCCGGCCGTGGGCATTAGCCCTCAGACTGCATGCACACGGCCGCGTCGGATTCCACATTCGGGAGCCCGCAGATACAGAAATTTGATAGTAATTGAAACAGAAACTCAAAAAGTTTTGTTGCTCAACATCAAAAATGTTTTCCACATCAGGGGTGATCCGTGTGACCCCTTTGCCACTCAACACACATTGAGCTTGTAGTCTAGTTCCTGCCATACAAGTTGTAACATATCACAATTGACTGATGTGTACTCACAGATCATGCATGGTGGGCGGTAAGGGGGGTATGTAGACTCTAAGACTCCCACAGAGAAGAAAATCACAAGGTCTAAGGTCCAGGGAACATGGAGGCTAAGAAGTTCACTTCACAACCTGCATGGCCAATCCATCTGTTTGATCACTTCTGACTTCATTGTGAAATTGGGCAGTGCCCTGCCCTGTTGGAAGATGAAACCTGGGATTTCCCATTCTAGTTCCAGCATAAGCCATATGTGTAGCATTTTACCTGTGCTGTGATTGGTTGCTATGGACAACAAGGACAGCTTACTGTTAGACAGTTTTGCTAAAATAAACTTTTTGAGTTTTGGATTTCAGTTATATTAAATTTCTGTATTTGAGTGTCATTAAGCATGAGTTACGAGGGTTTAAATTGGCAAGATCATTTGTAATAACCCTGTACAACTTTCTATCATTTAATCTGTGTAATGTTCTGCTGTATCCAGTAGGAGGAAACCTCACTGTTTCTCCTTCTGTTGCAGTAGATGTTAAAAATACTTTGCAATAGAGACTAAACAAACCTGCATAGTTCTTCAAGGCAAAAATTCCCCTTTAGGAATCCACCGGCTGGGAGCAGGAGCCGGCAGACGGATCTCCGCTGTCAACCTATCTGATAGATAGGCTGACCGCGGAGAATCGCGGTAAATTTGCAGCATGCTGTGAATTGCCGCCCGCGAGCGGAGAATCACAGTGATTCTCCGCTCGTGGTCAGGGGGGAAGCGCTCTATGGAGAGCTTTTACTGCGTTCCCCGCGGCAGGATTATCGCCGCAGGGAACGTAATTCAAACCCGCCCGTGGACAGGCAGCCTTACCGAGTGCCTGAGGCATTGATGGTTTAGATAATTATAGATGGAAAATTGGCAAAGAATCTTGCTGCATATATCTCAGTTATTTACTATGTTACACTTTTGGGTTCAGGTTTGATATATTAAGGCTGCTTTCACACCATCAGGTTTCAGTTTTATTGGAAGGAGTCTGCAGCATTATTTTTCCATCCAAAAAAAATCACTTTTCAGCTTGCTTTCTGTTTTTTTGAACCACCAGTAAAATCAATGGGGAAAAAATTATCAGTTATCTTCCATTTTATATCAGTTTCACTCCTCCAAAAATGGAGCACAAAGATGGAAACTCAGAACTGGGCCCTAATCCAAGCCGAGAGCCTGGAGCAGTGACTGAGGGCCACAGTGAACGGTCTCCGGTCACGTGATCGCCGTTATCCAATAGATAATGGCGATTACGTAAAAGTTAAGACACAGTTGAAGTTTGATGCACCTTTCGGTTTGAGCCCCGTTGTGCATACAGACATAATATTAGGGCCACAATGGGTATGTTTCTGAACACAGCACAAACAGGGGGGGATTCATTTTGGGTTGAAAGTCTTCATTCAGATGTGTGCTATACAAAAAAAATGTTTTTAAAATGACACGATTGCCAAAAAAATTAAAATTTTAATTTTTTCCTTCTGCTTTGCTCAGATTCTATCAAAAACTGTAGGGTAAAAATAAGCAGTACACCCCAAGATAAATGCGTTCAGGGGTCTTGTTTTCAAAATGGGATCATTTGGGAGGGGTTCCATTGTTTTGGCCGCTCAAGGGCTCTGCAAGTGGGCAATGGGGCCTAAAACGCCTTCAAGCAAAATGTCTGCTCTAAAAGCCACCGGCTGCTCCTTTCATTTTGGGCCCCATTGTGAATGCGGACATAATATTAGGGCTTCAATGGGTCTGTTTTTGAACATGGGACAAACAGGGGGATCCATTTTGTGGTACAAGTCTTCATTCCTACGATGCTGTACAAAAAAATGGTTTTAAAAGTGACATAATTGCCAATAAAATGAAAATCGTAATTTTTTTCCTCCTTCTTTGCTTAGATTCATTCAAAAATTATGGGGTCAAAATGTGCATTACACCCCTAGATAAATTCGTTAAGGGGTCTAGTTTTCTAAATGGGGTCATTTGTGGGGGTTCTCCATCGTTTTGGTCACTCAATGGCTCTACAAGTGGGTAATGGGGCCTAAATCTCCTTCAAGCAAAATGACTGTTCTGAGAGCCACCAGCTGCTCTTTTCTCTTTGGGCCCTGTTGTGCAAACGGACACAAGATTAGGGCCACAATGGGTAGGTTTCTGAACACAGGACAAACAGGGGTATGCATTTTGGGTGCAAATACTCATTTTCATGTGCATTATAGAAAAATGGTTAAAAAAAACGGAAGTTTTTCCATTGTGTCCAGAATAAAGTAAACAGATGGAAATATATATTTTATTAAGAATTTGTGCAGTATGTTTGCACATATTTGAGATATTGCAGTTGAAAATTTGAAAAAAATTACAATTTTTTTCAAAATTTTCAAAATTTTGGCACTTTTAATAAATATACACAAATTCTATGGGTCTATTTTTACCACCTAAATGAACTGCAATATGTGGCGAAAAAACAATGTCAGAATCACTTGGATGTGCAAAACCTTTACAGAGTTATTCCATGTCAAAGTGACACGTCAGATTTCAAAAATTTGGTCTGGCCATTAAGGCGCAAACAGGCTTGGTCACTAAGCAGTTAATCGGTCATTCAGTGTTCCAGAAATTTTGAAAATCCAGCACCTGGGACTAAAACAGTTCTACAAGGCAACTTGGAATCTTAGAAAACCGAGCAAAGAAAAACTATTTTTAGAAAACTCAGATCAAACAAATAAGTTTTACAAACATTATAGTTTTAAAGTGGTCCTAGACAAATAAAGATGACCACATTAGTTCTCTAACTCCCTGATGCGCACTGTGCATTCCTATGAATTGGTAGGCTAAGACACTACATGCTGTTCTGACTGGCCAGCACCGTTCATGTGGGCAGCAGTGGACAAACAAAGCAGGTGTAGGGCCATAAACTAATGATGCATACTAACAAACAACGTGAAGCAGGTAGTCAGAGAACTGCTGCGGCTATCTTTGTTTATCCACTTTAAGAGTCCACACTTGGAGAGAAGTGTCTGTTCGGTGGTTCCCCTTCTTCTCACTCAGTTCAGTGTGATTAACAGGTCTCTTCCTATTTGGGTGAAAAAGAGATAGGGGAGAAGATAGTGTAGACCGTGATCTGGGACTAAGTAATGAAAATGGGAGCAGACTGTTGTGAGGGGTTAGTACAGTTATAACTGGCAGAACAGTTAATATGGATACATTTAAAATAAGAAAATAACCAAAACTTTCTAAACTGTATGGTTACTAATGCTAGAAGTCTGACCAACAAGGATAACAAATTAGAAGTAATAATGTCTGAGGAAAACTATGACATAGCAGGAAAAACTGAGACCTAGTTGGATGAAAGCTGTGACTGGACGGTGAACTTACAGAGTTGTGCTTCATTTACACAGGGCAACTATCCGCTAAACAGCTTTATTACTGCTTGCGTCACCTCTAACTTGTTAGAACTCATACAAAGCGCTTAGACAGACAGATCACCGCTGACTTCTCGGTGGCTTCTCAGTGCAGTAAGGAAGCATTCTCACACAGCGAGAAGTCAGTGATCCAGCAATGATTTTTATGCTGGTTGAACGTGAATGATTAACGAGTAGTAAATGATGTTTTACAGTTAGACGTAACAATTTTCGTTCACATTTTGTGTGATAATCGTTCCATGTAAATCGCCCTTTCTCAGAAGGTAATAACTGGAAAGGTGGAGGGGTTTTTCTTTAAATAAGGTCCTGTTTAAAACCCACGTTACAGAAAGATATATTTGAAGGAGATGAACATGTGGAGTCTCTATGAGTGGAAATACATGGAGGGAAAAACAATAATAAAGGAGACACCTAGGAAATAATGACCATTATATCATACATTTCCACTTGTCTTTTAATAAAGAGTTTTATCGTGGAGCTACAAAAATACAAAACTTTAGGCTTCGTTCACACGGGCGACAAAGTCACGCGATTTTGTCACGTTGCTACAATGCTACAAATCGCATCACACATGCAATGTTTTGTAGCATGCAACAAACCCAATACAAAAACCTTGCAGATCCGGCGATGTGCCCGTGACTCACAAGGTTTTATAGCCCATGTTTCCTTGCAATGCAACAGAGAGCCTTCCTCTCTGTTGCATTGCATCACACGAAATTGCGTTTTTCTTGCAGTGCAATGCAACTTTGACAGTAGGAAATCCTACTGTCAAAGCCTAAAAAAAACCCTAGCTGCAGGAAAAAAAAAACAAAACAACACATGCATCACCTTAGAAGCACTGTCCAATGCCACTGCAGCTTCTCCCCAGGAACCAGCACTGTTTCTCTTCATCTCTTCTTGCCAGGGATTGAAAAATTGCCTGCCTACTGGAAGTGCTGGCATGTTATTTGCTGACTCTTAGCCAATCCCAGCAAGTGCTTGATGAACCAATCACAGCCATTCATCGAGTGCTGGCTGTGATTGGCTAAGCGTCAGCAAATAACATGCCAGCACTTCCAGGAGGCGGGCATTTTTTAATCCCCGGCCAGAAGAGATGAAGAAGAAGGGTACGAGAAGAAGCTGCAGCGGCGTCCCGGACAGCGCCTCTAAGGTGATGTATACTTATTTTTTTTTCCTGCAGCTATGGCATATTTTCGGGGTAGGGCTTATATTTCAAGCCCCTTCCCCCCCGAAAATCCTCGCATGGGGTGTACAAAGTCACGCAACTCTGTAGCGCTACAAAATTGCGGTATCACCGTAAGAAATCGCTGCGATATTGCACAGACCAGCAATGCAGTATTGCTGTAATTTTCCCATGATGCTGTGTCGCCCGTGTGAAGGAGGTTTTAGGGAGTCAAAGTTTGATCAGCTTAGGTATAACCCTAAACCTTATCAACTGGGACAATGTGCTCAAAAATAAAGAGTACAACCAATAAATGGGAAATTTTTAAAACCATCTTAAATACTCACTGTGAGCAGTTCACACCTTAGAGGAAAGGGTTAGAAGAAGGAGAAAACTAACACTAAACTGTTTAGCAAGGATTAATGCTGAAAGTGTTGGTCCTTTAAAATGTAATGAGGGAAAAATTTTAGAGGGTGGAAGCAAATGTGTTAAACATTTTTTTGCCAGCGTATTCACTCAGGTGAAATGCAGAGTGATAAAGTAAACACCACATTAAATAGCACCAGTCTAACCCTAGAAGTACAGAACCAAGCGTTCAGCTTGCAAAATAAATAATGTGATGACATTATTCTCTAGGTCAGTACAATTTCGGCGATACAAAGTTAGGCCCAATGTCCACGGGTGGATCTGATTTGCGGAATCCGCACCTGTTCCCAGCGTGGAAGATCCACGAATCAGGCCGCGATAGGGATGCATGGGCGTCTGCAAATACATTTAAAGCATGCAGCCAAATCGCAGCATGCTCCATTTTACTGTGCATCCCACATGGATGGCTTCCATTGAAGCCAATGGAAGCTCTCCGATCTTTGGCACACCCACAGCTGTCACTGCAGACATGCTGCAGATCTGTGGAAAAGCAGATGTTTTAAAAAAAAAAATTGAAGTGCGCATGCGCGGTGCATCCGCCATGCAGAAGAAAGAATATCTGACTGGGACAGAGAAAACCCACATGGGATCCAGAGAGGTAAGAAAACGTCTATGGCCGCGCGCAGGGTCGGTATCCGACTCGCCCGTGGACATAAGGCCTTATACAGTTTCTTTTTTATTTTGCTCTCTTTGTACACTAAGCCTTGCGTTTCTGTCGCCGCACTCCAAAAGCCATAGCAAGTCGTTTTTTCTTCAAAGGAGCTCTATGAATGTTTTTTTTTTTGCAGGATTAAAGGGGTTGTCCCGCGCCGAAACGGGTTATTTTTTTTGTCAATAGGCCCCCCGTTCGGCGCAAGACAAACCCAATGAATCAGTTAAAAAAAAAACCCGTTTAGTACTTACCCGAATCCCCGCGCTCCGGTGACTTCTTACTTACCTTAGTAAGATGGCCGCCGGTATCTTCACCCACGATGCACCGCGGGTCTTCTCCCATGGTGCACCGTGGGCTCTGTGCAGTCCATTGCCGATAGGCTGGAATCGGCACACGTGACGGGGCGGAGCTATGAGGAGCAGCTCTCCGGCACGAGCGGCCCCATTCAACACAGAGAAGACCGGACTGCGCAAGCGCGTCTAATCGGGCGATTAGACGCTGAAATTAGACGGCACCATGGAGACGAGGACGCTAGCAACGGAACAGGTAAGTGAATAACTTCTGTATGGCTCATAATTAATGCACGATGTATATTACAAAGTGCATTAATATGGCCATACAGAAGTGTATAACCCCACTTGCTTTCGCGGGACAACCCCTTTAACTCTTGTCTTTATGTATCCAATTTTAGGGAACATATAAAACCATTTTGATTGCCTTTTATTCCCTTTTTGTCCAGAGGCAAGATTAACAAAATCTGCAATTCTGGCATGTCCTCTATTTTTATTTTTAACAGCCTTCACCATGCATAATAAATAATATGTTAAATTAATTCTGCAGTACGGTCAAAACGATTACATCAATAGAAAATATATAGAGATTTTTTTTGGGGGGGGGGGGATTTTTGCAGCTTTTCCGTACTTTATTTTTGTGTTATTTTTTTTTACCGCTGCATTCATAGTCCCATAACATTTTTCCTTTTTTGTCAACAGTACTGTGTGAGGGTCTTTTTTTTTGCGGAATCAGTTGTACTTTTTAATGGTACCATTTGTTGATCCATATGATGTTTTGATTACTTTCTATTCTTCTAGGCAAAGTGGGTGAAATTAGCTGTCTTGGCACCCAGCATGCGAGTTAAATACTAACTTTTTTCCGTCAGAAAAGTAGGGACAGCGTTTTGGAAAATGTAACAAATAGGAATGTGAACACAATGAAAAGGGACTCACCTGGTTTTAGCAGGCTGACCTAAAAATAGGCCGGCCACAACACCCAACTGGCCATTGAAGCAAATAGTGCACACAATCCTTACCTATTTTTTTATACTTCTTTTTAACTTATTTTTGTTCCACTAGGGAACTTTAATATCAGCATCTTTTATCATTCTTATAATATGCTGCGTTACTTTGCGAGAATTTGATGAGTGAGTTGACCACAGTATGTAAGGGTGAAACAGCAGGGATCGGATGTTCCTCTGGTCCCTGCTGTTTCACCAAATGCCAGGTTAGTTAGTCAGAGTGCACAATACCAAGGGATAGGCCTGCATGCAGTTGCAGTGCCAATCTCTAGTGATCATTTTTCAAACTAAAAGTTTTTCAATACATTATATGAAACATTAAAAGTAACGTATCACATATGTATTTTTTTACTAATTAAAACCAGATAGTGATGCATATTCCATTTTCTAATCTTACATTTGCTGCAGAGATATACTTTACAGCAGCCTCATGGGCTATTCATACAACGTACAGAAGCTGACCCATTGACTTCTATGGGAGACTGCTTTAGTGCTCTCTTACATGGAATGAAGCGGGGAAAACTGAATGCTAATCGTTCAGCATAAATGCTGCCTGCGACAGAATGAAGAACGATAATTTGTTTGCTTATTGTTTGTTGTTCAGTTTATGCCAGCATTAAAATCAAACAACAATTAGCAATCTCTGTCCCTCTCTGCCTCCATTCACTGAATGACTATCGCTCCTTTGACCTGTGCAGGGAGGGGAAGGAGGTGAACTGTGACATCACTTAACCTGAACAGTGGATCATGAGTGTCACCTATATATAGATGTCACCTTTCATTGCAATCCTGCACACAATGATCATGAGATGATTGCTGCAAACCTTTATCTCCAGAATAGGATGTGTCAAACTATCATTAGGCTTACTGATCAGTATGAAAACTGCAGGACTTTAGGATGATTATTAGGAATATAGATTGAAAATGTAAAATAAAAAATAAATTCTTAAAAATATCTTTAACTTGATTAAAACAAGAGGTCATTTTCTGATTGAACATTTCCTTTAAATTATACCTTTAAAGACTACAAGTCATCCAACACCAAGAAGACAAGCCCTTGTATGGCTATGTCAATAGAAAAATGAAAAAAGTTATGGCTCTTAAAAGGTGCGGATGGAAAAAAAGGAAAAATTTGAAAACTGGTGGGTTATGAAAGGGTTAAATCTATGTCTATACATGGCATTTGCAGTTCTAGATAACAAAAAGTTTTAAATATATTAAGAAATTAATGAGCACAGAATTTTGGACCTAAAAACTTTACGGTGATAAAAAGGTGTTGGTTCTCTTTAAGGATTGGCTGTACATGTGTTATTATTTATTTTCGTCAGCTCATTTGTACAAATAAGTCATCAGCTTGCAGTGTCTTTCTGGGAATATCATAGGTGTGTTATCATGCCTACAGTAGCGTTTCTATGGGTGTGTGTTTATTATGTAGGTTTACATTAGTTACTATGTAAGTAATAGACGGAAGTGAAGCAGGAAACAAAGGAGAACAGGACTATCATAAAAAAAATGATCACCTGCTATATTTCATCAAGTCAGTAAAACAATAACATTGAACTACCTACCTATCTCATATCTATCTATCTATCTATCTACAGTTTTTCCCAGAAAGTAAGACCTACCCTGGTTTTCGAGGAAGGCTTGAAATATAAGCCCCCCTGAAAATAAGCCCTAGTTAAAGTACATGGAGAAAAAAAGACATCAATACTCACCTGGCTTGCGATGTCTGAGTCTCTCGTGATGGTCCCAGGCACTGCGTCAAGCTGCCGTGTCCTCTGTGCTGAGAAATCCTCTTCTTTCTGGTGACAGGGCTTTAAATGCCCCGCCTCCAGCAAAGCGAGCGCTGTGATTGGATCGAGCTCCAGCCAATCACAGCTGGCACTCAATCATTCACAGCCATTCAGTAAATGGCATCACTAAATAGCTGTGATTGACTCATCGAGCTGGCGCTCAATTAAATCACAGCGCTCGCTTTGCTGGAGGTGGGGTATTCAAAGCTCCGTCATCAAAAAGAAGAGGATATCTCAGCACAGAGGACACTGCAGACTACCGCATCGCCGCTGGAGTCCAGTAGCGCGAGGCATCGGGATATCGCAGACCAGGTGAGTATAAGCCCCCCACCCTGGAAATAAGACACTGTGCCTCTTTTGGGACAAAAATTAATATAAGACAGTGTCTTATTTTCAGGGAAACACTGTATATATTTCATATCTGTCAATCTACCTATCTATCTATTTTAAGTACACTAAGGACACCTTCAAATGAGCGTATGCATTTTTTAGGTCTCCCGCATGCGCCGTTAAGTTGCGTGATTGAAGAAAAGACCCAATCAAGTCTCTTGCTTAATTATTGTTTTCTCATCCATTCACATGGACGGGTGTTATGTATTGGCAAAAAAATATGCCGCAGCCCTGGAAATCCCTCAGAATGACTTCAAATGCCTAAATCGAGGCACCTGTAAGCTTTTCACTGCATTGGACACTGCTAAACTGCTTTTCCTTCCCCATTTTTCCGCTATTAGCTGGCAGCTCCCATAGACTCCTATGGGTGCAGGAAAACCAAGGAGGGAGAGTCAGTTGAGCAGTGTTCAATGCAGGGGAAAGCTTACAGGTGCCTCCATTTAGGCATTTGAAGTCATTCCAAAGATTTATGCCGCCCGGGGATTTCCAGGCTGTGGCGTATTTTTTGCTAATACATTGCACCTGGTCATGTGAATGGACGAGAAAACGCTAAATAAGCTCGGTATGTGATTGCATCTTTTCTTCATTCACGCGCTTTTACGGCGACTGTAAAAACGCATAAGCTTGTGTGAAGGAGCCCTCAGGGCGGCTTCAGACGACTGTATATCGGCCGGGTATTCACGCCGGCTGATATACGGCATCTCTGTCTGCAGATGGAGGAGGCTGGAAGAGTCGGGAGCAGTGCTCTGAGCTCCCGCCCCCTCTCTGCCTCCTCCTTTTTGGGCAAAAATCATATCACACTCGTATGCCATGTATGAGTGCAATGTGATTTTTGTCATTAAAAGTGCTGGAGCAACATGCAATTTTTATTTTTTTTATTTATTTCCCGTTAAAAAAAACGCATGAAACGCACACGTACGGCGATGCAATTTTCTCGCAAAATGCATCGCACTCAGTCCAAATTTCTTGGACTGATATCGCGTTTGCCTGTGCAAATGCGGCCTAAATTAAGCATCACGATGCACTGCTGCAAAGTGGTGGATTTTATTGTCTGCTGGTTTACATGTTTTCGGCCCCAGGCTGTGGTTACGTCCCCTGGCTAAGAGTTTACAGGATGAATTTAACCTACATACTTCATATTTACTGCATTATCTACTACTTCCTATCTATTTATACAATCAGCTGTCTATGAGATCACATTTCAACTACATCTCCCCCCACCTGCTGTTCACATAGGAAATCTAATGATGTAATTTTAATTATCACGGCAACCCCATGGATGCGGATGACAGAAACCTGATTACTTGTGATTACCTGTCACTGATACTGTATGCCCTCGCCTGTTGTTACTGCAGAAGCCAAATTCCTGAAGTTCTGTGTAAATCCACACTGCAGTCCTCAATACAAGAACAAGATTAGCTATCATATGCCAGCAATCTTTCTATATGTGACAGGGTGTGAAGAGGTGTGGTGTGGCTGGCAAGCACATACATGTGCAGCGTTCATTAGAAAACGTGCACTAAGCATCATACGACCTCATAATGTTGGCGTGATCCATTGTACCACGGCGCTGCAACAATTTCTGATCTACACAAACACAGACTGCCAGATACTTGGAATCCACATGCCAGCAGTAATAGTGCCCAAATTTAGGTCAGACTTTTGTTGAGAGAGATTAGCACAGTCCCACATTATCCCATTATACAGAAGCACAGTATCACATCAGACATAAAGGCGTTTTAATCAGAGAATGACTTCAACACAATGCAATGTATATTCTTCCAAACTATTGATTGTGGAGTAGCATGAAGTTTTAGGGATTATTTTGACATGTTTTATCATTTTTTTTACCTAGATGGAACTTCCTATTGGCTTGATTTTGACTAATTCTTTTATTTCAGTGTTTTTGACTAGTATCTGGTAAGCTATGATTAAAAACAAGTACATTATGGGGCAGTATCCTGCCAAGGCAGCAAGTAGGGTTTCTCAAAGAAACAAAAAGGGCAGTGCCACCTCCCTCAGGTACTACTAGTTGCAGCAGCACCAACAACAGGCCCACAGGATTTACGCAGCCTGGCCATTCTTAGAAACCACAGGTGATGACAAAAGAGTGGCCATCAGTTAGATCCTGCGGTAAGTGTTTAAAATGCGTCAAGAATATAAACAACATCAACACAATGTGTATGAACAGTCACATGAACTCCCACCACCCGATGCCTTGGAAAGCCCACATGGGCCGGAAGGCATTTCATTCTGTTCCCTCTTCCATTGAGTCTTCCTCCATCTCCCTCCCTGTTCATGCAGTAGCCTCTGAGTACAGAGAGGCAGTTTTGTGAAGGTGCAGTACCGAGCCTACTTGAGGCCTCTCCTCCGCAATTGACGATTGGGCTGCAGGCTTCAGAGGCAGGTATGGGAAACCGTGAAGGTGATGCTGACAGCTCAACTTCTGCTCTCCAACATTGACATCTACCCCATATTCTAGCATGTCTCAGGTCAGCAGCCAGCCCTCCATTCCCCAGCTATGGGGACATGCCAAAAAATGCCACCCCAACCATCCATGATCAGAGACTGAACACAATTATTGCACAGCTGCTTACAATGGAAAATGCTGCTCTTTAGGCTAGTGCAGTGTTCCCCAACTCCAGTTCTCATGGACTCCAACAGATCAGGTTTTCAGGATTTCCTCAGTATTGCACAAGTGATGTAATTATTATCGGTGCCTCAGACATTGCCACAGGGGTTCTTACTATAGGGTATCCTGAAAACATGACCTGTTGGTGGTCCCTGAGGACTGGAGTTGGTGAACACTGGACTAGTGGACACAGATGCCTTCTGCAATATGATGCTCTATGCTGTACAAGTACTGTGAGTCTGATGTTGGTGCTGCTGCGACTAGTAGTAGCTGATGGTGGTGGCAATGCCCTTTATGCTAACCCATAATACCAGATGCCCAGCAGACATTTTTTTGCCCAAAAAGCCATCCCTGCCCTGCACCACCATGTGAGTGATAAGTTGTCCCTGGCATTGAAGAACACTGTCAATGGCACGGTGCACCTGACCATAGACACGTAATCCAGCAAGCATGGCCAAGGGCATTACATATCCTTAACAGTATACTGGGTCAATGTCCTGCAGGTGGAGCAAGAAGCTCAAAGTGGTGGTCCACATTTCATGGTACCCCAAAGAATTGTGGGACATTCATCCTGGTCTGTCCCCTCCTCACCCACCTCTTTCTCCACTACCTTTCAACACCCTTTACATCAGAACAGATATGCATATGTAACAAAATCCGACGTTCATACAGCTATATACATGGCAAAACGCCAATATGCTGTTGTAAAACTCATATGTCTATGGGAGCGCAGCCACACGGCCAAAAAGCTGTTAACAGCTCTGCAGGTCCTGGCTGACCGCACACATTCTGAAGCCAGACAAGGTCATGTATGACAGTGGGGCAAACCTGCTGGCAAGCCTTTGCCTCACCAATCTCACACATGTACCTAGCCTTGCCTGTGTGATGAACCTGGTAGTACAGCTCTTCCTAAACAACTACCAGGCCAGGAAACTGTGCTCACACTTTTGACATTCACACCCAACCGCCTCTCGTCTGGCAGAGGTGTTGCAACAGTTTGGGCTACCAAACAAACTGTCTTATCTGTGATGTTGCGTACATGGTGGAATTCCATGTTGTATATGTTATAGATGTTAAGCCAGTAGCAGAGAGCGATCACAGAGTATCAGATGGTGTATGCCATTAGCAGACACTGTAATGCCATTAGGTCGGTCACTTGATGTCTGTAGAGTGGCTGCAGATCAAAGATGTGTGCGCTGTTTTTTGCATGCTTTGAGGAATCAATCAAATTGGTCAGTCGTGATGATGCACTGATCAGTATGACCATCCCTCTTGTCTGCCTGCTGGAACAGATGCTACAGGGCCTCAGGGTCAATGATGTGTTGTTGTCACAGGAGGAGGAAGAGATACCAATCTCCCAACTGTCTGGCCAGTCTGCCATTACTCAACACTGTAGGGACGGTGGCTTTGGGCAAGAAAGGGTGGCATCTTCTCCAACACGTTTCTCCACCTATTGGAGAAGTATAGAGGAGAAAGAAGAGGTAGGCCAAACATAGACCAAACAGGTAGAGAAAGATAATAGTAGACCAAAGGCAGGGGGCCACGCAACATTCCTTCTATCAGTCACTAACCCAGCTATTCTATGTCAATGGTGGGACCAGTTGGATGACAATCTTAGGCCTTTCCCTGAGGAATGTGGGCCATCACCCTTAGACGGTTTGAGGCATATGAGTGCTTTTATGCTGCAGTGCTTGCAGAAGGACTGTATCATAGACCACATCAAAATATCGGATTATTACTGAGTAACCATCCTCCTTGATCCCCCCACTACAAGGCTAAAATGACAAATCTGATTCTGGCAGTAAAGAGGGACCTCAAAATTCAGCACAGGACGAACTGTTAAGCAGCTTGAGAACAGCATTTCTTCATGACCGCAGGGATACCTCTGGAGCACAACTCTGCAGGTAATGGTAGACGAGCAGGATGACGCTGCAGAAGCAACACCACTGGTGGCAGGGGAAGTCTAACAGAAATATGGCATAGTTTTTTCAGCTTCAGCAAAATCACAGGGTAGGACTGACAGTCACAGGCAGCACTTATCCACGATGGTCCAACAGTATTGTCAGCTCCCACCTACATGTACTCAGACATTGCATTGGCCCCTTTGACTTCTAAGCTGAACAAGTGGCCAGAACAAGATGCTTTAGAGGTGCTTGCCTGCCCTGCTGCCAGTGTGCCATCAGAAAAGGTGTTCAGTACAGCTGGGGTGTGATAACTGACAGACAAATCCACTGGTCCACAGACAATGTGGTTTCCCTGACATTTATAAAAATAAACCAGGCGTGGATTTCTCTTAACTTCTGCACCCCCATGACAGATTCCACTGATTAGTTAGCACACTGGCAACTATGACTGGGTATAGATTTATATCATATACCACACTGTGCCCTCAACATGCTGTTGTTGGTGGTGATGTTGCTGCTTTCCTTCTCCTACTTTCGCAATGTTTCCCCCTCCTACTTCCCACCAAATGAAAAATATGTCAATATGGAAATATAAATGCAATATCTGGCTGACATAAAAAAAAGTGTTAAACACATATACATATATCACAAATCAGTACTTGCCTACCAAAATCTAAAGTTTTTTGACAGCGCACCCCATGCTATATATATAAAACTACAACATAAAAGGGTGTGGAACCGGAATTGCCTCTTATCACCTATCCAAAGGTTAGGCGATTAAAGTCTGATCAGTGGGGGTTTGACTGCTGAGATCCCCCCACCAATTCTGAGAATGGAGGTTCTACGTCCCACCCTTCGTGTCACTGCAGGGTCGCTTCACCGTCTGGCAGTGATGGCAGAATGAATGGAGCAGTGGTCAAGTATGCATGGATACTGTTCCATTCATTTCTATGGGGCTGCAGCAGTTCCATTGAAAATAAATGCAGCAGCATTATGCATGCATGGCCATTGCTCCATTCAGTATCCCTTAGCACTATGGGGGGTTGCAGTAAGCCTGTAGTGAAGAGGAGGGAGACACGGAATCCCCATTCTCAGGATCGGTGGGTGTCTGAGGGATAAGTGATATAAGGAGATTCTGGTACAACCTGTTTCATAATGTAAACACACAGCCACCTTCAGGCAGCTTTGTATCAAATAGTGATTGTAAGCAGAAATTGCATAAAAATTCAAATTTGCAATTAAATATGTACTTAAGCAGATCCCATACAAGTTTGTAAAGAGTATATTCTGGTTTTTAAGATGAGAAGAGTTGCTAGCAGCTTAAAATGAGGCTTGTATAGGTAAATATTCTTCAACAACCTTACATAAACTGTAACTATAAATCCCTAAACCGAATGCAATGCATTAACTAAAGCCACTTCTAGATGGGTGTAAAATTATATGGACACAACATCCAAATCTCCCTGTAGTTCATCAGCACCATAACTCTCTGGTTCTGGTATTTCTAAGGTTTGAGCATTGTGTCCCTAGTATGGTCAGGAAAAAGGGCCATATTCCATCCGCCTGAAAGCAGGCGAATACCGATTATTTTATTTTTTTGTGGAAGCATTTGGAAATATTCGGTTATGGCAACAATCAGTAGGTGAAAATACATTTTCTGACTAATGCAAATCTTATCCATCTGTTAGAAATGTATAAGACATTCTTCTCAAGTGACACTCATTATCAGCATGACTGCAGTAGCACTAGAGAAGCGATCAGCATATTTTACACTAAAGATCAATAAAGATTCAATAAATTCAAAGAAATTATTGAATTTTGTGTATGAGGTGCAAGTGTTTGTACAACACATTTCATGTCGCAATCCACATGCTGGTAAATGTCTGGGTCAAGGAGGCAATAAACAGCTAAAATTCGGGAAAGAGAGGTGATTAGATGGGCAAATACTCTCTTCACTTCTGTTCTATAGGAAAGAGATCTCCATATGTTCACAACATTTCTTGAAATATGATTTGGGGCGCTGTGTTGCATTTGCAGAGCTCTTGAAGTACTAATACTTTGGTGCAGGTGCACAACCAGCATCTGGGATGCCCCCTGTACTGGCACATTAACAGTGAGGGAGTTCTCACGCCACAGAAGCCCCTGTGAGACAGGGAACTTCCTTGCTCTCTATATTACTTTGATGCCCTGGTTAGCAGTGACCACAGCGTCTAAGAGGTTAAAAGACTAGGATCTGAGTTCGCTCGCTGATAACAAGTCCCTTGTATTCTTTGATTGCTACTAGTTGCCAAACAGTGCACAATAATTAAAACTAAATGAAAGTAGACAACACTGTGTTGCATTTTCTAAAATACATTGTGTTCCTACATTCTGATTGCATAAACGTATGGAACAGAGGACTTAAGATTCTGGAAATAATTCACTTATATAGCGTAACAAACTCTTTGCAGTCCATGTGCCAGTATATGGGGTATTGCAGTTACTTGTTACGAATGCATTGTACTGTTAACTGCTGGGCTGCACCTATATTTGCAGACGGAAGCAATTGCAAGTACAGGTGTAGCCCGGCAATTACTGCTAAAATGCTTTGCTATTCACGTCTGGAATGCACTGTGTATGGGTATCCTTAAACAGAGGTTACGCTGAACTATAACAATATTGCAACATACTTCTTTATAGCAATGTTTTCATTGCCTAGATAGCACTGCCACCTGGTGGCAGCTTAGATATTTGCAATTCCTCTTTTTACAAATCCTATTAACCCCTTAATGACAAGCTTTGTTTAGGTCTTAATCAGCTAAATGTTTTCCTTTTTGCCTCTCCACATTTCAGTAGCCATAACTTTTACATTTGTTTTGGCATGTTTGAGGCTTTGTATAATATGTACAATGTATTTTTTTGGTACAATGTCATTTTATATAATTTTTTAGAAGCAAAATAATTGTGTTTTTGGATTTTTTTTATCCCATTAAGGGATTACTATTTTATATCTTTATTTTATACATATTTCAAATTTTGACTCATCAGTCCAGAGCACCTACTGACATTTTTCAGTACCAAAGTTCCTATGTTTTTGTGCATAGTTGAGCCACTTTGCCTTGTATTTATGTCAAAGATCTGGCCACAATTCTTCCATGAAGACTATTTCTGGCGAGACTTCTTTAAACAGTAGATGGGTGTACCTGGGTCCCACTGGTTTCTGCCCATTTCGAGCTTATGGCAATGCTGGATATCTTCTGATTTCAAAGGGAAGTATGATTCATCTTTCATCTGCTGTACTAAGTTGGCTAACCACTGCTAAAAAAGTTAGGGCAGACTATGATAGAAGGTGTCAGTGATATGGAACAGAGCCAAGTGAGGCGCAATGCACGGCCACAGACCACTCTAAACAGTAAGGCTGGGTTTACACAGGGGGGATTTGCCACAGAAATTCCGTCCGGAGCTTAGGCGTGACAAATCGAGCTGCAGCCATTAATCCCGGGCTTAGTCAGCCATGTGGACAAGATTTCTTAGAAATTTCGGGCACATGGGACGGCAAATCCATCGTGGCAGAAGCCGGCGCTGCGGCGCGGATTCGCTGGCCGACGCATGTCCATTCTTTTTTTTTTCCAATGCAGCCGCGCTTACCTCTATGGAAGCACCAGCCGCAACGGAAAAGCGTGCGGCCAAGCTGCTCCAAAACTCGTGGCTAAGTGCCGCAGGTTTTAAAGCAGCACTTTCTCGCCAGAAATCTTGCGTTTTTTTGCTGCGGCCAAACCGCGAGATTTCCGCCGGGAATACGCCGTGTGAGAACCCAGCCAAAGGCTTAATGGTTTATTCAGTGAAAGAGTCGCTACTTTAAAAAGCCTTTTGGCACAGAGCAGACGTATATAGATGACTAGGAACACTTCACTACCAAGAGGTTTTAAAAACAATAAACCTAAATGTCACATATGAATGTAAAACAAATGTATCACATGTTATGTATGCAATATTTCTTTGTTTTGAAATATGAAAATGCAAAAAAAAGTTTTAAAAAAAAGAAAAAACCTTGATTAGTTTTTTTTATTGCCAGTCTATCTGGAATAAAGCAGCAAATTTTCTGTGAAAATGGGAAAAATGTTGATATACCATTTCATTTCACATGCTCTTCTAAGTATGTTATTTGCTTAAATGCAAGAATGGCCTTCAACATGTGGGCCACACCATACAAGAACTGAGAAGAAAGGATTTTTAGTTCATAGCGTGTCTAAGCATTGTACCTTGAACAATAAATGTGATATTAACTCAACTCATATCACTCCAACTGATCACATTCTTGATTCTGTTACAAAGGCCGGCTTCACATGGCCGAGAGAATCTTGCACAAATATGAACCCCATTGTTTTTGAATGGAGTCATACACAGGAGCGTTTTTTTTTCTCGCTGCATCGCGACATGTCCTATCCTTGGGCGTGCCCTCTTATCGCCCATTGTTTTCAATGGGGCCAGCGGCAGCATTGCAGCACATGCTAGGGAGACACTCAGCGATGTGGTGCGTTTTTTATATAAAAATGCCTTGCATCCGCTAGGAAATCGCATGTTGGCGAGTGCGATATCGGGCTGTGCTGTGTAAAAGAGAAACCTTTTGGATCCTTCGAATCCAGACACTGCAACCAAAGGGCATAAATGAAATGACAGATACAGTCCATTAGATAGAAGATTTGCCACATGCAAGGTTTCATATAATATTCTTCCCACTATGGTTTGTCAACCTTTTCTTTCTATTAACCTTTATTATTACCCCCTAGACTAAAACACTTATAAAGAGATAGTGATACCCAGAGCAACAACCTCATTACCTGCAACTGAGTGTTCAAACTTCAGTATTATAACATTTTAATTAAAAACTTTATAAAAGAAATAGTCATACTAGTGACATCTAGTGGCTTAATTGTGATATTTGAAATTGAGTAATTTTAATGTAGCACAAGGTTTTAGCGACATCTAGTGGTAAAAGAATTTTTAACATTCATCCATTGTGGTCTTGTCTGTTCAGGCTTTTATATGCAGGGGTTTATCAAATAATGGAAACACCAAGATGAGTAATAACAATCGCAGATGTTTCAATTATTTTAATGTACCCCTGGATCTTGCAATAAGGCCACCTGCACACGGGCGGGTCGGACCGCAGCGCAGTTCGACCCAAGCATACCTCCCGGCTGTCTTCTCTTCTGCTGCTGATGTGCCGGCCAACATGCCAGCGCAGTACAAAGGACGCCGCACCGTCACTATAGTGAAGACGCGACTGCCGCAACCATTCTGCAATGATGATTGCAGAATGGCCACGGGACGGAAAGCTTCCATTGACTTTAATGGAAGCCGGCCGTGCGTAGCCCACACAAAATCGCAGCATGTTGCAGTTTCTCCCCCACAAGCAGAAAATCACAATTGATTTCCGCTCGTGGGCAGGAAATCGCATATTGTCATAGCATTCTATGGGCTGGATTTGCTGCAGAATCCGGAGCTGGAATCCGG
This sequence comes from Eleutherodactylus coqui, assembly GCF_035609145.1. NCBI lineage: Eukaryota > Metazoa > Chordata > Amphibia > Anura > Eleutherodactylidae > Eleutherodactylus > Eleutherodactylus coqui. The sequence continues at coordinate 161,987,290 of NC_089837.1, read as the reverse complement.
CTCCAGATTTTGCAATGCAAATCCGCTAGTGTGCAGGAGGTCTAAAAGATATCCTTAGTTTTATTTATTTTTTATGAATTTATGATTTTTTTTTTATTATACAAACTATCATTTAGCCATGCTTTTGATTTTTGCAAGATGTTCAAAAAATAGCACTGTCTTTATGGATTATTTTTATTGAAATATTTTTTTTTTAAGTTACCGGTTATAACAGTTTTTTTGGAGGTAGGAATGAAGATGCTCTTAGTATTGGATAAACTTGTTTTAGCTTTATGAAAGGAATGATGTGCTTCCGACCTTTGACCAACTGCAACGCAGGAATGTTTAAATGTATATAAGCTTGTTCTGCGCAGACCATTGTATCAGTGTTCAACCTGACGAAGGGTCTAATACAGACCGGAATGATCCAGGAATTGGCTCTATTCCATATCACTGATATCATCTACCTGCTGCGTATACAGCTGGCGGCATCAGTGAAGCCCCAGAGAGGACTATTGACGAGTGCATTCAATGCTGTGCATGTCATAACTGCTTAAGGGGAGTAGTTCTGAACAATTTAATTTACTTCTAGAAGGCAGCTCTAAACATGAAGCACTTTTTACATTTTGTGTTGCATATATATGATAGAACGAATGCACACAGTACATCACAGTATGCAGTGTATGAGGCCAGTAGCCACTGGCTGGTCAGAATGTCCATGCTATCCCTTGTCCATTGCCAAAAGTGCCTACAATGAGCACGTCAAACTGTGATGCAATGGAAGAATGTGGCCTGGTCTGATCAATCATGGTTTCCTTTATAACCTATGGATGGGCGTGGTCTGTGTGCACTGCTTTCTTGGGAAGGAGTTGGTACCAAGATGCACTATGGGAAGTAGGTAAGTTGGTGCTGCTTCAGGCTACTGCACACATCCGCAGTGAAGACCCGGACAGGTACGCACAGTCCTCGGCCGTGAGCAGGGTCAGATTCCACTGCAGGCTCCTGCATGCGGAATTCAACCCGCCCGGGGACATGAGGCCTAAGTGAAACCTTAGATAATTCCAAATAAAATGTGTTTTGATTATTGCCTGCATTGATTACTAAGTCACAAGCATAGGCAAACACAATGTAACTAAACTAATAACATACAAATAGTTGTGCCGTTCCTGTCTTTTATTGAGCACATTGCATTAACCACCAAAGTGCATTCAGAAAAGCAAATAAACCTTTGAATTTAATAACCTGTAAAAGTGAACCCCTGAATTTAATAGCATGTAGATTCCTTTTTACCAGCAGTCGCCTCACCAAACATTTCCTGTAGCTGTAAATACAAATTGCATAACGTTGTGGATCATTGCTTCCTGCAAATGTATTTCAGTTCATCCATATCTCTGGGATAACGTGTATGCACGGCCCTCTTCAGATTATGCCACAGCATCTCCATAGGATTAAGGTATTTTCTATTCACCTCAGTGGCCTACTGAGGTGCGTAATACGCACCAAAATAGGTCATGCCACATATTTTTTCACATAATCGCATATTTCTTAAAGAATACACTCATGTGAACGAACCCATTGAAATGAATGTGTTCTATTCACTGTGTGTTACGTGTGCAAATGTAATACACCGCGTCAATGTGCTCATGTGAACGAGCCCTTAGTATACAAATACAATGAGCCTTTTGAAGGTAACCGTAAAGCTGATGTGGCCCTCTGTGCAAATGAGTTTGACCCCCCTGCCTTAACTGCCTTCATAACATCCAGTGTAAATGTATAACACATGTGCACTGGACTTGTAAATAGTGGACTTGGGAGCCAAGCCCTCTCCATATGCGGCAGGTACCGGCTGTATTACATAGTTAACAGCCAACCACTTGCAATAGCCAGGATCAGAAATCTCACATTCTGGCCATTTAACCTCTTAGATCCTGCAGTCAATGTTGACCATGGCATCCAAGTAGTTAAACAGAAGGGGGAGGGCTTTCTCTGTTCTGTGATTGCAGTGTATTGAAGAGGGGCTGTCATGGAGGCCTATTATCATAATACCTCTAATTAGCCTTACATTCCTTAAAGGGGTTGTCCGGCCATAAACATTAGGTCTCATTACTTCTGTTTGCCCAATACAATGCACTTTGTAATATACATTGTGCATTGTAAATTAGGCAAACAGAAGTTATTCACTTACCTCTTGGGCTGCCCCCCCCCCTGTGTTGCTCCTCAGTTGCCATGGGTTCCGACAAGTCTCTTGCCCTCTTCTTGTCGGGACGACGGGGACAAGCTTCTCCAGCACAGCTCTGCGGATGTGCAGAAGAACTTCAGCCGCTGGGAAGCTCAGTTCTGCCTGCAGGGGAGGCGTGGCTGCTGGCTCTTCATCTCCAAGGTAAGAATGAGTGGAGGGGCCGGCTCTCGTGGGGGGGGGTGGAGAGGGAGAGATGGATGGATGGATGGATGGATGTGTGCAGGGGGGGTGCAGTGATGTGTGTGTGTGCTAGTGGTGTCTGGAGACCCGGCTGTCAGAAGTCCCGGGGGAAGGGGGGGGTGGAGAGGGAGAGATGGATGGATGGATGGATGGATGTGTGCAAGGGGGGGGGGTGCAGTGATGTGTGTGTGTGTGCAGGGACCCGGCTGACAGAAGTCGGGGGGGGGGGTCATTGTGAGAGGGGTCGCTGTGGGAGGGGCACTATGAGGGCATGTGTGTGTGGGGAAATGTTTTGTTTTACTTTACTTTAGCAGGGTGGGTGGGGGGGCAGTAGGTAGCCTTGCAGTGGGGGGCTGCAGGAGAGTTCTCTCTCGGCTCTCCCCTGCCCCTCTCCATTCACTATACACTGTGCTGCTGTTTACACTCATGGTAGGATTTTATCGTGAACCATGAGAGTATAACAGTCTGCCCTGGCCACAACCCCTCTGATTATAGTATGCAGCAGGGGGGGGGCCTGGGCGGGGAGAGACTGTAGATCAGTTCAATAGAGGTGGGTGTGTCGTGGGCGGGGCTAGTACGTGAGCTGAGGGAAATCCTGCCTTTTCATGTCTCTTACTACTATCGAGAGCGCGCACACAGAAGAGGGAGAGCGCAGAGCATTGTGGGAAGGCAGCACAGAGGCGCCATCTTTGAAAGCTGCAGTGAAGATCAGAATCTAAGGTAAGAAACTGACATTGCAGCTGATCTGCCGGCCGGTTTGAGCCCCTGTATGCTGTCTGTTACTATCCTTACTGAAAGGAAAGCAGCAGCATTATAAAAATGTTTACCCTGTGTGGCCGGACAACCCCTTTAAGTATTGAAATTTGTTGTTCGAGCGTTTACATTAAAAAAATGTAATTGGCCACATACAAAAAAGTCCAAACCAATAAAATATGTTTTATCCCACATGGTAAATGCAGCTTTAAAAAAACAGGATATGCTTCTGCTACACTTATTGACGGTGTTTAAGGAAACATTGCATGAAGGCATACTTCCACCATCAATGAGAGATGCTATGATTGTCTAAATTCCTAAACCTGGAAAGGATTTGTCTCTTCCTGATTCCCATCGTCCAATATCTCTGTTGATCACTGATGTTAAAATCTTGGCAAAGGTACTTGCAAATAGATTCCTTTTAGATGAGGATCTGACTGGCTCCTTGCCAAACAAATCAACTGCTATTAACTTAAAGGGGTTCCTAGGCAAAGCTGGACTACACTGAGGTCAGAGCGGATCCCGTTGTTCCCACCCCTGTATAGTAGCTGTCGCTCATAATTGTAGGCGCGGCCTGGAAACCCCCTTTAGGGAGGTTATACTTGAATCTTCAGTTGGATCATCGACTTTGTGTTAGCATGGTTGTTTTTTGACTCAACGCTATGAAAGCTTTTGAGATTGTCAATTGGAATTATTTGTGCACTATTTTTCATAGGATGGGTTTTGGTGGAAATTTGTGGCATGGGTTAAACTGCTCTATTCTATACCAGGGGCAAGAGTGAGGGAAAATAGACTTTCAGGACAGGTGGTGTTGGAGAGAGGAACAGGGCAGGTGTGTCCTTTGTTCCCCCTCCTCTTTGCCTTGGTAACTAAGTCCCTGCCTGGTTTGATAAGGCAATCACCCAATATAGTTGGATTTCAGTATGGAGAAATTGAGCAATGTATCTCACTATATGCAGATGATCTGTTGTTGTATACCAGGATGTGAGTAGACTAGAGATGAGCGAACACGTTCGGCCCCGCCCCTTTTTCGCCCGAACACCGAACTTTGCGAACACTTCAGTGTTCGGGCGAAAAAGTTCGGGGGCCGCCGTGGCAGTGCGGGGGGGTGCGGCGGGGAGTGGGGGGAGAGGGAGAGAGAGAGGGCTCCCCCCTGTTCCCCGCTACTGCCGCCCGCGCCGCCGCGCATCTCCCCGCCCCCCGGCGGCACCCGAACTTTTTCGCCCGAACACTGAAGTGTTCGCAAAGTTCGGTGTTCGGGCAAAAAAGGGGCGGGGCCGAACGCGTTCGCTCATCTCTAGAGTAGACCAATGGGTCCTATTATGTCAATTTTTTAAATATTTGGTAAGATGTCGGGTCTCACTATTAGGGCTTATTCAGACAGGCGTATGTCAGTCGAGTTTTCACTGGCAAGAAATCTAAAGGAAGAAATATAATTTCCTCAAATAAAGGGCTTATTCAGACAGGTGTATATCGGTCGGGTTTTCACGCCTGGCCGATATACGCTTTCCTCCTCTGCAAGGGAAGGAGGTGGGCCTGGCCGGGAGCTAGTACACTGAGCTCCCGCCCCCTCTCCGCCATCTTTACGCCCCTCGCCGTTGTTTGCAATGGGAGGGGCGGAACTTAGCTCCATCCCGCCTCTCCCATTGCAAGCAGTGGTGAGGGGCGGAGAGGGAGCTCAGTGCACTGCTCCCGGCCAAGCCTGCCTTCCCCCCTTGCAGAGGGGGACAGCGTATATCGGCCAGGCGTGAAAACGTGACCGATATACGCCTGTCTGAATAAGCCCTTTATTTGGGGAAATTATATTTCTTCCTTTAGATCCCTTGCCAGTGAATTATTCATTGGAACATTGTGTAAAATTGTATGAATTTTGGAATGGAGTATTAGAGATAATGAAAAATATATATCTTGTGGATATTGGTCTTAATCCCAGAACTTGTACACTGGGTACTGTTGATGGGTTTGATGGGCATACTCTTTTGGGAATTCAGAGAGCATTGTATCCAGCGCAGAAGATGATTGCTGCCAATTGGATGCAGCCTGTCCCCCAACAGGAGATTTTGTCACAAAAATAAGAGAGGTTATATCCTTGCAAAGGGGGATATATAAAAAATGAGGCTGTGTGACTAATGGGGCCTTCACACTTGGGATAAAATCGCGTGATGCTAGAGTGAGTGAAAATGCAGAATTATGAAACCAATGATTTCCAATGGTTTCCTTCACATTTGCAATCTTTTCACTCATGTGATGTTACAAGAGAAAAAAAAATCACGGAATTCCCTGTATTTCTGCGTTTTGTATTTTTTTATCTCCCATGTTTCCTTATGGAGCCTCCTTTTTATCACATCGCTAAGCACAAACTTGCAATTTTCGTGCGATGCGATGTGTTTTTAACATTAGAAACTCCTATTGATTTTGCGTTAAAAAAATTGTGAAAAAATCTTGTGTGAAAATCACAAGTGGCAGTAAAGTTTTTGCAAGAAAAAGCAGCACTGTTGCTCAAAAGCCGCAGGGAACAAAAGTTGTGATTTTCTCGCAGCGCTATCACGATCGCCAGTGTGAAAGAGCCCTCAGTTTGAGGAAATTTGGGCAAGATGGTCTGATATATATAATGCTTATTTCACATCGAGTTTTTTGCTTTGAGGTATTGTAGAAAAGCTGATAGGATTTGGAAGTGGCGAGGAAGAAAGGTGAGAAGGTGCAGAGGAGTTAGGTCCAATGTCCATGAGCGGACTTGAATTGGGGCACCCGCGCAGATGATCTGCAGTACAAGACGGCACAGACAAATATGGGCGTCTGCAGCTGAATTAAAGATGCAGATTTTTTTATGTACCTTTTGGTCCAGAAAACAAATCGCAGAATGCTCCATTTCAGTGCGGCTCCCGCACAGACGGCTTACATTAAAGTCCGATCTGAGGCCCATCTGCAATGTCAATTCCGCAGAAAAGCAGGAGTTTAAAACAAACTCCACTGTGCATGTGCGGCGGCACCGCGGCCGGCGCTCCCGCACACATCCACACTGCAAATACACCTGTGTGCAGGAGGCCTTAAAGGGGTAATTGTATTTAAAAATATAACTTCAATAAAAATGATGATTTAAAGAAAAGAAATAGAATAAACAGCAAATATCCTATGTACCCTAAAATAATGAAAACTAGAGCTCACCCCACAAAAAATAAAGCCTTCATACAGCTCCATCAATTGAATGCAAAAAGCTATTTTTATTTAATTTTTCAAAAGTAGTAAATCATAAAACTATATCAATTCTACAATTGTGTTTTTTTATCCATTCCTCCCCACTTAAAAAGTCTTAAAGTTATTCAGTTGATTATATGGTACATTTAATAGAACTATTAATATTTAAGTCGTCTAGCTTTGATAACTGTCCTACAGGGGAGGTAGGAGAAGATGCGCGGATATCCTACTTTTTTCCAGGAGTAAAGCATTATTTGCCTATACTTAGGATAGGCCATCAATCTTTGATCTGTGAGGATCCAACACTCTGGACCTGTGTCAATCAGCACAATGAGGGGGCCATGGCTGAGTTGCAGCACCAGGCACAGCTGCATGTACTAAGTAGCCTCTATGGCTGTGATAACTATGGAGGAGCCCGTGTTCTCTGGACTGCAGGGCTACTTCATTCTGCCAGTCACACATCCACTGAACATAAATGACCACTGATGTTTCACTCCTAGTTCCAATGTATGGACAGGCAGTTCTCTGTAAGGTATACACCAGCAGCACAGGTTTCTCTGCTGTCCCAGTTTGGTACAATGTTAGGGCTCTTTCACATTGGTGTATATCGGCCCCGTTTTCACAGACGGTCGATATACGCTGCCCATCTGATGTATTGGTTTACAATGCTTCAGTTCAGATGGGCGTTTTTCCGCCGTGTAAAAGTGCACGGCCGGTCAAGATAGCGCATACGGTGCGCATTCTGGTTGGGCGCTTTTACACTGGCCAGAAAAGATAGTCCTGGAACTAGACTCCTATGGGAGCCTATGACAGGAGCTGGAGAAGGGAGGTGGGAGGGAGTTTAACAGCATGTCTGCTAAACTCTCATCCCCTTCTTCCTCCTCTCCACCCCTTGTCGGCTGTTTGCAATGGGAGGGGGCGGGAGCTAGTTGCTAAGCTCCCGCCCTGCCCCTCCCCCTCCCATTGCTGGCAGATTTGCAAAAATCTTGTCCACATGCTTTGGACAAGCCGCGTGGAAACTGACATGTGGCACGGAATTCAAATCCGCAACATGTCAATTGTGTTGCCGTTTCTGCTGTGGGCTCTCTCCTCTCTGAGTGGAGAGATTCCCGCAGCGGAATACGGGTGGATAAGCAATTTTTTTTATCTACCATGCCATGGAGCCTCCTTTTTATCGCATCGCAGTGGAAGAAATTTGCAATTTTCGTGCAATGCTATGCTTTTTTAACATTAGAAAGTCCTATTGACTTTCACAGTAAAAAAGTACGTGATTTTATCGCAGGCAGCAGCAATGCAATGTGGGAGTATTCTCAAGAAAAAGTGGGAACAAAGACACGATTTTGCCATGATCTTCTCGCTGCAAAATCGCGATCGCCTTCGTGAAACTAGCCTGAAGGTTTTGTGTCAAAATAGACTGATATTTCGAACTGTTCATAATTCCCTCCACCTTGACTAAAGCTCCAGCTCCAGAGAAGCAGCCCCAAAGCATAATGCTGCCTCCACCTTTCTCACTGCGGGTAGGGTGATCTTCTGGTGATGTGCAGTGTTAGCTTTACGCCAAATATATCTTTTGGAATTATGGTCAAAAAGTCCAACCTTGGTCTCATCAGACCATAACATGTTCTCACACATACATATGTCAGACTTGTTGTAGGCAAAACATAGCTGTGCTTGGATTTTCTGTGGTATATAAGGCTTACATCTTGCCACTACCCCACAACCCAGACATATGAAGAATTGAGGAGATGGTTGTCACATGCACTACACAACCAGAACTTGCCAGAAATTCCTGCAATTCCTGTAATGCTGCTGTAGGCCTCTTGAACCAATTTTCTTCTGGTCTTTTCAGCAATTGTTGAGGGACCATTCTTGTTAATGTCACTGTTGTGCCAAATTTAATCCACTTCTTGATGACGTCTTCACTGTGTTACATGGTACATGTAATGCCTTGGAAATGTTTTGGCCCCCTTCTGGAGCTTTATTCACACAAGCGTATATCGGCCGCGCTTTCACAGCCGGCCAATATACGCTGCCCATCTGATGCATTGGTTTACAATGTCTCAGTTCAGATGGGTGTATTCCCATGCGCGTATGGTGCGCATTTCGTCCAGAAGATTTTACGTCGGGCATGAAAGATAGTTCAAAAACGATCTTCTGGCCGGAATATAGTGATAACTCCCATAGACTCCTATGAGAGCTGCCAGAGAAGGGAGGTGGGAGGGAGTTTAGCAGTGTGACTGCCTCCTTCCTTCCTCCTCTCCGCCCCTTGCCAGCTGTTTGCATCAGGAGGGTGCGGGACTGGGTGGGAGCTAGTTGCTAAGCTCCTAGCTTAACAACTAGCTCCCACCCCATCCCGCCCCCTCCCATTGCTGGCAGCCGACAAGGGGCTCCATTCTGCCCCCTTCAATTGCCGAGACCGGCGATGGGGTGGAAAGGGGGAGGCAGTTTAGCAAAGCTAAACTGTCTCCCCCCACCCGACGGCATTCTGGGCTCAGCGTTTATGCGGCAGACTTGGGCCATCTGAATGGGCGCACAAACGGCAGATTTGTGCCCCCTTTCACAAGATTTTGGGTCACGCTGTGGCCGTGACTAGACTGTCTGAAAATCCCTACGCTCGTGTGAAAGAGCCCTCACTGATACCGTTGAACAATCAGATCTCTTTGATGTGCTGTAAACTCTTCACAGATTTTGCTGTAAAACACAACCAAGACTACAAGAGCCAAACATTTATGGGGTAATTAATTGTAAATAACTGCAACCTTTAGTTGTTTTCTATTTACCATGAGTTCAAATGTGATTGGCTAATTCTGAACACAACTACATCTCCAAATACCTATACAAGGGTGTTCACACTTATTCAGCCACATTAGTTTAGCTTTATGATTATTATTTTTCCACCCTAAATGATTTCAGTTTGTTTTTCAATGGAATTGTACAGATAACGGGTCACATTGAAGGTTAAAGCCACTGTTAACGAGTCATTCATCGTTCTCTTTCAGCAAGCCTTATCAGTGCCGTGCACCAAGTTTTCAGCGGGATACCGCTGATACTATTTCAGCTAGTATCCTGCTCAGAGAACACAGCCGGGTATGAAGAAGACAGCACTCCAGCTGTGTTCTGCATACCCCGCTTGGAGCGCTCAGCTGTATACTAACTGTGCGCTCCGTAAACACAGCAGGAGTATACAGAAGACAGCGGTCCAGCTGTCTTCTGTATACCCCACTCGGAGCGCTCAGCTGCATACCAGCTGAGTGCTCCAAGAAGATAGCGGTCCCTCTTGTCTTCTGCATACAGCGTGAGCCTTCATTTACACACTTAAGGGCGCCCACCCACTGGCGATTTTTTTTTCTTTGCGTTTTGCGTTTTTTCTCAAGAGCAATTAGAATTGAATGTACTCCTGTCCACTGGCGGTTTTTTTTGCGTTGCGTTGCGTTTTTTAACATAGGAACTGTCAGTTGCATATGTGTCCTTATTTTTCTCCTAATGCACCCATGAAAGCCAATGGAAATTAATGGAAAAGCCGCGAAAACGCGGCAAAAAACGCCGCGAAAAACGCGGGAAAAACGACGCGAAAACGCAGCGTTTTTCACGCACGAAAATCGCAAACGCCAGTGGGTGGGCGCCCTAAGGCTTATTTACATGAGCGTATATCGGCTGGTGTTTTCAGGGCAGGCCGATATACGCTTCTATCTGAGCAGTCTCCCCCTCTCCTCCCCTGCGAGCGGTTTGCAATGGGAGTGGAGCTAAGCTTCCACCCCTTGTCCATAGCCAGCAATGAGAGTCGGTGGGACAGAGCAGAGTTTAGCTCCGCCCCGTCCCCTCCCCTTGCAAACCCCAGAGTGGAGGAGAGAGGCAGAGAGTTGGGGAGAGAAGAGGGAAGCGTATATCGGACGGTCGTGAAAACGCCAGCTGATATACGCTCATGTAAATAAGCGCTTATGCAAAGTGAATGTTCAAAATTGTGACTCAAACTGCCGTTTGAGCGAATTTTGAGCGATCATCTTGCCGTGTAATGCACACAACGATTGAGTGATAATTGTTGTGTCTAAATGGGCCGTTAAAGGGATATTTCAGTCTGAATCGCTGGACCCGATCCCCATTCACCCTAGCCACAAGCCCACCCATCTGTCACTCCATTCACAGAGGAACGTAAATGCAGTGCAGTCGGGTGGGCATACAGCCTGCTACAAAAAGCTGCCAAGCTTTAAACTATATAAATCTGTAGTATCATAAAAGGACACGCTCCAGACATATGAGTGCATTCAAATCGGGCAGTTTAGATGTCCGCATTAGCAAAACTACATGTGTTTTTGTTGCGTTTGTATTAGCCAAGCCGCCCCATATAAATATATTTTCAATAGAAACCTATGGAAACATTGCAATATTGAAAAACTTTTTTTGTGTATATATATATATATATATATATGGCCCAAAAAGGACATGAGCAGAGAACTTGCTAAGCAGATTATTCCCAGGAACTGCTTGCTTCGAACCTAAGTTTAAAAACATCCATTGGAACTTATAACCCACAGCTTGTCACATGCACTGGGAATCCCCTTCCATGTTAGCAGACTGATTTCATGGCTCAATTCTCAGACTAGAAACTTCAGTCAGTTGGCTTATGAACAGCGCATGTTAATCAGGAGATCAGACACTCCTTCTTCAGTGTTATGTTCTTCAACATACAAAATCTTCTGACTTCAAAAGTCTACAAGCCATGGGGATGGAGTTTGGCCTTGTGGAGGAACAGGATTCCCATGATGCCTTATGACTAAGCTATTCTTTGCTATGTCTGCCGGACGCAGCTGTTCCTCATACAATAGAATGCTACATGGGAGGGGGAATTCCTGCATCTTATAATAGAACCAAACTGCAGGCTCCAACCAGCTCCTCATCATCTGTCCTGCTTTGGACATAACAGGACAGATTTACTAATCCTGTATAATACTTGGACAGTGTAAACTTAGACTAGACGGCCTGAAAATGCTCCATTATCACTGTGGCTCATGCTGAATGATAAATCCGGCGCATCTTTAGACACCTTTCTCCACCTTTACCCCACCTATTGGTTGGCTTAGTTTATACCAATATTCTGCATTCATGGTCACATTTAGGCCATGCTGAGTGAAGCACAAACTGGGTTTAAAAAAACTGGATAAATTTGGTGCACAGAATGTATGCCAGTTTTTTGGATCAAATTGAAGCAGACTTAGAATCATGGAATGGTAGAGTTAGAAAGGGTCCTCCAGGGTCATTGGGTCCAACCCCCTGCTCAGTGCAGGATTTACTAAATCATCCCAGACAGATATTTGTCCAGCCTCTGTTTAAAGACTGAAGGAGAACTCGCCACCTCCAGTGGTAACCTGTTCCACTCATTGATCACCCTCACTGTCAGAAAGTTTTTTCTAATATCTAATTTGTGTCTCCTTCCTTTCAGTTTCATCCCATTGCTTCTAGTCTTTCCTTGTGCTAATGAGAATAGGGCTGATCCCTCTGCACTGTGACAGTCCTTCAAATATATGTAGACAGCTATTAGGTCTCCTCTCAGCCTTCTTTTTTGCAAGCTAAACATTCCCAGATCCTCTAACCATTCCTCATAGGACATGATTTGCAGACCGCTCACCATCTTGGTAGCTCTTCCCTGAACTTACTCCAGTTTCTCTATGTCTTTTTTAAAGTGGGGTGCCCAGAACTGGACACAGTATTCCAGATGAGGTCTGACACAAAGCTGCCCCTTAAAAACCACATGCGATTTGGTAGCGGCTTATACAGATTCTCATGCAGTTGTGGTAAAAAACACAACCTAATTGAAAACCTTAGCAAAAAATGTGCAGTTTTTCAGAGCAGTTTTTAACATAACCTATAGCGCCATGTGAATACAGCCTAAGGGCTTATTTCTACGAGCGTATATCGGCCGGTGTTTTCAAGGGGAAAGACTGCTCAGACGAAAACGCCGGCCGATATACGCTCGTGTAAATAAGCCCTAAAGCTGGATTCACACGAGTATATATCAACCTCACTTTTACACCTGGCCGATATACGCTGGTGCATTTCGGCCAGACGCTTGTACTGCTAAACTCCCACCCCCATCCCTCCTCCTCTCCGCCCGTTGCTGACTGTTTGCAATCGGAGGGGGTGGGACAGGGCAGGAGCTAGTGTGCAAAGCTTCTGTCCCCTCCCATTGCTGGCTGCCGACAAGAGGCGGAGAGGGGCGGCAGCTTTGCACACTAGCTCCCGCCCCCTTCCCTTGCAGAAAGCCTGCGAGGGGGAAAACAGCTTAGCAGAGCTAAACTCTTTCCCCCCACGCAACGGCATTGTGGGCTCGGCGTACATGCGCCGTGCCCATGCCGTTTAACGGGCACACAGACGTTAGATTTGTGCGCCCGTTCACGCGTTTTTACGTCGAACATAAAAATGCATACGCCCGTGTGAATACAGCCTAAGGAACCTTTTATAGGGAACGGAATATTCCACTACAACCTTATGGAGTATGCCCTCCTGTGGAATATGCAGCACCAGAATCAGCTCTGCTAACGTGTGGATTTTGATGTGGAATTGAAAACAGCAGAACTCTGCAGGCAATTCGGCATAAGAATTCATAACTAGCCGTGCGGATTTTGCTGAATTCTGGGATGGAATATTCCACAACTTTTAAAAACATGGCTAGGAACCATATCACTGTCACTTGGCTCCTGTGCCATGATCATACAACAAGCACTTGACCCTATAACCAGCGTAGCTGCACTAGACTTTACATCACTGTACGCGGTGTGTGTATCCCGTGTTTATTCTGAGTTTGTGCGGTAACAGGCTCTGGGGAATGTCTTACTAAGTTTGTATTATCTCAGCACTGTTCAGAAGATTTGTTATACAAGTGCAACCTCCAGTGGCCACAGCTAGTAATGTTCTTTTACACTTTGGGCATATTCATCATTGCACTCTGAGCATGCTCAGGACATAGAAAGCATAGAAACCAGGACTGTAGTATTGGGCAATGACTGCTGTCAGCTTTGTCCCTTACACTCCTGGCTGACTGTATTGTGCTTTTTCCCCAGTCCTGGTTTCTGTTATCCATGCTCAAAGCATGCTCAGAATGCAATGTATCCATACCTCCCAATTTTAGAGCAATGAAAAGAGGGACGACTGTAGCAGTGCACCATAGCAAACTTTTGAGGCGAAGCCTCTTTTATGCTATGCCACACCACCCACTGTATCCTGTAGTTGTGCTATTCAGTGACCCCGCAGTAAGCCTGGATTTACACGGGCATCAGTGTTTTTATGTTCACCCGCCGGCAACGTAAAAACGGGTGAGCTAGCACACAAATCTAACATTTATGCGCCTGTTCAAACGGCCCTGGCCCGCACATATACGCCGAGCCCGCAATGCTGTTGTGCTGCGGGAGAAACAGTTTAGCTCTGCTAAACTATCTCCCCCTTCCCTCCCCCTCACCGTCTCTCGGCAAGGGGAGAAGGCGGGAGCTAGTGTGCTAAGCTCCCGTCCACTCTCAGCCCCTTGTTGCAGCTAGGAATAGGAGCTTAGCAACTAGCTCCGCCCCATCCATTCCCATTGCAAACAGCCGGCACGGGGCGGAGAGGAGAAGGGAAGGGGGTGGGAGCTTACCAGTCACACTGCTAAACTTCCTCCCACCTCCCTTCTCCGGCAGCTGTCATAGGCTCTCATCGGACTCTATGCAGCCGCCGCCGGTTTAAAAGTGCCCAGCCGAAATGCACTATCTTGGCCGGCTGAGCACTTTTACACCGCGGAAGTAGATTAAAATGGTACCAAGAAAACTACAACTTGTCCCACAATAAAGAAGACCTCACACACCTCAGTTGGTGGAAAAATATAAATATTATCAGTTGTTGAATGCAATGATGCAAATACAATTATTTTTTTAAGGGTTTTTATTGCGCAAAAGTAGTAAAAAAATTACAATTCCCACAGTGCAGGACAAAATACACCTTAGCAGCGCCAAACAGGTTCCACAGTGCAGCACAAACTATCACCCCAGCAGCGCCAAACACTACAGTGTAGCTCAAATAGCAGCAGCATTTTAACCCTATCCCTCCATCCACTGGTGGCAGGCGCAGCATTTTACTACCCCCTCACACCCTTCATCCACCGGTATCATTTCACTCACTCTTCCTATCCTTTACCCGCTAGTAGCATTTTACCCCCTAACCAGACCCTTTTCACTGACATTGTCCCCCTTCACTCTCTCCTCTGATTTGCACATAATGCTGGAGATGCAGAGAGCTGCTCCTCTGCAGACTGCCAGTGACTTGTAGGATGAAGGACTTGTGATGGTCATGTGATATGATCACAGGTCGCTCATTCAGTCTAGTATCAATAACTACACATAATATAGGGGCAGCCCACTGACAGATCTACACACCGGAAATCTAGTGGGACATGCCTCCGGCCGCATGGAATTGCCGGACAACATCCCAAATCCAGGATTGTCCCTCAGAATCCAGGGTGGCAAAAATGTATCCCTTATTCTATTGGCTACGGTGGGTCATGCTGAGTGTAACATCATAGAAGATGCTTGAGCTCACCAGGCTTTAGCTTCTAACCTAATATAGTAACATAGTATGCAAGGCCAAAAAAGACATATGTTCAATCTATTAACCCCCAATGTTGATCCAGAGGAAGGCAACAAAACCCAATGAGTTACAAAACCAATTTTCCCCATTTAAGGGGAAAAAAATCCTTCCATGCTCCAATCTGGCAAACGGAATAATCCCCGGATGACCGACCCTTCTGAAGTTAATAATTATTGTAACATAATATAGTATCACTCAAGAAAGGTGTCCAGGGCCCTCTTGAACTCTTTTATCGAATTTGTCTTCACCACGTTCTCAGGCAGAAAGTTCAATATTCTCACTGCTCTTGCAGTAAAGAACCCCCTTCTTTGTTGGTGTAGGGACATTCTTTCTTCAAGACATAGAGGGCGCCCCCTTGTTACAGTCACAGTCCTGAGTATAAATAGATGATGGGAGAGATCTCTGTATTGGCCCCTGATATATTTATACATAATTATTTGGACGCCCCTCAGACGTCTTTTTTCTAAACGAAATAATCCCAATTTTGATAACCTCTCTGGTACTGTAGTCCATCCATTACATTTATTACTTTAGTTACACCCTTTGTACCGCCTCAAGCTCTGACATGTCCTTCTTGAGCACCAGTGCCCAAAACTGCACACAATATTCCATATGTGGTCTAACCAGTGACTTGTAAAGAGGAGGAACAATGTTCCCATCATGTGTCCCTAGACCTCTTTTGATGCACCCCATGATCCTATTGCCTTGGCAGTAGCTGCCTGACACTGGTTGCTCCAATTAAGCTTACAGTTAACTAAAATCCCCAAGTCTTTTTTCATGTCAGTGTTTTGCAGTGGTTTCCCTTTTAGTGTGTAATGGTGACATGTATTTCCTCTTTCCATTTGCATAACCTTACATTTATCAGTGTTAAGCCTTATTTGCACTTTTTTTGCCTTAGCCCCCAACTTAAGAACCTTTTAAATGCAACGATCGCTCAAAATTTGTTCAAACTGTCAAAAGTAAGCGATAATCGTTATGTGTATTCATTCAGTTGTCACTTAGCGCTGGTTTTTAGGCGGCATAAAAACCATAATTTGATCGCTCAAAATTCGTTCCATTTCAATGGAATTTTGGGCGGCTTTTGAGTGGCTGCATTGACTTGCATACATAATGAGTACAGTGTTTACTCATTATGTACTCAGCTGGGAGGAGATCATGGAATCCTGGCCAGATAACCATCGCATAAACATACGCCCAGCTGAGCAAACAACTCATAGAGGAAATGCAGATGATCAAAACCCATTATCTGTACATGTAATTTTATTCAACTATGTCGGAAGGTTGTTCAGTCGTGCAGTTGTTTAAGTGATAATCATTGCGTGTAAAAGGCCCTTTATGCAGATCTTCTTGCAACCACCTTGGGTCCTCTCTTGTGTTCATTTTTTTACATAGTTTTGTATCATCTACCAAATATTGCTATTTTCTGTGGAATCTTTCTACCAGGTCATCAATAAATATATTTAAAAGAATAGGGCCTAAAAAGCTAGGAGAAGTCTATGCCAGGATGGACTTAAAGTGAGTTGTGGCTGCCAATTGGGGGCCTGTCTCAATCCCTCTTACACGGCCTTCAGTTGGTTGGTATCTGGTCTGAACAGAGAAGCCAAGAAGCATATGTCAGAGAGCTTCCAATTTCTGGGGAATCCCTGTACTGTCAAGATTGACAGATTTGGTGTCTACGATATCTGTGACTACTGTGTAATTAATTGACAAGGAAGGAATTTTTTCCACCAAATGGGGTAAATTTGCGTCTGCCTCATCGGGGGGTTTTGCCTTCCTCTGGATCAACAAGGGGGGAATGGAAACAGGTTAAACTGGATGGACATTTGTCTTTTTTCAGCCTTGCATACTATGTTGCATACTATGTAATTTGTTGAACTGTTTGCAATGTTTAAGAGCCTGTACCTCTCATAGGCCGCCTGCAGACGAGCGGAAATCCCGCCGCGGGATTTCCCGCGGGATTTCCGCCGCTGAAAGTCTGCATAGGAGTGCATTACAATACGCACTCCTATGCAGACGGCCGCGGTTTGGCCGCGCGAAATCTCGCGCGGCAAACAAACTGCGGCATGTTCTAATTTTCTGCGGGGCACGCACTCACCTGGCCGCCGACTCTGGTCTGCGCATGCGCCGGCTGCGCGGCAGCCGGCACATCAAAGAGCCGGGGCCGCCAGGCGCGGGTGAGTGCGCGCTCGTCCCTGCAGGCTCTGGGGTCGGATCGCGCAGCGAGATTTCTCGCTGCCGGATCCGACCTGCTCGTCTGCAGGCGGCCTTAATTAGGAAGCCATTTGTTAAGCCCTGTTTTGCAATACGTCCAGCAGCAATATGGCCGACTCGGTTCCTTTGTCAAGCTACAGGATACTTGTTCCTTACCTTGCTGACATGTGTTTGGGACCATTTCTCGAAGTATGGGCCAGTAGGAGTGAAGGCCACAGAGTCAATACCCAGGGAAGAGATGAGTCCCTCTCCAATGCTGGTGGCATCCACCCATAATCAGGACATCGCCCAGGGGAAGGCATCTCTAAACCTCATTAAGGGTCCTAAATACCACCCAGGGCCTTTCTTTTTATTACCACACATTTGGGCCATATAATAACCTATATGGTGGTGTCACCTTACAGCTATTCCCCAATCCACCCTTGAAGTTATGTAGAACAAATAGCAGAGCCATCAACTTAATAATAGTAATGCAGAATTACACTATCCAGTGCTCATAGTGTAGTGGCCCAGGGTTAAGAACCCTCTTGTTCTGTGCTTGTCCCCCCCATATGGATTTGTCCTTGTGCATTTGTGTGTGTTTGTGTTATTTGTGGTGACCTCTCGAGGTCAATGTTTATTGTTAGTGTCACCAATTTTGGTGGTGTCCGCGTGACTGTCTTCCTAACCTGCTCTGTGTGATGTGATTGGTAGAGCGGTTGGGGGCGGAGTTAGTTGGTAGAGAGTAGGAGAGATGTAGTCAAAGGAGGAGGGTGCGTGAGCAGGAGGCTGAGGCTCTGATGCTTTCGTCTGGGTTAGACCCAGACTCTTTTCATTTATAGTTGAGATGCATTCCCTCATGGGACCTAAAGTGAGACTCAGTTCTTGGAGTAGGAGTCGGCGGAGAATGCTGCATACTTCCCTGCTTAACAGCAGCGTAGAGGGACCTTATAGACTCCACTACTGCAAGTCAGAGAACAAGTTCTGGCGTGAGTGTTTGCCCCATAAATGTCGCTAGGTTAGTAAGGAAAGGGCATGAAGAGTAAGGAAAGGCTGCTCATGTTTTTTTCTCCATGTCTGCAGTGCTCTCTCAAGAACCTTCCATCAGATAACTGAGACTGATGATTACTGTATCTCAGGAAAAGAGCGTTTGTCTAATGTAAGTGTGTTGGAAGATAGTGAAAGGAAAAGGTGCCAGTAATATTGTACCCAAGACTGTTGCTGTATTGTACTAGAAAAATCAAAGTTGAAAACATCCAGTAAAAACCGTGTGCCTCTGGTTTTAAAACTACCCTTTGACTGTGGACTCTTTATTTGGTTTTTCCATTACTCGTTACTGTAAAGGGTCACTGGCATCACGTGAACAGTTAAGTTATCATTTCTCTACTAGCACCACTACTAACTTTTACCCCCGCAGTACTCACTACAGTTTATTGTTTGGTTTTCATATCTTCTTGATAAATAGCTATAAGCGGTTCATAAATTTAATCTTTGTTTGATTTTGGTCTTGCTTTTTTTTTAACACTTAATGGGAACCTGTTTCTGTGAGCAGCACCATAAACTAAGTTATGATGCTGTTTGAGGAGGTGACAGGAAGCCAGGGTGTGTTTTTTATACATACTAATCAGTTCCACAGTGTCTGCTAGTGAAGTCCATGCATGGTCTGCAAGTCTGACTCTTTTTCAGACCACTGTACGCATGCACTCCCATAGACGTCTATGCAACACACAGCGGAATATTCTGCAGAGGAAATATAGACCAAACTCCACATGTCTAACATGCTGATTCTGATGTGGACTTGTGGTGGAATTTATCCATTTGTAAATCCGTGTCAAAATGTGCATATTAGATATTGGGATTTTGTTGTGGATTTTTCCGCGCAGTGGAATATTCACTTCACTGGGACAAGCCTGTAGTACTCAGAATGACCACTATAAATAATATGGCATTCTAAGTACAAACAGGTTCTTGCTCAGATGTAACATTGAAATGGCTGCAGTGCTGGCACCAGCGCCGTGGCCCCTTCAGCTGATCAGCAGAGATCCCATGTGATGGACCCCCGTTGATCAAATATTGATGGCAGCTGCGTGGCAATCACAGTAGCAAGGTGTGCAACTGCGACTAGGCCTGCAGGGTAAAGGAGGCCCCCCTGGATTCCCAGGAAAGCTATGCTTTTCAACCAAATTGACGTTCTGCATTTGAAATCTAAGCATTGGCACTGGCAGCAGAGCCTTCAGCTCTCTGTCTAGAACTTAGATTGGCTGGGACTCAGGAACTGTCAAGCATCCAGCTCAGGGAACCTGTTGACGTCGCCTTATTGCGCCACCTGTGCTGGGCTGCAGGCAGAAGACCTGCTTCTTTTTGGGGGGAATGACTGTTTAGGTGAGTGAGTTTGTTTTTATTTACATTGAACTACACTTACACTTTTACTATAAGAGAGCACTACGTGGGGCATTATTACTATAAGGAGACACAATGAGGGCCATTATAACTATAAGGAGACACTATGGGCACCACTGATCTATGCCTGTGTGTTAAATTCTGCAGGGATGAGTTGTGATTGAAATAAGTGATCATGGCAATCTGGGCCAGATGGAGAAGAAAAGTAAAAGTGAATGAGAGAATCAGAAATTACATCACCCAGTACTAAAATGATAAGGTCTGCATTATATATATAATTTATATTCATATACCAGCAATACAACTAGGACCTGTGCATCCAGACAACAAGCTGGGGGAAGGGGCAAGGTCTGAATTCGGTCCAGAGCCCACTTGGCTCTAGTTACACCCACAATTGATGGCCTATCCTTAGTAAATGCCGTCAGTTATTAAAAGCTGGATAACCCCTTTAATTGTTGGGATCTGACTCCCTTCAGTACTTGCACACCAGTCACATCATAGGACAGAACTGCAGTACCAAGCACAGCTGACCATATGGGTGAGCCACTGTTACTGAGTGAACATTAAAGGGAAAGTATCACTCACCGCAGCTTTGCTTCCAAGTCATTCTGGCTAAGAACAGACCAGTATTTTTGTCTCAGATATCTCCTTAACGCCGGGCTCACATGAACATTCCGGATTCCCCATTCCCGGGACAGAATCCTGCTGTGACCTTGGCCGGCGACCCCGCATACCTGCTTTTTCTGTACTGCATATGACCAAAGACGCTCGCCGTCGGTCATGCGCAGTCCACATTTTTTTAAAAGTATTTGCTTTTCCTGCGCCGTCGCTAGGCGATGACGCAGATACCCGTGGCCCATCCGAAATGTCAATTTCAGAAAGGCTGCGGGTCAGATGGCTTCCATTGACTTCAATGGAGGAAGTCTGCAGCAAAATAGAGCATGCTGTATATACACACTGAAGGAAAAACGCTACGAGACCCATGTCTGAAATTTTTTGTTGTATTTTTTTCTGACTTGTAAAGAAAGTCATGAATTTCATGCATTTCATTTAAAGCATTTTTGTGGTAGCATTTTTTTCAGGGCTGCTTACTGACAAGTTACCCTCGGGCATGCAAAAAAGCCATGGATCAAAAAACAGCTAGTCAAGACAAGTTTTATATTTCCTATTGTCCTATTGTTGCAGCGACTTTTGCTAACATGTGGGGTTTTGTGTGGATTTGTTTGTAGTGAGATTTTCTGCCACATCTCAAAGCACCCACAGGCCACTTTCGCACGTGGCGTATTTGCTATGGGCTTCCCGCAGCACAAAATGCTAAATGGTGCAGATTTGGCTACAGTATTTTTTGCGGATCTGCTGCGGGATTTAACCCTTGTGTTTCTAGGCTGAATTCTACAGCGGAATAGACATGCTGCAGATTTAGGATCCACAACATTTTTCAAAACTGCTGCTGGTTCATTGAAGAAAATTACCGCACCGCGTGAAGTCTCCTCCACATGGCTGGTGCCGTAGTTGCTGTGAATCTTCTGCAACATTTACGGCCTGGGTGAAGATGGCCTTAAATGGATTTTCTGGGTAGAAGATAGGTACTAGATGCTAGATTTGTGGGGATTCGATTGCTGGGACCCCGATCCTCCCAGTTGAATACTCAGGTGCCATTTCATTCAATATGTTAGGCACTGACAGCGGAGTTCTGCACTTGGCCGCTGCCGGCACTGTCACAGACTTTGAACGTTGTGGCAGGGCACATTCTTGTCCGACGCTCCATTGAAATTCCTTCTTGGTATGAACTTGCTACTGGAGGGTCCGCCCTGGTGACCGCAGGGCTCCCAATGGTCAGACTCCCCCATTCTGCACAAAATGTAGAGAATAGAACCCATTGATTTCAATGGCTTCGTTCACATTCGGGTATTTTTCCTGCGTATTTGTGCTCCATAGAACTTAATGGGGATGTGCAAATGTATGCAACATACGCTGGGAGATGCGTGAAACACTGAGTAATTACGCAAGAAAAAGAACACATTTGGAACTCTTTAGACTAATTAACCATTTCAATCTTTCTTTGCCACGCGCAAATGAACATGCTTTACGGGCGCAAAAAGTACAGTAAAATATTCTGATGTGCGTGCAAAAAAGCATTGTTCATTCTGTGAATATGCAGCGCTGAGGTGTACACAAATACAAATACGCTCGTTTGAAGGGGGCTAAATGTTAACATTGCTGCTGATCTGGCATTTGGCCAAAAAATCGTAGTGAGGAAGCCTCTATGGCAGAAGGTGGGGTTCTAGATTTGTAATTCTGTTGCAGGTTTCCATGGCGCTTCTAATGGCATCATTCAGCAGTGTGCGGTGCCAGTAATGTGACTACTAGTTTACACTCTCATACTAGTGTTAGTAAACGTTCTCCACATTTCGGTACCTCCTGGCAGGCACTCCTGAGCGCTTGGCGTTATTTATCACCTCTTCCAATCAGAAGCCAGCTCTGTGATAAGCCACGCCCCCTTAGAATAACACAAACCAGAATATGTGTCAGTAGAAGTGGAGAAACTAGTGATGCGAATTCTGACTCTTTTTGGGATCATCTGGCTCAGCTCATCATAAAGAGTCAGCTCTTTTGGCTCTTTATTTAATACTACTGCAGTACTGCCCCCTCTCCCCTGCTGATGGCAGGAATCCTGCCCCCTGTGGGGTGTGCACTGTCACTACTGCAGCAGTCACCCCCATCTATACAGCTTCTGTAAGTTTCAGGCTGTAACCCTTCCGCTGCTGGGCAGGTGATGTGCTCCTCACACCGGAGTTTAAGGGTTATTCAACGTACACATTCCACTGAGCCCTATAGCAGGAGGGGGATATTATATACTGAGCCCTATAGCAGATATAGCAGGAAGGGTATATTATATACTGAGCCCTATAGCAGGAAGGGGATATTATATACTGAGCCCTACAGCAGATATAGCTGGAAGGGGATATTATATACTGAGCCCTACAGCAGATATAGCAGGAGGGGGATATTATATACTGAGTCCTATAGCAGGAGGGGGATATTATATACTGAGCCCTATAGCAGATATAGCAGGAAGGGGATATTATATACTGAGCCCTACTGCAGATATAGCAAGAGGGGGATTTTATATACTGAGCCCTACTGCAGATATAGCAGAAGAGGGATATTATATACTGAGCCCTATGTCAGATATAGCAGGGCCCTGATGGGGGGGCATATTTCCCACTGAGGGATATGTGACAGACGACTGCTCAGGGGCCTCCTGCAGTGACGGGAAGAAGGCAGCACGTTGTCTGGCATTAGTGGGTTTGTGAGTCTTCCACACAGGGGAGTGCAGTCTATGGAGAGTGTATTGATATAATACGGTTTGGAACGAGGAGGCTTACGAAGCTGCTATATGTGCTGTACATGCTTCCGGGCTTTGTGTGTAATGTCGCCCCTCCTGTACACTGAATAACCCTTAAACTGCCGTACTAATTTGTGTGAGCCCGCTTCTCCAGCAGTGAAAGGGTTACAGCCTACAAGTATATAAGCCTGAGGAAGAACCCTGAGTAGGCTGAAAACGCTGTAACATCATGTATTTTTGTTAGCCATTAAAAGATATCATATCTACAAGATTACTTGGTTTCTCTCACTGAGAACAATCCCATTTTAGCCCATAAGGTACAGCAGCATGTCCTCCGGCTCTTTGCAAACCAGTCAGTAGTAGAAACTCCCCGACTCCTTTGTAGAGCTGCATGAGTCACGGCTGCAGCCACATAACCGCTGCTGTACTTCGCCCTCCGTCCGCATGTATTTCAGTATATCAAATGTGTTTTTTTCCCTAGAACAATGAAACCCCCCACCATGTGCGCAGCAACAAAATGGCTGCCGCCTGTCTCTCGGTAGCTGCTCGTTATGGTAGCTTCTCGCAGTCACGTCAGTTCCTCAGTTTTAACAGCTAAATATATCACATCCTATACACACACACCACATATGTACTCTGGAAGCAGCCGATTGTGGTTTACAATTTACAATTTCGTCCCCCCCCTGCTTGTGTGAAATGGAATAATCCCACTAGGGCGACTGTGAAGAAATTCTCCCAATATGGTAAAGACACGCAGACTGTACCACTTCAATGTGTGTGCACGGGGGTGTGACTGGATTCAGCACATGGCAAAACCTGGAAGCGGATTCTGAATTTCATATCCAGTGTGACAGAGAAGCCGTTGTTCTGTCGCAGGCAGGAGGCCGCGCTGTTCTCGTATCCGGCCTCTTTTTCCCTGTATCATTTCAAAATCATCTCTATGGCTTTTTGTCGTTCCACTTTCTGTACCTGAAGGAGAGATGTCTTACAATGTATCACATATATAATAAATATTTGTTTCCATGCTTGTGAGGAAGAGGACGACGGCTTCACTTTCACACTGAGCTTTTTTTATCTGTTTTACCTCACACAAAGGCAAAAATAAAGCCAGCCGCTATCAATGTGGTTTTGTGGCTTTTCTTCTGCAGCACAGTATCACGCTCGCAGTAACCCGCCAGCAAAGGTCATTTTCATATGAGCATATTTTTAGTCGGTGCTCTGCAGGCCATAATACTGAGCTGATGTTACTCTATCAATATACACGGCCATATTTTTCCCTGCTCTATTTTAAAAATGCAGCATGTGCTACAGTGGCCCGGAGGAAAAACATAATTTATGAGAAGTGGTTAAAACACAGATGAATCAGTATCTGATCGGCATCTCCTCCTGATTTGTATTCACTGGTAATCTATCCTGTTGGGTGAATACGGATCGTTACTTACCCAGTAGAAAAAAAACCAATAACCGCAAATAAACATCAAATACTGATGATTTAGGGAGCTTTCACATTGGCGATAAAATCGTGCGAGAGTGAGTGAAAATGCAGAATTATGAAACCAATGATTTTCAATGGTTTCCTCCATATTTGCGATGTTTTCACTCATGAGATTTTGCGTGAAAAATAAATCGCAGCATGTCCTATCATTTTGCGATGTCACCCATTTTTTTTCAATAAGGGCCGACGGCAGCAGTCGGTGGGGGAATCCCTTCATTGTGGGGAAGAACGCATTCTCCATAGTGATGTGAGGCTGTTTTCACATGAAAATGTCTCGCATCCACAGGGCTTATCCCTGGTGGGAAGTGCAATATCGGGCCGTGAATCACAGCCTGCTATCGCCCTTGCCAGTGTGAAGGAGCCCTTATGGATGCAATGGTGTCAGTATTTACGATTTGCGCAAAATCCGCGTGCAAAAAAATTTGCAACATGTTTTATTTTGGCATGTATTACGCGCGCATACATGCCAAGATGCTACACAGCAATGGGCGGCCCGCAGCAGGAACGCAATGTCATGGTGTACTTGCCGTGCATGTGCCTCCCATAGGCGGTATGCCGCGCATTAAGGTTTTGTGAGCTCGGCCTTATGGATATGTTACAGTTTTGCTGCGGTTTTAAACCGGCTGTGGTGAATACTGCAATACATGCGTTTCTTTGGATTCCGTATTTGACACGGTTTTAACTGCACCCCAACCACCCCATCTGAATACATCCCAAATGGGTTCTAAACAGTGTGGTAATAAAATGCTACAGCAGACAGTCAGCAGTCCCTAAATTCAGATTAAGGGTGCCTACCCACTTGCGTTTTTTTTTCCTGCGATGCTAAAATGCGTTTTGCGTTTTTTTTCAAGAGCAATTAGTATAGAATGTGTTCTTGTCCATCTGGGGTTTTTTTCCGTTTCATGGGGTTTTTTCACATAGGAACTGTCAGTTGCATATGTGTCCCTATTTTTCTCTTAATGCACCCATGATTGTCAATGGAGGGCTGCAAAAATGCAGCGCCTCATGTTGTGCTCCGAAATAAACGCGCAAAAATGGCGCAAAAAACGCCGTGTTTTTCACGCGCGAAAATCGGCAACGCAAGTGGGTAGGCACCCTTATGGGGATTTCATTGGGAGCAAACCTGCCTATTAGACATCCAGCTCTGACCCCAATGTGTCGCAGGAAGTGTAATAGGCAGCTTTGCTCCCATTGCTTCCACAGATTGCCAATTTCACACAAAGCCCAGGCAGAGGAGAGGTAAGTACCCCTGTTTTTGCCGTTTTAACACATTTGAGTCTATACTTGAAAATCATCCGGCAACGGGAAACCCCTTTAATCTGGGAGTGAAGATGTAGCAGAGCTGAGTTTGTCATTATTGTTTGAGATTATCTTTCTCCCATCTAATTTCTCTTAAATCAGTTTGTGAAAAGATCAGAAGTAATGCCAGAAAATACTTTACTAAAAGAGTAGTAGATGCTTGGAACAAACTTCCAGCAGACGTGGTTGGAAAATAAATAATCAGTGAACGTAAGCTGTCTGGGAGAAGCTTAGATCTATCCTAAGGCCGGCTTCACACTGGCGAGGGCGATATCGGGCCATAAATCACGGGCGACATCACTCTCGTAATCCTTCTAAAAATCCCTGGATGCAAGGCGTTTTCACATGGAAACAGCCTCGCATCCCTGCAGGGCTGAAGGAATCCCCCGGTGCAACTGTCACAGCCGCAGCAGGGGATCGTGATGTTCTCCCACTGTTTTCGATGGACCAATGGGCAATATTGCAGAAAGTCGCAGGAGTGAAAACCATTAAAAATCACTGTTTTCATAATCATGCGCTTTCACTTCCTCTCGCACCGCGCAATTTTATTACAAGTGCGGGAGCATGCTGTCACTTCCTGCCATTTGTAGAAAGAGGATATGAAAGAGCCTCATTTGTTAACACTGTCTAATAGTAAAACTAGTCTTGTTGCCCATAGCAACTAATCAGAGCATAGAGATACAAAACAGTTGAGCTGATTGGATGCTATGGCCAACAAGGCCGGTTTTACTATTAGACAATATGTATTTACAGATAAACTCTCCATAAGCCAGATCTGACACAGAGGGGATACGTGTAACACCGCCATCTCTAATGGTCTCTTCCTGGACAGGATATGACCTAAGTGAAACTGGCACTGAGGTTGAGAAAGGAGGTGACCCTGACTTCGTCCCTCCTCATGAGTGGCTGCCAGCTGCTCATTGAACAAGCCTGATGAAGGGGCGCTCCAATGAACGTTAGTCCCTACATTCTGCTGTGTGCTAGACATCCCAGGGGTCGGACCCCACCAATCAATGGCCCATTCTTAGGAAGGTCCGTCAATATTTAAAGGAGTATTCTCACAGTTGCAAGGAATACTGCATTCCATAATATAGTGAGAGGATCTTGAAGTATACTACAACTATTTTTTTTGTGTAAATTCATGCGTTTTACCGTTCATTGGGTCGCTGGAGGTTCTTTTACAGTCTTTTCACTGACAATTGTAGTGGCTGGGCTGTCACATGGTGATCACGTAAACCTCACTGCGCAGAACTATATCTCCCAGCTCCATTCTCTTACTGTATGCTGTTGTGCTATTCTCAATGCTGGACCTATTCTACGCATGCGCGAGCCTTAGAGCAATGCTCATGTGCAAAAATGAGCAAATATATGCACACATCTCCACTTACCAAGAGATGAGATTCGACAAAATATGTATGCGCATTATAGTGTGCAGTCACGTAAATCAAACAGGTGGTAAATGTTTGTGCACCAATCCCTTTAAGCCCTAAGGTCACTTTCACACGGCCGAGAAAATCATGCAAAATTTGTGCGTTGTGAGACGCACGAATATGAACCACATTCTCTTGAATGGGGTCATATACAGGAAGGATTTTTTTCCCACATTGCGGTGCACGAAACAAAAACGCAGCATGTCCTACGTTTGGGCGTTCTCTCAAAATGCCTCAAGCATTATTTTCAATGGGGCTGGGAAAAACATTGCACAAAAACACCTCACATCCAAGGGGAAATTGCAAGTTCCCAAGTGCAATATCGGGTTGAGTTTCACGGCCTAATATCACGCCTGCCCGCGTGAAATTAAATCTAATGACAGGCCTATTTTGCACCTTAAAGGGGTTGTCTGAGATGATTTTCTGTACAATCCTATTCACCATGCCACAAAATTACAAACATATACTAACCTCTCTGCTCCCCATTGTTTAACGCTACCACTCTGGGTCTCTCCCGTTCCGTAATGTTTACAGGCTGCAGCAGCCTATGAATCCATATTTGCAGCCAGACTACAGCCTGCACAAAGAACGGAGCAACAGTGCAGGGCGCTGCGACTAGAGAGTTTGATTTGGTTAACAAAACATTTCGGACAACCCCTTTAATGACCACACAATTTTTGTTTTAATTTTTCCATCCTCATATTCTAAGAGCCATAGTTTGTTGTTATGGCCCTATGAGGTCTTGTTCTTCGGGAGACTAGTGGTAATATTTTAATGACAGCACATTGGGGCACTTATAATGTATTGTTTAACTTTTATTAATTTTTCAACCCATTAGTGACTAAGGTGAAAAGGTGTATTGCTGGTCACTAAATGGTTAACATTGCCCTTAACCATAACAAGAGGGCCAGCTCAAAACATGAAAAATGCACAACATTATCCCTTCTCACCCAAATTTTAAAAGCACTATTCATTCGGTTGGGTACTATCTTCTGGGCATCTGTCATCAGACTGCCAGATAATGGTCATCATTCCAGAGAGCACATTTTCAGAGTCCAGTGACTACTTGCTTTACATCATGCCAGCTGACGCCTGGCATTACACATGATGGTCTTAGGCTTGTGCGCAGCTGCTTGACCATGGAAACCCATTTCATGAAGCTTCTGATGTACAGTTCTTGAGCGGATGTCACAGAAGCTGTTTGGACCTCTGTATTGAGTGATATAACAGTATAGGTGATTTTTACGCATCATGAGCTTAAAGGGGTTGTCTCGCGAAAGCAAGTGGGGGTAAGCACTTCTGTATGGCCATATTAATGCACTTTGTAATATACATCGTGCATTAAATATGAGCCATACAGAAGTTATTCACTTACCTTCCCTGCGCTGGCGTCCCCGTCTCCATGGCTCCGTCTAACTTCAGCGTCTAATCGCCCGATTAGACGCGCTTGCGCAGAAGGGTCTTCTGCCTTCGGCTCGGCAGCAGCGGCGTTATGGCTCCGCCCCTTCTACGCGTCATCGCGTAGCTCCGCCCCATGACGTGTGCCGATTCCAGCCTCCTGATTGGCTGGAATCGGCACACGTGACGGGGCGGAGTTACGCGATGATGCGTAGAAGGGGGCGGAGCCAGAACGCCGCTCGTGCCCGGACCGACCAGAAGGGAGAAGACCCTTCTGCGCAAGCGCGTCTAATCGGGCGATTAGACGCTGAAGTTAGACAGAGCCATGGAGACGGGGACGCCAGCGCAGGGAAGGTAAGTGAATAACTTCTGTATGGCTCATATTTAATGCACGATGTATATTACAAAGTGCATTAATATGGCCATACAGAAGTATATAACCCCACTTGCTTTCGCGAGACAACCCCTTTAAGCACTTGTCGGCCTCACTTTGTGGCCAACCACCTAATGGATGAGCTATTGTTACTCCTAGTTGCTTCCACTTTACAATAATGGCACATACAGTTGATCTAGCTAAATGTAAAACAAATTTTCTCAAATTTGCTGTGGCACCGTCATAGAATGTCACCTAATGTTGGTCAGTGAAGAGTGCATGTCTGAGTACAACCTAAACACCTGAACTCAGTAATGATGAGGTGTGTCTACATACTTTTGGTCCTACAGTGTAAATGACTTGTCTTTGCATCACAGAATCCAAAGTAAGTAAGATTTATAAGAGTTGCAAGATCAATCTTGGCTTAGACAAGAAGTAATTTTTAGCTTTTTTCCCCATAGATTTTAAAAAAGAGACAACCTTTCATAACACCGTCCACTAAAAATCAAGGAAATGGGAGGGAAGAGCCAAACCAAAAAAAGACAGAACAAAACCGGTATTGTACTTCGTGAAGTTTAAAATAGGTAGCTATAGAAATTAGGAGGTTTAACAATAGTGCCAAAATCTGCAGACAGGAAGATATGAGTTTGACCTTTGGATGCAACAGTGAGTAAATCATTAGTAACTTTAGAACTTTAGTCAGGGTTGTCTCAGGATAAAGACAAGCGCACAAACCATACAGTAGAAATTCTAGTAGGGATTAAAAAACATTTCTATTTGCAATTAAACACACTGTGGGAGATTTATTAGAACAGATGCCTAGGAAAAGTGCAGATATTGTCCAGAGCTACCAATAGTGATTATTTTCATTTGCCACACAGCTTTAGCAAAATGACAACTTGAATCTGATTGCTTAATGTGGGAAAATTCTGCATTGTTTGTACACATTGTCAAAAACAATTAAGCACCTAGAAGTTGTTGTTTTACTGCAAAACTTGGCATGCAGCTACAGCTCAGGCAGATATGCAAATGATTAGAGTTGTGGCGTGATTAGTTGAGAGGTCTTTGCACCTGAGGGCCTAAGGCCCCCTGTCCACGGGTGTGATTTGGAAGCGTTGCTATGGAAAGCGCCGACCCTGTGTCCACGAGCAGAAAATCATTGCGATTCTCCACTCGCGGCCGGCAATTTGCAGCATGCTGCGAATTGCCGCAATTCTCAGCGGTCAGCCTATCTGTCAGATAGGCTGACAGCGGAGCTCCGTCTGCCAGCTCCTGTTCC
Source organism: Eleutherodactylus coqui (assembly GCF_035609145.1). NCBI lineage: Eukaryota > Metazoa > Chordata > Amphibia > Anura > Eleutherodactylidae > Eleutherodactylus > Eleutherodactylus coqui. Next base: position 161,957,124 of record NC_089837.1, on the reverse strand, counting down.
CGGGCGGTGGCTCCCGCGGGATACTGCAACACCTGTGGACAGCGGGCCTTAAAGTGGTTCTACCCTTGGCCTTTAAAACGGCTCTCAGAGGCTACTTGTGTGTAGTGGATCTCTTTTTCCACTTGAGTAGAGCTTGTTGACCACTAGATGCCTCTACAACGCAAAAGAGATTTTGCCCAGTTACCAGAGTTTGAGAGGGGCGCATTATTGGAAAGCGAGACGTTGAATGGTTGTATCTACGAACTACCTGCCACCTGAGCTGTTCTGACCAGACTGTTAGGAGGTGTTGGGTATAGTGAATGCATGAGGGCATGCACACAAGGCGACTGAGCTCAAGATGCCCTCTACAGACCACCAGTAGAGAAGATCATCTCATCATCCAACAAGCACGAGCAGCTCCAATAGTTTCATTGTCTGAGATCCAGAGACAGATGGCACCATTGTTACAGGCCTGTGTCTGTTGGAACCATTTCCAGTCGCTTGGCTGAAAGACATCTGGCCTAAAGGGAGCCTATACCCTGTATTGCCTTTGACACCCACCCACCCTCACTTTCGTTTGCAGTGGTATCGTGAATGCCGAAACTGGACTACTATGGAGTGGAACTGGGTTGTCCTAAGCTACGAATCCAGTTTTAGTTTGGGCACTGATGACGGCAGTGTTTCTGTCTGGAGACCTAAGGGTGAGCGCCTCAATCCTGCCTTTGCTGTGGAACGGCACACTGCCCCCTGCTGCTGTGATAGTCTGGGTGGCCATCACATACAACAGTCAATCATCCCTAATAGTGGTACGAGGGACGATGACAGCTCAGCGATATGTTCAGGAATGCCTTCACAACATTGTCACACTTCCATGGCCTGCCTGCTCACCAGATCAATTGCCAGTAGAACATGTATGGGACCATCTGGAATGCCAACTTTAACAACCTACGAGTTTGCATGATTTAGAGGCTCAGTTACTGCAAATATGGAGCGATATGCCACAGGATACTATACGGAACCTGTATGTCTCCATGCCTGTCCGTATCACATCTTGCATCCAAGCTAGAGGTGGCCCATCAGGGTACTAGAGCTGCCCTTCAAGGGGTCAGTTTTACATAAATAAATTATCCTTTTGCTCTGATATTGTAATCACTGATATCAATTTTACAATCACACAGAAAGTTTAATTCGGTTCCAGCAACTCCTTCTAGGTGCTTGTTTTTTTTTCAGACAATGAGTTTTTTGATCTCATTAAGCTTCCCCTACTATGCTATTATTTTAGTAAGAACACAATTGAGACACTGCGATGATAGCTGAAACAGTTGGATGCATTCACAGTTGAATGAAATCGCTTAACAAAATGTGCAGAAGACAATATATTAGAAATTAATGCTCGGTTACACAAAATTGTACTAGAGAATCATAAAAATAATACACCGATATTACGAAATCTTCCACCATGTTAGTTTCTAAAGAGCTTTTATATGGTTTGATATCAGAGACTTGGACTGTCTCTTCTTTATTTGTTCCACTGTATTTAGAAGATTGACTTCATGATTTGTGATTCAGAGGCAACTTCTTGTTCAAGCATGGTAAAACTATTATACAAGTACAGTATTCATTCAGTGGCTTGGGACATAATAGCCCTCCGGGAGTTTCGTTCCCCGTTTGACACCCTCAGGAAATGCAATGTTGACAAACGCTGTTATAAAACATTTCATCAAGCTTAGATATTTGTGTATACCTTGAAGCATAGAGTCACAATTGAACACAGCTTACATACACGGAATAATGTACAGGTTTAATATACATTTTGGACAAGTGGATGAACTGCAGTTGAAAACACTTGCACACTAGAAAGCATCCTTTACAACACACCCTGAAACATGGTGAAACACATTAGCAGATTAATACCTAACAGAGTTCATAGTCCATGTCATGCAACTGTGCGCCTAAAAACATCTAAGCTTAAAGAGAAAATCTAGCAAAAAGTATCTCTTTTAGGCTCAGTTTGCATTTCGCTTCTGACTTCCTCCGCTTTCTCCATCCTGCTTTGAGATAGAAACCTGGACAAAACCATAGGCTTTAATGTGTTAAGTGAAGACCACTTTGATCTCCATACAGATGGAACTCCAGGTCAGAGAGGTTAGCGCTGTGTGAACACAGCCTACCTTTGATTCTTCTATATTCAAAAGCATAGGTGACTTTGGTATTCAATACAAATGTATGCAGAAAAATATGTGCTCCAATATATTCTGTTTTTCTTTTAAACAACAGGAAACACAATTTTGTAGGTTTGCAGCTGTATATGTCATCATCATGCACTTCTTTGTACAGAGTAATTAGGTCACCTTTAATCTTTCTTTTCACTAAGCTTAAAAAACATAAGTCCTATATTTTTCTTGGTAATTATAAAGGAATAGTTTGGTATAACATTGGTGACTGCCGTGACCTATGCACTTGCTCCATCTCTACTATGTCTTTCATATACACAAATACCCAAAGCTGTACATAAAGTCTGGCTTCACAGCTGTTATCACTACAGCCGACCATGCATTTTTCTGAAGGAGTAAAGTTTCTTCTTAGGGAAAGCACTTTGTAGGTGTGAGGAGACTTATAAGGCCCTGCATGCTCCTCTGGGAAATGTATGCAAACTGGAAGATGGAACAATGCCTCTACAGTGCCAATGTCAGTCATACCTTTTAACAGGTCTTGTAACAATGACTGGGAATATAAGCCAAAACCGGAGTCTTCTTCAGAAGAAAAAGATAACCGTGTACAGGCAGATGTATTGGGGTTTTGCCCCTCATCATGAGGCACTTTTTGACATTTGCCTAAATTTCCCAGAGGAGGATGCATGGCCTTATACATCTCCTCACACCTACTAGGTGCTCTACTAAGGAGAAACTTTACCACTCCCAACCCACATCATAGGCCCCATACTCAACCAGCCAGCAATCTATTGTAGAGAGATGAGGGGCTAAATCCCTGAAGCAGCTGTCTTTACATCTTTATCTTTCCCTTCTGGAGAAGACTCTGCCTTTGCCCTATATCCAAAGTCATTCTTATAACTTGTTTAAGGGCTTTTCCGATTTATAAAACATTGGTGGCATTGAGGGGATAAGTCATAAATTTAAAAAACAACTCCCCCTTCACTGCCACTTTGCTCTCCTGCCTCTGCTCCGGACTTCCAGTCTTCTGTTTACATCGGCTGCAGCAGTCACGTGGTTGTTTACCAAAGTGATCAATGCAGCCAGTAGGAAGCCTGACAAGGACATCATCTGTGACCTCCTGTAAATCTGCCATGGGCTTCTACAGTAGAAGCCCATGTGACGAGTTATGGAGATGTTACCAGGCCAGAAGACCTGAGGACACCACCTGTCAGGTGCCATGGCACCAAAGCCACAATGAGTATATTACTTTTATACAGTTTTAGCCATGGGAAGCCCAAAACTATATAAAAAATGATGTCAGACAACCTCTTTAAAAAGCTCAGACACTGACTTGCAGGAAGGCTACCTTGTAATAGGGGCACAGTAGAGGCATTGTTCCATCTTCCCATTTGCTCTGCTTCCTAACCACTGCTACATATTTCACCTGCACTGTCCAGTAATAGTTATACCTTGTGATGTTAAGGATCTATAGTGTATAGAGCACCTATGAAGCTCACACTTGGGAACTGGTTAATGGCCCTGTTATGTTACATGACTCCGGTAGCTCCATAGTACTAATTAAGTAGTTTTCAGTTTTCCATTAAAGAGGTATTCTTTTTTTTATTATTTACCTAATAGGTAACAGTTTTTTAACATACATGAATTAAAAATACTGCCATGTACTAATGTTGTACACAAAAAAGCAAGCACCTGGAAGGAGTTATCAGTTTGCTGCAAAACTCTGCATGAGTTGTGGTGTGATTAGATGAACAGGCTTGCCACCTGAGGCACTAAAAGTGGTTGCCCTCTTGACCTATAAAGAAAGCTCTCAGAGCCTACTTGTGTGCAATGGACCTCTTTTTCTCAGTGAGTTGAGATTGTTGACCACTAGAAATGCCTCTACAATGCAATTTAAGAAATTTCGCCCATTTAACTAAGTTCGAAAGGGCGCGCATCCAGAGACAGGTGGCACCATTGTTACAGGCGCCTTTGTCCGTTGGAACCATTTCCAAGTACATGGTTGGAGGACAATTGGTCCCACGGCGCCCATTACGTGTACTGCATGTGATATCCACCCACCATCATCTCCATTTGCAGTTGTGTTGTGAAGGGCGAAACTAGACTGTTTCAGAGTCCAACCAGATTGTCTTCAGTCTTATGCAATAAGTTATCCTTTTGCTCTGATATTCTAATCACTTACTTAATGTTACAATCACACAGAGAAAGTTTCATTCAATTCCAACAACTCCTAGGTGCTTAAATTTTTTGGACAGAAAGTGAAAATCGGCTCTTTTTACAGTAAAATGTTACAGCCAGTGGATTTCTCTTGTAAACTGCATGGACTAAGTTAATATACTTAAATGTTTAAAGGATGGGTAGTAGCTAAATGATTGTTCTGCAGTACTTGTCCGGCATTAAAGGGGTTGTACTAGAATACAAATCTGTTGAGTGGGGGGGGGGGGGTCACTAATGAGACTCCTTCAATTTTGAGAATGGGGGTCCAGTATCCCACTTTCCTCCTCATATAGCGAACTGCAACCTCTGCAATGAGGAGGGGATTGAACACAGTGAAGGACGTGCATGTACGATACCGCTTCATGTGCTTCCAGTGGGTCTGCTGAAGGTAGCCAAGCGCTTGTACTTGGCTATTTAAATCAGCCCCATTGAAATGAATGGAGAAGCAGCCTTGCATGCTCGACCATCACTGCATTCAATCTGACTTAATTGCGAGTGGTTGCACTAAGCCCACAGTGATGAGAAGGGAGGGATATGAGACCCCCTATCACAGGATCGGTGGGGGTCTCAGCAGTGAGACCCCCACTGATCAGACTTTTATCACCTATCTTATGGATAGGTGATAAAAGTCTATTGGGGAAAAAACGCTTTAAACTATTGATTGTCTATTTGACTATTGATAGGCTATGAATAGTAGTGTGGTGGGAGTCCACCGGCCAAGGTCAGCACCCTTCAGCTGTTCACAGAGCTGCTGTGCTTGTACACAACTGTTCCCACTGCAGTGGCCTGGGTTGGTATTTCAATTAAATGGGAGCTTTGTGTGAAATTTTTTTTATGATGATGCTGGGAAGTCCGGGGTTGGGTGGGGTGTGGTGTCAGAAGGCAAAAGCTGTCAGTTTTGTCAGGCCATTGAGCTAGAAAAGTGGGATAAAAACAAATAGATGAGGGGGAATTAAGGGTGGAGTATATAATATGTAATTTTTTTTTTTTTAGATCCTGGAGTCTCAAAAACAAGAAGGTTACCAACTTGTTTCCAGAGCAAACACATGGATTTTTTGTAAACTGCATTCAGAAGATTGGGGCAGTTGCAGAAAGTCATGCAAGAAACCTGCCATTTGTGACTATACCCGTACAGTGAATACAAGAATATTTGTGAGCGTTTACTCATCAATGGTGAATGACTGCATATAACTAAATGTATGTCCGCAAACGAGGCCTCTATAATGCAATAAGGTTGACTACTACTGGTTTAGACTTAATAGGTTGTCCCCAAAAAATATTGTTTAAATACAAAAAAATTTATAATTCTGTGCTCCATTCAACTATATACTTAACAAACAATGTTTATATCCTCAGATATTCCAGAAATAGTGACCCTTTCTCCTTCTGCTCTTTGTCCACCTCAGTAATTGTTCCACCTCAGTCTTGCTTCTCTCTCTGCTCCTCTGTGTATATGTGGAGGGATCCCTGGTGTGATGAGCAGCTGTTTCTAAAGTTGCTAAGCCTTCTCTGATGTCAGAAGCAATGCTGAGAAAGTCATAGCGATACCTGAGATTCTCAGCATGTCCTCTGATAGGCAGAGAAGACACTGCAGCTTCAGAAGCAGCAAGCTCCCAACACCAGGAATTACTCCACATACCCAGTCGAGTAGAGAATGACGACTGGGCATGTGTGACCACCTTGGAACATTTAGTGAAGTGGACACAGAATAGAAACAGCAGGTGGCGCTATTCTAACAATCATGGAATATCTGGGAATAGAAACATTTTTTTTAAGTGTAAATACAAAAAATGCTCAGAATTAGGGGTTAAATCTAACTATTACTAATATTTTATTAAATAATTCCCTTTACGGTGGCTTTACAAATTTAGGTATATTCACACTGAGGTAATTTGTTGTTGATTCCGCATCAAATCCGTGCAATTAATGTTTCCCATATATTTGAATGTAAATCCACATGTGGAAAAGAAGAGGCAATGTATCGCTTCTCGATGCGAATTCTTTGCAAAATCCAGGTTGAACGAGTGTTGGTAAACGATAGTTAAACCAACACAGCCATAAACATTTAGTTCATAATGGCCAGCACAGTTGTTCGAAGTAGCCATACATCAGTGACATTGGGCGAAGGACAAACCATCTTTCTGCGAATGTGCTTTCACCTAAAGATCGTTCATGGACAAACATTTTAACCAACGCTGGCTTCTTTCCAGCGGATGACGTTCTGTCATCAGTAGGCTAAAATGATTATTTTTGCTAAATTTCACCTATCCCAGGAAGTTAGTGTTGTTGACTCTATTCACTGTAGTAAAGTTGAGAAATTTACAGCCTCTGGTACCTGGCCAGTGTTATAACAATAGTCCATAATACATGTACTTAATAGGAGTATGGCCTCAAGCTGTACTACAGGTTTGTTTTGTGCGGTCACATAATAGGGCATGGAGTTTTATGTTCACTTACACAACACGGAAATACTGCAGAATTTTTCAGTGGATTCGCTGCGGAAAAATCAGCAGAGGACATCAGCACGATAAGAGGCAGATGGATGAGAGGTTAACAAATTGCATCCACATACTGCAGATCTATAGTGATTTTTAAATCAATTTTTGTCACAGAGCGAGCAGATTTGTTGCAGATTTCCCTATTGACACAAATGGTGATGAAAGATCCGCAGCAGAGAATAATCATACAACATTAAAAAAGCAGTATACTCACTTTGCTTATTCCCTGGCGCTTCCATGACATTTACCTGATTTCTAGCGATTTGTTGTGTCAGCACGTGAAAACTGCAGCGAATCATAGGCTGTAGCACGCACATGTGTCGACACGTCATCGCTGGAGGCACATATATAGGAGACCCAGGCAAGCGTCCTCAGGGAAGCAGTAGAGGATTAGGTGAGTTTACAAACTTTTTTTATTTGAAACAATCAGTGATCTTCGAAAGGGAAAACCGCAACAAAATCTTTATTTTCACTCTTTGCCTTAATACAGTGTGAAGGCTGAATCAAAATATGCACGTAATACATGTGAATTTAATGCAAAACCCACAGTGGAAAAATGTATGCAAGATTTGGACTCAGCCGGCTTCACGCTGCCAGCTGTGATTTGTGCCCATGAAACTTGGGCACAACTTGCATGGACACCCGTCTATGTGCTGTCTATCTCCACAGACACAGATGAGAATAAGACATGCAGCAGGTTTTCTGTTTCACACACCACTGCTGTACTCCGTATGCCTCTGATTTTATATGGAAGCAGGGACTGCTGTGTGCTGAGGCCGTATGGAATGAAATAAAACAAATGTACTCTCTGGCTTAGAATTTGTTGCTGCCCATCCATGTACAGCACTGCAGATATGTATCAACAATGTGTGATCACTCCATAATGGCTGGAAGTATATTGCCTCCTGCTGGTGCTGACCTGCACTAACTATGTATTTTTTCATTCCTGATGGAAAAAAAAAATCATCCTGTATACATGGGTTGGTGCTACAAAATCCACTAGGAAACTCATTCAGCTATATCCTTAACAAAACACTACTTGCTCATGCATGGCAGTCTGCACAATGCACTACATAAACCGATGGCCTAGCACAATGGATGCTTTTGTTCTACTGTATTGCTTATTCAGCATTGATTCATTATACAAACTAAAACATGTATTGGCTATATATGGGACATCCTTTCTTGCATATAGAAAATTGTCTGTTATCACACCCGTTACATTTTCATCTACACAATTAGTTAAATGGGAATGAGATCAGAACAGTCACATTGGTGAAGTAAGAGCAGCAGCCATTTTAAAAGCAAGAGGACATAAACTGCAATCCCTGAGCTGAGCGTGTGCTCGTTACTGCAGAAATGGCAATGCAGTGATTTGGTGACTATGTTGCATACAGAGGCTGGTGATTCCCAACCTCATTACCATCGAATAACCTCCAACCCTACATTTGCCTCATAAAAGACAAAGAATTCTCTTGATCTATTTTCTTCTTTGCAGTTTTCCAAACCAGGTATCTCTGAAAGACCCACAGAGCCTTTTCACACACCGGGATATAGAAGAATCTGTCGCTAAGTCTGATGCAGAATTGCAGGCTGATTTGAGCAATTTTTATTCCGCATCAAGACTTGCGGAAAATTCTGCATGTGTGAAAGGGCCCTAACTGTAAAAGGAACAACTCTTGCTGCTGTTGTCTTAGGAACCAGATCCAAGGAACTCTGGGGTTCTATCAAACTCCTTTTGGGTGACACTGACAAAGACAATAATGTACTTGATTGATCCATAGGGTATGGATACAAAATGTGTAAACAAATAGACATACTGTATATCTATCTACACTACTCTTGACTTTGGATTCAACAGTTTATTTTATGGGTATTGAAGTTTATTAATAACTCATACAAGCCTATTAAAATTTTAACAAAAAAGTGAGTGTGTTAGCAGCTCATGTATTTATGTACCCATTCATTGCTTCGTATTACTTTAATATGAAGCCCGAGCGGCTAAAGTAATGCTACATGTAAAGCATTTATTCAACTCCTATTTGAATAGGGCTGGGTTTTCAAGCTTGTTTCTTTAAAACATTAGTGTCGGGAGAGTTCTAATCAAACTTACCTGAAAGCTAAATCAATACATTGCAGCAAAGCAGCCACCTTGTGGAGAAGTGGATTCACTCCATGCCAGCTGCTTATTCCCATGTATGCGACCATGGGCATTTAAAGTTCAGTGCACAAATGTTCTTCTAAAGGTCTGCACCTCATGGGAACAACAACCCAGGCAGAACTGAAAACCAGGCCAATAGCTCTTCCCATACCTAAAAGATTAAAGTGTCACTATCAAGTTTATTGAACATGCCAAAATGAACAGGCTTTGGGGACAGCACTTGTTAATGAATGTTCACACTCACACCGCTGTAACTAGTGCACCTTACTTGTTTTTCGGCTATTAATTTGAGTCAAGGTAGAGTAACTTTGGCTTGGTCCATTGAGTTTGGACTATAAAAGTATTTGTGCCTGAAGAGTGTGATGCTTGAATTTTCACCCTGAGGGTGCTGCTATACGTGCAGGGTTTTTTTTATACTGTTTTGAAGCCAAAACCAGGAGTGGATGAAAAAAAAGGAGAAGTAGTATCTGTCCTTTTATAGTTTCCCTCCTTCTAAGATCCATATTTGATTTTGGCTTCAAAAACTGCATTAAAAAACCTGCATGTGTGACAGCACCCTGACAATCACAAGGAAATCACCCCCACAGTAAAACTCCCCTTGCAAATCTATGCACAGATGGTCTTTATAGCCATATTATAGCTTGCAGATGTCACAGTTGATAGCGATTCTCCATTACATCACTGCTCTCCTCACCTAAACTACTTTCATATGTTACACAAGTGGATTTCAAGCAGGTATTATGTTCTTTTCTATAAAGCAAATGCCCTGCAAAGCTTTATCTTGAGCATGTGTGACATTCTAAGATCTGGATACAACATTCACCCTGTAAAATAAGCATGTTTAAATAATTCTTGATATGATAGACCAATAAAAGAGGTCATTTCCACTTTATTTCGAGATAACCTAGTGCTAGTCGCAGAGTAGCACCACTGAAGACACATCATTACAATTGAACCACAGTGTAAGACTTCATTGTGTAAATAGAGCTTTATTGAAAGAGATGGACAGAGCTATGTGAAATAACAGTCCGCACACAATTAGCTACAGATGGAAGTTGTGCAATAACCTACACAGCATGCATCCAGACTAAACCTGATGCAGCTCCTGCAAGCAGCTATATACTGTCCCATAACAGGATTGAAAAGTGGCTTTTATTTGTATTTTAGCTGTCATATATCTAAATGTATTGAATTACCAATTAAGACAAGGCAGAGCCTTATCCCGTCTCAACAAGGCTCTCTGTTGTCCAAAATGATATAAATTACACGTGCACTTGTACAACAATCGTTTTATACATTTGTATACCTTTGAAATCCCCAGGATCCTTTGGTTATTGAGTCTGTAAATCTGGTCTTAATGAAATTTATAAATGCAGACATTTCTAAAAAATAAAAAAAGAAGAAAAAATATACACACTTTCCATATGAAGAGGGAAAAAACATACGTACCTCACTGTATACAGTTGAAAAAATACCTGAATATGTAGTCCTCAGAGGCAGACTGTCATGTATCTGTGCATACAGCAATACATGGGGGTGCACACGCTGGATACATCAGTCATTCTGTACACATTCTGCCCATTACATAGCCAGTCTTTCTGGAACAATTCATATACTTACACTGTCTCCTTTGCAGTGGTCCCTACACTAGCAGACCCCCGCCCCTCCTACTTTGTATTTTTTCATTTGGAAGGTTTCATGTAAGATTTTTTATTTTCCTTCATTCCTTACCTCTCTGCCTTGTCTCATTCATTGCTCTTCCTAGTAATGTCCTGTTCATGTCTTGTCTCTGTCTCCAGATTCTGCTTTGCTTCCTCTTACAACCATGATCATTTTAGCACCTTCCCTTACTCTGGTGAGAGTTATCGCTACTCTCTGGTTATGTAGCCCTGCTCCCCCTATTTTTGGGGGAGGGTGTACAGTTGAAAGGTCTGAGAGAAGAAAAAAAAAGAAAACAGCATTTGAAAATAAAAAAAAAATCTGTTTGAAGAACCACCTAATTATGTTGCTGTAAATCAGATACAGTGGAAATACAAGGTAGCTAGGAATAGGAGGGACAACCAGATAGATAATGCAGGCAATGATACTAGCTACACTGCAGTTAAGGAATGGATCACCTATAAGATTGATCTCTATGACATCTCAGTCTGTTTATACCTATATTTAAATATCTGTCTATATGGAAACATAATGATGTTTCATTGAAATGTGAAACAATGTAACAGGGTCAATTTCTTATAGTGATATTTTAGAATGCTTTCCTAGTCATTACACTTGCAAGGAATGGGTTAACCGTGGATAAGCCCTTGGAGAAATCCTCTTGTGCTCTAAAACCTACTTTCTGCAGAAGCATCTCTGCTAAGATGAAATAGGGCAGCAGTGAATGGGGCGGGATCTAGGAATACTCCCCCTCCTTGCTGCCATCTGCAGTTACCTGCTGACATGAATACATGGGGGAGGGGGAGTGACACAGACAACAGCACATTGAACTAATGATCATGACACAGAATTACTGCAGCTCTGTTCACTGCATCACTGTATACAATATGGCAGATCATTCACTGTCCTCGTCCACATTTTTACAGGTTTTCTTGCGAGACCTGTAAATGTTCCACATGGAATTTCCCAAACAACTCAATCCTCTGATAGTTGCAAAAAAAAGTAAATGAAAACATTTAGAATTTCCTGGATTCCTGCATTGACTAGTAAAATATGGTCTGACTGTTATGTAAGTCACAATTATAAACAAACTGAATCTAAAAAGCTAATAACATACACAGTTGTATTGTTCTTGCTTTTAAAGCCCCATTTACACGCAACGATTATCGCTCATAATTCATTCAAACGACGGCTTTTGAGCGATAATCGTTGCATGTAAAAGCTTCCATCTTTCACTCTTTGGCTGAACAATGATTTTGAGGTGAGCAGAAAATCCATCGTTCACCTGGAGAGAGATAGCAGGGACCTGCACGCTTTGTTCTCCCCGGGAGCAGCTGATTACATTGCGTACAGCTGACAGCCCGCAGCAGCCCTTGCGAAGACAATGCAGCTGAGTGCAAAGTACAGACCACATGCTAGGAGTTGCAAACAGCTATTGGAGGCTCATCTGCACGCAAATGAAGCTGATAAAGTGCTAATGGACTTTAGTACCCATTAGTACTTTATGCAAAACAATAGCTAAATCTGTCAATCTTTTAATCTTTTGAAAGACAGTCTTTGTGTGTAAATGAGCCTTTAATGAGCACATTGAGTAAACATCTACAATTCAGGGGGAAAAGTCAGTGAACCATTGAGCTTAGCAGCAGTTGCCTCCAGCAAAACATTTCCTGTAGCTGCAAACATGTACACAACATTGAGGAGGAATTTTGAACCATTTGCATGTGTGTTCCACTTCATCAATATTTCTGAGATGTCTTGGGTGTACAACTCTCTTCAGATGATGTCACGGTATCTTAATAAGGTTAAGGTCAGGACTCTGACTTGACCATTTCATTCCATAACACAAAACTACTTCTTTTTTTACATTCTTCTACATTCTTTAGTTGATTTACTTGTGTGCTTTGAGTCCTTGTCTTCTTGTATCACCCAACATTTCTTCAGCTTGAGTTCACAGGCTAACTGCCATTACAATCTCCTGAAAAATGTTTTAATACACCTTATGTGGAAGAGGAGGAAAGAGAGGGGTGGGGCAAACCCCGTACAGTCATGTTTATTGTGAAGGGGGAAACTACATGTGTAGTGAAGAGAGTAGAGTGGTATCTTCAGTGGTGGAGGTGCTGCCTGACCAGATGACGCACCACCTGGGTGGGCATGATAGAGAGAGAGAATAGGACTAAAGCTGGCGCAACACTCCAGATTAAAGCATGTAGGAAGTGGCCAAAGGTGTGGAAAACTTCTCCTTTTATCTAATAAATGCTGATCGTGTATTTTATTAAATAAAAGGAGACGTTTTCCACACCTTTGGTCAAGTTGGCGATATACAAATAAAGATTATTATTATTACTTTCTATTTGCTTTAACCTGGAGTGTTGCGCCTTCTCCACTGCCAGTTTTTAATCCTATTCTCTTAATACACTTTAGGCTTCTTTCTCACGGGCGCCAGTTTAAAACTCCGATAACTACGCTAAAACAGCGTGGCTATTGAAACGTTCAATTGCATGAATGAAGAAGTCGCGGCTATTCTGTGCGAGTTTACACGGCTGACTGTGGTGTCTTGCAGTAAAGTGACACCGTAGCCCTGAAAACCCTTGGCCGCCAGAACAATAAAGGTGTTACGGCATAAAATGTATGGCCATTTAAGGACAGCAGAGTGTACCCGTGTGAATGACATCATATGACCCATGGGACAGAAGAGTGTACCTTGTGATTGAAGTCCAGGTGGCCCGTGCAGTAGGGCTGCTCACACCAAGACTTTGAGCGTTATATGACGGAGGATTTAAATGACAGAGCTCACACAGTTATGGATTCATCAAAGAATTCGTACCTGACCTGGGTCAGGCGGCTTTTATTTATGGCCCCCTTACATTGGGGTGTCACAGCATCATTGGACAATTAACTATGCAAGGTTATTGGTTAGTTTACAATCCAACATTTTGTAGGTCAATTTAACACTTCTTTGTGTCCATTGGTTACATCTCATTATTCTTAGCAAAGTTTCTAAATTCCAAGAAATATCATAGTTCATTGGACAGTTTTCAATCCAACCTTTAAATGGTTACTTTTAGACTTTTACATGGCATTCATTGAATACATTCTGATTCTTCATTTGCATTTCTTACAAGAAACTTTAAGTCGCAGTGAATAACATCTTGACAGGGTGCCAAGAGGCCAAGTGTAGAACATGTCCTTATCTTATATCACCATATGTTTCGTACATAGACAAGTTCAGACAAGTTGTTTTCTTGTATATTTGACGGTGTCTGTTACTGCGTAGTTTAAATTTATACAATATATATATCAATTGTCCATAATCGAATATCTTCCTTTACATTGGGAATCCCCGCAAGGATGAAGGGAGTTCCCGTGGGGACTCCCATTATCTCTGTGGGGATTCCCTTCATCCCCATAATGTTAAACTCCCTCCTCCCTTTGCCATCTGGCTCACATAGTCTGTGGAGCTGTTGGCATCCTGCTGTCAAAAGATAGGACAAGTCCTATCTTTTGACGGAGAGACAGATAAACATACCAGGCGATTCTGGACTGTGTTTTTCTCTGACAAAATCTGAAAGCCTGCTGTGGATTCTTAAAGCAATGCATAATCCATTTAGAGCAAATGGCTAGATGTTTCCCCTACGGACAAGACTGGAAACATAATGACCAGCTACCTACAGAATTTCCTGAACACCTTTCGCAGAGTCTTTGAGGGGCCTGAACATGTATCTTCAGCAGTGTCTTCATTGTTGCATCCATGCCAAAGCTCCATGTCTATGTGTCAATACACTATGCATTGCTGTACCCTGGCATCAGAACTGCCTTGGAACTGAGACCCTCTTGGCTACCTTCTTGGAGGGATTCACTGGCTAAAATTTAAAAAAACTTTCTGGCCATGACTTCCCTTCTACTTTGGATGACTTGATCTCCCTATCTTCCTAGATAGACAACCAGTTTTGGGAGTGTCACTGGGAGCCCGCCTGGGAGAAGAGGTTGTCTTCTCTGCTTCGAAACGACTTGTAGGGTGCATGAAACCTGATCCACATTCGTGAGGGCGATGAATAGAAGTTTGCCTTCAACATCCATATTGAGCACAATGAATACCTAGTTATGCCTTTCATACTATCCAATGCACCACTAGTCTTCCAAGAATTTGTAAATTATGTCTTCCGAGATCTGCTGTACACTTGTGTTGTAGTCTAACTAGATAATACCCTAATTTTCCTTCCCAGACCTGACTACCCATTGTGAACAAATGAGAACACTATTGTAACGTCTCAGAGTATATGGGCTATTCGCGAAGTTGGAGAAGTGTCGCTTTGAGCAAAGAAGCCTGCCTTTATTGGTGCCTTCTCTACACTTACTGCACCTATCTCTGTGGAACGCATGAATACCAGAGAGTGGCCACAGATGGCAGAACCAGTCTTTCTTAAACGTAAACAGGCTTTTTCCACAACTTCATTCTTCATTAGCCTGATGTATCAAAGCCTTTTCATCTTGAGGTCAACACATCCTCAATCAAGGAAGAGGAATTCCAGGGGTAAGAATTAAACTTGCAGCTTTTTTAAAGCTTTTTTCCTACAGAGAATTACTCCATTGGTGGAAGCAGACTACTGTCTCTCAAATTACCACTCGAGCAATGGAGGTATCTGCTCGTGAGTGCTAATCACTGTTTCTATCTACATAGATCATAAAAAGCTGACCTATCTTCAGACCACCCAGCATTTGAATCCACGCCAAGCCCAACAGTCTTTCTCCAACACAATTTATCCAGCCCAAATTGTCACTATAACCCCTTTACGCCTGAAGTACATTCCACTGGGAAAGACCTTTGTTCCCTCTGCCAGGCACTGTCAGATTCTGTCCTGGTGACATGATGCCAGATTGGCTGGACAACTCAGAGTTAAAAAAAAAACATTGCACTTGTGTTATTTGTTGGTGGCCTTCTTTGCTGAGAGTTTGCAGCAGGCTGACATGCTTATGCTCAAAGCAATCCCTCTTGCCAGTGACCCATGGGATTGTTGTTGCCAGTGCCAAAATCTCTGTGGCAACATATGGACTTTGTCACTGACCTCCCATGTTTCTCCAGATGTTTCTTTACTTTGGGTCGTCATGGACCAGTTTTCAAAAAGGCACATTTCGGCCCTCTGCCTGGTACACCATTTGCATCTTTTTGTGGTGTATATTTCCTGCTTTCATGGACTTGCTCTACATGCTTTTTTGGGCCGTGGTGTCCAGTTCATTTACTGCTTCTGGAGTCACTTTAAGGTTTGCTGGATAGACATCCAGTTTTAAATTGTGGGGGTCCAACACTTGGCAGCTTTTGGCAGAGGCCATGGCACTCATGCAAGCTTTTTACAGGCATACTTGTAGTGATTATTCTGTGTATTGCAACTTTGTTCCATTCTAAAGGCTTCAATAACCCCTTTGAAATGACACCTATATCTTAAACAATTATAATTACTGGATTGAAACCAAAATTGATATTCAACCCTATACACCACCGAGGTCATTATATTGAAACATTTTTCTCTATAGTTACAAGGAATTAAAAAAAATATTAAAGATTTTAAATCCTCACCTGCTGAAAGAACTTCATTACAGTGCCAGGATAACAAGTGACTAGACGTGCCTGAGCCCCGGCAGCGGCGGACAGGTGAGTATATATATATATATTTTTTTTTTTTACAGCAGCTAGGGATGATTTTCAGGGAAGGGCTTATATTTAAAGCCCTTCCCTGAAAATCACTGCAGGGGTGCTGACATCCTAGTGCTTTCTAAGGGGCCGCCGACAGCGGCATCCCATTGAAATCAATGGGAGAGCTTCGGGATCCTCTGCCACAGCTGTGACAGCCATGGCAGGGAATTCTTTACTCCCTGCAGGGAGTCTCCTTGTCACTGAACAGTGTGACAGTGCTGCCATCTGCCACCATAGGCTGCCGTCCATCACCCATAGGGTCCCACACATTAATGTATACATATCTTCAATTGGATGGCATGAGTTTATAGAGAAAAGTCCAGTGTTATGGGGCTTTCTTAAGGGAGCTTCTCAAGACATGCAACCGGCTATGAGTAATATGAACCACTCAAATGTGTAATCCTCTGGAGTTAATGATCCTTGTACTGACATTTTTTATCCTTTTGTAATAAAGACAAGATATTTTATTTGGATTCTGGCGTTACGCTAGACCTTTCTCTCTTTGATGTTTTGGTGGACCTTGCTCCTTGGGCTTAGAGTAGAACTCTGGAGGCCATGAGCTGACCTGTGCTGTTGTTTGTTGAAGATCAGTTATCCTTCAACCAAACATAGTACTTTATATGCCAGTAAGTGGAAAAACCTAGTGAGGCTTCACCTAGGAAAAAAACAGTCATTATTACTCATGTATACACAGTCCAGCCCACAAGTTTTCAGTGTCGACTAGTGCCAGCTTAGGTTGCCAGAAGTATTTTGGTAGTTACCATGTTAGTTAAAAATTCTAGTGTGGAGACAGTCTAAAAATTATACACTATGTTATATGATTCTTTGGGAACACGATTTAAAAAAAACAAAAAACAATTGGATGAAGGGAGGAAAGCCCTCCTTTGTACCAAAAAGGTTTCCCATGGAATTAAAACACTGGGAATACTCACAAAAGATCATTTTGAGCTGGTATTTAACCCCTACCAGACTGGCTAAATTAAATCGGACCGTGTCCGAAACATGTTGGACAGGCTGTGGTTCGAAGGGCACTTACTTTCACATGTGGTGGTCCTGTCCAGTGATCAGATCCTTCTACAACATGATCTTCAACCTGTATTACTCTAACACGACTTTATGTGGCCTCGGACCTGGCTCTGGCACTCTGTTTTCTAAACTCAAACAGGATGCATTTATACTATTTTGTTATAATGTCTCACATAATCCTGGCATCATGCTTGGCAATCGTCAAACATTGGAGATCGTTGGAAGCACCTTCCCTTGTTGAAGTCACAAGCTCCATTAACAGCATGTAACGCTTGGAAGAGATATTTTCATATAGAAATCCCACCAAAACTAGCTTGTTTCCCTCATGGGTGGATTGGAAGGAATACACTGTCTCAAACCCTTTATAGGACACTAAAAATGAAGCATGCCCATGTAGGAAATTGGTTTACACGCCCGCGACGTAATGTACGCCAGTTTGTGGCACATACTATACATAAATCTGTCAGTCCAGTGAGTGAGTGAGTACACCTCCTCTTCACATGTTCCACCCATTTTTCTAAAAAGTGGTGGCGTGGGCGCAGGAGGAAGAGAAGTCGCAAAATGTTTGTGCAAGTTGGGCTTGTGCAATAAGTTCCAACTTTTCCACAGCAGTATTCTGGCATAGAGTAGTTAGTTGTCGCTCAAAATTCACTCAAACAAACAAACGTATGCGATAATCTTTACGTCTAAACGCAAGCCATTGTTCACTTTTCGTTTGTCACTCAGTTTCAATCTGCATAAAAATCATCATTGGCTCGCTCCCTTCTTGTTACGTCTAAACACTCCCAGCTCAGTGTTTCACATATGAATGTGAACGCATTGAGCGCGACACGTTGCAAATTGTGTGCCCAATATGAACACCTGGAGTATCCAAATAGACCTTATGAGCATTTAAAAAAGACAGTGTGTGCCGTCCAACTGTTTACTTCTGATACGGATAGAGTTTGGGACGAAAGGACTCTGGGACACTGCCCCACGTCCGACCTGCATGAGGGAATGCTACCAAACACAGTTTTAGCCAACATAGATGTGAAACCAACCTTACATTGAGTTGTGTGGATACTAACAATAGCTTGGTCAAACTTGAAAAACCTTTACAGCATGATTACAATAGTGTTCTTCTGTGTATTGCAAAATTATTCCAACTCTTTGCAACGCATCTTGGTCAGAAGAACAATATTTCTCCCAATTATTACAGTTTTACTATAAACAAACTTTTGTTTTGATTCAGTGACCTCTATTAGGGCTCATTGCCTTGATTTTGGAGCGTATTACGTATTATTTTGGAGTCAATGAAAGTACATGCATATTAATTGATCCGTTCACATTAGCGTGTAAACACTGCTTGTTGATACACGCATGAAAAAGACCGCAGCATACTCTATCACGCAGCGTGAGCCTAATTCTTTTGGGTACTGGTGCATTATGTCTCCACCGGAAGTATGGGTGGAGACATGGGTTGGCCGGGTTGAGTAACAGGGAATGGGCAGGTCACCCCCTCAGCTGCGGATTGGCTGATGCCCACCCACCCACACAACTCCTCAGAGAAACATGCACTGGGCCTTCCACTGACAGCTCACACATTTCCTCGCCCTCCTCCCATCTTCTCTCCTGGCCCCACTGTGACTCTCCCCACTTGGCTCCCTGGCACCACTGTAACTTTCCCCGACAGGCTCCCATCTCGCCTCCTGCTGTTACTCTCCCAACTGGGCTGCCATGTCCGCTCCTGATGTTGCTGTAACTCTCCCTGCTGGCCTTCCCGACCCCACTGTCACTTTCCCCGCCGAGCTCCCATGTCGCCTCCTGACCCCGCTGTACTGACCCCGCTGTGTCACTGTCTGGCCGCCGGCCTCCCATGTCTGCTCTCGACCCCGCTGTCACACTCTCCCCGGCAGCCTCCAAAGCAGCCGCTTGTCAGCCGCGAAGTAACTGGCCGGCCAGGAGGTAGAGCACCATCTGCGGCACTCCCGGAGCAGCATGCAGACGGCCCTGAAGACGGCACGGTACCATTGTACCTTGTCACACTGGAAGCTAGGGGTTTGACAGGGCTTGCATGGAGGAACGCCCCTGTCATGCCCCTACATCCCAATTGGCTGTCAAGGTCGTAGCAGTGTGTCTATGGATTTTTGCATGGGCTGGAGGGTTAGGGTTAGTTTTCCTGTTAGGCTTACATTACAGCTAATAATGTAAGCCAAACTGGAAAACTAACCCTAAACCTCCAGGCCAACCACAACTTACTCCTGGAGCAGGCGTCCCCCTACCATCTCCCCTGCCGAACTGCTCCCTTCCAGCACCCCTGAAATTATGCTACTGGCACGGCCCCACCAATCCCCCTGTTCTCTGCCTCTGCCCTGCTAGGTCCCCTGCTGAAGACCTGCCGCTGTCACTTACGAAGCCTGCGAGCATCTCTGCTGGCGACCCGCTCCCTCACAGCTTGTGACAATGTGCTACTGCTGCCTCACAGCTCCCACTGTGATGTGGCCGCTGATACCTGTGT
Organism: Eleutherodactylus coqui; assembly: GCF_035609145.1. Taxonomy (NCBI): domain Eukaryota; kingdom Metazoa; phylum Chordata; class Amphibia; order Anura; family Eleutherodactylidae; genus Eleutherodactylus; species Eleutherodactylus coqui. The sequence goes on along the minus strand of NC_089837.1, from coordinate 161,937,227 downwards.
CCCCCGCCATGTCTCTGCTGGTGTGCTGCACAGGCTCAGTGCTCCATCCAGCTCCGTCCCCCGCTGTGCCACTGTTCACTGCTGTGTTCCTGGGCGCTGCCTCTCAGGGCTCCGGGTTGAGGGGCAGCCGGTCCATGATGTGGGGAGCTGGTGCGCTGTGGCCGCTGAGAGCTCTGTCCTCCGCCGTGTCTCTGACGCGGTGCTGGCTCACTGCTGTGTCCTGGGCACTGGCTCTCAGGGCTCCCAGTTGAGTGACAGCCGGCCCATGATGCAGGCAGGGACACTGAGGAAATACATCACCTGATCAGCTCCTGGGGGCGTCACCAGCCTGTCAAGCTGCCTGTATCCTGTCTCCATCCATACTTCCAGTGGTGACAAGATACAATATTACCAACGGCACAGCCGCACAAAGTAGGAATCTGTCAGCCGGCAAGTAACAGTGGGGATGGGACAGCACAGACCAGGAGTCAATTGGCAGCTAGGGGCGTGACCGGAGCATTACCTCAAGCTCTGCCCGGTCAACCCCTAGCTTCCGGTGTCGACATATGACACCAGTACCATTCTTTTGTTTCGGTAGAGTATGCAACGCTGTCCATACGCAATACATTGCGTACAGGCGACGACACATATGCAACCTCACTGTGAGACAGAGCGGGGAATTTAATAAAAAGACAAAAGTCACACTCCGCATGACCGCGTGTGTGAGATAAGCTGTCATGCGCAGGGTACTCGCTGTCATACGCGTTCTCTGCTGGCTCACACATATAGTCGCGTGAATGAGCCCTAATAAGTTATTTTGTAGTTTAGCATTATTTTTTTGTTTTTGGATGTTCCTATTCCACTCACAGAGTGGTGCGTAGGATGATCATCCGGTAATGACTATATTCCCTAGCACACTGAGCTGTTTACAGTCTGAGGTCATATCATTCCATCGCTCCACCCCTGTGTCTCCTCACTGTCTGGCTCCAAATGTAGAGGCTCACAATGTCCTGTTTCAATGCCACTGTCTGGATATCCTGAATCCAGCTTTTCTTCCGTTATCTTTTAACAGGAAGTTGAATGAAACAGGCCAGTATCTTTGTTGCATTTTTAACCCCTTAAGAACCAGCCTATATTAGGCCCTAAGGGTTTTCTCTGGGACTTTGCTATTGGTGATCTATCCACAGGATAGGTCATCGACAATTGATTGCTGGAGGTCTATTGCTCAAGACCCTCCCACCCCCCTTCACCTTCCCCACTCAGCCGAGTTGTCAGTGGGAACAGGGACGAAAGCTGACAGCTCGTCCACATTGCAGCAGATCGGCTTGCTAAATGCAGGCACAGCTTAATGCAATTACCAAGCCAGATCGCATGCAATGCGGATAGAGCTGTCAGCTTCTGACTCCAGCACCGTTGACAGCAGGGCCAACGGCTGAACACCAGGGGTCCCAAGCAAGAGACTCTCACTAATCCCTATTGGTGACCTATCCTGAGGATTAACAAAAAATTCGGCACTCATTAATGCTGCAGAAATATTGTTCACATTTTTATTTCTTCTACACAATCCAAAGTCAAGATTCATTTGACGCATCGATCAATTCAAGATCTTCATCAGATATTCACGACTGCATAAAAATCTGCATAAATATCTTGCAGATATAGATGAGTGGCAAAGAATAGCAATTGACTGTGGATGGTGTATTTGGATGTTTTAGGGTGCTTTTAGACGGAATGATTGTCATTCAAACAAGCAAAAGTAACAATAATCCTTTTGTTTGAACGCGAGCCAATGACTGAAGGACGAACGAGAATCATGCATATCTCGTCGTTCATTTTATGCACATAGGGAATGTGAAACACTGAACAATACTGAACGAGTCAACGATGAATCTGCCTGTCTAAACAGGAAGCACGAGAGCGAACGAGCTAGAGAAGACATCACTGGCTCGTTCAGAGAATTGTCCAGTCTAAAAGCACTCTTACACGGGACGATTGTTGGGCACAGATAATTGCTTCTGTACTTTTGCATGATGATCACTCAGTTAATGGAGGCGGGCCAGGCCGGGGATAGTTTCAACTGCTTGCCTCCATTCACAGTAAACAGGCAGTTGTTCGAAGATAAACGAGTGTCTGTTTACACAGGGCGATCGTAGTTTAATTTTTATACCTGCACAATCCGTACAACAGCAAAGTTTGTCGTTCAGATCAAGCAGGCATTTACACTAAACAATTATTGTTCCAATTCCTGCAATCCAGTGAGAGTCTGAACGATAATTGTACAGTGTAAAAGGGCCCTAAGAAAAAAAAATGCAAACAATATTTCTGCAACATTAATGAGTACCGGATTTTTGTTCATTATCATTATATACATTGGGACTCAGTTTTTTTTTCTTCTGCTTTTTGCTATATTGAGAATACCAACCCCAAAAAGATACACAGATTAGGAATATATAAAAAATTTTTTACCAATAATATTAAAATATTACTATTTAAAATGTATAAGTTTCACAAGAGAGTGCAGCCCTCATGCAAAAACAGTATATCATCACTCAAATATGCATTACTATAATGGTTGATGTCCCACATGCGTGCTACAATGTATTACAAGCATCATATCACAATACATTAATAGCAGTCACATGTTACCACGCAAAATAAATGAACATACTTATACCATATGTAGCACTGACCTAGATGCGCACCCCGACACAGTGTTTCGCCCAGAAGAAGATTTATCGGTCGACAGCTGGCCCATGCATATATCAAAGTGCTAATGACCACTTTTCCATGAGTGCATTAAATGCTCTGCCCCTGATCACATAATGGTGATGTTATTGCAGGTCATAAAGCATAAAACATGCAGAGCCTTAAAGCAGCCATGTGCTGACAGGACCTGTGATGAGGTCACCATCATGTGATCAGTCATAGGCTCTTAGCTCCGCCCCTGATCACCTGATGGTGACTTCATCACAGATCCTAAACCAGAAGAGGCCAATGAAGAATGTAGGTAGCAGAGCTGAGTTTGGTGTGTGTGACATGCACATGTAGCAGAGCTGTGTGTGGTGTGTGTGATACATGCAAGTAGCGAAGCTGTGTGTGGTGTGAGTGACACATGCATGTAGCAGACCTCTGTGTGTGTGTGACACGCATGTAGCAGAACTGTGTGTGATGTGTGTGACACAAGCATGTAGCAGAGCTGTGTGTGGTTTGTGTGACGTGCATGTAGCAGAGATGTGTGTGTGACACGTGCATGTAGTAGAGCTGTATGTGTGTGATGGGCATGTAGCAGAGATGTGTGTGTGTGACACGCGCATGTAGCAGAGCTGTGTGTGTGACATGTGGATGTAACTGAGCTGTATGTGATGCGTATGGAGGAGAGCTGAGTTTGGTGTGTGTGACATGCACATGTAGCAGAGCTGTGTGTGGTGTGTGTGATACATGCAAGTAGCGAAGCTGTGTGTGGTGTGAGTGACACATGCATGTAGCAGAGCTCTGTGTGTGTGTGACACGCATGTAGCAGAACTGTGTGTGATGTGACACAAGCATGTAGCAGAGCTGTGTGTGGTTTGTGTGACGTGCATGTAGCAGAGATGTGTGTGTGACACATGCATGTAGTAGAGCTGTATGTGTGTGATGGGCATGTAGCAGAGATGTGTGTGTGACACACGCATGTTGCAGAGCTGTGGTTGGTGTGTGTGATGTGCATGTAGCAGAGATGTGTGTGTGACATGCACATGTAGCAGAGATGTGTGTGTGACATGCACATGTAGCAGAGCTGTGTTTGGTGTGTGACACACGCATGTAGCAGAGCTGTGGTGTGTGTGACACACACATGTAGCAGAGCTGTGGTTGGTGTGTGTGATGTGCATGAAGCAGAGATGTGTGTGTGTGACATGCACATGTAGCAGAGCTGTGTTTGGTGTGTGACACACGCATGTAGCAGAGCTGTGTGTGGTGTGTGTGACATGCGCATGTATCAGAGTTGTGGGTGGTGTGTGTGACATGCACATGTAGCAGAGCTGTGTGTGTGACACGCGCATGTCACAGAACTGTGTGTTACATGCACATGTAGCAGAGCTGTGCGTGGTGTGTGTCACATGCATGTAGCAGAGCTGTGTGTGGTGTGTGTCACTCGCATGTAGCAGAGCTGTGTGTGGTGTGTGTGATGAGCATGTAGTAGAGCCTTGTGTGTAACACGCACATGTAAGCAATGTCAGTGACTTCATTATAAGTCCTAAACCAGCAGGTTTTAAAAAAGCAGCTGTGTGCTTACAACTCCAATCTCTTTCACGATATTATATTAGTAAGTGGCGCATTGCACCATCAGAAACATTGGTACTATAATTTCCTAATTACTAACTATGTAATATCACTGTAATTGTATTGACCAGCAGAATGAAATTAAAATATAATTTATGCCACACAGGTAATGCCCTAAAATCTAGAATTGCTGTTTTTTGTTTGTCTTACCTCACAGATACTGAATAAAAAGCAATCAAAAAGTCATTTGTATCTCAGAATGGAATCAAAAAGCTACAGATTGTCCTGCCAAAAAATAAGTCCTTAGACAGCTCTGTCAATGAAAATATTAAAATGCTATGAGTCTTGTAACGTGGTCACAGGGAAACATTTTTTTAAAGTGTTTTTAATATGCAATACTAGTAACATAAAAAACCCGATATAAACGTGATATCATTGTAATTGTGCAGATCTAGAGAATAACACTATAATTAGAGATGAGCGAGCACGCTCGGATAAGTCAGTTACTCGAGTGAGCCTCGCTCTTCTCGAGTAACTGCATTCTTGTCTGCATTCTTGATCTCTCCCCCCCCCCCCCAAGCACACTTGGACAAGAATGCAATTACTCAAGAAGAGCGAGGCTCACTCGAGTAACTGACTTATCCTAGCGTGCTCGCTCATCACTAATTATAATGTTATTTTTACCACACAGTGACGAAACCTATAAAGTAATGGTGGAATTTCTGTCTTTTTTTCCAACCCCTTCAAAATATACTCCAAAGGGGTACCATTTTAAAATACAACCTGCCCCGCTAAAAGAGAACCCCTCATATGGCTTTGTTGACATAAAAATTAGAATGTTATGGCTCTTTCCAAAGAAAGCTAAAAAAAAAAAAAATGACTTGGTCATTAAAGGTGCTTTTCACATGGGTCAACTGTAGGTCAAAATTGCTTTCACGTAGTAGCAATAGTTCAGTGAATGTAGGTTGAACACTCCAGAGATCTCATCCAATGCCTGCCTAAATTCAGTAAGCAGCTAATGAGTGACTCAGAGCCTGTTTACACAGTGCTCAACGTTGCTCATTAGCCATTTTCTTTTAGTAGGTAGAAACAAAGCGGCTAGCAACTAATGAGCGATTTCTTGCTCAGTAGCCTGTCGGGTCCTGCTATTGCAGGGGACGACTGTTGGTCAAAATTGCTCAATTTTTCGGTCGATAGTTGGCCCATATAACAGCACTCAGCTGCCCATATATTCAATATTTTCGCAGTGGCACTATGTGTATTATTTATTGATTTGCTATTATAAAAGGGGTTTTCCAAAAATAGCATTTTGGATAGGAATGGTGGTGCGCGTGCATGATCACTGCTTCATTCACTTCTACAGAATAGAGGGAGATTGCCAAGCCCATCTTTCACCCTATGTCCCATAGAAGTGAATCAGGTGGTGGTCATGCATGTGCCCCACGGCTCCATTCCAATAGAGGATATGGTGCGCACAGGCCTCTGAATTCTTAAGGCCCATTTAGACACAACGATTATTGCTCAAAAGCCGTCTTTTGAGCGATAATCGTTGTGTGTAACTGCACTTACATCGTGCAGTTTTCATTATCCCATTGCTCATCGTCGTCTTTCAGCATGCAGAAAGACGACGATGAGCCTTATCAGGGATTCACAGCGGGATACAGCCGATACTATTGTTTCAGCTGTATCCCGTTCCCTAATCACAGGCTGGGTATGAAGAATAGAGCGGTCCAGCTCTGTTCTCCATACCCGGCACAGAGCACTCGGCTGTATAACAGCCGGCGCTCCATGCAGAAAACAGCTGGGTGCAGAAGGCAAGCGGGGACACCCCGCTTGTCTTCTGCATCCTCCGCTCCGAGCGCTCGGCTGTATAATAGCTGGGCACTCGGACCAGGAAACAGCTGGATGCAGAAGACAAGTGGGGACACCCCACTTGTCTTCTGCCTTCTCGCTCTGAGCGCTCAGCTATATAACAGCCAGGCGCTCGGAGCGGGGAACTTCTGGATGCAGAAGACAAGTGGGGACACCCCACTTGTCTTCTGCCTTCTCGCTCTGAGCGCTCAGCTATATAACAGCCAGGCGCTCGGAGCGGGGAACTTCTGGATGCAGAAGACAAGCAGGGACACCCCACTTGTTTTCTGCATCCTCCGCTTGGAGCGCTCGGCTGTATAACAGCTAGGCGCTCCATGCAGAAAACAGCTGGAAGCAGAAGGCAAGCGGGAACACCCCGCTTGTCTTCTGTATCCTCCGCTCCGAGCGCTCGGCTGTATAACAGCCTGGCACTCGGAGCGGGTAACAGCTGGATGGAGAAGACAAGTAGGGACACCCCATTTGTCTTCTGCATCCTCCGCTGGCCTCGCAATGTGATGGCTTATCTTGAGCGATCATCTTGCGCTGTAAATGACACAACGATTATCGCTCAAAAGTCGCTTAAGCGACATCCTTTGAGCGATAATGAATGTGTCTAAATGGCCCTTTAGGGGTCCTTAGCGATTTGACCCTAGCAATCTGACATTTAACCTTTATCCTGTGAATAGAGGATAAATGTTATTAGTATTAGAAAACTCCTTTAGTGTATGTTTGCATGTGGTGAAAATGCTGTGGAATGTCTGCAGTGGATATTCTGCAGAATTTCCGAATCCAAAACAGTCAATTGGCTAGGATTTTGACTCAAAATCAGCTACATACCCACAGCTGATTTCAGAGTTTACAGCACTCACCTCCGAAGTCTTTGGCTGTTAGTGCTTGCTTAACCTGGTGGCTTGTACTGAGCGCAGCACTACTGGCCACTTCCGCATCAGCTAATCAACGGTGTGCCTGGCAAGCGAGGGGACCTAAGAAGACAGCAAAAGCTTTTATCTAGAAGCCCAGGAGAACTGGCCTAATAAGTGTAGGTCTCTATGTAAAGGCCTGCTGTAGATGCTGCTGCCGCGGGTGAAGGGGCAGAGTTGGCGCAATAAAGACTGTCAAGGCTGGGCGTAAAGGCTTGTGCAGCAGCAGCTGCTGAATGAGTGAATGTGGGCCTAAAATGCTGGCATCAGCTGACTGTGTAGCCCAGCCCAAAGAACAGATGACTGGTATAGAGCACCAAAACCAGGCCGCAGACAACCCATGTGGCTCATGGCATTTAAGCTTCAGTGAGTGGGAGGAGACGGAGGTTGCCTCCATGCAGTGTCGGGGTCCAGTGTGAGACAGTGCAGCAAATCGGTGTGACAAGAGATGCAAACTCAGTTCGGGGACATTGCATGACACAACCTGTAGAATGCCAGTCTGAGATGAGGAGAGGCATCGCCAGAGGTCCAGCCAGAAGAGTGCACACGTGGAAGACAGAGTAGCCACTAATGCCAAGAGACAACGCTGCAGAACAAAAGCGCCTGGTGCTCAAAAGTCATTGTCAGAAGCTGTAACCCATAAGACTTTATTTTTGTGGATATTAGGACTTGTTATCTGTGTGTTGGGAGACTGTAGCCGGACGGTGGTAGGCTTGTTGTAGTTGTTTCGGACTATTCGCAAAATTAAAAGTAATTGTGCCTTTCTGTGGAGTGAACCCACATCTATCAGACATGGGTAAAACTTTTATTGTGCCCTGCGAAAACTTGTGTCGCCTTCATCTGTCCACTGCCACGTCATTCACAACACTTGACCTCCATTACAGCCCTCCTTCCGTTAATGCTCATTATCACACACGTTACTGGGGTAACAACATAAGAAATTAAAAGGACAACAAACCATTAGCTTGACGTGAAGAAAAGCAGTTGGTGTTTACTCCAAAACCAGGTCCTATATTTGCCATAACTTCAGAAGACTACAAGAAATATTAGTGAATGTAGATGACACATGAATGAATAGCGAACAAATTCGACCCCAAATCATTTCCGTGACACATTCACAACAACATAAACAGAAGCCCACGCTCCGAACTAATGAGCACCGGAGAGCTGGTTTAGCTGTTGATATGACTGCTTGTAACATGGAGAAAAAAAACGTAGTTACAGCTTTCCCCTGCGTAGTATGGTGGCTTTATCTAACCCAGTGGAGGAAAGGGGTATAAAATATTGGGATAAGCTGCAACTCGTGTATAGCACATTCATTACAGAACGGTCTGCGTCAAAAAACGGTTTTATCTCAGCAAAATAGTTGGATGCAGAATGCAACCTGACCGCTATTGAAATATGACGTATGGGGCACGCCTTATGTGGAAAGAGGGTTTACTGCAATCCAATTAATTGCCGCACAAAAAACATGACATATCCAAAGTGTATGAACATACCCTAAAAGTAGGATTAGACATATGACCCTCTCCACTGGTTTATTATACTATTCCATAAAAGCGAAAACCCCAGGGTACCTCCTACAGCAGAGCCTAAAACCTCGTCTCTTTGTTGGAAAGCTACAATCACTACTTAGTGCTAGCAATTTGTCAAATGGACTTGCAGAAAACCCAGCCCTAAGAGACTCTGAAAGAGTTAAATCCGATATTAGTGATTAATGGGAAGCACAGGGAGTAGGAGGGGAAGTGTTGGGCGTGTTGCCACAGGACCTGGTGCCAGGGGAGTGGTAAGATGTCACCGCAGATGGTTGCTATGGAAACTGTCCTGGTCCCCGTTCCCCAGCCTCCTCCTGCCTTCCCAAAGGCTGTGGGGTTAGTGTTACCTAGGAGACTGGTTGGAGGGATGTGTATTGGGGGCTGGGAGGTGGAAGAAACGTATAGAGAGGAGGAGGGAACATTAATAGGGGAAGAAAGGGAAGGTGTGGGAGAATGAATGCAGGACTAGGGGGAGGTAAGGAGGATGACAGAAAGGAGGAAGAATAATGAGACAACAATACTATGAAAAAGCAGAGGGCGAAGCAGGGTCGTGCTGTACAGTAAGGGACAGCAACCTGTAGAACAAATATAAACCCTCTTCCAGTCTGTAGAGATGTGTAATCCTACGGGACAGAAAGGGTTACCAGCAGATACATTCTAGAAAGTCTATACCCAAAGAGGATTTCAGCCTCTCTGGAGAAGGAGGGACCTGCCTGGATCCTTTGTGGCTTATAAAGCTTCCTAAAATAGCTTCCGTGTAATGAAAAGCAAGGTCTGTGGATTGGAGGAGGAGAAGCGCCAGCCTACACCACAGGGGAGGGGTAGTTCATCCTATAAGGATGTTTATAAGCATAGTCATAGCACTGCTAAATAACACAGCCTGGAAAACATCTCCTTTCACTTCATTTTTATCAGCTCAAGAATTGGAGAACTGGAACCTCTCGTTAATATTGGAATAGTTAAACGTGTTTCCATTCTATTAATTCCTTCACACTGTTTCCAGACGTTTGTAAAACAAGATAGAATTGGCTAAGCTCCTTACACAGCTAAAGTCTCTTGGTTGTATTTACTTGGTAGGAATAGGATTAAAAACTTGCTGCAGGCATGTCAATAAGCCACGTACTGCTGTGTCATATATTTTATATCCAGTGCAACCTAAAATCCACAATTATAGTTTATCAAGTGACCTAATATCGGAATTCCCTTATGGAACTAAAAGGCCGTCTACTTAGCACACATCTAAAACTTACATGCACGCTTGATCTGAGCATGCATGTTATTGGGAAAGTGAGGAAGACAGCTGTCCGTTAAACAGTAGTCCGATCACCTGCTATCTTATGTGTGCGTGGCCAAATGTAGAGGTGATCTACACTATATGGGCAAAAGTATTTGGATACTGCATGTTTTTCAGAAAAAGTGCTTTATTATTCTATTTAGTAACGTGTCGGCCCTCCTTTTGCTTGTATTAAAGCGGTAACACGTCGAGGCATACTTTCCACAAGTTCTCTGTAAGTCTGGGCAGGAATAGCCCATTCCTCATGCAAGGCTGTGAGAAGACATTGTTGTGAAGATGGGTAGCGGCACTGGCGTAATTATAGGAGATACAGGGGATGCGGTTGCACCCGGGCCCATAAGGCCTCTCTTTTCCATATAGGGAGCCCAGTATTATGAATAAAGCATTACAGTCGGGGGCTCTGTTACAGGTTTTGCACTGGAGCCCACAAGCTTCAAGTTACACCTCCGGGTGGCGGTGTCATACCTGTCGCTCCAGTTCGTCCCACAAGTGCTCGATCGGATGAATGAATGGCTATTACAAAATGAGCAGCTTTTGTTTTACCCATGCCCTTCCCAGCATACCGTTCGGCTAACTCAGTATTTGCTGATTTTCTGCAGTGTCCAAATACTTTTGTCCATATAGTACAGGTAAGAAAACAAAAGAACAGCTCTGATTGCTTGCTGTGAGGCCTGGTATTGCTATTAGGCCACCTTTAGACTAGCATATTGGGGGCCCATATTTGCGCCCATATTCCCAGACTGCCCATGGCTTTAATGACCCGAACTCAAAGCATTATAGATCCTAAAATGCAAGCCTAATACGCTCGACTGAAAGTGGCCTTTCACTAAGCTGCTTACTGTACTGGAACAGGAAGTAGGATTGTGGGAAGTTTAGCTGTTCTGGTTTCTCTTCAATTATTTTGAGAATGTGCTTGTCAGTATGACTGTGGGGGTAAAATGAAAATTCTGCTTTTTACAAGTGTTGTGGCTCTATCAGTCCCCATAGTTTCACTTACTTGAGTGCTGCTGTTCTGGACATCACTGCGGTTGGTGTTTTTGAGATTTTCTGTGCTGACCACCGAATGGGCAGTTGTCATGTCATCAGCACAGGTAGGAACTCTGGCATAGTGGAGGATAGTAGGGGTTTTCCAAATCTACATGTTCCCCTGGCACAGCACAACTTGAGGAAAAACTTGCTTTAATCCCTCAAATAGGTTATCCAAACTTTAAAAACTGATGATCTATCCTCAGGATAGGCCATTTATTGTGCCCATAATACAGGCACACGAGTCTGCTTGTGTTACACTTGTTATACTGGCCTAAGGTCTCAGCATATGGCAGCACAGAACATCACACAGACTACAATACGATACTTAGTGCACTTCCATGAGGGACAGTAATCTCATTGAGGCTTTGCTTCTTGTGGGTAATATTTAAGTAATACTTAAGTTAATTTAAGTAATATCACATACATAACCCCATACCACAATTTATTTTTTCAGGAATTCTTAAGGAAAAAGTTAATATCGCAGACATAGTGAAGTGCAGTAGAGCTAATATAATGAAAATCCTCTGCTAGATTTTTTAGGCCCAATGTCCATGGGTGGAATTGAATTGCGGACGATCTGTAGTTCAAGCCACCCATAAACCAACATGGGCATCTGCAGCTGAATTTACGCATGCGGATTTGTTTTGCGGCCCTTTTGGTCCCTATAAGAAATCACAGCATGCTCAATGTTGCTGCGGTTCCCACACGGACAGCTTCTGTTGAAATCAATGCAAGCTGTGCGATCCGTGGCCCCCCCGCAGCTGACACTGCGCACAGGCTGCGAATCCCTCAAGAAAGGAGGAGATAAAAAAAAAAAGACTTGGCGGCACACTAGCCAGCGCTTCCGCCCACATCCGCAGTGGAGAAGATAGAAGACCCGCAAAGCTACGCATAGGATCTGGATGGGTAAGTAGTGTCCTCGGCCGTGGGCAGGGTGGGATTCCGCAGCGGGCTCCTGCCTGCAGAATCCGAGCCGCCTGTGGACATGAGAACATCATAGAGCAGCATACACTTTATCACTTCATAAGAAAAACTGTACTAACCTATCAATACTATGTTGGAAATTTACTAAACCCAGCCTTTTCTGCACTAGTCTTAGTACAGTGTCTCAGGACACATGGCACGCTGAATGCACTTGACACATCTCTGGCATACATTTCTGGTATAATTTGGTGTAAATTATAGTTAAATCTGTCGGCTCTGGTAGCCATGCCCTCCTGATAAACCCCGCCCAGTTCCAGGACTGGTGCATCAAGGAGAAAAGTCGCAAATTTCTGCATAAATACAGCTTTTTTATGCAAGAAACTGCGTAAAATAGTTTTGAAATGTGCCCCTATGTGTTGTGAAGCAAGGTCAAATGTTCTATCACAATCTTCCTTGACCACTCTGATGTTGATACAGTATAAGTAGACCATTAAATTTTAATAGGGCACTTAAAATGGTTCACCCTGACTAGAGCAGTACTCTGCTTTCTGCAGACAGATCACAAGGGCTCTCTTAGGGGAGATATTCCTCTAAGCCATTACTGCAGGGTTATGTTTTATCACCACTGCTGTATGGTAATATATTACCTGGCTCTAGGAAACATCCAATGTCACAGTCTAAGCTACGACTGCTGTACAGACCACACTCATTTTTATCTGGCCATTAAAACAGCCACTGGAGACCAAGCATCAATAATAAATGTCTGCCGAGCTCACCTGAAAGATCTGATATATATCAGTGATACTGGACTGAAACTAAACCCAAGCAGGGCAGAGCTGTTTGTGAGGACAGGAATTTAAAAAAAATAGGATAACGGGTATGCAGAAAATAAATTATGGCACAAGTGTGGTACTGCTATTTGTTGCAGATTTTCAGTGCCAGAAGTAACACAAAAACTGTGCTATAAATCTATAACATTTGGACATATAGCAGCTCACGTCTTTTGTTTAGGTCTCATTCACATGAGCATATTGTGCAGCGTATTACGTGCAAAAAATAAAGCTCATTGATCTCAGCCTCTAGCCCCGCCCCCTCTATATTTGCTATAGGGATTCTCTGTGAGAAGCCCTATAGCCCCGTCCACTCTATCTGCGCTATGAGGATATCCCTTGGGGATCCCCATAGCAGGGAGAGAGAGCGGAAATATGGGGGATTAACCTATAGCCTGGTTCCATCTCTCCCTGCTATGGGTTAATCCCCCATAGCTCCGCTCTCTCTCCCTGCTATGGGGAAATCCCGAAGCTGTGCGGGGCTTCCGCTTTTTCTCCTTCTGGAGCAGCTGCACTTTGTAAAGTGCAGCTGCTCCAGTGAATTGCGCGATTTTCATGCAAGTATAGCTCGGGTCTTCTGCGCATGAAACAGTGCCCATTCATGTGATTTAGACACATCTGAGCGGCGATTTTATTTGCGTGCCTATTGGTGCTCATCTGACAAAGGCCTAAATCTGTTCATTTTTATCTAGAGAAATACAAGAAGTAAAAACACTGTATAAAACTTCCTTTTTATGGCTCATTTGCCTCAGTATACATGTGGTAATTACTGGACAATTGTTTTCACTGGTGATTTAACTATTTGTAGATTATTGTCATTGGGTCAATAGAAATCAGCAGTCCATACACTGGCTTTTTAGTGAGTCAGTATTTTACACTAACATGCAAAAAAGTCATGGGGCAGGAAATAATATTGTATAGCAAAGTATAGCAGCAATACATGGCATTGATTCCACAAGTGGACAGAAGAGTCTTAAAGTCTGGAAGAATGTTGAGCCATGGCATCTGGATAGCCACCCAAAGCTCTGTGGTATTTGTAGGTGCAGGATTTCAGGTGGGAATAGACCTCTACACCACATCCCAGAGATGTTCAATTGGGCTCATGTTGGGAAAACCTGCAGGCCACCCCACTCATTGGAACTCTCCAGAATGCTACTTGAACCAATTCCAACCACTTGGGTTTGATGGCATGATGGCTTATCCTGTCGGAATATGCAATCATGGTGGGGGTACATGAAGTCCATAAAGGGTACTGATTATGTGTTTAGGTACACCAGTGTACCCAACCTATACCATCAGAACACACCCCACACCAAAATGGAACCACCACCAACCTGCACGGTGCCTTGTTGACAACTTGGGCCATGACTTCATGGGGTCTGTGCCACACAAAAAACCTACCATCAGCCCAAAACAAGTAGTACCATGACTCATCAGACTACACCACATATTGCCAGTCCTTTAGGGTCCAGTTAGCAAGCTGACGAGCCTAGGTAGGCACTGTGTCTGGTATTGTGTTGTCATGAGACACTCTTTTCCAAACAGAGGATTCATTGGAGGAATTGCTGCTGCTCAGAGCTATACAAGCAAACAAAAATAGCGAGTGTGGGAGTATGCAAGTGTGTTGTGATCTGAAGTGTGTCAGATCAAGTGACTTTAAATTCAGGGACTTTACTTGGCCTGTGGAATCGGTAATTCCTTGATTTTCCTAGACTCTGACTCCTGACTCCTTCATAAATGACTCATGTTTTTTAAAGTGATAAATTTACTGTTTTAACATGGTAACATCAGGCTTTTTATCACCATTACAATTACATAATCAAGCTATTTCGAACAGAAAATACATTTATTGGAATGCAATTTCACAAACACAAAATTGTACTAAAGTGTAACTATGCAATACACTATGCGTTTAGTAAGTGGGAAAAAAAGTTTTCAACAGAAACATAGTAAACAAGATTTGTGTAGCCTATAATTTTGTTCTCAAAAATAGTATTGCCTCCATCAGATCCTCCTTCATAGATAACCTCAAGTCTGATTTAATTATGCTCAGTGCCTTCTTCCTCATATCTGTAGAGGAGCTTCACTACTGAGCATATGTAGATAGTGCAGCACAGATTCATCTCAACTAAAAGCATTGAAGAAGCAGGATAAGGATACTTAGTGTAATGGAGAGGAAAGGCAATAACTGATGTTCTATTGCTGTTTCCACATCCTAGTTATCAATGACTTTGATAAATGGGGGCTTACATGAATAAAACATATATTTATAGGGCATTTCAAATTTTTCCTAAATTCCTATGAAAGCAAATATGCAGTAAATTCTGCACTGAATTAATTATACCCTACTTATAATATACATATATATATATATTTAACTCATTGTAAAAAAAAAACCTCAAGCACCTATAAGGAGTTGTCGAAATCAAAAGAAACTATCTATGTTTGATTCTAACATTGATAGATTACAATTATCAGACAAAAAGGATAATTTATTGCAGAAAACTGGACACTTGAAGGGAGGCCCTAGGCCACATGTGTTAAACACAAAGACCGCGGGCCAAATCCAGCCAGCTGCCTCATTTCATGTGTCCCACGCAGTGATTTTCGGTCAGCTGTGTCACGGCCACAGCACGGCCAAAAGAGTGAACGAGAGGCAGCCATGGTCAAGTCACGGCTGCATCTCCCGTCCATGTGGCTGTTCAGACGGCCCAGTCTGGCGAGTATACGCCGAGCCCGGGATACTGTTGGGCAGAGGGAGACAGTTTAGTTCTGCTCAACTGTCTCCGCCCCCCTGCCGACTCTCAGCAAAAGGACGGGGGCAGGACAGGAGCTAGCGGGCTAACCTCCTGCCCCCCTGTCAGCAATGGGAGGGAGCCGGAGCTTAGCACACTAGCTCCTGCCCCCTCCTATTGTAAATAGCTGGCAAGGGGCGGAGAGGAGGAGGGAAGGGGGTGGGAGTGTAGCAGACACGCTGCTAAACTCCCTCTCAACTCCCTTCTCCGGCAGCTCCCATAGGAGTCTATGCCGCCCGCAAGCAGGCAGATTTGCATTGTGAAGTCCAGAGCTGGCGTCCGCCTCTGGATTCTGCTGTAAATCCAGCCCATAGCATGCTATGACAATACGCAATTTTGTACCCATGAGCCGAAATCGATTGCAATGTTCAGCTCAGGGGTAAGAATAATGGCATGGCGCCATTTTATGTGGCCTATGCACAGACAGCTTCCATTAAACTGTCCGTCCCACAGCCATTCTGTAATCATCATCACCATAGCAGCGGCACTGCGTCATCTCTACTAGGAATATGCACTAGCACGCCGGCCGGCACATCTGCAGCAGAGAAGAGAAGGCGGCGGAGAGGTACACTGGGCTCACCTGCCGGGTACCGGGTCACGCTGCGAGATCCGTGTGCAGACGGATTTCGGCCGGAAGGATAGTTCCGGAACTATCTTTCCTGGCCGTCGTGAAAACGGCCGGCCGGAATGCACACCGTATGTGCTATCTTGGCTGGCCATTTTTACTCCGCGGGAATACACCCATCTGCACTGATGCATTGGAAAACACTGCATCAGATAAGCAACGTTTATCGGTCAGGCGTGAAAGCGTGGCCGATATGCTCTCGTGAGAAAGAGCCTTAATAGGCACTTCACTCACACAGCCTAAAGCTCAGGTCCAGTGGTGGTGCAGAGTCTGTGACAACTGACCTTTTCTCTGCCGTGTCTGTGTGTGCTGTCCTGTACGTCGTGCGGATGCTGAGGGGAGAGGTCAGCGGTTAAAGGCTAAGCAGCGGCCGGGTGAGTGGAATGCCTGTAGGAATGCTGGCCGACCAGGAGCCAATTACTACTGAGGCAGACGTGGGGGTGACTATTACTAGCGGAACCACTATGGGGGTTGCTGTTACTACTGGGGCTACAATTACTACTGGTACTACTGTGACGGTCATTGTTAATAAAGGGGCCACTATAGGGGTCACTGTTACTACTGGGGTCACAATGGTGGTCACTATTACCAATGGGACCACTAAGGGGGTCTCAATCACTACTGAAAGCATAATGGTGGACCCTTTCATTGCGGGAGCCACTATGGGGGTCACTCTTATTATTGGAGCCATGCTGATTACTGGAGTTGCTTACTAATGGGGTCACTATTATTACTTGGGTCACAGTTATTACTGGGGTCACTTACTACTAAAGCTACTATGGGGGACACTATTACTACTGGGGCCACTATGGAGGACCCTATTGCTACTGGGGCCACTATGGAAACCACTCATTATTGGAGCCACTCTGATTACTGTGGTCACTTACTACTGGGGTCACTATGGGAATCACTATCACTACTGGGTCCACTATGGGGGTCACTGTTATTACTGAAGTCACAGACTATTGTGGCCACTATTATGACTGTAGTCACCATGGGGGTCACTTTTACCACTATTGGCACCACTATGTGGTTACTATTACTGCTGGGGCCACTATGGGGGTCTCTATCACTACTGGGGCCACTATGGAGACCCTATTGCTACTGGGATCAGCGCAGATCCTGGATCTAAATGAGCAGCTTGCAATACTGAGATCCATTGACAACATGGAAATGAGTTTGCTGGTCATTGAGCAGACACACACAGTATTATTGTATCTTGACACCACCGGATGTTAGGGATTTGACAGGTCTAACGCCCCTGTCACACCCCTAGCTCCCGATTGGGTAAATCCGCAAGATCCTGGGAGTTGCGCATCAACATACAATAATAGCCATGTTAGTAGGCAGCTTGTGCGCCCCAAATAATAGGCATACACTCTGACGCCGCTGGGAATACTGTACTGCCCCAATGCTGCAGATGTCAGCAGTGTGCGCGGCCCACTGGCGCTCAGTAGCGCTCAGATGTCGGGACCGGCGACTCTCTCAGCTGCCTTCTTCCACACTGCAGGACCAGGCGCACGGATGGTAGCTGCGGTGACATATTGGCCTGCCAGCGGGGATCAGGAGCAGCAGCGTCAAACAGACAGCCAAGAAGCAGCATCGGGAGCGATGGTGGGACGGTAGATATACCGGGGAATACAGAGCAGCAGCTGGGAGCCCTACAAAGGGGTTGGGAGACGGGACTGCAGGCAGCAGCCTGGAACTTTTATCAGTGCTGGGAGTTGGGATGGGAGCATACAGACCAGCATCGGGGAGACTTTCAGAGGGGCAGGGAGCTGAGACTGCAGGAAGCAGCTTGTATGAGTGCCGGGAGCCGGCATAGGAGCATATAGAGCAGCAGCGGGGAGCCTTACAGAGGGGCCAGGAGCCAGGACTTCAGGCAGCAGTCGGGACACAGGAGCTGAGAAGATAATTATAGTGGGCTGCCAGGACCTGCAGGGAAGCCAGCTTTGCAGTTAATCAGGTTCAGGAGGCATCACTCAGCTGTCACTCTTGGCTCCACCAGGACTTCCTGGTGGCGTCAAGATACAATAATACCAACACACACTGGGCTAGATGCCATAGGATGATCAGGCAGCTAGCTGGATGACAGAAGGGGTGGTACAGGGAAGAGTTTCAGGGAGTGTCAGGTTGGCACCAACCTGCTCCTGGGCGGGTGTGAGGAGACAATGGTTTTCATTGCTTGGTACCGCTTTTTGGATGATATCTTCATTATATGATCTGGCTCACATGACATGTTTGGGGATTTTATTGCAGCCTTAAATTGTTTTACGTTGTCCTTCTAAAAAGTGGAATTGTGGACACACAGAAATTGTTCCTTTGAAGTTGATCATATTAGGTAGGTGAACCTTCTCCAGGAAATATTTAAGGCACGTGGTTCCCCAAACACAGTTCTTGCCAAGGTATACAACTTTGCCTCCAAATTGGGATTGGGAAAATCTGTTACTACCATGCCCACATATACCGGTGATTGACTTAGTATGGATCATTGCTACCTATGATGTGGCTGCATCAGAGATTGAAAAGATCCTGCAAAGGCACTGGACAATCCTCAGAAATGACCAAGTGGTTCTACAATTTACTGTATATCAGAGGTACCCAGTATAACATGGGGGGGGGGGGTCAACCACTTAGTCCATAGTCATTTCATTCCACCCTGAATAGCATTGTGGCTGGATCACAGGGAAACAGGTACTTTTAGGTATGGCAGATGTAAAGCTTGTGATTTTAAATGAGAGAGGACAATCTTTCAGAAGCACTACCAGATGGGAGTACCTTTGTCGCCAATTTGCTAATTTCAAAACAATGGAGATCATCTATTTAGCAACATGTCCCTAACTCTTTTCCTATTTTGGAAATCCCATAGGCAATTTAATGTAGGATGTTAGAGAATGTGGGGGATATCGCCTATGGGATAGATGCACCTATTGCAAATTATATGAAACAATATCATCCAAGTAATCTCCTATTTCCTATTGAGGCTATTGAGGTTGTGGAATATATTGCACGACAAGGAGACTGGGATGCCGAATTACTCCAGAAGGAAAGTAAGTGGATATGCGAGTTCAAGACAGTATCCCGACAGGATCTTACAGGATTCTTGTCCTTTACTTCTTACATCTAGTGTAGCTGATTCTTTGTAGGTTATATAGTTAGCCATTTATCATCAATTTTTAGGTTTTGGTGCTATTTATGCTTTTTTGCAGTCTGTATAGTTAGACATTTACTATCTATGGAGTTGTTTTTCATTAGTTCAAGTTTGCGTAAATTACCATTTTTATCAATTGATTCCAGCTATATAACTCTGGTAGAATATTTATGCCTTGCTGGTGATTGCTTAAATGGCATACCCCTCTATAAGACGAATGGTATCAGTTGGTCATAAGTCTGTAACATCTACTTATGTGTACCAGTATTTTTATGCATTCACTTTATCAGATAACTCCTTGTTACATTAGCTATCTTGTACTTTCTACAATGGACTTTTTGTGAGCGTTTTTTAGAGCCCGTTTTTACTGGTATTATTATTATGGACATTATATAAGAGAATGGTGCTTATTATAACATCTGAAGCAGATCTTGGTAATATTTAGTGTAAACCTCTTAGATTGACTGCTAATTACATTTGATTGGTTTATTACAATACTTTGCATATATATGACATATTGTTCCTGGTGTGCAAGCATTGGTGATTGAATGTTATTCAGGGTGCATTCACACGACCGCATATCGGCTGGGTTTTCACGCCCAGCCAATATACGGTGTCTCTCTCTGCAGGGTGAGGAGGCTGGAAGAGCCAAGAGCAGTGCTCTGAGCTCCCGCCCCCTCTCTGCCTCCTCTCCACCCCCCTGCACTATTTTCAATGAGGAGAGGCAGGACAGGGGCGGAGGTAATTTCTGGAGCTTAGCCCCGCCCCCATTCAGCCTCCTCTCATTGCAAATAGTGCAGAGGGGCGGGGAGGGGGTGTAGAGGAGGCAGGGAGGGGGCGGGAGCTCAGAGCACTGCTCTTGGCTCTTCCAGCCTCCTCCCCCTGCAGAGAGAGACGCTGTATATCAGCTGGGCGTGAAAACCCAGCCGATATACGGTCATGTGAATGCACCCTGAATGAAATATTGATATATCCTACCTGCTTAGTTGCTTTTTATTACATTCCCTGATGAATCTACAAATATCTACAAGGGGAAACATGTCAGAAGTTATCTTGTTATTATTTCTGTAGAAGGAAGGATATCTGCAGTTTTTAATATCTTTTCTTTTTTTTCTATTTAATCATGCTATTTCGGTAGAACAGAAAATATACTTATTGGAATGCAATTCACAACATAAAACTGTACTAAAGTGTAAATATGCAATTCACTATGTGTTTAGTAAGTTGGGAAAAAAGTTTCCAACAGAAACGTAGTAAACAACATTTATGTAGCCTATGAATTTGTTCTCAGAAATACTACTGCCTCCATCAGATCCTCCTTCATAGATAACCTCAAATCTCATCTACTTTTGCCCAGTGCCTGTAGAGGAGGAGCTTTCTAAATTCCTATTAAAGGAATTATGCAAAAAAAAAATTCATTGAATTAGTTATACCATACTTCTATACGTGTATGTGTATATATATAATACATTTCTGCCGAATCCACATCCCTGGTCACATCTATTTGCTGTTATCTTTGTTATTTTCACTTGTATAAATTACTTTCTTTTTTATATAGGTGATCCCCATTTAGAATTTGCTCCATGATTGACAATACCGTTTAGTGTACATGTTATGCTATGTATGTAGCCCTGAGGCCTCAGTCACACGGGCGCATCGGCACCCGTACACCGGCGCCGATGCGCCCGTGTGACTGCAGGAAGGAGACGGCCGTACCTAAAGACGGCCGTCTCTCTGCAGCGCCGGAGGAAAGAACACATGACCGGCAATGAAGCCGGTCACATGTTCTTTCCTCAGGCGCTGCAGAGAGACGGCCGTCTTCAGGTACGTCCGTCTGCTGATGTCAGTCACACGGGCGCATCGACGCCGGTGTACGGGTGCCGATGCGCCCGTGTGACTGAGGCCTTAAACAGACAGTCGAGGGTGCATAATGCTGTATAATATGTGTGCGTGTTGTACATTTGGAAGCCCAGATCCTGGATCTAAATGAGCAACTTGCAACACTGAGATCATTTGACAATATGAGGCCTCGGTTCCTATAGAAGCATTCATATGCCCGGAATTAGTGGCACAAAACCCCCCACACCGAAGGCCGCCTGCAGATGGCCGGGTCGGATGTGGACTCGTGCCTCTGAACAGACCTACGGCTCACCTGGTCCCGGCATCTCCTTTGCTCTGTGCCGGCTGTCGCCCAGCCGGCTCATGCGCAGTGCAGAACCGATGCATCACTATTCACGTTTCTGTGTGGGCCTCTGCGAGAATTGCACAGAAATAGGACATGCCACGATTTGTTTTCTGTGCGTGTTTTCATGCTGTCAAATTACAGCTGTCTGCAGAGGATGGCATTACCTAATGCAATCCTGTGGCAGCGGCCCCGGCCGAAATTCCGCCTATGTGCAGGAGGCCTAAGAAAGATAGAACATGCACTATTTTTCATGCGCAACAGGAAGAAGTTTCCATTGACTCCTATGGGAGCATGGGTTAATGGAAACTCTTGTTCATGGAATAGCTTCCCAGCTACTCCCAGCAGGACATTTAAAAAGTGCTTCTGGCCAGAAGCACCTTTTAAATGTACCGCTGTAAGCAGCGGAGTATTTTT
This sequence comes from Eleutherodactylus coqui, assembly GCF_035609145.1. Taxonomy (NCBI): domain Eukaryota; kingdom Metazoa; phylum Chordata; class Amphibia; order Anura; family Eleutherodactylidae; genus Eleutherodactylus; species Eleutherodactylus coqui. The sequence continues at coordinate 161,915,435 of NC_089837.1, read as the reverse complement.
CCTGTCCCGCTGCTGGGCTATTCCCCAGCAGCAGGGAGCAGAAGGGGACTCCCTGCACCTCTCTCCTATTGTGGGGAGAGAAAGGGAGGCAGGATTGCAGGGCTTCCCCCATAAGCATGGGAGGAGGGTGCGGGGCTAGCAGATCACCCTCTATGTTTTACTATAGGGATTCCCTGTGTGAATCCCTATAGCCCCACCCACTCACTCTCCGCTATGGGGATATCCCTTGGGATTTCCCCATAACAGAGAGATTTAGCAGAGCTATGGGGCATCTCCCCCAAGAATGAACAGTGGATTTCCCCATAGCAAGGGACAAAGAGCAGAGCAATAGGGAATTAACCCTTCACCTCATTCTGTCTCTCTATGCTATGGGGAAACCCCCCATAGCTCCGCTCACTCTCCCTGCTTTGGGGAAATCCCAAAGCCCTGCGGGGCTTCTTTTCTCTCCTCCTAGAGCAGCTGCGCTTCTCCAAGCATAGCAGCTCCAGTGAACGGGTAATGTTTCATGTGATGCGCATATGAAACATTACCCATTCACGCGTTTTCAGCACATGCGAGCAACATATTTTTTGCGCACCTATAGGGGTGCACAAAACATGCTTGTTTGACGGGGGCCTGAAAAGGAGTTAGCTTCTCACTGAGCATACATCAGCTGAGGTAGATGTGGGAATGGATGTTACAGGATGATCAGTTATCTAGCTGGATAACAGTCAAAATGAGGTGTAAAGGTAAGGGTGTTAGGGGGCTGTTAGGTGCACTGTTCAGACACAATTCTCTGCATCTGAGTCTGGCAGACAAGGTCGTTGTCCTGCTCTCCCTGTTCACTAAACTTACATTTATTCTCTTCCAGCACTCATAGAGTTTTTTTGGACCTCCTGCTCAGCTGATGCACTGTTTCTAATCATCTCCCTATATAGGTGCCCTGGGCCTTTCAGCCAGTGCTGTAGTGTTGTTGTGTGATTCATGTCCAAAACTCCATGTTTAGCCGCTGCTTCGGCAGTTACATTGCTACCTTGCTTTCTACTCATGTTCTGTGTCCTCCGTTTGTGTATCCTGCTGACTGTTATCCTCATGAATCTGTTTCTCCATTTATCCTTGTCAGCCTGTACCTCCTTTGTTCCTATACGCCCCAGTATTGTTCTGTGATTTGTTTAATAGGTGTTCTGTCGTGTCAGGGTCAGTCAGCGCCTAGAAGAAGAGCATGGGGTCGTCCTTATTGGGACGAGTGCTCCGCTTATAGGCAGGGGTTTCCCTCTCCTGGTTATTCGTTCAGGGCAAGATACTTTCTTTGGTTTCACCTGCATATGGGGTTCGTACATCCAGTATCTTACTTCCTACGTTGGGGTCGGCTGTCAACCGTACTGGACTGGATCATCACCTACCCGGTAGGTTGACACAGTGGTTCCACATCCACAGTCATTACAGGGGCTAGTCCTAAACTGGCACATTCCAACACGTTTGCAAATTTGGCAGATGAGGAGAATGCCATTACAGGATTAGTATTGCTGCAGCATGACATGGCCTCTGACCACCAGGGGGATGTCTGCTCCAACAAGAAGGGAAAGAAGAGTGCAGGGCAAGCTAGTCAGTTCCAGGTGGTGTTGGACACCCGGCAAATGGTGCAGCGGTCCTGTGACAATCTTAGTCGCTGCTGACAGAGGAAGTCAGATGGCTGCAGCAGGCAATTGGAGGTCACAAGCTCACCGCCTATTCTACTGGCACAAGCGCCAACATGCTGGGCGCCATGATACCAGGAGTTTGAAACATTAATGCTGTAGCTTCTGATTGGCTGCACGGTCACCAGACTTTCACTGTCTGTTACAAACTCCGATCGTTGCTGGGCCCGCTGAACCATTTCCCAGGGGGAGACAACCCCGATGTAGGGACCTAAAGAAAGCTTACCGGAGCGCTTACCTTAATCCCCGCGCTCCGGTGACTTCTATACTTACCGGTGAAGATGGCCGCCGGGATCCTCTTCCTCCGTGGACCGCAGCTCTTCTGTGCGGTCCATTGCCGATTCCAGCCTCCTGATTGGCTGGAATCGGCACGTGACGGGGCGGAGCTACACGGAGCCGGCATTCTGCACGAGCAGCTCCATTGAAGAGAGCAGAAGACCCGGACTGCGCAAGCGCGGCTAATTTGGCCATCGGAGGGCGAAAATTAGTCGGCTCCATGGGAACGAGGACGCCAGCAACGGAGCAGGTAAGTAAAAAACTTTTTATAACTTCTGTATGGCTCATAATTAATGCACAATGTACATTACAAAGTGCATTAATATGGCCATACAGAAGTGTATAGACCCACTTGCTGCCGCGGGACAACCCCTTTAATAAATTATGTAAAATGAAATTAAAAAGCAGCAAAGGTGGAAACAGCGAAATTTACTAATAAAGAGGAGAAAACTAACTCTAAACTGTTCCTCAGTTATCGCACGGTGATCTCTCTTCGTACAATGCGGGCTTCAGTTGTGTCTTACAGCCGATACCCGCCTGCAACAGCTCTGATAAGCCACGCGGCTCATTGGTGCTGTTAACCTTTTAAATGTCGGCATCAATTTTTACAGTGGCATTTAAATCCCCTGGTCAATGTTCTGGTGTCCCGTGCAGCCGCCCCCCACAACCCCAATGAGATCGCAGGGAGCCGTGTGTGTGCCATAGCAGCCGGAGGCCTTCTGAAAAACCCCAGGGCTGTGATAGGAAAATGCTTATCAAGCTATGCCCTTGGGGTGGCTTGATAGAATGCCTGTCCGATCGCAGTATGATGTAATGCTATGGTGTTACATCATACAGCAGGAGCTATCAAAGCGTTGCATGTTTATGCTCCTTCTGGGGACAAAAAAAAAGAGTAAACATAAGTTTAAAAAAGATCTGCAAATTATTATTAAAAATAAAAGGTGGTAAAAGTTTTGAAAAAACCTTTTGCCATATTTATAATAAAATCTAAATAATAAAATAAAAATACATATTTGGTATCGCTGTGTCTGATCTATCAAAATAATGCATTATTAACCTGCATAGTGAACGTTGTATGAAAAAAAAAGAACGCCAGAATTATGTTTTTTTTTGGTCACCCTGTTTCCAAGAAAAAATGTAATAAAAAGTGATCAAAAAATCGTATGTACTCCAGCATGGTACCAACGGAAACTACAGGACGTCCTGCAAAAACCGAGCCCTCGCACAGCTATGTCGACGGCGGCAAAAAATAATTTTAAAAAATTAAATATCTTTAAAAATAAATAGAAGTAGTACGGCACAAAAATAATCTGTATAAATTTGGTATCGTAGTAATCGTACTGACCCGTAGAATAAGGTTATCAGGTCATTTTTGTTGCAGTGTGTACCCTGTAGAAACAAGACGCACCCAAAGATGGCGGAATTTCGTTTTCTTTCTATTTCACTCCATTTCATTTCATTTTTTAAAAGTCTCTCAGTACATTATATGGTACATTAAATAGTATCATTGAAAAATACAACTTTTCCTGCAAAAAACAAGCCCTCATACAGTGACGTCGATGGATAAATAAAAGATTTATGATTTTTTAAAAGGGGAGAGGAAAAAACGAAAATAGGGGGGGGGGGGGAGGAATGTGCTTAAAGACATGGTCAGCAATAGTGGGCGCCACAGCCTGTCAGATTTACCATAGATTTTCAGAAACTGTCTTGAATTATAGTGGAAATCTATGCCAGCTGGTAGATGGCATAAATTTCCTTTTGTGTTGCACAGGTGGTCAGCGATACACCTAGACTTCTATAAAACACCAGTCTAAGAAATCTGTCTCAATTGAAGAAATCGTGATGTTAAAAATGTGCCAGTTTCTGGTGTTAACTGGTTGCAAATATTGTGACTATAGTGATTTTTGCACCACTTCTGCCACTTTGTGGGCAGGGTTTTATAGCAGGATGTGGGGCTATCTGCAGGCGATCAGATTTACTATTATTTACAACAGAGACTGGCATAGATTTCAAATTGTGACACATGGGTGGCCCAAGATGCACCAAATTTCTTAATAGGCTTACACCTCTTAATAAATTGGGCACATCCTCTTTCAACTGGCTTTGGATTAAGACTGACATATGGAATACCGGTTTTACTAAATCTGACCCATGTCTGAAACCATTCTAAAGCCGGTGTCACATCTTTTTTCCAAAATGTCCCTTTTTTTGCTTTGATGCAGTTGCGTTTTGTGCAGCAAATAATACCGCATCCAGATGTTGACTGAAGGTCAGTCGTAGAATATAAACATTTCTACAAACATTACATTTTTCTTAGTTGCTCCATGGCGTTTCTGAAAATCGCAGCATGCTCTGGGTCTAGTGTTTTTTTCAAACATTTTCCAATAAGCCCAAGTCTTTTTTTCTGCATCTTTAAAAAACAAACAAAAAAAAAACAAAAACAGATGGCCCGTGGACTGCATCTGTTGTTGACCATTTTTTTCCTATCCCCATTGACTTGAATGGGGCACATCCTGCGTGTTAATCAAATCAAAATAGTACATGCAATGAGTTTTATTACGCAGTCCACGTCTGCGTAAAGAAAGCTCAGTAGTGTGGCTCGCACAAGAGAATACTATGGGTCCTTACGTTGTCTTCGTGTAGTCCGATTTTTCAATAGAATACACACAGTCTATAATAGCACCCTGTGTATACAGTCAGATATATCATTGGCTCGTTAAAATGAGAAATCATTCAGTTGTTCACATTCGCTGTAAAAGTGAATGAGAATGATCGGTATTTAAAACGAACGATTAGTCAATGAGCCAACAATAATTTTTATGCCTTTAATCAAATGAATGACGAATGAAGAGTGAACGATTTATTGTTCGGCATTTGGTAGTTGGCTGCATTTAGACTGAACGATATCGTTCACTTTCGCTCATTTGAACGATTTTTTGGACCAAAAATTGTTCCATGTAAAAGGGCCTTTAGGCCTCTTTCACACAACCATATGCGATTTTACGCCCGCCGGTTCGTGCCATAAAAGTGCATGAAAGAAAATGGCCACAATCAAGTTTGTCCATTCACACAAGCGGCTGCAGCGAATTGGCCAAAAGAATACGCTGCAGCACTTGGCAAAAATCCTCGGAATGACTATTAATGCTTAAATAGAGCCAGCTGGCTTCTTTTCCTAGCATTGGACATTGGAAACCTCCCTCCACCTCCATTTTTTTTCAGATCTCATAGAAGTCTATGGGAGCTTTCAGCGTATCTTGGGAAAAGCTAGGGCAGGACCTATCTTTTCACGTGCCATATACAATTGGTCGCCGATGTCCTATATTTGCAAGTGCGATTTTTTTTTTTCACGTGCCCAAAAATCGCACATCTAAATTAGTATATTAGAATCCCATGCTTCAGATGGTCGCGATGTTTGAACGCAGCTACAGTAGCTGCATATATATACTGTTGTGTGAATAAGGCCTTAGACTAGTTTCACACAGGCGATCGCGATATCGACGTGAGAAAATCGCAGCAAAATCACAATTTTGTTCAGGCGATGCATCGTGCAAAAGTCAATAGTTTCTTATCTTAAAAATGCATTGCACGAAAATCGCAGGTTCGTGCGTTGCGATGCAATAAAAAGGAGGCTCCATAGGGAAATATGGGCTAGAAAAAAAAAATCGCAAAACGCTGAAAGAAAGGTTATGCTGCGATTTTCAAATCTCGCAACATCGCATGAGTAAAACATTGGAAATGGGAATGAAACCACTGAAAATCATTGGTTTCATAATTCTGCGTTTTCACTCATGCATCAAACAAAGATCGCATGATTTTATCGACCATGTGAAAACAGCCCCAGGGTGATTTTCACACACTGCATTCTTAAGAGAAATAGACTAGAGGGGACTAGCTACAGAACTGGATTATTTACAGCAGTGATACTGATCAGGTCACTGATACTGTTATGGATTTCTCAGAAGAAAAAACAGGGAAAGGTAAAAAACTGATATCTTACCACCCGAATCTGAGAGTTCTGACCTTGGCCACTGTAAGGCCCCCTGCACATGGGCAGAAATTCCGCGGCGGGATTTTCCGCAGAATTTCCGCCTGTGGAAGCTGCCATAGGATTGTGTTACAAAACGCAATCCTATGCAGACGGCCGTGATTTGTCCACACGACATCTCGCACGGAAAACAAATCGTGGCACCCTCCGCACAGCGCGAGCCCTGCACGGAAATGTCACTCTCCGGCTGCCAGCTCCACTCTGCGCACACGCGGGCTGGGCGGCAGCCGACACATCACAGAGCCGGAGCTGCAGGAGCAGGTGAGTGCCACGCTGGTCCCTGCAGGGGCTCGGATCTGGTCCCGCGGTGAGAATTCTCGCAGCGGGATCCGACCCGGCCGTCTGCAGGCGGCCTAAAGCAATGACAAACTAACAGCCCAGACAAGAAACAACAAGGGTTCTCCATGGGGGAGAAGAGGGAGAACATAACAAGGAAATATGGACATCTCCCAAATTTTATATCCCATCCACAGACTCTCAACCCATACCACCAAAGAACCAAGAATTAAGGAAGCCAAAATCAAACCTCAATAAAATATGCAGCAAAAACGAGATCAGCAGTCTGCCTTCAGTCTTACTCTAACAAGATATACTATACCGTATATCACTTTCTAAGCATCTGCCCTTTGTCCCAACAAGGAAACTTGACCCATGATAATGCCTATATCAAAGTGTGATTGCTCTCAGTAAGAGAAACCAAGTAATCTTGTAGATACCTTTTAATGGCTAACAAAAATACTTGATGTTAATGCAAGCTTTCCGACCTCACAGGGTCCTCCATCACCGCTCTGATTGGCTGAAACAGCGCTCAATTAACCAATCAGAGGATTAGCTTGCTGGGGGCGGGGTATTCAAGCCCGGCTACCAGGAAAAAATGCTCTGATAGCGTTCAGGAGAACACTGCAGCAGTGACGGAGACCAGCGCTAGGGACCCGAACGCCGGCTGCTAGGTGAGTATTATAAGACACCCCCAGAATAAGACACTGTACTTATTTTGGGGCAAAAATTTATATAAGACAGTGTCTTATTTTCAGGGAAACACAGTAACACTGCTGACCTGATGATCTCTTAACCCTTTCCAATCCACTGTCTGACGTCTAAAGTCATTATGATTGAAGGCTGTATAGCTCTGATGTTGGAAGACATCCGGCAGGGTATTCTAACTGTAGATTACTAGCCGCTCTGTTGTCAGGGGGCCTCTTCAGCATGTCCCAATACGCAGTACTGGCTCTATCCAGCAAATGGCGCCATTGTATAATGGCAGAAAGAGAAAGCCCCCCTAGGAAACCCTGAATACAAAATTGGATTGCAAAGGGTGAAGACTAATTCAGGGACCATAAAACCTTTACATCTATGTTTATATTTCTGTTGTAGTATTCTTTTAAGCGCAAATTAATTCCACCACGTCTGTGCTTTGTCATAAGTATGTGTGTATATATATGCATGCCTCTTCAGATCTATTTCATTAAAGGGGTTGTCTCGCGAAATCAAGTGGGGTTATACACTTCTGTATGGCCATATTAATGCACTTTGTAATATACATCGTGCATTAAATATGAGCCATACAGAAGTCATTCACTTACCTGCTCCGTTGCTAGCGTCCCCGTCGCCATGGTTCCGTCTAATTTCGGTGTCTTCTTGCTTCTTTAGACGCGCTTGCGCAGATCCGTCTTCTCCCTTCGGCTCCGCTCGGCAGCATCAGCGTTTTGGCTCCGCCCCCTTGTGCGCGTCATCGCGTAGCTCCGCCCCGTCACGTGCCGATTCCAGCCAATCAGGAGGCTGGAACCGGCACACGTCATGGGGCGGAGCTACGCGATGACGCGTGCAAGGGGCGAAGCCAAAACGCTGATGCTGCTGAGCGGAGCCGAAGGGAGAAGACGGATCTGCGCAAGCGCGTCTAAAGAAGCAAGAAGACACCGAAATTAGACGGAACCATGGCGACGGGGACGCTAGCAACGGAGCAGGTAAGTGAATAACTTCTGTATGGCTCATATTTAATGCACGATGTACATTACAAAGTGCATTAATATGGCCATACAGAAGTGTATAACCCCACTTGATTTCGCGAGACAACCCCTTTAAGCCTTGATGAAGGACCCTGTGAGCTCTGAAACCTCGCATTAACATCATGTATTTTTTTAGCCATTAAAAGGTATCATATCTACAAGATTACGTGGTTTCTCTTGCTGGGAACAATCACACTTTGCTCTACTGGCTAACACGAGACCAAACCTTTTTTTTTCGATTTGCCTATACCGAAGTACAGCAAATACCTGAAAAACATTGGGATATTTTCCAAGAGTATAATGACCTTAAATGAGTAGTTAGTGAGAGGCCACAAATTACATTTCAAAGGAGTGCTAGCCTATGGAATAAATTGGTCCAGAGCCATTTCATACCCGCTCCGGTGCCAACATTATGGTTATCTCATAAAACCAATGGCTCATATATTTGTGTGAACTGTGTATCCAAGACATTCTCGAGCTCCACAACTGGGGAGGTTTTTGGGAGCAAAGATTTTATGAATTGTAAACAGGTGAGGTTTACCTAGAAACATGCCCATGTCCTAAGGAATATGTTTGAAAAAAACACTGGCGAAATATGGATTAGGGCTCACCCTCACTTGCGATAGCGTTTTTGCGATGTTGCGTTTTTTTGTATGACATTAAAATGCATTGAGTCTAATGTAGCTGTGCTCATTTGCGATGTTTTCACGTCTGCGAGGTTGCGTTTTTTCTCGCGTGCTATGGTCCTATTTCTTTGCGATGTGCTATTTTCTTCTCGCCTATGTAAGTCAATGGAGTGCTGTAATATCGCATCACAAAACGCATAACGCATGCGAGAATGCGATGGTGCTATGTTTTCTGTGTGGAATAGTGACGAATGGAAAGGGCGGGCTTTTACAAGGAAACAGCAGTACGTCAGCAGTGCGGAGGAGGTTTGGACAAAGGCAAGACCATAAGAAAACCCAAGAGAGGCATTAAATACCCCAACCATGCGATGCGAGTTTTTAGAGAACAAAAACGCATTGTAATCGCACAAAAAACACAAGTTCACACCTGCGATATCGCTGCGATTTTTTTTCTCGCAAAAATGCTATCGCAAGTGAGTGTGAGCCTTTAGGTTACCAATATTTTTAATACCAAGCACACATCTATATTATGACATAAAAGGTCAATTTATGGTGGGGATTGCAAGTATGTCTATTTCTGGGGCATTCAGCGAGTCCCAGAGGTAGGAATTGGGATAGATCCATACTCCAGAATGAGCTCCAGAGCAACTGAATCAAAATTTAAAGGGACATTAACTTTTCAGACAACTTATATTAATCTATAAGCATGTGTGTTTCTAATCAGTATTGTAATGTACTTTAATTTTTTGTACGGTTTATCATCGTAGTTCAAGTGTGAAGTGCATCCCCTCTGCATTCCACTGTCTGCTGTTAGGCATTCAGCCTAGTAAGTAGAAAGTTTCTTGATGTGTTCTTACTAGAGATGAGCAAGCATACTCAATAAGGCAAACTACTCGAGCGAGTAGTGCCTTATTCGAGTACCTGCCCACTCGTCTCTAAAGATTCGGGTGCCGGCTGGGAGCGGGGAGCGGCTGGGGAAAGCAGGGAGGAACGGAGGGGAGATCTCTCTCTCCCCCCCGCTCACCGCCGCAACTCACCTGTCACCCGCGCCGGCAGACGAATCTTTAGAGACGAGCGGGCAGGTACTCGAATCAGGCACTACTCGCTCGAGTAGTTTGCCTTATCGAGTATGCTCGCTCATCTCTAGTTCTTACCTTTGGGGAGGAGATGATTTCACAGGCCAAGCTTCCCTGTACTCACAATGATGTCAGATCCTTAGTCAGTGTTTACACAATCTCTACCTTTCCTGATGGTTTATTTATCCAACCTAGTATGTGCACTTATCTTTATGTTGTAGGTATTATATGTGTCTCTGGTTTACGCTGCATAGTTCTTATTGGATTGATCTTTAATACCTGCTTTAGTAGGTCTTGTGTGCCTGCATGGTCACAGTGGATATAAAGATCTCTATACATGCTCTATATGTTGTGACCACGAAAACACACAAGACCTAACAAAGCAAACACTAAAGATCAATCCAATAACAACTATGCTGCTTTGCCCACAACAAACTGGAGATAACCACACCGCACCATAAAGATAACCACACAGAACAGGCTAGGTCAGTGACGGCGACCCTTTTAGAGACCGCTGGCCCAAACTGCAGCCCAAAACCTACTTATTTATCGCAAACTGCCTACACGTCAAGAGGCGGGGGCTTATAACGACAAATGATTCTACCTCTGTCTTTATAAAAAGGACAGAGCTGTTTCAAAATAGATAGTGTGCAGATTTTGACTTTTGGATGCCGAAATGCTGCGGAATTTGCCATGGAAATTTCCACTGAGGACATACTGCAGCATTTCCGCCACGTGTAAACATACACCAGTAGTAATAGTGACCACCACAGTGGCCTCAGCAGTAATAGTGACCGCCACAGTGGCTTCAGCAGTAATAGTGACCCCCACAGTGGTTTAAGTGGTAATAGTGACCCGCACAGTGGCTTTAGCAGTAATAGTGCCCCTCCCACAGTAGCCCGAGTAGTAATAGTGTTCCCCACAACCGGGCCCAGTAGTAATAGTGTTCCCCACAGTGATCTCCCTAGTAATAGTGACCCTCACAGTGGCCTCAGCAGTAATAGTGACCTTCACAGTAACCCCAAAAGTAATAGTGACTCTCACATTGGTTTCAGTAGTTATATTGTCCCCCACAGTGGCCCCAGTAGAAAGAGTGACCTCCATAGTTGCCCCAATAGTTATAGTGACCCACACAGCTGTCTCAGCAGTAATAGTGACCCCCCCCCCCAGTAGCCAGAGTAGTAATAGTGTTCCCCACAGCGGCCCCAGTAGTAATAGCATTCCCCACAGCGGCCCCAGTAGTAATAATGTTTCCCACAGTGGTCTACATAGTAAGTGACCCCCACAGTGGTCTCAGCAGTAATAGTGACTGCCACAGTAGTAATAGTGACCCCCACAGTGGCCCCAGTAGTAATACTGACCTGCATAGTTGCCCCAGTAATTACAGTGACCCCCGCAGCAGCCTTAGCAGTAATAGTGACTCCCCACAGTAGCCCGAGTAGTAATAGTGACCCCTACAATGGCTCCAGTAGTAATAGTGTTCCCCACAGTAACCCCGGTAGTAATAGTGACCGCCACAGTGGACAAGTCAGTAATAGTGACCCCCACAGTGGCCTCAGTAGTAATAGTGATGACCACCTGTAGCCCTAGCAGTAATAATGACCCCCACAGTAGCCCCAGTAGTAATAGTGACCCCCACAGCAGCCCCAGTAGTAATAGTGCCCCTCACAGTAGCCCCAGCAGTAATAGCGACTCTAACAGTAGCCCCAGTAGTAATAGTGACACCAACCTGGGCCCCAGTAGTAATAGTGCCCCCCATAGTAGCCCCAGTAGTAAGTGTCCCCCACAGTAGCCCAAGCAGTAATAGTGACTCCCACCTCAGCCCCAGTAGTACTAGTGACCCACACAGTGGCTTTAGCAGTAATAGTGACCCCCACAGTGGCTTTAGTAGTAGTAGTAGTGTCCCCCAAAGTGGCCTCAGTAGTTATAGTGACCCACACAGTGGCATCAGCAGTAACAGTGACCACCACAGTAGTAATAGTGACTGCCACAGTACCCCCAGTAGTAACAGTGACCCCCACAGTGGCCTTAGCAGTAATAGTGACCCCCACAGTGGCTTCAGTAGTAATAGTGTCCCCCAAAGTGGCCTCGGTAGTAATAGTGACCCACACAGTGGCCTTAGCAGTAATAGTGACCACCACAGTGGTTTCACTGGTAAGTGTCCCCTACAGTGTCCCTAGTAGTTATAGTGACTCCACAGTTGCCTCAGCGGTAATAGTGACCCCCCCACCCCCACACACACACACAGTAGCCCTAGTAATAGTGACCTCTACAACGGCCCCAGTAGTAATAGTGTTCCCCACAATAACCCCAGTACTAATAGTGACTCCCACAGTGGTTTCAGTAGTAATAGTGCCCCCCAAAGTGGCCTTAGTAATAGTGACCCACACAGTGGCCTCAGCAGTAATAGTGACTGCCATAATAGTAATAGTGACCACCACAGTAGCCCCAGTAGTAATAGTGACCCCCATAGTGGTTTCAGTAGTAATGATTGTCCCCTACAGTGGCCCAGTAATTATAGCGACCCCCACAGCAACCTCAGCAGTAATAGTGACCCCCCACAGTAGCCCGAGTAGTAATAGTGACCCCTACAACGGCCCCAGTAGTAATAGTGTTCTTCACAGTAACCCCAGTAGTAATAGTGACCCCCCACAGTGGCCTCAATAGTAATAGTGACCCCCAAAGTGGCCCTAAGTAGTAATAGTGACCCACACAGTGGCCTCAGCAGTAATAGTGACCACCAAAGTAGTAATAGTGACCTCCAGTTGCCCCAGTAGTAATAGTGACCCCACAGTTGTTTCACTGGTAAGTGTCCCCTACAGTGGCCCCAGTAGTTATAGTGACCCTCCACAGTTGCCTCAGCAGTAATAGTGACCCCCACAGTAGGAATAGTGACCTCCACAGTAGCCCCAATAGAAATAGTTATCCCCACAGTGGTTTCAGTGGTAAGTGTCCCCTACAGTGGCCCCAGTAGTTATAGTGACCCTCAAGTTGCCTCAGCAGTAATAGTGACCTCTCAGCAGTAAGTGACACCCCCCCCCCCGACAGTAGCCCTAGTAATAGTGACCTCTACAATAGCCCCAGTAGTAAAAGTGTTCCCCACAATAACCCCAGTACTAGGAGTGCCCCCCCCCCCACAGTGGCCTCAGCAGTAATAGTGACCCCCACAGTGGCTTTAGTAGTAGTAGTAGTGTCCCCCAAAGTGGCCTCAGTAGTTATAGTGACCCACACAGTGGCATCAGCAGTAACAGTGACCACCACAGTAGTAATAGTGACTGCCACAGTACCCCCAGTAGTAACAGTGACCCCCACAGTGGCCTTAGCAGTAATAGTGACCCCCACAGTGGCTTCAGTAGTAATAGTGTCCCCCAAAGTGGCCTCGGTAGTAATAGTGACCCACACAGTGGCCTTAGCAGTAATAGTGACCACCACAGTGGTTTCACTGGTAAGTGTCCCCTACAGTGTCCCTAGTAGTTATAGTGACTCCACAGTTGCCTCAGCGGTAATAGTGACCCCCCCCCCCACACACACACACACACAGTAGCCCTAGTAATAGTGACCTCTACAACGGCCCCAGTAGTAATAGTGTTCCCCACAATAACCCCAGTACTAATAGTGACTCCCACAGTGGTTTCAGTAGTAATAGTGCCCCCCAAAGTGGCCTTAGTAATAGTGACCCACACAGTGGCCTCAGCAGTAATAGTGACTGCCATAATAGTAATAGTGACCACCACAGTAGCCCCAGTAGTAATAGTGACCCCCATAGTGGTTTCAGTAGTAATGATTGTCCCCTACAGTGGCCCAGTAATTATAGCGACCCCCACAGCAACCTCAGCAGTAATAGTGACCCCCCACAGTAGCCCGAGTAGTAATAGTGACCCCTACAACGGCCCCAGTAGTAATAGTGTTCTTCACAGTAACCCCAGTAGTAATAGTGACCCCCCACAGTGACCAAGTTAGTAATAGTGACCCCCACAGTAGCCTCAGTAGTAATAGTGACCACCACCTGTAGCCGCAGCAGTAATAGTGACCCCCACAGCGGCCCCAGTAGTAATAGTGTCCCCCACTGTGGCCCCAGTAGTAATAGTGTCCCCACAGTAGCCCCAGTAGTAATGGTGTCCCCCACTGTAGCCCCAGCAGCAATAGTGTCCCCCACAGTAGCCCCAGCAGTAATGGTGTGACCGACTGTAGCCCCAGCAGTAATAGCAACCCTCACAGTAGTCCCAGTGGTAATAGTGACCCCCACCTCGGCCCCAGTAGTAATAGTGACCTCCACAGTAGTGTCCCCCACAGTAGCCCAAGCAGTAATAGTAACCCCCATAGCAACCCCAGTAATAATAGTGACCCCCACAGTAACTCCAGTAGTATTATTGTCCCCACAGGGGCCCCAGTTGTAATAGTGGCCCACACAGTGGCCCCAGTAGTAATAGTGACCCCCACAGCGGCCCCAGTAGTGATGCTATTACTACTGGAGCCGATAGAGGGGACACTATTACTAATAGTATCCCCTATATCAACACCAGTAGTAATAGTGCCACCCTGAGACCCATATACTTACCTTCTCCTCCTCGTTGAAGTGCCGCTGCTCCTCTGCTCGGCGCTGCTGCGGATGTCAGTGTGGGCATCCGGACACCTTCTCACCTCTACTCTCCCGAACCAAGGAGGAGACGTCAAGTGAGGATCCCATGTGCACACTGACGTCACAGTGGGCGCCTGGGATCAGTGCCGCTGAGTGAATATGGGCACTACCATGGTGAACAGCTGACAGCGTGCGTGCCAGCAGAGAGGGCTCTGTATGCCACCTCTGACATGCGTGGCATAGGTTTACCACCACTGGGCTAGGAAAATAAAACAGCAGATATTGTGCACACACTGACTGCCTTGCAGAGCAGTGTGAATGTAGGGAGCATCCTGTGAAGCTAGCCTCCCCCAAGTTAAGAAGATGTTCAACATCCTATTTGCTAAAGAAACTGAATGCCTAACAACAGCCAGTGGGTTGCAGAGGGGCTGGAACTTCAAACATGACTTACAATGGTTAAACAAAAAGCATTTTATGAAAATACATTGCAAGATTGATGAGATACACACAGGCTATTAAATAAGCATAAGCTGTCTGAAAGGTCAGTGTCCTTTTAAAGTGTACCTGCCATTTTACAGCAAAATGAATGAAAGGCCTAGAATTTCAGCACTCGTGCCATTCAATGATTTTATCAAGCTTTTGCTGCTCATACCTATATTATTTTGCCCACAACTCATGGTGCTCTTCAGTTTGCTAGCTACTCTGTTTGAGTGCGCAGGTAACATGCCTCAGCATTCTGCCAGCACTATCCATTCTGGAACTTCTTGTACTCATGCATTATGTCTCCCTCAGAGCATTTGTACACAAGTCCCAATCAAAAACCTCTCCTCCATTACTGCTGCTTGCTTTGTGAGAAAGAGTAGATTTAGAGCATAAACAGAGCTGTGCCACAAGGACCCACCCCCAACTCCGTAATCTATCTGTAGCCCGAGTAGTAATAGTGACCCCTAGGCAGTGAATGAGGAGACTCAAAAGGCTATTCATGCTCCTCTGGGTAATATGCATTCACTGTCAAGGTGCTCTCCCTAAAGAGAAAAGATAGCGTTTCTAACTCCCATCCCAGGCCTCTCACTAACAAAGCCAGACTCCTACTGTACACTGATGAAGGACAAATACCCTGAAACAGCTGTCTGTACATGGAGTCTGGCTTTGCTTTTAATTCCCAGTCATTGTTACAAGGCTTGTATAAAGAGTCTAACTTTGGCTTGAAGGAATACTGCCTTCCAATAAGTGGCACTGTGGAGGCATTATTCCATCTCCCTTATCTGATAGAGACAGATATATCTGGACAACAGGCAGTGAACAGCAGCTTAGACAGGAGAGAGACATCTAGTGGCCAGTGGAGTAATTTTTCGGACAGAAAATGCAGCTTTTGTAGATAATCTGCCGTTTATATAGTAATTTGCTACTTGGTCTCCCTGACAAGCCACCTATTAACCAGTGAAATGTGTTGGTAATGGGATTAGAACTTTATGGACATTACAGTTGCATGATGTGTTATGGGCGGGTTACTGTGCAATTTAGGGTCTCCGTAGTCAACCACTTTAATACCAACTTAGGCCAGGCTCACACAGCCGTATGCGGAATTAGTTTGTGGAGGCTCACAGCGGATACCAGCTGTGAGCCCGGCTGTGACCCTGCATATGGCCACGTAATGTACTGCGTAGGTATGACTGCCTACTCATGTTTGTTTATATTTTCCGCGCCGTCGCTTAGCGATGACGCAGATACCTGCATGCTATACACAATTTAATTGCGTATGGACTGTAGGTGTATCCATGACCATAAAGAACAATGCACTCTATGTTGTGGATTCTGCAGTGAAATAGAACATGCTGTGTTCTATTTTTCATGGGCAGATTACACAATTTCAATCCACTAACGTGAGCGCAATTGTGTAATTCAATCAATTCGATTGATCTGCATATTACTGTGGATCAACCGCTTGCAGAAACCGCAATTCCTATTGGGTCTTGTGAAACTGGCCTAAGGCCTCCTGCCCACGGACATCGGACTCCGCCAGCGGAATATTGCAGCGTAGTACGACACGGCGCCCCCCCAAAAACCTCATACTCACCTCTCCGGATCCACTGCACGAGTCCTGTCCGGCAAGCCGCGTGCATGCGCAGTGCAGCGCATGACCCACCGGTGGTGGGCAGTGATGTGTAATCACGCAGGCGGTGACTACGATGGAAGCTGGCCGTGCTTTTTTCATTGGCAATTAGAACATGCCGCGATTTCTTTCACTTCGGAATTCCGCAGCGTGAACCTTGAAAGGCAGAAAGCTATTAGGTGCAATAGAATAGCTACGGGGTAATGCCACGGATTTCTGTCGCGTGAAATGTGGCACAAATCCGTCCATGGGAATTAGCTCTAATAGGGGAAAGTTTCATGTGTTTTTACAAGCACTCGTTTGGGTTGCCTTTATTTTTATTATACAAACATACGTTTTGTTTTTCCTAAAGAGAAGATTATAGGAAAACATCTGAAAAACAAAATGTATCCAAAGTGAGCAAATCGCCACAAAAATGTTTGTACTGCCTTGCATTAATTTCTTTTCACTTACAGCTAACATATAGCTGCAGCGTCTTTGGCCTGCAAAGAAATCCATGGCAAAAAAGAGCATTGAATTTTTTTCTTAAAACAAAAGAGTTTTCACTTATGTCTAAAAACTGCTGAAAAGTTTGCAGCTTCAACACAGCAATAGTTATATACAGATTATTTGAACACTGATCAAATTAGTACACAATAACCAACAAATAATATTCTTGCACAATATAAGAATTTAATATACACTTCAGAAGCTACTCTGGAAGCAAATAGAAGAGACTAAATTTTAAACCTGAACATGCTGCCACCTTGTGGACAACTAGAATATAACTGTTATTGGTACTACTGGTAATACCATAGTTTAGAAGCTTATTAACAATCCAGGTTAATGTATCATGTTCACAGAAAGGCAGAAAAAAAGAGCCTTAATACTTAATTAACCCCTTAAGTCACATTAAATTCTGAAAAACCCTCACGAAAATGTCATTATTTTTATCATAGACTAGCTTACCCGTCGCGCGCTGCTGCGAAGACAGACAGACAGACATTCATACATTCGTTTTATATATCCAGATAACAACCAATCACAGCGCAGCTTTTTTATGTTACCTCAGTGGTATAATATATAACAACCAATCGCAGCGCAGCTTACATGTTACCTCAGCTTTATAATATATAACAACGAATCACAGCGCAGCTTTCATGTTACGTCAGCAGTAAGAGAAATAACAACCAATCACAGCGCAACTTTTATTCTGCCTCAGCAATATAAAAAATAGCAACCAATCACAGCGCAGCATTCATTTTACCTCAGCGGTATAATATATAGCAACCAATCACAGCACAGCTTTCATGTTGCCTCAGCAGTATAAGAAATAGCAACCAATCACAGCGCAGCTTTCTTGTTACCTCAGTATAATATATAACAACCAATCACAGCACAGCTTTCATTTTACCTCAGCATTCTCAATATCCAGCAATTGTCTTGCAAAACGTTCGGCGGATGCATCATTTTGTAGTTGAACACTCATCCCGTTACTCGTAATGCCTTTTGTTTTTGTGCTTGAGACGAAAATCAAATGATCTTTGTCTGGGGGGCATAACTGTCGACGATGCTCGCACGCGCGCCACCTATCATAGGATAGATGTACTATGCCAGTAGCCTTCCCAGGAGTGTACTCAACAACTTCCCAATGTTTCATGGTGATTGGATGAATGGTGCAGTAATGCATAAAGGACAGACAGACATTCATTTTTATATATATAGACATCAGGAAGTGAGAGAGTTAGATTCCATACGTAAAATTTGCAGCGCAACTTTTATTCTGCCTCAGCAATATAAAAAATAGCAACCAATCACAGCGCAGCATTAATTTTACCTCAGCGGTATAATATATAGCAACCAATCACAGCACAGCTTTTATTTTACCTCAGCATTCTCAATATCCTATTTATGACATAGTCAATGCTCGTGCCAAATTTTGCACTTAGGATTGAATAATCGAGTTGGGACCCATTACCTTTTCCTATTTATGACATAAGCAATGCTCGTGCCAAATTTCCCGTTTCTATGACACCGGAAAGTGAGAAAATAACATTCCGTACGTAAAATTTGGACGCTAATTCTTTTGCGCATAGAATTGAATAATCGAGTTGTGACCCATTAGCTTTTCCTATTTATGACATAATCAATGCTCGTGCCAAATTTTGAGTTTCTATGACACCGTGAAGAGAGAGAATTAGATTCCGTACATAAAATTTGGACGCTAATTCTTTTGCGCATAGAACTGAATAATCAAGTTGGGACCTATTAAATTTTCCTATTTATGACATAATCAATGCTCGTGCCAAATTTCGAGTTTTTATGACATTGGGAAGCGAGAAAATTAGATTCCGTACGTAAAATTTGGGTGCTAATTCTTTTGCGCTTAGAATTGAATAATCGAGTTGGGACCCATTTACTTTTCCTATTTATGACATAATCAATGCTCGTGCCAAATTTCAAGTTTCTATTTCATTGGGAAGCGAGAAAATTAGATTCCGTACATAAAATTTGGACGCTAATTCTTTTGCGCATAGAATTGAGTAATCGAGTTGGGACCCATTAGCTTTTCCTATTTATGACATAATCAATGCTCGTGCCAAATTTCGAGTTTTTATGACATTGGGAGGTGAGAAAATTAGATTCCGTACGTAAAATTTGGGCGCTAATTCTTTTGTGCCTAGAATTGAGTAATCGAGTTGGGACCCATTAGCTTTTCCTATTTATGACATAATCAATGCTTGTGCCAAATTTCATGTTTCTACGACATTGGGAAGTGAGAGAATTAGTGGCAATGATGGAAATCGAACAATCTAGGTGGGGGCGTAACTGTCAACGACGCACGCACGCGCGCCATTTATCGTAGGATAGTTGTACTATGCCTATAATCTTCCCAGGAGTGTACTCAACAACTTCCCAAAGTTTCATGGCGATCGGATGAATGGTGTAGTAATGCATAAAGGACAAACAGACAGACAGACACGCACGCATACAGACATACATTCAATTTTATATATCTAGATTCATGGGTGCATTCACACAGTGCGATATTGGTCCGTAGCTACGGCTAAGTACTTGTTCACATGGGCGTATTGTCACCACGCATTTACCACGCATACATCCCATGCGTGACTTGCTGTGGTGAATGAAAGTCAATGGACTTTCATTCTTCCATTCACACCTGCATTGCTTATGGGCAGTGTTTCAATATGAATCCCCGAGGAATTTAAAAAAAAAAAAAAATCACACTGAGGGCTCATGTCCACGGGCAAAATAGGATTTAGGATCCGCAGCGGATTTCCTGCATGCGGATCCGCATCCCATAGGGATGCATTGACCACCCGCGGGTAGATAAATACCCGCGGATCGTCAATAAAAGTGATTTAAAAAAAAATGGAGCATGGAAAAATCCGGACCATGCTCCATTTTCGTGCGGGTCTCCCGCGGGGACGGCTCCCGCGGGCTTCTATTGAAGCCTATGGAAGCCGTCCGGATCCGCGGGAGACCTAAAATAGGAATTTAAAGTATTTACCATCCGGCGCGGGCGGGGAAGATCAGCTGTTCCTCACGGCCGCATCTTCCTTGCTTCGGCTCGGCGGATGTGCCCGGCGCATGCGCGCGGCACGTCGGCGACGTGCCGGCGACGTGCCGCCGGCGTCAGGAATTCATCCGCCGGCCGAAAATGAAGATCCGGCCGTGAGAAACAGCTGATCTTCTCCGCCCGCGCCGGATGGTAAATACTTTTAAATTCTTATTTTCGGCGCTCATGTCCGCGGGGCAGGAGGGACCCGCTGCAGATTCTACATGTAGAATCTGCAGCGGATCTGATTTTCCCCGTGGACATGAGGCCTGAAGGTGTGACATCAAATTCATACACAGTGCCAATCGCAGCCCATATGCGGTCTCTGCCGGCAGAGCGTATGGGGAGTCTTGCACACATACCTCCATTGTGAACGAGCCCTAAGGATACTAAATAGCGCCGGAAGGGCACCAGTGGGTTCAGAGCATATTTTTCATGCGTTCTGGTCATTTGTGGTCTAAACAACCTTAAGATTTTTTTTAATAGTACATCAAATTAAGGCCGCTTCAACACGGGCAACGTAATATCACTGCAAGAAAATCTCAGCATTATCTTATGTGTTATGTGCAATATCACTAAGTTTTCTTTTGGTAGTCAGCTACCTGCATGGCGAGAGGAGGATGCATCTATATGCACTCCTCAGTCAGTAAGTAACGGCCATTTTCTGTGATTGTTTTTAATTCTTGATTTCCCCTTCTGTGATGTATTTATATTAGTGTAGGGACCCACTACAACACAAGGAACCGTGAAGTGGTTAGAGGGCTCATGTATCTTGGCCAACATCCAACCAATGCCTTGCATTTATTATCTA
Organism: Eleutherodactylus coqui; assembly: GCF_035609145.1. NCBI lineage: Eukaryota > Metazoa > Chordata > Amphibia > Anura > Eleutherodactylidae > Eleutherodactylus > Eleutherodactylus coqui. Next base: position 161,894,668 of record NC_089837.1, on the reverse strand, counting down.
TCATTCACATGCAGTGTGGCATTAAGACTCCAGGGGGAGCCCAGGGTGGAAGTACCAATGTGGTTCACTGATGGAAATGCAGGGCAACCCGCCGAATTATCATGGCGTCATTAATAGGTTGCTGGTCTGCATGGTGAACTACATATATCAGAATGGTCTGGCACCCTGTATCCACTATGTGTGGGAGTTTACACCAAGCATCCACCCACCTCATTATCAAGAGGCAGTGTGAGTGGTTGTCTCATTGGTGTCCTGCACAGGTGTAATTGGCTCCTGCATTTGGTAGTCAGCTACCTGCATGGCGAGAGGAGGATGCATCTATATGCACTCCTCAGTCAGTAAGTAACGGCCATTTTCTGAGATTGTTTTTAATTTTTTATTTCCCCTTCTGTGATGCACTAAGTTTTCTTGAGGCAATATTGCGATTTTGTGTCGCTACAAAGTTGCAATGATTAAATGAATGTCTGTGATTGGTTTATCGAGCGCTGGCTCTGATCAGCTGAGCCACGGCGCTTGAGAACCAATCACAGCCAGCGCTTCCTGGAGGCGAGGATTTTAAATCTCCAATCCAGTAATGAGCTGGCTGTAGACTACAGAAAGTGTGTCGAAGCTGCAGAGACGGGCGCCGGAGCTGACAGCGCCTGATAGGTGATGTATTTTTTTATTTTTTTTGATGCAGTTAGAGTTTATCTTAGGGCTTTTACAGCAGGATTTCCATGTCTTGTTTTCAGATATACACAGGTATCCTGAAACGTTTTGTGACAAGTTACTGGAGGAGATGCTGTCTTAACGTATCAGGATACAAACATGAGGAAGTGTGACTCTCAGCTCATTTTTTTGCACTTATGCTGTGTTTGTGTTCGCTTATTTTATTTTTGGATAGGCTTCTGGAAATGGGGAACTCCTATATCTCTGTACACTTTGTTCCTGCTGGGGATCTCCACCATCTCCTATATTATCCAGCATACATGTGAAGTAATCTGGCATCGTCTAGATCTAGTCTATGTGTTTGCGATCTATTGTGGACTACTTTTCTTGTACACAGGAATCTCTGCCTCGGGAGTTGGGATGTCATCACTTTCTTTTAACCTTTATTAATTTACATTCGGGTTTTTTTGCTTTTTTTTTTTTTTAAAGACGGCGTTCAGTTAGTGATTCGGAAGACAATGAGGACCCTTGATGTAGGAGTTTATATATTTTGGCCGATTTTTAAGTATGGAAATTTAAAATAAAGTCAAAACATATATGGAGCTTTTTCAAATGGAAATTGTGGCCAAAGTATTATCAATACTTCATTCATTTTTTTAAATAAAGTGTTTCAAAATCTGTGTCCTTTATTGTCTCATCATTGTCTATCATTTTATGGATATTTCATGCATTAAACAAGGGTCTAGACACAGGTAAGTACTGTTGAAAATTGAATACATCTTTAGGAATTACAACCCTTGTGTAACGTCCACTGTCTTACATAATAGATGTCACTGGTTAGTTATGCAATAAGATAACTTCTGAATGGCTAAACGTAAAATAGGTCAATGGCCTCTAATGTGCTCTGCCATTGAAACAGGGGGTATTTAGTTGTAAACTATCTATGACCTATCAGTAGTAGATCAGCAAGGGTCCCAGGTTAATCAGCTGTTCTCTGGCCCAATGTGCTCATGCATTAAGCAGATTTCTGCTGGGAGAAAACAGCTCTGTTCTCACTGTAGTGGTATTACAGGAAAAGTTCCTATTTACCTAAATAGGGATTTGGTCTGCAATACCAAGGCTAGCCACTGCAGTGAGAATGGAGCTGTCTGCTTCTTGCAGAAATCAGCTCAGTGCACGAGCGCATTAACCCGGAGAACAGCTAATCAGTGTGGATCATGGGTTGCAGACCCCCCACTAATCTATTGATGACCTAGCCTATGGAAAGGCTCTCAATAGTTTACAACAGTGGACGTATCGCGGGACAGGCGGCTTCCATTGACTGCAATGAAATCGCAGTTGATTTCCACTCATGGACAGGGGAGAATCCCTTAACATAGCATGTCTATGGACAGCTATTGCTTTGGAATCCGCAGCGGGTGTCTGGCTGCATATTCTGCAGCAATAATCGGTCCGTGGGCATTGGTCCTAAAGCCACTGCCATCATCAGTACTTCCACTTGTAATAACATCTACATTGTAAATTGACTATTGGGGATTAAAAAAAACATCCTTGCACATGCTCTGTTTTGGAAAAACAAACAAAAATGGCATGTACATAATAATTTGGGACACAGTGTAGATGATGTCCAGTTCTACCAAACGACTTTAGCTCTTTATTCCAAAATCATCTCGGTGCCCAAACAAGATTGGAGCCGAAGCCTGCTGATAGATCTCTCTTGTCTGAAAAATTCAACAGAAAGTTCAAGGAGTTAATAAAATGTATCATTCCTGTACTCCAAAAGAGGAACTGGATAGCGAGGATCGACCTCAAGGATGCATACTTGCATGTACCTGTTGTGCAGTCACATAAAGTTTCCTCAGGGTAACAACTCGCTGGAACAACACCATCAGTCATAGTGCAGTTTATGTGTCACCCAAGTTGTCTTGTCCTCCTCTCAGAAAGAGTTCACTAACGTTCTAATAGTTCTGGCAGCCTCCCTCAGGCTGAAGGTGTATGTGATCAACAACTGGCTCATAAGCATTCTAAGGCAACACACAGACCTTCTGCTCCAGGTTGTCTTATGTGCTACAAAAATCTCATCTCCCGCCTAACAGAAAATGCCTCTTCCTAAAAGTTATGAAAGACGCTTGTCAATATGATTCTGAACTTGTTACCTCAGAGGATTTACAAGTTAAAACTCAAACTCTGTCTGTTGATTAGGAGTCACCAAGTCCAGATCAGTTCAGCAATGAATACTAAGCCTCCTAATGTTCACACTAAAAGCAGTCCTTTGGGCAAGATTCAGAAGCCTACATGAAGAGATTGTTCACCGCTGGAATAGGTCCCTGAGGGGGTTAAACTCGTAGATGAAGATTTCATCCAAGACCAATGGTGATCTTGGATAGTGAATACTTCCCTCTCAGGAGGTCCCTCAAACCAGTTCTTCACTCAGTATTGACGGTGGATGCATCAAGTGTGGGCTGGGGGGTCTGGAGGATGGAGACTGGGCCCAATACAAGTGGTCCCAGAAAGAAGCCAATAGCGCATCCAATTAGAGAACATTAACTGTCTACCTAACTCATTATCCCAGTCATCAGGAACCACAGAATGGTGATACAGTCAGACAAATCTGCGAAAGGTTTTATGTCAACAAGTAAAACGGCACTAGGAGCTTAAAGTAAATTAAGGAGTGCAGAGCTCTGATGCCCTGGGTGGAGGAATATATGGCAGATTCCTTGTCAGTTCATATCAACAGTTGCTACATCTACCATGTTGGCTCAACTAGAACGCTGTAAACCCATGGGAATGGCAAAGTATCACCCAGGTTTGGAGACCCAGATCTGGATGTGGACCGCTGATAGGAAATTCTGGTCCCTGTCCAAGGAAGTTTTATAAAAAAAAGAATAAGTTACACCACAGGCTCATTCATGAAAAGAAGGAAACATGGTGTGCAATTCAGTAATAGTCCAGAATTTACGACCAAGTTTACATCCTGTTGTGTTAAGTGCCCCCAGCCAGGGCGTAAGCTTACATCCTTTGGCATTCTGGCACTAGAAAAAAAAAAAATAATCAAAGTGCTAATGACCAGTTATCCGTCCGTGTGTGCTGTGTGACTTACATGCAGGGCCTTACAGCAAATGTGATGTCAGTTACCGGCTCTTAACTCTGCCCCCTGATCACATGACAGTGACATAATCACAGGTCCTTTATCCTTGTGCATTGAATGTGGGATTATGAGCACACTACATCCCCCACAAACCCCTGCAGTCTCAGCTGCCATGGATACAGCAGTACTGAGTCTGGAAGTTTGTACCTGGTTGTTGCACATGTGTGTGGAGACTCTAAAAAAATGACACCTCACAAATTTACACATAGTTTGTGTACTGCCAGGACCTGTAATGATGTCACAGTCATGTGCTCAGTTACATGGTCTCTGAGTTGAATGAGAGATTATGGGTGGACTACATCCCCCGCGGCCTCAGTTGCTATAGATACAGCAGTACTCAGTCTGGCAGTTTGTATGTTGTGATACAGCTGCACACCTGTGTGGGGAGTCCAATAAATGACACCTCACAAATGTCCACATACATAGCTGGCGGTGCATATTGACCAACAACATTGAAGCATAGTCCTTCACCACTATCTTCATATCTCCTGAACATATCATCCCAAGTGCTAATGCCGCCAACAGCAGTCCAGCCTTTATCTAATTGAGAACCTCTGTCCAGTGCTGAAACAAACCATCGCTGTCATGCAAACATGTCACCACAGAGGGTTCAGCGCCACCGAGAAGCTAATGCAGCTTACATGACACAGAGACAAGCCACGATGCCACCTCAGCCACCAGCTGAAGTTTGTAAATCTCGTGCAGCAGATATGCGAAAGTTACGACCGAACATGTCTCCTCAGCTCATACGCGAAAACGTAGTTGTGTGTGACATGCATGTAGCAGAGTTGTGTGGTGCACTGCGCCACTAGAAACACTGATACTATGATTTCCTAATAATTACTAGTACACAAGGTAACAGTAACAGGAAATATGAAAATGAACTCAAATGTGGTGGGGATTAGCTACTTAAATGTGTGGAATTGAAAAAGATTTCTGATACTTCTGGCCTAGAAGGCAGACAATATATCAGTGTAAAAGGATCTAGTAATTGAACGCAGTGGCAGTCATTATACTGTCCCCACAGCAGGCGTGGTTGATGCTGTATAGAGGCATTGATATAGCAGGTTCTATTATATGGGTGTCCCCACAGGTAGAGAATTAGCTATGGATTTTTGCAACATTTTCAGGCATATCTGCTGCAGACTTCATCTGTTCAATTGAAAGGCTGAAATGCCCAGCAGATCCTTCCCAAAATCTGCACCAAAATCCACAGTGAACAATGTAATACAGATTTTGGTTAGGATCCGCACCAAAATCTGGCACATGTGAATGCACCGTTATAACTGGCAAATGTCTATAGGCAGCAATTTGCCTTGAATTACTATATTGCAGTATTATTTGTAGAGTGTATAGCATGGATGGCCAAACTGCTATCAAGTGCAGAAGTCTTTTTTTCCCAGTGGTGCGAGATCTTTCATAGACATAAAGTTAGTTGCCAGTTGATTTCATTTAGGAGTATTGGCTCTAGTATTCCTAGAGTTCGTTCAGCCCTGTTTAGGATAATGCAGAAACAATCTTAGAGACTGTATGACATTGCTGTGTAGATATGACGAGCACAATCTTCCTGCACCATCATCAATCAATAGACTGTTGAGTCAATGGCTGTGCAACTTTGCCCACAGCTGATCAATTGGAGCTAATTAGCTCACTAGCGTGGTCAACCAACCTGGTTTAGGGAAAAGACCCATTAGCTAAGCTTCCCTAAAGTATCTCTGGCAATATACTAAAGTGTGGCAGCATAAAAGGTGCGAAACAGCTTCTTTATATAGAGAGGTTTTATTATTCCATAGTCAGAAGTGTAGGCCTACACCTCTAACTATGGAATAATAAAACCTCTTTATATAAAGAAGCTGTTTTGCACCAAAACTGGGGAAGGTCCGCGGATAAGGATCCCGTCAGGGGACCTCGCCGGTGGCCTTATTTAAGTAATTTCAGCTCCCCTCACGGATCCGATCCATGACGGGAGGTGAAAATTGGGCTTTCTTTTACTTTTACGTGATCACCATTATCCATTGGATAACGGCAATCACGTGACTGGGAAAAGCGTACCATGGCATCTCATGAAATCTCCAGGCTCTTGGCTACATTTAGTAGCCAGGTGCGGGGAGATTTTAAATTACCCCGCCAATCTGCGGCATTTGCGCCTGCGTCCGCCATTTTGGCGACGGACGCGTGCGCAGAAGCCGGGCAAGGTCCGCGGATACATCTGTGGGCTTAAGGTACCTAATTTCATCTCCCCTCATGGATATGATCCATAAGGGGAGATGAAACAAACTTTTTATCTTTTTTTTTTACACTTTTTAAACTTTTTTTTTTACTTTTACATGATCGCTGCTATCCATTGGATAGCAGCGATCATGTGACCGGGAACCGCATACAGCAGCTCCCAGTGACAGCTCCCTGCTCTCGGCTACTCATACTAGCCAGGAGCAGGGAGTTTTTAAATTTCCTGGGCCTCCCAGCTCTCTGCGCATGCGCGTGACGTAATGCGTCTGGCGCGCATTGCGTTACCGGGGGTGGGGTCCCGCCGCCCTGAATGACAGCTCCATGCTGTCGGCTACCTCCGGTAACCGGCAGCATGGAGCTATCACGTCTTGAGCCTGCAGGGCCTTCTTTTCCTAGAGGATGCATATTTCTACGTCCTCTAGGAATAAAGCCCAGCAGGCCAGGACGTAGAATCCCGATGGGACCGTCACTAAGGGGTTAAAAACCAGGTCTAGTCCAGTTTGTTCTGGTCAGTGTCTTGTTTGTAGGGTTGTCTAGTCCAGTTTTGTTTCCAAGCCTTTGGTATTTGTCCACTCATTCCTTGGTTTGCATTCTTCCAGGCCTTGGTTCATCATTCAGGTTGTGTTTGACTTCTTGTCTGCATCCTAGTGTATACGGGACAACTAAAGCTCAAGTTTGCCATTTCCAACAATTATTCGGATAATAATTGTGACGATGCTGCCGCTAGCCCCATTGAAAAACCAATGGGTGCTACAATAGCACGCAGAAAGATAGAATATTCTGCGATTTGCTTCTTGCATTGAGGCGCTATACAGGAACATTGTTCATGTGCATGACCCAATTCAGAAGACTGGGGTTCATATTTCACACGATTTTGACACCCATGTGAAGGCAGCCTTCCTCTTAATTCCAATGCAGTAAGAATGTGCTTAATAATTTCACACACTGTTTCTGCATTTTGGCCTAGTTTTTGTAAAATAGCGGAGACTGTGAAATTTATAGTGTTGCGATCTTCATCATTAGTTGTATTTACCTAATTTTAAGAGACTTTAAAAAAATAAACAAAGGTATTTTACAAAGTCCCAATATGTAAAAATCATACAATTCAAAAAGGTATTCTTAGTGTTTATAATAAATATATGTAGAACTCTATTTAATGTGCATACAAAAAGCAGCTGGCACATGCAATATATGTGAGCAATATAAACATATCACATTTTTGTTTTTTGCAGGGCAACATTTTTCCTTCGTCGACATTATTTCTCTCTCGGCACAGTAATTGTTTAATTGTTCAATATTTTTTATTGAATATCAAAAATTACAGCACATGTATAAGACGTTTGATAACAAATATCAACATGGAAACTTGTTACAGACAAAATACATCTTGTAGAAATGTTAATAAAGCCAGCTTCTCCTGCTTCAAACTTGGAATGTTCTATACGACAAAACTATCGCAAGTATGAATACTATAGTATATATTGTTATAGCTCTATCCAAATACCACTAGAGTTTGGATGTGCTGTGTAACTTGGACTAACCTATAGAAAGGGTTGGAAGGTTATAGGATCTCTTTTGAATAAGAAAATCTATATTCTTCAAAATGTAATACAGAACTATAGTTAAAATGGAAAAAAAAAATCACACACACACAACCAGATTGCATATATTTGGGAAATTTCGTCACCGAGACAGAAAAGTTCCCTGAGGAACAAAAAGTAGATCACCGAGGGAACCACTAAATAATAAATAAAATATAACCTTTATTAATATAAATTAAAACTATATATACAAAAGGGCGTGATCAATCCTTTCTAGATATCGTGCCTGTCACGACCAATCGGAACCGTCCATAAAAATATGATACCTTAGACAAGTGAACAGTAGTATTAACTTATGCAACTATCACGGTCAAGATTCCCCACACTATTACTATTCTCTCAGTGTGTGTTCACCGTGTGCATACAACCACTGTATATCCAACAGTCTGTTGGGTCTGACCCAACAATATTGGGATAGATCTTTTTATGGTACACGTGATGCACGTGTCCAAACCACAATGTGACCATAGGCAATATGTCGAATTATCCTAAAATGTCTTAGTATTGGATGGACACACTTCCAGAGCACTTCCGATTTTATCTCTATGGCTATAAGCATCAACAGATGGACACTGATGCATGTGCTCAATTAGAAGTATTTATGATCACATCACCATATCCTTTTTCTGGTAAGTATATAAAAGTAGTGATGATGAAATAGAAAAAGAACTATCTCCCATATGATGAAATAGTGATAGGGATTAGTGTATTCATGTGATAACTATGACATACAACAGGTCCTACACTCCAACTGACTGATAAGACCGTGGGGATGAATCTAACAACTGGCCAAGGTATCAGTTAATATGGTGTAAAGCTGTTTAGCTCGGATGTATTGCTAACAGTGTTCATACACCATGCTGCTTAAAGTGCTTATTTATGGTTTTATTAAAAAACACTTCATCAACTGCTAGAAGAAGATCCAATACAAGAGGCAGGACCGATTTATGGTCCATAAATTGCCTAAAAATTGATCCTCTAAATAGTACTAAGACCCGTTTAGGTAGCACAAATAGATCAAGTGTCTCGGGCAAGAAAGAAGTCCAAGAAAAACGCCCAATACTTGATCTATTAATAGCCAGTTTTGCTCACTTAGTCGCACAATAGTGAAATGACTCCAGCAAAAAGCCTATTAAAAGTCACAACACTGATTGCTTAAACAGAAGAAACCATCTACGCGTTTCAACAGCTCAATCATATAAGCTGTATCCTCAGGATGGTATAGTGTGATGCACTCAAGATAGATTGATTGCATAGAAAATCCAGCTAAGTATTGCAACAGTCATTGATGTATAAGACTGTGCTATACAAATAGCTAGGGTTAGCAGATAGATTCAGCTAAGTATTGCAGCAGTCATAGATGTGTAAGACTGTGCAAACTAAATAGCTAAGGTTAGCAGATAGCGAAGTGAACAGCCTGACGGGCTGTGTGTAAATGAGCAGCAATGGTCAGTAGCCCGATGACAGGGCTTAAAAAGACCAAACCACGCCTCCCTGTGTGGAGGGCTCGTCCCCGCTCAGCCAATCTGCTTCATTTCTTCACCCGGCACTTAGCTTACCGAGATCTCGCGATAATAGAGATCCCGCGCATGCGCAGGGCCACACAGCGTCCGTAGATGCCAACCAACGCCAACCAGGAAGCCGGAGGGAGCAGCGGCATCGGGACACTGTGCAGAACTAGCGCACGTAGTGTGCAGGGAAATGCGAGGCACAATGAAGCCCAAACCAGGGCGATATCCATATAGGTGTGGAATGAATGTGACTCTGGGAAAAGGATAAAATAAATCTATTACATATAGACAAGGATTTTATACAATTATTATTAGGCACATACCGTGTATGAAAGAAGGTAAGTATACAATTGAATGGATTACTGCATATATGATGGTGTATACAATAATAGGAGTTGATAAATAATGCAACACAGGCATATTTAGTTAACACCCAGCACCCAAACTAGTGAGATGGTAACACAACACCATTATTATGGCAGTGATAGGTGACATACCTATTGACTATAGAACAATAGTCACAAATGCATAGAAAAAGTTATATATAGTAAAGAGGCATCTCCATAGATGTAATAAGGGAATCAAAGTTATGCCACTCCGAAGTCATCCCAATTCAAGCCATGATGAAATTATATAAACGCAGCAAACGATAGCTGGTCATTTAGGCCCTTCGGACTACAGCAATCCAAGCGGTGTATCCACCTTGTCTCTTTTTGTAGCAATATTCTATCTACGTTGCCCCTTCTTCCATTGGGTCTAATAATCTCAACTCCTTGAAACTGAATACAGTCTGGGTCATTATTGTGTACATCCCGTACATGTACTGCCAAGCTTGTCTTATCACCTCGATTGACGTTCCCGATATGTTCCAGTATACGTCTACGTAGTTGGCGGATGGTTTTGCCTACGTAATCGAGTGGGCAAGGGCAGGTCGCTTTGTATATAACACCACTGGACCTACAATTAATGAAATCCTTTATTTGGTAAGTCATACCAGTGGAGGAACTGGAAAATTCGCTACCCCGTTTAATGTACTTGCATGCCTTGCAACCTGTACACCTAAATGTCCCCTTCGGAGGATCAGAGCCAAGCCATGTTCTCGTAGATGTCTGTACCGATAGATGGCTATGGACTAATCGATCCTTCAGATTGCGTCCCCTCTTATAGGTAATCAAGGGTTTGTTTGGAAGATGTTCTACTAAATCCGAATCTTTACACAGTATATGCCAATATTTATTCAAAATCTGTCTAACTTCAATGGATTGATCGTCATAAGTGCCAATTATGCGCATCTTTGCATCACCATCACCTCTATTTCTCGATTTCAAACAATCCTCCCTCTTTACACTCTTAGCATAGATGTTAGCTTTATCAACTACCTCCGCCGGATAGCCCCTGTTGGTAAATCTGCGGCTCATCTCCTGGGATTTTATCAGGAAGTCATCATCAGAGGAACAGTTACGTCATGTACGGATCAACTGTCCCTTGGGTATACCGCGTTTAAGGGAAATGGGATGATGACTCTCCCAGTGCAAAAGAGTGTTGGTTGCTGTTGCTTTTCAAAATATAGATGTTTGCAAAGATCCGTTTGGCATTTTATTTATGACGAGATCCAGAAACGTGATTTTGAAAGGGTCAATTTCGGACGTGAAGTACAATCCTAGATCATTGTTATTCAGATGATTGACAAATGTATGAAAATCGCCTATTTCCCCAGTCCAGAGGATAAGCACATCGTCAATAAACCGGACCCAAAGATCAATAGACTGGGTCCAGGTCTCATTGTTCTCACTGAATACGGTGGTCTCCTCCCACCAGCCCAGGTACAGATTGGCATAGCTGGGGGCACAGGGGCTCCCCATAGCCGTACCCCAGAGCTGGTGGAAGTACCTCCCCTCAAACAGGAAGTAGTTTTTTGTGAGAACAAAGGACAACAGAGTCATCAGCAAGTTGTTGTGCTGTTTCAAATGTGTGCCCCTCTGGTTCAGGTAGTATTCTACGGCTTTGAGTCCCCCACTATGCGGTATCGAACTGTACAAGGCCTCAACGTCGAGGCTTGCCAGTTTTGTATTCGGGGATAGGACTATATCCTCCAATTTCTTGAGGACATCCGTTGTATCTTTAATAGAGATGAGCGAACGTACTCGTCCGAGCTTGATATTCGTGCGAATATTAGGGTGTTCGGGATGCTCGTTACTCGTAACGAGCACCACGCGGTGTTCCGGTTACTTTCAGTTTCCTCTCTGAGACGTTAGCGCGCTTTTCTGGCCAATTGAAAGACAGGGAAGGCATTACAACTTCCCCCTGTGACGTTCAAGCCCTATACCACCCCCCTGCTGTGAGTGGCTGGGGCGATCAGATGTCACCCGAGTATAAAGGTCGGCCCCTCCCGCGGCTCGCCACACATGCCTTGTGACTTAGCTGAGAGAAAGTGCTGCTGCTGGTGCTGCTGTAGGGAGAGCGTTAGGAGTCAGTGTAGGCTTCAAGAACCCCAACGGCCCTTCTCAGGGCCACATCTACTAGTGTGCAGTACTGTGTTAGCACAGTATTTTTTTTTTTTTTTGTCCAAAATTGGATCTGCAGAGCATTGCGCCCAGCAATAGGGACAGAAGTGGGGGTTAGGCAGGGAGAGTGTTAGGAGTTAGTGTAGGCTTCAAGAACCCCAACGGTCCTTTCTAGGGCCACTTCTATCTGTGTGCAGTACTGTCCAGGCTGCTGTTAGCAGTGTTGCATTTTTTTTTTTTCTTCTCAAAACCGGCTGTGCAGAGCATTGCACCCGGCATTAATACTACAGGGATAGAATTGTGTAGGCAGGGCCAGAAGACATTTATTATTCATTGAATACACGCAGTGGGGTCTTCCCTTTGCTAAAAAGGAAAAAAATTATATTTGGCCTGCCTGTGTCAGTCCTAAGGTCTGCGTGTACGTGTGTGCTGCGTGTACAACGTACAAAAATCTGACGCAACCAGCTACACTTTACTGCAGCCTAGCGCCATTGTGTATCCTGACTGGCAAATACCTGCTCTGCTAGAGTTAATAACTCTGCTACACTATACTTGTGTGACACTTTTTGAGGGCCACACCACAGATATTAAACTTCTTGTTCATTGAATATACGCAGTGGGGTCTTCCCTAAGCTAAAAAGGAAAAAAATTATATTTGGCCTGCCTGTGTCAGTCCTAAGGTCTGCGTGTACGTGTGTGCTGCGTGTACAACGTACAAAAATCTGACGCAACCAGCTACGCTTTACTGCAGCCTAGCGCCATTGTGTATCCTGACTGGCAAATACCTGCTCTGCTAGAGTTAATAACTCTGCTACACTATACTTGTGTGACACTTTTTGAGGGCCACACCACAGATATTAAACTTCTTGTTCATTGAATATACGCAGTGGGGTCTTCCCTAAGCTAAAAAGGAAAAAAATTATATTTGGCCTGCCTGTGTCAGTCCTAAGGTCTGCGTGTACGTGTGTGCTGCGTGTACAACGTACAAAAATCTGACGCAACCAGCTACGCTTTACTGCAGCCTAGCGCCATTGTGTATCCTGACTGGCAAATACCTGCTCTGCTAGAGTTAATAACTCTGCTACACTATACTTGTGTGACACTTTTTGAGGGCCACACCACAGATATTAAACTTCTTGTTCATTGAATATACGCAGTGGGGTCTTCCCTAAGCTAAAAAGGAAAAAAATTATATTTGGCCTGCCTGTGTCAGTCCTAAGGTCTGCGTGTACGTGTGTGCTGCGTGTACAACGTACAAAAATCTGACGCAACCAGCTACGCTTTACTGCAGCCTAGCGCCATTGTGTATCCTGACTGGCAAATACCTGCTCTGCTAGAGTTAATAACTCTGCTACACTATACTTGTGTGACACTTTTTGAGGGCCACACCACAGATATTAAACTTCTTGTTCATTGAATATACGCAGTGGGGTCTTCCCTTTGCAAAAAAGCGAAAACATTATATTTGGCCTGCAGGCTTGCGCCAATTTATTTCCTGCCTGGGAAATCAAATCACTGGTAATAGAGCATGCTGAGGGGTAGGGGTAAGCCTAGAGGACCTGGACGTGGACGTGGCCGAGGACGCGGAGGGCCAAGTGAGGGTGTGGGCACAGGCCGAGCTCCTGATCCAGGTGTGTCGCAGCCGACTGCTGCGCGATTAGGAGAGAGGCACGTTTCTGGCGTCCCCACATTCATCGCCCAATTAATGGGTCCACGCGGGAGACCTTTATTAGAAAATGAGCAGTGTGAGCAGGTCCTGTCCTAGATGGCAGAAAGTGCTTCGAGCAAGCTATCATCCACCCACAGTTCTGCGCCGTCCAGTGCTGCAAATCCGAATCCTCTGTCTGCTGCTCCTCCTTCCTCCCAGCCTCCTCACTCCACTACAATGACACCTGCTCAGGAGCGGGAACACTCCCAGGAACTGTTCTCGGGCCCCTGCTTAGATTGGGCAGCAGCGGTTCCTCTCCCACCAGAGGAGTTTATCGTCACTGATGCCCAACCATTCGAAAGTTCCCGGGGTCCGGGGGAAGAGGCTGGAGACTTACGCCAACTGTCTCAAGAAGTTTCTGTGGGTGAGGAGGACGATGACGATGAGACACAGTTGTCTTGCAGTGAGGTTGTAGTAAGGGCAGTAAGTCCGAGGGAGCAGCGCACAGAGGATTCGGAGGAAGAGCAGCAGGACGATGAGGTGACTGACCCCACCTGGTGTGCAACGCCTACTCAGGACAGGTCTTCAGAGGGGGAGGCAAGGGCATCAGCAGGGCAGGTTGCAAGAGGCAGTGCGGTGGCCAGGGGTAGAGGCAGGGCCAGACCGAATAATCCACCAAGTGTTTCCCAAAGCACACCCTCGCACCATGCCACCCTGCAGAGGCCGAGGTGCTCTAAGGTCTGGCAGTTTTTCACAGAGACGCCTGACGACCGACGAACAGTGGTGTGCAACCTTTGTCGCGCCAAGATCAGCCGGGGAGCCACCACCAACAGCCTCACCACCACCAGCATGCGCAGACATATGATGGCCAAGCACCCCACAAGGTGGGACGAAGGCCGTTCACCGCCTCCGGTTTGCACCGCTGCCTCTCCCCCTGTGCCCCAACCTGCCACTGAGATACAACCTCCCTCTCAGGACACAGGCACAACCGTCTCATGGCCTGCACCCACACCCTCACCTCCGCTGTCCTCGGCCCCATCCACCAATGTCTCGCACCGCACAGTCCAGCCGTCGCTAGCGCAAGTGTTGGAGCGCAAGTGCAAGTACGCCGCCACGCACCCGCACGCTCAATCGTTAACCGTCCACATAGCCAAATTTATCAGCCTTGAGATGCTGCCGTATAGGGTTGTGGAAACGGAGTCCTTCAAAGCTATGATGGCGGCGGCCCCGCGCTACTCAGTTCCCAGTCGCCACTACTTTTCCCGATGTGCCGTCCCAGCCCTGCACGACCACGTCTCCCGCAACATTGTACGCGCCCTCACCAATGCGGTTAGTGGCAAGGTCCACTTAACTACGGACACGTGGACAAGCACAGGCGGGCAGGGCCACTACATCTCCCTGACGGCACATTGGGTGAATTTAGTGGAGGCTGGGACAGAGTCAGAGCCCGGGACCGCTCACGTCCTACCCACCCCCAGAATTGCGGGCCCCAGCTCGGTGGTGGTATCTGCGGCGGTGTATGCCTCGTCCACTAAACCACCCTCCTCCTCCTCCTCAACCTCTGTCTCGCAATCTAGATGTGTCAGCAGCAGCAGGACGTCGCCAGCAGTCGGTGTCGCGCGGCATGGCAGCACAGCGGTGGGCAAGCGTCAGCAGGCCGTGCTGAAACTACTCAGCTTAGGAGATAGGAGGCACACGGCCCACGAACTGCTGCAGGGTCTGACAGAGCAGACCGACCGTTGGCTTGCGCCGCTGAGCCTCCAACCGGGCATGGTCGTGTGTGACAACGGCCGTAACCTGGTGGCGGCTCTGCAGCTCGGCAGCCTCACGCACGTGCCATGCCTGGCCCACGTCTTTAATTTGGTGGTTCAGCGCTTTCTGAAAAGCTACCCACGCTTGTCAGACCTGCTCGTAAAGGTGCGCCGGCTCTGCGCACATTTCCGCAAGTCCCACACGGACGCTGCCACCCTGCAACATCGCTTTAATCTGCCAGTGCACCGACTGCTGTGCGACGTGCCCACACGGTGGAACTCTACGCTCCACATGTTGGCTAGGCTCTATGAGCAGCGTAGAGCTATAGTGGAATACCAACTCCAACATGGGCGGCGCAGTGGGAGTCAGCCTCCTCAATTCTTTTCAGAAGAGTGGGCCTGGTTGGCAGACATCTGCCAGGTCCTTCGAAACTTTGATCAGTCTACCCAGGTGGTGAGCGGCGATGCTGCAATCATTAGCGTCACCATTCCTCTGCTATGCATCTTGAGAAGTTCCCTGCAAACCATAAAGGCAGCCGCTTTGCGCTCGGAAACAGAGCCGGGGGAAGACAGTATGTCGCTGGATAGTCAGAGCACCCTCCTGTCTATATCTCAGCGCGTTCAGGAGGAGGAGGAGGAGGATGAGGAGGAGGGGGAAGAGACAGCTTGGCCCACTGCTGACGGTACCCATGCTGGTTGCCTGTCATCATTTCAGCGTGTATGGCCTGAGGAGGAGGAGGAGGAGGATCCTAAAAGTGATCTTCCTAGTGCGGACAGCCATGTGTTGCGTACAGGTACCCTGGCACACATGGCTGACTTCATGTTAGGATGCCTTTCTCGTGACCCTCGCATTCAACGCATTCTGGCCACTACGGATTACTGGGTGTACACACTGCTCGACCCACGCTATAAGGAGAACCTTCCCAGTCTCATTCCCGAAGAGGAAAGGGGTTCGAGAGTGTTGCTATACCACAGGACCCTGGCGGACAAGCTGATGGTAAAATTCCCATCTGACAGCGCTAGTGGCAGAAGGCGCAGTTCCGAGGGCCATATAGCAGGGGAGGTGCGTAGATCGAGCAGCATGTACAGCCCAGACAGTGCAACAGTCTTTAAGGGCCTGGCCAGCTTTATGGCTCCCCAGTCAAGGCTGAGTCGGCGGGAGCACTGTAAAAGGATGGTGAGGGAGTACGTAGCCGATCGCACGACCATCCTCGGTGACGCCTCTGCCCCCTACAACTACTGGGTGTCGAAGCTGGACACGTGGCCTGAACTAGCGCTGTATGCCCTGGAGGTGCTTGCTTGTCCTGCGGCTAGCGTCTTGTCGGAGAGGGTGTTTAGTGCGGCTGGGGGAATCATCACAGATAAGCATACCCGCCTGTCAACCGACAGTGCCGACAGGCTTACACTCATCAAGATGAACAAAGCCTGGATTTCCCCAGACTTCTCTTCTCCACCAGCGGACAGCAGCGATACGTAAGCAATACGTAGGCTGCACCCGCGGATGGAAGCTACGTTCTCTCTCACCATCCAAAACGGGGACATTTCTGCTTCATCAATCTGTGTCTAATATTCCTCCTCCTCCTCCTCCTGCTCCTCCTCCTGAAACCTCACGTAATCACGCTGAACGGGCAATTTTTCTTAGGGCCACAAGGCTCACTCATTATTTTTCTAAACAATTTTTAGATGTTTCAATGCTCTGAAAAGCGTTGGAACTTTAACTTGAACCAATTTTTCGTTAAACTGGGCTGCCTCCAGGCCTAGTTACCACTTAAGCCACATTACATTAACCAAAGCGATTAATGGGTTTCACCTGCCCTCTTGGTTGGCCATGGCCAATTTTTTTCAGGTACATTAGTACTGTTGATACAGCAATTTTTGTGGGCCCTCGCCTACAGTGTAATCAAATAAATTTTTAGCCCACCTGCATTAAGCACGACATTACTACCTCAGCTGTGTTGGGCAATGCAATGGGATATTTCTATGTACCGCCGGTGGGTTCCAGGGAGCCACCCATGCTGTGGGTCGACAGGGACTTCACAATAGGGAGTTGTACCTGCCTGTGTCTATGAATTAAAAACCGCGGTCTGACTGGGGCATGCAGACACCTTGACAGAATGAATAGTGTGTGGCACATAGGTTCCCCATTGCTATGCCCACGTGTGCAGCTCCTGATGGCGGTGGCACAGGATTCTATTTCTCATTGCTTCTGTACAGCATTGTGGGCTATCGCCCCGCCCCTTTTAAAGAGGGTCGCTGCCTAGCCGTGCCAACCTCTGCAGTGTGTGCCTGCGGTTCCTCGTCATGGCAGACGCACTTCTAAATAGACATGAGGGTGGTGTGGCATGAGGGCAGCTGAAGGCTGCGCAGGGACACTTTGGTGTGCGCTGTGGGGGGGAGGGGGGGGGTGGTCAGCATGTAACCCAGGAGAAGTGGCAGTGGAGTGTCATGCAGGCAGTGATTGTGCTTTGTTGGAGGTAGTGTGGTGCTTAGCTAAGGTATGCCATGCTAATGAGGGCTTTTCAGAAGTAAAAGTTTTTGGGAGGGGGGGGCCCCACTCTTGCCGCTATTGTGGCTTAATAGTGGGACCTGTGAACTTGAGATGCAGCCCAACATGTAGCCCCTCGCCTGCCCTATCCGTTGCTGTGTCGTTCCCATCACTTTCTTGAATTGCCCAGATTTTCACACAAGGAAACCTTAGCGAGCATCGGCGAAATACAAAAATGCTCGGGTCGCCCATTGACTTCAATGGGGTTCGTTACTCGAAACGAACCCTCGAGCATCGCGAAAAGTTCGTCCCGAATAACGAGCACCCGAGCATTTTGGTGCTCGCTCATCTCTAATCTTTAATGTAAGCCGGTAGCAATTCCACAAATGGTCTTAATGCAACGTCTAGGTACGTACTGATACCTTGTGTCAGGCTATCATTGCCTGCAACAATCGGTCGGCCTTTTAGGGGCGTCAGGCCTTTATGAACCTTTGGTAAACCGTAAAATGTCACTATTTGAGGTGTAGAGGAGAATAGATACTGAAATTCTTTATCATCAATTAAGTCATCCGTTTTAGCTTGCATCAAGATATTCCTGAGTTCCGTAAGAAAGGTGTCCGTAGGGTCGTCCTTCAGGATCTGGTAGTTAGATCTATCCAATAATATCCGAAGGCACATTGCCCTATATGCATCACGATCCATCAAAACTATATTGCCCCCCTTATCGGAGGGCTTAATAATTATAGTTTCATCCCTCTCGAGCGTTTGGAGAGCCATTTTTTCATCAAAGGTAAGGTTTTGATGCTTAAATTTCTTGTCTTTGGACAGCCTCTCAAGGTCCTCAATCACCATTGCTTCAAAGATCTCTACATACGGAGAATCCCCAGATGGGGGTAAACTCGTATTTTTTGATTTCAAGTTGGTGAACGGACCCTTACTAGGATCTCTCATATTCTCATTTTCCAGCGCTTCCAAGGCCAGAATGGCTTCAAGGTCCTGATGGTCCAGACCCAAGTCTGCACATTTTTTTTCTATCACGGATGGCACGATATCTAGAAAGGATTGATCACGCCCTTTTGTATATATAGTTTTAATTTATATTAATAAAGGTTATATTTTATTTATTATTTATTTGGGAAATTTACACAATCCATCTGCAACTTTAACTGCTATAGACCACTCTGCTCTCCATGTTCAGAGTACAAAATTAAAACATTTACGTTAAGGCACATTAATGGTTTCAAATGGTTTGCTACATTTAAGAGGAACCACTCCAAACAAATTTAATGTAGCTCATCACTCCACTTTCAAGATTTTCCCCAGTGGATTCCCCGAAATATGGAGGTCTAATGGGAAGCACCACCAAGTCGGCAGTGCATCACTGAATAGAAACTCAGAGACACTGAGCAGGGTTTTACAAATGATAATCATAGTCCCCTTTTTACATAAATCAGGACAGAAACAGCAAATTCAGCCACATTATGCAAGTATACAATTACATACTTTGACTGCTATCTATGCAGACTGGCCTATCAACACTATTGTTTCAGGTTCCAACCAGTTCTGTTTTTGTTCTAGGTGAGTCATACATCTGCCTAAAGGTCCATTTACACGGGACGAATGACCGCTCCTGCTGACCGCTCCGTGAGCGAGCCAGCCCTACAAGCTCACGTGCAACAGCACGGGAGCGCGGACACACAGGAACGAGTGTTGGGCATAGTTTGCCCTACAGTCGGCCCGTGTAAATGGACCTTTAGAAGCATGTCTGATACTTTTTTTTTCCCTCTATGGTACAGATTTTCCCCACTGACTGGCATTAAACCCACATGCAAATGTGCAGCTGAACTGTCAGCTTTCGATTTCTGCAGTGGATTAAGAATCAGATTTTTTAAAAATGAAAAAAAAAAATCGAATGGATCGGACAATTAATTTGTGTCACGGCCTTAGATGGCACTCTTCAGACCCCAACCCCCCCACGGCCCAAGCGTCATATGCAGCAGATCTTATGACGATGGAGACAGAATAACACCATTTGCAAAGTTCACATTTCAGATTTGCTGATGTGGTTCTTCAACATAAAACTTAAACATTCAAACTGGAGTCAAGAATCTGCAAAGCGGGAACTCATGTTAAGATACCGTACAAGACAGACAGAATGGGCAATAGTGAACCAAAGTATGCTGGACTCAATCCTAGAACTTATTCAGGCAGGCATTGGGTGTCAGTATTTAATAAGATCCGTCGCCATCTATTTGCACTTCTCATCTAGAGCAGCATAAGGTAGTGGCTGTTAAACTGTTTGCAGTGATGTCTGCTGCGTGGATCTCTACAGTAGTTTTGGAGAAACTTGCATTTTACTAGTAGTAGCCAGACACAGAAGTAGTCCTGCATATTCATGAGCTGCAGGCTAGTCACACCCACGAACCAATGATTGAAAGCTCTCCACTTGAGTGGTAGGCGTGGCTAGCCTGCAGCACATGAATATGCAGGACTAGTTCTGTGTCAGGGTGCTACTAATAAAATTAGGTGACAGATTCTCTTTAATTATACTACCAGAGGTATACACGCCTATAATCAATACTCTAACCACATTAAATAATGCAAGGTTCTTGGTATATAATTTCAACAAATTACATTGGCTCATCTACCAAAGTCCAGGTGACCAAGCTTTCAGATGAGTCCTAATGCCAGGTGGTTTAATCTCAACCTGGAAAAGTTGGGTTCCTACCTCTTAGAATGCTCCCCTCTTGGGGCTAATACCAAGGATTATACCACCTGGGATTAGCTTTAGGGCCCTTCTGTAAACTTGGTAACCTGGAAGTTGGTAGATGGGCCAATGTAATTTGATCAAATTATATACCAAGAACCTTGCATTATTTAATGTGGTTAGAGTATTGATTATAGATATGTATACCTCCGATAGTAAATTTATTTTGCGTGCTGTTGCCATTTTTGGTTTCTGCTTCTATTGTTGTCAGGGTAATACTGCGTACAGCACCAATCAGGCCCACCACAATGCCCCGTAGTCGGCGGTAAAGAAAAACACCACACACAGAGGTCTGGTATAGTTCTCCACACAGGAGTAACTGCACGCTTTATTGCAGGTTACATGATGTTTTATACCCTTTGTTACGTCACTAGGAGTGTGTAATTGTCTAATTGGTTCAAATCCATCGCATAACCATATATATATTGTCCGCAGTTCCGCCTGAGGCAGGGTTAGTCATATAAGCAGTTAAGTAGTCATTATCCAAATAAGGCACTTCTGGTTTTCAGTCTCTGTGCGAGAAATCACATAGTCAATTCTAAGAAAGCAGCCAAGCACGCGGTCAGCGCATCCTGTTCTTCTCTTAGTCTCAGGATATATTTCTCTGCCTTGCAAAGCTCTGGCATAATATCTGGTCGAGTATTATTAAAGGTCCATATTAAGTTTTTTTTCTTTTTGCATTACAACATTGCATAGAATTGCATACGTATAAAAAGAGGCACCAGGCCTCACACCCTCCCCCTCACTGCTTCCCCACTGCCCACACGGCCCTACTCTTAGAAGGGGAGCTCCCTACCTCACCCCAGAAGGAGGCCATGGATTCCCTGGGCTCGTCTTCTGGGCATCCATACCCTCCACCTGTACAAGTTGACACACCCTAGGATGCCCCCTCACCGGAACCTATGGCTTTCTATACTAGCCCTGGGCAGATGGGAAATCCGCTGACAATCCATCTAGGAGAGAGGGGCAGTCCTAGTCCATCTCTCCATTTCTTTGGTAACATACTGTAGTTGGCATTATCGGGACTGGATCCTCATCTCTTTCAAACAAGGGAAATGTTGGTGTCACGTTGTCCAGTCCCTTACTCAAACTCTTTTTGATCAAGGGGATAATGCACCTACAGTAAATCAGCAGAACTAACAAAATGATGCCCAGGATTATACCCACTTGAATCAGGACTTTCTGCCATCCCTTCAGCCATGAAAAGTATTGGTCCCAGGGATCAGCGATCCCTGAATTCTTTTTAAGTTCTTCTGACAGGCTGGTCAATTTTTTAATGGTGATAGTCACTTTACCTGTAGGTCCGGTGTTGTCAGGAATGTAAGTGCAGCAAGTTTCACCAATCATCTTACATACTCCACCTTTTTCTACTAAAATCATATACAGGGCCATTCTATTCTGGAACATCATAGATGCAGTGGGCCCTAACTTGTCAGCTAACCCTTGTAAAGCATCCCTGCTGTCGTTTACAAACCTCTGCTGATTATAATTGATATAATTTATCCAGTCTATGTTCTTGTTAATAGTGATAGCAAATAAGGACTCAAAGCCTGCCTTGACTAGGTCTCAGGCCTTGAATTCATCTGGCACCCCCCTAGGCACTCCTATTGCATATATATATATATATATATGCATCAAAACCACCACCTGGGCCATTAATTTCTCTCTTGATACGATGTGGTGTAACATATTTATTCTCAGTACGATCTGCTGGTAATATGTGTAAGTGCATTATGGCTTGGGCTATGGCACATTCCCCAGTCCACTCCCCTTTGAGCCTGGCACGTATCTTACCATCTCCACATATCAAGTAGACATCTCCCAAAGACTGGAGCTGTCTTTGAGCCCGGGCACCATCTTTCCTGCTTGCACAATAATCGTCAGTGAAGTTCCCCTAAGATCTGCCAGCACCATAATTAACAAAGTAAGTGTAATTCCCTGGGTAGATCGTGATACCTTCCCCAGGTCGGGGAGCCTCAGTAATGATGGGGTACTCCTTCCACCTCTCACACTTCATCCTGTTTGTGGTGGTGTTAGTAAATTAACTAATAAAACAAGTCTCATGATTTTCAGGCACCTCAAGGGGGACCGTACCCAGATGGGGCCTAGCACTACCGCAGACATAACAGCCAGTTTGATTATGGGTGTCTGCATTGTATTTCATCCATTCCAGCCATAGATTGCGGTCAGAAAAACCTGTCTCTATAGCGATGGTATCTTCAAAAGTAGGATTAGCTATAGCCATAACCCCGCCCTCTATTTTCACTTTGGGGGCAAGAGGATTCGTTGAACCTGCGGGCTCTGATAACTGCACCCATCTAGGGTTACCTTTCATGTCTGCGATTTTAAATTTTCCCAAAGGACTATCAGTTCCCTCATACATCCACGCCCCTATCAAGTAGTTACCTGCATCCCCTGGTCCCGGGTTCTCAATGGTCAATGTCAGCGGCATATTAAGCCCATGGTCCCCATTCCTGTAACTCTTTCCTCGACGTAGCAATGTCATTCGGTTAATCAGTGATTTTCAATTTTTGTCCTTATTTTGGGCGCTCTGTGGCTTATATCCCCAATCTTTCCCGGTATTCCAACCCACCACCCCCCAATCCTTGCATTCTGTCCCCCAGTAATCATCTGTGACACATATATACATTTCTCCTAGAGTATAGACTTCTAGACTTCATATTGCCTACTTGATTGTACAAGCTTGTCCTGATCCCTGAAACAGGGGGCTAGAGTACAGTAGTCAAAGGTGTATGTGGCTACGTGTGTGTTAGAGGAATTGTACAACAATGTCACCTCTCCTTCGTATTCCCCGGACCAAGGGTTCCAGTTTCCCTCCTTTCCTGCCCCTGACCGTGTGACGGCCACTTCTGCCCAGGCCCCCCCACTTTGCCCACAATGCGGAAAGGATATACAGAATCATGGGCTCTGTGCTTTGGGACCCAAGGCCTTTTTGCAGTGCGAGGCATGGATCCAGATGGGCTTTCCTTCAAGCTTGACTGCAGTTGGGGTGGTGAGCAACACCTGGTAGGGGCCTTCAAACCGGGGTTCTAGTCCTTCTCTCTCGAACTTTTTCACATAAACCTGGTCCCCTGGATTCAGATCATGACACTCATCTGTGGGACCTGGGAGAGAAGCGGAGACCGCAGCATGTGTTACTGACAATTCCTTGGCAAGGCCTATGACAAAGTTAACCAGAGAATCATTCCCCAAGCTCAGCTACTGTGGTATGTACCCTCCCACCCCCTGGGGGCTCCCAAACAGAATCTCATAAGGGGACAGTTTGGCCAGACCACCTGGGGTGGTCCTAACGGAGTAGAGGGCAATTGGAAAGATCTCTGTCTAGGGTAATTTCAGCTCTTGTGAGGCCTTCAGGATCTTATTTTCGGGTTGGCTTTAGGTCCCCCAGTGGCACACAGATACCAGAATCTGGGTAAGAAATAGAAGCATGGGAGGCGGAGCCAAGCAGGGAATGTGAGTGGCTGTGTGAGACCAAAGCTCCACTGACTATTACCAGCAATCCATCCTGTGACCAGTCTTACCTGGTAGAATCTGCAAGAAAAGGACTCCTCTGGTAGCTGAGTGGCAGCAGGGAGTGCTGGAACAGCCACAGACGACCATGACCCGCAGGAAAGACAAGGAGGGCAGTGGAGGAGTGAGCAGTCGGCAAATCCAAGATGGCCCCACCATATGTGCAGAGAGAGTGCTGAGAGGAGACCAGACGCCCCGCACTGACATGAGCAGGGAAGCAGCATTCAAGCTAGCCTGCTATGCAAGGGGAGACATGCTGCCTGAAGCAGGCTCAGGCAGCTATCAGAAGCTACAGGAGAGCCCTGAGGAGCTGGTGAATCCCTCTGCAAAAGACATACTACAGGAGATGGAGTGGGAGGGGGAAGGGAGGCTGCAAGCTGGAGGAGCCAGTACTAAGGCATGTGCAGGGAGCTTACAGAAGGACAGTATATACAGTATAGAGCCCACAATACAGAGCTCCATTAAAGCTACAGTCAAAGTCCCTGACACAGCAAAGCCCACAATGCAAGGCACTGCTGGAAATACTGCCAAAATCTATGACATCTTAGAGCCCACAATGTTAGGCAATGCTGGCAATACTGTCAGAGCCCATGGCATAGTAAGGCCTGCAAAACAAATTACTGGGGGAGCTGCTGTTGCAACCTCCATTACAGCAGAACTTACAATGCAGAGCGCTGCTAGAGCTACTCCTGCAACCCCTGAAGCAGTGGAGCCCACACTCTGAGATCTTGGGAGCTATTACCAAGTGCTCCAATACGGTGCAGGCCTTGTATCAGCAATTTGGCACTTTACAAGAGCACATGGGGCTGTTAAGACAGGACGTGCAGAAAATCTCAGAAAAAATGACTGCGGCAGAGGGCAGAATAAGCAACTTAGAGGATAAGGTGCTACCTATGCAACGTGAAGTGAATAAGAATGCGCAGAACATAGCATCTTTACTCGCTAAAGTTGACGACTTAGAGAACCGCTCCCGCAGGAATAATGTGTGCATTGTTAGGCTGCCAGAGAAAATGGAGGGCAATAACCCATGTGATTATTTTGAAAGCTGGATACTGGACTTGTTCGGTAGAAACAGTTTAACACCAATGTTCGCAATAGAAAGGGCCCACCGAGTCCCTACACGGCCTCCCCCTCCAGGGACCCCTCCCAGACCAGTCCTAATAAAACGTCTGCATTTTAAAGACCGGGACGCCATCCTGCACGGCGCCAGAGAGAAAGGCGATATAAGAGTCAATGGCGCCAGGATCTCCTTTTTTCCTGACTTCTCTAGAGATTTAAAAGAGAAGGGGAACTTTTATGGATGTCAAAAGGCGACTGCGTGATCTTCACACACCATATGTCATGCTGTACCCTGCCAGACTACGCATAGTAGCAATGGGAGAGACACAATTCTTCGACAACCCACGCTCAGCGTCAATCTGGCTGGATAGAAACGAAGCTGCACTACGAAATGCCTCGCGCTCACCACAGCAATCTGCAGAACCATTCCTTAGAGCATGACAGGGGAGGAGTCTTCTACAAGATGCTGATTAACACCTGGGAAAAATATGATCGAAGTGAAGAGTCGATGGTATAGGGAATAAAGGATGACGAAAAGGCTATCTGAGGAAGCGAGTTTCATCTGTTGCTTCTACTGCTTGCTTCACATCCTTATTTTTTTAAGTTCAGATTGTTTTGATATTAGACTTCTGAGCAGGCCGCCACTTTTTGCTGTTTGGTGGACTGACGCCTCGGTCTGTGGGAATTTACACAGATCAATAAGTTTTATGTCTAAAACCTGTTTTGTGTGGGAAATGTTTGAGTTTGTTTTTTGTCTCTCTTGTACTGCTGATGACTGCTGTATAGATGTAATATTCCATTGTGGGGGAACGCTGGAACTCTGGGGTGCCGCTGGACTCTTGACTGGAAAGAAGCCTTTTCATCATACCCACATAACAAAATATGGCTGATACATTTACGGTCATATCATGGAATATCCGAGGTATGGGAGATCCGGTGAAGCGTTTAGCGGTGCTTCAGACAATTAAGTAATATCACCCAGTGATTCTTTGTCTGCAGGTGACACACCTTTCACGGGATACGCTCTCCTCCTTTAAAGTTGGGTGGGCGGGGCATGGCTTCCACTCAGTGTATTCCACGTGTTCCAGAGGAGTTAGTATCCTCGTTCACAGATCAATCCCATTTGTGACTTTTGCACAGAGGGTAGACGCAGAGGGTCGATTTGTCTGTCTCCACTGCAAAATATTTGACTATGTCTGTCTTTTAATTTCAGTATATCTTCCACCTTCCTGTAGCAGTGTGGTGATGTGGCAACTTCTGGGCTTCATAGCGGAAACACCGGATGTCCCCATCTTGATGGTAGGAGACTTCAATTCGGTAATTGACCCCTACTGGGATAGAGTGAGAACACAGGGACCACCAGATAGGGGGAGTCTGACATCTCTAGGTTGTTTATTAGAAGAGACACTCTTGCTGGACGTGTGGCGCACTAGGAACCCAGAGGTCAGGTACTATTCGTGCCATTCCAGTACATACCAGACTCTCTCACGAATTGATTTGGCAATAGGCAACACATTGTTGTACAGGGAAGTGTGTGTGGTCCTTTACCTTCCTAGGGTGCTATCTGATCACTCCCCAATGCAAATTGTGGTGAGACACTCTGGGGGTGGTGCACCTACCCGCCCCTTATGGAGGTTCAACGCATATTGGTTAAACATAATAGGACATCAAGACCTGGGTGAAACTCTGAAGGAATATTTGGAGTTGAATGCAGGCTCTGCAAATATTACGGTACAGTGGGAAGCGATGAAGGCTTACTTCAGAGGTATCCTCCTGCAGCGGGTGACGCAAATGATGAGAAGACATAGAGAGCGGGGGGCAGAAACTGAGAGAACAACTGACGGACAGTGAGGCCAGATTTGTAGAAGTGGGTGCAGTGGAGGCAATAGAGCAGTGGATAATGGCCCAGGAAAAACTGAATTTATACACACTAGAGACAGCGGCACATAAACGCAAATTTAAAAAGCAGGCCTACTTTGAGGAGGGTGAGAGAGCCGGGCATATGTTAGCAGTGATTTCTCAAGCTCAGAGAGATTCCACCTACATCACAGGGATGAGAAACGAGCATGGTACGCTGGACACAGATTCGGCAGCAATTAGGGAAACGGTGAGGCTTTATTATGCCTCCCTGTACTCCTCCAGGCTCCATAAAACGCAAGAACAGATCACTCAGTACCTGGCAGACATAGACCTGCCGAGATTGACTGAGGAACAGAAGGAGCTTTTAGACTCCCCAGTGGAGTTGGAGGAGTTGCAGGAAGCATTGGAATCTATGCAGAATAGTAAATCACCGGGAGATGATGGGCTCCCAGCTGAGCTATATAAACAATATGCAGGGGTGCTGCTACCAAAACTACTAGAGGTAATATCAGAGGCAGGCGGACAGACAAACAGAGCTGCCACCATCCATGAGAAATGCAATTATACCAATTATTCCAAAACCAGGGAAGGACCCGCTCCTGCCGGACTCTTATAGGCCTATTTCACTGCTCAATGTAGATGTGAAACTCCTAGCAAAAGTCTTGGCTAATCGACTCTCACAGGTAGTTACGGGTCTCATCCATCCTGATCAAAGTGGATTTATTCCAGCCCGATCCACAGCGATTAACATACGAAGATTGATTCTTAATCTTCAGCTGCCAACGGATAATATAGGACGGAGGGTAATATGCTCCTTAGACGCTGCTAAAGCGTTTGACAGTGTGGAGTGGTCCTTTATGTGGGAAGTACTGAACAGGATGGGGTTTGGTCAGGCATACGTGAGACTCGTACAACTTTTATACACTAAAGTGAAGGCGTGCGTCACAGTTAACGGCGGCTGTTCTGAATCTTTCTCGCTGTACAGGGAAACAAGGCAGGGCTGCCCGCTCTCGCCGCTCTTATTTGCGCTTATAATCGACCCCTTGGCTAGTGTCTTAAGATCCTGTCCAGAGGTGATGGGGTTTAAAAGAGGGGAAGTAGAGGAGAAAATGGGGTTATACGCTGACGATCTCCTACTATTTTTGAGTAATGCAGGTGAATCTCTGGATGCAGCAATGTCGCAGATCAAGCGATTTGGTGAGTTCTCGGGCCTTAATATAAATTGGAGTAAATCTGACATATTACCAATAGATGACCCTGATCTTGCTGCAGCGGAAAATAAAACTCCTATGCAGTGCAAATCAGTTATCACATACCTGGGAGTCAAAGTCTCTAACAGTGTGATGGAATATGAGAAGCTGAATCTAAATCCACCGCTGGTGAAATTTAAGAAAAAACACAATGTCTGGGGCAAGCTTCCCCTGATGATTGTAGGAGGGTGAACCTAGTTAAGATGATATGGATGCCGCAACTGCTGTACCTGCTCCATAATTCACCTCACTGGATTACGCAGGGCCTCTTTTACAGGGTCAATCACCTATTCAGAGACTTGATCTGGAGAGATAAAGGACCTAGAATTAAGTTGGAGACATTGTGTAATCCTAAGGGAGATGGAGGACTCGCGCTACCTAACCTGTATCATTTTTCCTAGCTCCACAAATGCAACATTTTAGGGGATGGTAGACGGAGGACACGCGGGATGGGAGCTTTCGTCTCCTGAAAACTCATTTCCATAATGCACACTTATTTGAAGCCCTGGAGAGTTCTAAGTTCCGCAGTAGCCCCTAGAGTTTCCCAACTTTAACCCTCATGCATAGGGTTTGGTGGAAGATTAGAGACATAATGGGGGATCAAGGGTTTTACACAATATACTCCTATCTGGGAAAACCCAAGGCTACAAGAGTTAGAGAAGTTAGGGGGTTTTCAAGGGTAGAAGACTAGGGAGATTAGACGACTAACTCAGATAGTATCATATAAAATCTTTTGAGCAGTTGAGGGATGAATATGGTTTGCCGCACACTCAATTTTTCAAATATCTACAGCTCCGACATGCATTCCAGGCAGAGAGCTGCCTTGAGAATCTTGAATTCAGAAAATTGCTACCAGCAGAAATTGTAGGAAGTTCTACTAGTAGCAGGGGGAAGATATCTTAGGTATACTCCTGTATACAGGGTCAGATAAACCTGCGCTACCCTCTGGCAACGAGAAGTAAATGGGAGGAGGATATTGGGCCGATTGAGGAATCACTTTGGACGAAGTGTTACAAATGACTCCTAAATTGTCTCTGAGTGAGTCTCATAGGATATCACAAATATATCTGTTACACAGGGTATCCTGCATTTCTGTACAATATTGGTGTGAGAGATACCCCTTTATGTAATAGATGTATGATTCATACAGCGGACCTTATACACATGATGTGGCGTTGTCCTAAGTTGCAGAGATACTGGAGTGAGGTGTGCAGCCTGATCCATGACGTGTATGAAATACAATTGGAATTTATTCCATTGGTATGTGTTCTGGGCTATGTGAACGATGTGCCCCTAGACGAAAATGAAAAGATAGCAATGGCCAGGGTTTTATACTTAGCCAGAAAATTGATAGCACAACATTGGTTGGATGTGTGTCCCCCTGATCTAGTTGAACTTAAAAAGAAAGCCACTCAAATTCTAATTTGGGAAAAAAGTATTTATTGCAAAAGAAAGACATTACAGAAATATTACGGTATATGGTTCAAATGGCTGTATACCTTCGGTTTACTTGAGAATGACTTACTTAGAAGATAATGCTAATATCCACTGGAATGCATATATTGTGGAAGGGAAAGAGAGTGGAGAGGGAAGGAAGTAGTTGCGCTAACCTTTGCATTACAGGTAACATCGAATTACAGGGACTGTACCTTATCTATCTGGAAATATGGACAATCAAAGGACTCTGCAGCGTGTACTTAAATAGTACGAGAGAGATTTTGGATTACGTTTCTTGGGGGGGGGGGGGAGTATTTGGGGTTTTCTGTGTTTGTATTGTATGTATGTTGAAGGTGTCTTTGGGCGCCAGAAAAAGAACCTCTTTCAATAAAAAAAAGATTTGAATTAAAAAAGAAATAGTAGCATGAAGTTTCTGCAACAAGTCAGCCGCCAAGAGGTTGAGAGGGCATGTGGGGGAGACAAGAAACTGTGACAAAATAGTCTGGGTGTGGGGCTCCACCTGGAGGGGGGCAGTAAAGGGGGCCAATCTAGGCTCACCATCAACACCAACATAGGAGACAGTGTCGGGAGAAATAGGCAGGCCGACTCTTTGAACGTCCTCAGCTCTCAGGCTGGATCTCGCAGCCCCCGTGTCCACAAGGAAAGGAAAAGGCATGCCTTTTATCTCTAAAGAGGCAGTACAAAGTGGGCCAGAGGGTTTAAGGGTGGGCAGGGAAAGGAGGGGGTCAGACACTGGGGCTTCTGGTTGTCAACGTGGCTGCTGGAAACCTTGATTTAGAGAGCTGCTACCAGCAGCCTGAGGACCCCCGAATTGTTTGGCGGAATTAACTACTGCACACTGTCCTGACTTGCCATTATCCATAGGTGGGCAAGAGCGGCAGTCTCTTCTAATGTGGCCAAACTTCCCGCAGGCAAAACACTGGGGATTCAGTCCTTGGAGTCTAGGGAGTTGCTGGCCCTGTTGAGGGATATACTGGTGGGAAGCCAGTTGGGGGTGCAGTTGTTGTTGCTGGAGATATTCTAGCTGAGGCGGGAACAACTGCTGCGGCTTCTGGGGGGGGGACTGGTGTCTGTGGAGGAGCGGGCATTGGGCAGTGTGTTGGCACATGGGGGGCGTGTGTCATTGTCATAAGGGGGGCAGTCGGCATAGTGGAAAGGGTTTCTTCTCCTCCTCCATTCGTGAGGCATAACTGGACAAGCTGGGTCACTGTTTTCTTAGCTGGGAGCTTCTTCTCATATGACTTAGCAATAAGCAACAGCTGCTTGGGCTGCATGTCCGGATATTCAGGACATGCCTTAGCCATTGGCTGGCCAATCCTGGGTTTCAGACCTTCAACAAAGGATTTATTGAAGAGAACACGGTGTGTGGGCGTGGAAGCGTCAAACCCGTGGTCAGAAAACAAAAGGTGCAGCCTGGTGTAGAATTTTTCTACCGATTCCGTGTCCTCCTGAGTAGAATCCATGAGAGATGCAGTGGCGTCTGCTAGCCTGTCTTTCGCCCAGACATGCAGCTTATGACAGAAACTAACATCTGATTGATAGGAGGTGTCATTGGGGTCCTCCAGAATTGCAGTTTGGATAATTGTCCAGGTGGAACCTGCGGCTAGGCCGCAGACATGGGCCAGATCGCGGTAAGTTGCAGAGTATATTCCATGCAGTTGGCAGACTGCCCGGTATAAAAGCCATGGGTGACTTCTCTGGGTCTGGGAGTTGCTTCACCATGGCAGCAACCTGGCTAGGAGGTAACCCCTCATACCTGGTTCCCAGTGTTTTGGAGACCTGGATAAGGAGTGTGTCTCAACACTGCGGGGTTGGTTGGGTAGGGGCTGGCTGTTGATCAGGTGGCATAAGACGTGATAAACATGAGGGGCCCCTGATATAAGCAGCAGCTTCCTGCATAAGTGGGAGGACCTCAGGGGAATTTGTGCATTTGGGGATCTCCTTTAGGAAAGGCACAGGTCTGCGCGTCTTAACCCCTTCCCGCCCCATGACGTAAGGGTACGTCCTGGAAGCAGGGTACTTCCCGCAAAATGACGCACCCTTACGTCATAGGGATAGTGCAAGATTATAGCAGATCTCGCGTTATTCCACAGTGGGAATCGGCTGTCACTAGTAGCCGACCTCCTGCTGCGAAAGCGGGGGGCATTGGAGATGCGCCCACCAGCTGTAAACCTCTTCCCTGCCGTGATCTAAGTAGCCCAGCTGCTTGCTATGGCAACAGGACGCCAGACATCGCCATCCTGTATTGCCACTGCCTAAGATCGCTATCATAAGCGATAAGGCATGGCAGGAGAGAAGTTCTGCCATGCCTTATCGTAGCGATCTTCAGTCCTGCAGTGTAAGTCCCTCAGAGGGACACAGATTGTGTAAAAAGAAGAGAAAAATAAAGTACAAAAAAAAAAAGGTAAAAAAAAGTTTAAAAAACCTTTTTTTATGCTTTTTCTCATATTAGCATTAAAAAATCCCACCTATTTGGTATTGACGCGTCCGTAATGACAAATACAATAAATTGAACACGCCTTTTATCCTGCACGACAAAAACCGCTAAAAAACGCAATAAAAGTAATCAAAATAAACGTATGTACCCCAAAATTGTACCAATAAAAACTACAGCTCATCTCGCAAAAAATAAGCCCTCACAGAGCTCCGTCCATGGAAAAATAAAAAAAGTTATAGGGCTTTGAATGCAGCGATTTAGAAAAAAATTATAATTTTAAAAAGAGGGTTTTTATTGTGGAAAAACCTATAAAAAATAAGAATTTTAGTATCATAGTAACCATACCGACCCGCAGAAAAAAATGAAGTGTATCATTTATCCTGCATAATTAACGCTTAAAAAAAAAATCTATGACAGAATTGATGCATTTTCTCTCCCTGCGATCATAAAAAAAAATACAAGTTTTACAATATAGTCTATGTACTCAAAAATGGTACCAATAAAAACTACAGTTCGCCACGCAAAAAACAAGCCCTTATACGGCGCGCCGACGGAAAAATAAAAAAGTTATGGCTTTTGAAAAATGGAAATGAAAAAAATTCCAAAAATTGTTTGGTCCTCGACGCCAAAATAGGCCATGTCCTTAAGGGGTTAATGGTGTCTAACATGATGGCTATACAGTCCTATTTTGGGAATTCGAAAATACCTGTAGGGATCAGGGGAATAGACACTGAAGTAATCTCCGTTGGCAGGTAGCCAGGATACAGTCTATGGCAGTGTTCCCCAACTCCAGTCCTCAGGGACCGCCAACAGGTCATGTTTTCAGGATTTCCTCAGTGTTGCACAGGTGATGTAATTATTGTCAGTGCCTCAGACATTGCCACAGATGTTCTTATTATAGAATATCCTGAAAACATGACCTGTTGGGGGGCCCTGAGGACTGGTGTTGGGGACCCCTGGTCTATGGTATCCTGCAGGACAGCCGCAGAATATTGGTGGTTTCTGGGGTTATAAATGGGTCCTACTGCATGAATAATGACCCCACAGGGGAGGTCGCTAGGGCCGGTTAGAGCCAGGTCCCCTGGTCCGACAGAACCAGTCTCTTCTATCAGCTTATTACAGTTGCGTTGGATAATCTGGCCTCCCTTCCCCACTATCTGCTTGGCCGGCCAACCCCCCCCCTCCCTTGTGGCTAAGATTGGAGTTAGCGGGGTTGACTATAGCATCAGCATTGTGGGTGGTGATGTCACCTAGGCCTAAGGCCAGGGTGCACCGCCTGCCCAATAGGGGTACCAGATGGTGTTCGGTCCACTCCTCTTCCTCGGCCACGGTGGAAACTGGCAACAGGAAATGGACCCAGGCCAGACGCGACCGGTCCCATTGGCCAGGGGTGGACATAACTCCCAGGCCTTCCTGTATGGGGGAGGTCTCAGTGGAAATAACGGGAGGATTGGGCAAGAGAGGTTGGACACGGGAGATGCTTGGCCGTGGAGACAGGGTGGGTGGCTCTGGAGATCTGGCCTTGGAACGGGTCATCAGGAGAGCATCTCCTAGTGCTTGGGCAGTGGGTTCTGAGAGAGGGTCATAGCCTAGATCTGCCCTCCTCTGATTCATCCTCTCCACACACTCTGGGGAAGACGGGAGCTGTGCGAGGTCCATAGACAGGAAAAATAGGTGCTACCTAGAGATGAGCGAGTATACTCGCTAAAGGCAATTGCTCGAGCAAGCATTGCCTTTGGCGAGTACCTGCCCGCTCGAGACAAAAGGTTCGGGTGCCGGTGGCGGGCAGGGAGCTGCGGGGGAGAGCGGGGCGGAACGGAGATCTCTCTTCCCCCCGCTCCCTCCTGCTGACTGCCGCTACTCACCGCTACCCCGCGCCGCCACCCGAAACTTTCATCTTGAGTGGCTAGGTAGTCGCTAAAGGCAATGCTCGCTCGAGCAATTGCCTTTAGCGAGTATACTCGCTCATCTCTAGTGCTACCGTATCCAGAAGCTGAGGATGGCCACCAGGGGGCACATAATTCGAACCATCTTGCAATAGTACAGGATATAAGGATGTGTTGGCCGCAATGATGACACGCCCAGTACTTGCAGCCGTCACCATTCTAGGGTGGTGGCACTTCACTAACATACTTTCTCAAGCAAATAATAATCTTTATTTGTATAGCACCAACTTATTTATTCCGCAGCGCTTTCAGGCATGGATAAATGCAAAACAATACAACAATTACAATATAAGGTACATTGGGTTAGACACAAATGGGTTATCCATCCTTAACGTTCCCCAATTGTCCCTCTGCTCCTCTTCTACCCAACCTTCCTTAGCAATTGCAGCTAGTTTTTCCCTACATTTCAGCACTTTCTAGTAAACCTTTGTCTTTCAAGGTACCACTCTTGGTCCTAAGGACCTCCTCCTAGCCACTATACTGTAATCTACCATGTGAGTCCATGTCACACATCTTCAGGAAGGTTTCTTTGCATTTTACATATTGGGACCCTTGTCTCTCCGCTCGACGGTCCTTAAGGAGTTCCATCCTTTTGAACAGTCGTAGGCCGGCTTCACACGCCCCCCCCCCCCCCCCCCCCCCCCCCCAGAGGCCCCAATACTTACCTCCGGATCAGACGTCCTGCATGACGATTCGGAGCACATGCGTGACACGCCCACAGCGTCACATGACGCAGCTGCTGGTAGGCAGGGAAGCGGTCTCACGCTATCTTCCGCTGTGCTACAGCGGAAGATAGCGTGACGGGCTGCTTCCACTGACTGCAATAGAACCCATGCGCGCGTACACCCGCAGCAAATAGAGCATGCCGCGGGTGAGGACGGGCGATTTTATGGTGCAGAATTCCGCACTGTAAGCATTGTGCTATTAGGTTCAATAGAACCTAATAGCGGATTTCCACCACGTAATCAGTCCATGGGAAGGAGCCCTTAAACATAGTAAAGCAACACGTCTCACAGAGTATTTCCCGCTATCCCAAATTATCCACCCTGTACGGCCAGATTACCAAAGGTCTCTGCTTCTGTGAGGCTAACAACCTCTACAGATATAACAAAACTAGCCCTGCTACTGCTAAAGCACTACAGACTTAAGAGTACAAATAGACTAGTCCTTAGTGGGTGATTGGAGCACTTATGGTCCCAGAGCCTACGAGTTATCGTGTAGAACTCTTAACCCAACCCGTCCGGTTACAGAGCACAGATAGTCCCTTCCGCTGCAAGGCTAAGCATAAAACTCAACATAGGGAAATATGTCAGTCATACCTTGAGTTCTGTGAGTTGATCAGGCTGAGTTGCAGCAGAACAGCTTGCCTGTGGCGTGGATCCAGGTGGTCCCGGTTATCTATCTCCAGTGTCGACACCCCACATTCGGCACCAACTGTCAGGGTAATATTGCATACAGGACCAATCAGGCCCACCACAATGCCCCATAGGCGGCGGTAAAGAAAAACACAAGAGACGGAGGTCTGGTATAGTTCCTCGCACTTTATTGCAGGTTACATGTTTTACACACAGTGACGCAACAAAGGGTATAAGTGTCTAATGGGTCCAAATCCATCGCATGCGCATATATAATTTTATTCAGCAGTTCCGCACAGTTGGTCATATAAGCAGTTAAGTAGTCATTATCCAGTTAACTTACTTCTGGTTTTCAATCTCTGTGCGAGAAATCACTTAGTCAATTCTAAGAAAACAGCCAAGCACGTGGTCAGCGCTTCCTGTTCTTCTCTTAGTCTCAGGATACATCTCTCTCACTTGCAAAGCTTTGGCATAATAGCTGGTCGAGTATTATTGAGGTCCATATTAAGTTTTTATTTCCTTTTTGCATTACAGCACTGCATAGAATTTTCATACATATAAAAACAGTAATATATCCATATCTTCTACTCTATATAGTTCCCTCTCACTGTATGTTGCCGTCATGGTTTAACATGCACCTATAGATTTCTATTGTGATCGGTATTTGAATGAAGTTTCTTTAAAATTACTGCACAGCAGACATCACTAGCCAGTGGGACTGTCACCACCTTGTGCTGCTCTCAGCAACGACTGCAAGATGCTGACAGTCTCTAAGGCCTCCCTTACACGTTTTTGTACAGTATTTTCAGCGCTGCGCTAAACGCTGTACAACACTCCCATTCATTTCAACGGGGCTGCTCACACAAGTGTCAAAACGCGGCGTCTTCAGCACTGCGCTTTGACAGTAACACGTTCTTTCGCCATTTTCAGCCCTGCGTCGCCCAATGAAATGAATGGGCAGCTATTTCAGTACTTTTGAAGATGCGGTACAGCTTGGGGGGGGGGGGGGGGGGGGGTCACGTTTTTTGCAGCGTTAACCACACACACCAGTTTTCGTGGGGAGGGCTTGAAATATAAGCCCTACCCTAAAAATCTGCCCTAGCTACACTAGATGGGCAGATCATTTATTGCTGTAAGCGAGGTTTGAGAACCCCACCTCTAGCAATTAGTTGGCTCTGATTGGTGTATCAAGCAAGCACCGAGAACTAATCACAGCCAGCGAGCTGTGATTGGCTGAGACAGTCAACGAATGCCTGCGATTGGTGTATCGGGCCAGCACCGAGAACCAGAGCCAACTATTGCTGAAGGCAGGGTTTGCAGGGGAAGTCTAGAGCAGCGCCAGAGATCATCATCCAGGATGCTGACGGCACCTGCTAGGTGTGTATTACATCCCCCACCCCAGCTTCCTTGGCTGCGGTTTCAGCTGTGCTCAGGATGCTGGTAAAATGCATGCCAGCAAATCTGCAAAAACACTGGGTTTCTGCAAACAGCTGTGTGGGGGAGGCCCAGTCCTGGAAGTCAATGGGCTCATTCACATCTTTGTCCTTAAGGGGTTAAAAAGACTCACCTTTACCCTGCAAACTGGGCACATGGGCCAAGCATAGCTGACCTGCTGAGTCCAGAGATGTAGGAGTTACTTACTTTCCCCTCAATGGATTCAGCAGAGGCTGCCAGCACTTACAATGAGGAAGTGACAAGAAAGGCAGGTATTAACCCCTGCATCCCCAGACTTTAAAAGTAGGGGGCAGATCCCCAGTAATCTAGGGCTCAGGTCACATTCACATTGCAGTTGTCAGAGAGCAGCAGGAGTATCACTGCAGCAGGCTGCGCTATCTCCCCATCAGCTGGCAGACACTTACATACCTGGGATCCTGCCGGGCTGTGCGAGAGTCATCCAGCCTGCAACAGAAAGACAGTTATAAGCCATGGAACCCTCAGAGAGCAGCAGCAGCTACAGCAAATGTTCCTCCCACTGCGAACCCAAGCCGCCGTATAGGACCGGCTCAGGCTGTCTGGGGAGAGTCACTCTGGCACACCGAGCAGAAACACCCGACCACCTGCAGGCGGGGTGATAGTGAGGCAAGGTGTGCGCGGGAAAGCAAGCGCCAGGCTCACACAACCTACCATCTCCACCACGCTGTACCGACACGTGGAGGACGCTAGGAAACCAGCGACTTATAGCACCGCTGTCGTCACTTCCTCCCCAGGATAGGCGCGCTGCACGCCGGGAGTTGTAGTCTTCTGATTAGCGCGCCAAATGTAGGGATAATGGCATCTGAGAATGAATTGCTGCTGGTGCAGTGTGTTATATCCCGCATAGGGCACTGCAGTGTCAGCATGGAGGCACGAGAAACCGAGAGCTGTATATTGTATAAGGAAGGATGCCACGCCCCCTTCATTAGAGCACAAGTATCAAAAGTAGTTGCCCATAGCAACCAATTTGAATTCCCTTTCTCCCCTTACACATGGCCTAAACACTGCACACATTTTGCAATAGAAAATCTGCTGGACATCTGCATTGGTCCCATCCACTAAATGCTGCGGATTTCGCCATGGTTCTTGCGTAAATGCTGCATTCCAAGGGCTGAAATCAGCAGTATAAATAGACACGCTGCGGATTCATTGTGGAAAATGTCTGCACCCTGTGCAGGAGATCTCTGACATCTCCCCACGGCCTGTACTATAAGGCTGCCTGCACACCAACAGGTTTGCATCGTGGAATCTGTGGTCGCCTGATAGATAAATCTTGTCGCTGCTCCACTCTTTCATTGCATAAATTTCAATAAACTTTCTGCACAGGGTTAGGGTTAGGGTAGTGTCCCACGGGCGATCGCGAAATCGCAAGAAAATCACAGCAATATCACAAATTTGCTCCTGAGATGTCTGAGTGTCAGTGCTGCTCTTTTTTTGAAAAAACATTGCTGCTTGTAATGGGGAAAAGACAGCTGACTGCGCTCGTGGGGTTAATGATTTTTATTATTATAACAGAGCGACGCGTTTCGGCGGACATATACCACCTTTATCAAGCTCAATATACTATTCAACAAGAAAAGACATTTATATACAAACAGTTGCTCAAACAGCTGTTTGCATATAAATGTTTTTTTTGTTGAATAGTATATTGAGCTTGATAAAGGCGGTATATGTCCGCCGAAACGCGTCGCTCTGTTATAATAATAAAAATCATTAACCCCACGAGCGCAGTCAGCTGTCTTTTCCCCATTTCAAGTAATTTCTCAAGCACCTTGCGAGGTGCTTTGCTTGCTGAACACTGCAGCTCTCCGTCGCTCCACGGATCAGGGAGTTAAAGATTCCATTCAAAGCCGAACTGGACATCGGTGTCGGCAGGGTCTATCTGACAGATTTTCCCTGCTAGGCACCAGGTGAGTGCAAAGATGTTTATTAATGCACTGCTCTGAAAATCCTTTTTCCTTAAAGGGGTTGTCCCGAGCCGAAACGGTTTTTTTTAAATTCAATATTCCCCCCGTTCGGCGCGAGACAAACCCGATGTAGGGGTTAAAAAAGAAAACGGGATAGTCCTTACCTGAATCCCCGCGCTCCGGTGACTTCTTACTTACCTGGTGAAGATGGCCGCCGGGATCTTCTCCCTCGGTGGACCGCAGGTCTTCTGTGCGGTCCATTGCCGATTCCAGCCTCCTGATTGGCTGGAATCGGCACGTGACGGGGCGGAGCTACAAGGAGCCGCTCTCCGGCACGAGCGGCCCCATTCAGAAAAGAAGACCGGACTGCGCAAGCGCGTCTAATCGGGCGATTAGATGCTGAAAATTAGACGGAACCATGGAGACGAGGACGCTAGCAACGGAACAGGTAAGTGAATAACTTCTGTATGGCTCATAATTAATGCACGATGTATATTACAAAGTGCATTAATATGGCCATACGGAAGTGTATAACCCCACTTGCTGCCGCGAGACAACCCCTTTAATCTTCTGATAACTTGGCGCACCCCTCATTTTTATATTGCTGCTTGTGATGTTCTTGCAAGAAAGACAATATGACTATCTTATGCAAAAAATCGCAAGTTTGTGCATTGTGATAAACCGAAGGCTCCATAGGGAAGCATGGGCGATAAGAAAGGTCAAACCGCAGAAAGATAGGACATGCTGCCATTTGTTTTTCACGTAACTTTGCATTAGTGAGGAAAAAAAGTTGCAAATGGGAAAGAAACCATTGAAAAGCATGGGTTTCATAAATCTGCGTTTTCACTCACCCTTAGGGCTCATGTCCACGGGCAAAATAAGAATTAAAATCCGCAGCGGATTTTAACTCTTCTCCTGCCCGCGGATCCGCACCCCATAGGGATGCATTGACCACCCGCGGGGTAGATAAATACCCGCGGATGGTCAATAAAAGTGATTTTAAAAAAAATGGAGCATGGAAAAATCTGGACCATGCTCCATTTTCATGCGGGTCTCCCGCGGGGACGGCTCCCGCGGGCTTCTATTGAAGCCTATGGAAGCCGTCCGGATCCGCGGGAGACAAAAATCATATTTTACTCACACGCTCCGGTTCTTCTCTTCGGCGCCGCGCCATCTTCTCTCAGTCGCGGCCGGATCATTTTGCTTCGGCCCGGCGCATGCGCGGGGCACGTCACCGACGTCATCATGCACATCCGCCGAGCCGAAGAAAGAAGATCCGGCCGCGACGCAGAGAAGATGACGCCGCAGCGAAGAGAAGAAACGGAGCGGATGGGAGGTGAGTTTATTCTTATTTATTGTTATTTTCAGCGCTCATGTCCGCGGGGCAGGAGGGACCCGCTGCAGATTCTACATGGAGAATCTGCAGCGGATCTGATTTTCCCCGTGGACATGAGGCCTAAGGGCTCCTTCCCACGGACAGATTTCCGCTGCGTAATACGCGGCGAAAATCCGCCGCGTTGCCCGCAGCTATTAGGTTCTCCTGAAACTAATAGCTCAATGCTCACAGTGCGGAATTCCACACGGAGAAATCTCCCGTCCTCACCCACGGCATGCTCTATTTGCCGCGGGTGTACGCGCGGACGGCTTCCATTGCAGTCGATTAAAGCCCGTCCGTCACGCTATCTTCCACTGTAGCACAGCGGAAGAGAGCTTGATACCGCTTCCCCGCCCACCTCCAGCTGCATCATATGACGCTGTGGGCGTGTCATATGACACAGCCGGCGCGTCACATGACGCTGCAGCGCATGCGCGCCGAAGCGTCATGTGGGACTGAAGACTTCGGATCCGGGGGTAAGTATTGGGGTCTCTACGGGGCGCCGTGACGGGCTCTGCCGCGGAGCCCGTCACGGCTGTGTGCAGCCAGCCTAAGGCCTCATGTCCACTAGCTAAATGGAATTGTGGATTCCGCCGCGGAATCCGCAGCGGATTCTGCCCATAGAGAATCATTTGCCATCCGCAGTCCATTAAATTGATTTTTGCACCCGCGAATGGCATTTTAAAAGAATTGCGTTTTTCACGCGCGGGAGAAGATTCTGCGCGGATTGTATTTTTCAAGTGGACATGAGGCATGTCCACGGGCTTAAAATCCGCAGCGTTTCTCCCGCACGCGAATCCACGCCCCATAGGGATGCATTGGACACCCGCAGGTAGTTAAAT
This sequence comes from Eleutherodactylus coqui, assembly GCF_035609145.1. Taxonomy (NCBI): domain Eukaryota; kingdom Metazoa; phylum Chordata; class Amphibia; order Anura; family Eleutherodactylidae; genus Eleutherodactylus; species Eleutherodactylus coqui. The sequence continues at coordinate 161,853,883 of NC_089837.1, read as the reverse complement.
ACATGCGGGTGTCATTTTTCCAGTCAGGCGCGGATCCGCGCGCAAAAAAAAAAAGGACATTCTCCATTTTAGTGCGGGTCTCCCGCGGGGACGGCTCCCGCAGGCTTCTCTTGAAGCCTATGGAAGCCTTCCGGATCCGCGGAAGACCTAAAATAAGAATAACTTACCCGCAGGGAGACCCGTACCAGAATTAAACTCACCTGCTCCAGACGATGCGGTTCTTCCCTTCTTCGCGGCCGGATCTTCTTTCTTCAGCCCGGCGGATGTGCCTGACGCGTGCACACGGCACGCCGCTGGCGTGCCAAGCGCATCTGCCGGGCCGAATAAAGAAGATCCGGCCACGAAGGAAGGAAGATCCACATCGTCCGGAGCAGGTGAGTTTATTTTGATTTTTAGGCCTCATGTCCGTGGGGCAGGAGGGACCCGCTACGGATTCTACATGAAGAATCCACAGCGGGCCTGATTTTCCCCGTGGACATGAGGCCTAAGGGTGCATTCAGACCACCGTATATCGGCTCGGTTTCCACGCCCAGCCGATACACGGTGTCCTTCTCTGCAGGGGGGGGGGTGGAATAGCCAGGAGCAGGAACTGAGCTCCCGCCCCCTCTCTTCCTCCTCTCCACCCACCTGCACTATTTTCAATAAGGAGAGGTGGGATGGGGCGGGGCTAATTCTCAGAACTTAGCCCCACCCCTGCCCCACCTCCTTTCATTGCAAATAGTGCAGAGGGGTGGAAAGGGGGCAGGAGCTCAGTTCCTGCTCCTGGCTCTTCCATCCTCTCCCCCCCCCTCCCAAATTCAGACCAATATAGCACTTTTAGGTCGGCTTCACACGTGACCAAATGAGTCTTTTTTGCACGCGTATCATTGTATTTTAATACATATTTTGTGATTACGCATGGCAGGGTTTTTTATGCATGGAACACTAACACATCGCGATTTAAAAAGGTATTTAGCCAAACGAGGTCCAAATATGGACCTTAGGCTGCATTCCCACGAAGGTATATTGGCTCGGTTTTCATGCGAGCCGATATACGTCGTCCTCATGTGCAGGGGGGGAGGATGGAAGAGCCAGGAGCAGGAACTGAGCTCCCGCCCCCCTCTCCGCCCCTCCGCACTATTTGCAATGAAAGGAGGTGGGGCGGGGCTAAGCAGCGAGGAATTAGCCCCACCCCCGTTCTGCCTCTCCCCATTGCAAATAGTGCAGAGGGGCAGAGAGGAGGCAGAGAGGGGGCGGGAGCTCAGTTCCTGCTTTTGGCTCTTCCATCCTCCCCCCCTGCACATGAGGACGACGTATATCGGCTCGGCATGAAAACCGAGCCGATATACGTTCGTGGGAATGCAGCCTTACAACTACATACTAGTGATTTTCACACATAGAATTCTCGCAGCGGGACCCGACCCGAGCGTCTGCAGGGACCAGCGCAGCACTCACCTGCTCCTGCTGCTCCGTCTCTGTGATGTGCTGGCTGCCGCCCAGCTGGCGCATGCGCAGAGCGGGGCTGGCGGCCGGGGATCGACATTTCTGTCGAAATGGACACAAATCACGTCCGTCTGCATAGGATTGCGTTTTCTAACGCAATCCTATGGCAGCTTTCACGGGCGAAAATTCTGCGGGAAATTCCACCGCGGAATTTCCACCCGTGTGCAGGGGGCCTTAGTCTTCACATGCATAAAAACGTCTTAAGTGCTTTGAATGGTTTTAATAGTGGAAATCACTTGGCACTCGCCTGCAATTCTAATAAAATGTGAGTGCAATGCCATTTATGAAAGACCCCATATGAAATAAGGGGTGATTCTTTGCGAGGAATCAAATGTGTGAATTCAGCCTTAATCCTACGATTTCTGCTACGAGTTAGATGCGTTTTGCAAAAAAAAAAAAAGAACACATCACGTCACATTTCTGCAGCATGTGATTTTCACACATGGGAAATAAAATATAGAAAAATCGCACTTGCATGAAAATCATATTTTATTTTTTTTGCTGCCATAGGAAATAATGGGAGACTGAAACAAAATTGCCCCAAAATTAAAAAATCACTGCATATTTATAAACACATTGAAAGCACAAGATCTAACCACATTGCAATCAGTCAGATATCGCGTGTGTAAATCATCTGTGTGAATGCAGCCTTATTTAGGTAATCATTGCACCTACTGGTTAAGGGTGAATTCACATGAACGTATATCGGCTCGGTTTTCACGCCGAGCCGATATACGTTGTCCTCGTGTGCGGGGGGAGGGGGGGATGGAAGAGCCAGGAGCAGAAACTGAGCTCCTGCCCCCTCTCTGCCTCCTCTCCGCCCCTCTGTACTATTTGCAATGAAAGGAGGTGGGGCGGGGCTAAGTCGCGAGAATTAGCCCCACCCCCGCCCCGCCTGTCCCCATTGCAAATAGTGCAGAGGGGCAGAGAGGAGGCAGAGAGGGGGCGGGAGCTCAGTTTCTGCTCCTGGCTCCTCCATCTCCCCCCCCCCCCCCCTGCATACGAGGACAACGTATATCGGCTCGGCGTGAAAACTGAGCCGATATACGTTCATGTGAATTCACCCTTAAGCTCCCGCCCCCTCTCTGCCTCCTCTCCACCCCTCTGCATTATTTGCAATGGGGAGAGGCGGAACGGGGGCGGGGCTAATTCCCCCTGGAACTTAGCACCGCCCCCGTTCCGCCTCCTCTCATTGCAAATAGTGCAGAGGGGCGGAGAGGAGGCAGAGAGGGGGCGGGAGCTGAGCTTCTGCTCCTGGGCTCTTCCAGCCTCCCCCCCCCCCCCCCCGCACATGAGGACAACGTATATCGGCTCGGCGTGAAAACCAAACCGATATACGTTCTTGTGAATGCAGCCTGAGGGTGCGTTCACACGAGCGCATAAACGGCGCGTTTTTGCGCCCAATCGTATAAACGTGACCATCTGAGGCGTTGCTTTCCAATGTATTCGTTCTCACGGGCGATTTTACGGCGCATAAAAACGGCAACCCGAAAAAAAACGGAACATAAGCGACCGAAATACGCGCCAAAGCATATTCGATGGCCGAAAAGATAGTTTGCAAAGTAGGAACAAACGATAATACGCTTTCTAGCTCTGGTCATGATCGCCAAAAAACGTTCTTTCCAGCGATTAAACGCTGCGCACGTGCGAACGTAAATACGCCTACGCTCGTGTGACCGCGCCCTAAAAAGAATTTTTTAAGGCCATTGATGTCAGTGGGGAAATGCAGCATACAGGGAAAATAACAAGACTCACCTGCTGCCGCAATCCTCCCTAGTTGCGGGCTCCTAGTCCTTCGGTCTTGTGTTGACAAGCACTGCAGCAGTCATCTGGGTTGTTTACCGTGATCGCTGCAGCCAATAAAAGGCCTGAAAGTGACTATTAGGTTTTTGGGACGTCACTGGGCCTGCTGGCTGTGTGACATCACCAGTCAGATGCTGCAGAACTGGACTGCCGAAATGGTGGTCTGGCGCAATGGTGAGTATACTTGTTTTATATAGTTTGAAGCATGGGGTACCAAAAATATATAGAATAAATAATTCAAAAAAACGTTTAAAGTATCTAGTTGTATTATGTCAAAAGCATAAGAATTGACGGAGATGTAAGAGGTGCAGCAAAGCAGTGAAAGGAAATCTAGCGTCAGAAAATTGCCTGTTGTAACTTATGTTTTTAGGTTAGGCTGCTTTCACATCTGTGATGTGGGTTCCGTTTTCGTGCTCCGTTTTGGGAACACGAAAGGGAAATCCCCTGGTCTAAACGATCTAGCTAATGACGGAACCGAATGGACCTCATTTACTACAATGGGTTTTGTTTGGTTTCCGCTCAGCTGTTCGGCATTTTACTGAACAAGAAAGTCCCGTATTTTGTGCCGTATCTGCGACAGAACCTGTGAACATAGATATGAGAGCGGCCTTGTACGAAATTCACACAAATGTATTTGCACACTCAAAATTTAAGTGCGTAATACACAGATAATAAAACCTATTGATTTAATTGGGTTCATTCACATTTCCATATTTTGGTTGCACAAAAAACCCCGCAGCATCCTCTAATTTTCTGCACATTTGCGCACCAAAGGTCGCCGTAGAAGTGAATGGGGTGGTGTGTAAATGCATGCGCAATACGCAAGGAGATTCGTAATATGCTGCGTAACACATCTAGTACTCATTAGACGTATTAGCTATTTCAATTTGTATGTCTGTTTGCCACACTGAGGTGAACATGCCTGGCAATCACAAAAAGTACAGTAGATAAGGCTGATACGTGCGCAAAAAAGAATTCGTTTCGCAAAAACGCTAAGCTTGTGCAAGTGCAAATACACATACGTTCGTGTGAGGCTGGCCCGTAACATATTTTTTCAAAACTTTTGGTGGTTTTTGAGAGCGTTGGCCGGTGAAAATGTATTCTTTCTGTATGAAGTGATACATTTACTTAGGTGCGAGTGCTGCATTTAGTAGTTTTACCACCAGATGGTATTGTTTCACTAAGCTAGATTTAGAGTTGACGTTAAAGGGACCTTCACATAATCTTTGATGGTATGTTGGTTGGATATGTCATCGATGCTTGAACAGCGGCAGGGTGTAGCTATTGGGACATCCACTGATGGGGCCGTGGCATTTGGTAAACCACAATAACCTCTGTGCGGTTCTCTGGAAAAGCACAACTCCCAACCTAGTAATGAGTCACGTGTATTACTTGGTTGGGAGGATCAGACTAACACCAGTCAATGATGGCTTATCATGGGAATAGTTTTAACCACTTAAGGACGCTACCTATTTTGATCTCAAGGATGCAGCAATGTTATTTATTTATTTATTTTTTATTGTCGCATTCCAAAAGCCAAAATCTTTTTATTGTTTGGCGATATAGCCATATGAGGGCTTGTTTTTTGCAGGATAAGTTGAATTCTTCGATGTCACCACTTTGGGGTACATACCGTGTTTTCCCGATATGACCTACCCCACATTTTCAAGGGGTGGGGTGGAGAGGGTGGGCCTTTAAATATAAGCCCCCACCCCCGAAAATAAGCCCTGGCTAGGCCACATTTAAAAAAACAATACTCACCTCGCGCTGGTCTCCATCGCTGCTGCAGGCTGCCACTTCCTCCTTCAACCCGACAGAGCAGTTCTTCCTGGAAGCGGGGCTTGAATACCCGCCTCCAGGAACCTAATGCTCTGATTAGTTAATACAGTACCGCGTCAGCCAATGAAAGCCGGAGCTGCATTAATCAATCACAGCCATTTAAGACCCATTTACATGCAAAAATGATTGCTCAAAATTCGTTCAAAAGATAAGGAGAATTACAGTTTGAGCAATCATTTTGCATAAGCTACTATGGGCTCTAATGCCCATTAGTAGCTTATTAGCTTCATTTGCATGTAAATGAGCCTCCATGAGCTGTATACAAATAATAGCAGGTGGTTTGTTAACTGCATACAGCACCTATGTTCTGCCATGGGACTGCAGCTGAATACAATGTTATCAGTGCTCATGTGGAAAATCACAGTGTGCGGTCCCTGCTATCAGCTGCATAGCCAAACAATGGATTTTAAACTCAACATAAAATCATCGTTAGGCCAAAATTCAAACGATGGTAGCAATTACATGCAACAATTATCGCTCAATAGGCATTGTTTGAGCGAATTTTGAGCAATAATGGTCCCGTGTAAATGGGGCCTAAGGACATTTTTTCTGAGGGTCAATTTTAGGAAAAGAGTAGGGAAATTTTAGGGACTGATAAGGGATCAGTTTCTTTAATTGTCGGTGCCCAGCTTATGATATCCCGTACTTGTGGAGGGCTGTGTATGACACTGGTAATGTTTTGTTTTGGCTCAAGAGATGAAGTATGGCTGCAGGTAACTAAACTTGGCTTTTGGCTATTATGTTTAACCCCTTAAGTACATGACCTTTTTTTTTCCATTTTCGATTTTTCCTCCCCCTTTTTATCATAACTCTTGTTTATCCATCAACATTTCTGAGGGTTTGCTTTTTGCAGGACGAGTTGTATTTTTCAATGGTACTATTGAATGTACCATATAATGTACTGAAAAAATGTAAAAAATATTTTAAGTGGAGTGAAATGTAAAAAAACCTAAATTCTGCCATCTTTGGGTCCATCTTGTTTCAACAGCATACACATTGCAACAAAATCTTTATGCTTTGCGTCAGTATGGTTACTACGATACCAAATTTATATAGTTTTTTTCTGTACTACCTTTATTTTTTTTCAAAAGATATTTAATTTTTTTAAATTATTTTCTGCTGCCATCATCTGACATCCATATCTTTTTTACTTTTTCATCGACATATTTGTTCAAGGGCTCCTTTTTTGCGAAACGTCCTGCAGTTTGCATTGGTACCATTCTGGAGTATATATGACTTTTTATTATACTCTTACTTGCAGATGGGGGGTGACCAAAAAGCATAATTCTGGCGTTATTTTTTTTCCTTATGACAATTACCGTGGGGGGGTAAAAAAACGCATTATTTTGATAGATTAGTCTTTTACAGATGCAGCAATACCATATAGGTGTTTTTCCTTTATTATTTAGATTATTTTATTTTAAATATGGCAAAGGGGAGTTTTTAAAACTTTTATTAGCTTTATTTTTTTTTAATAATTAGTAAAACTTATTTTTACTTTTGTTTCAGTCCCAGGAGGGGGTAAGTACTTGCAATACTTTGATCGTTCCTGCAGTATGATGTAATGCCATAGCATTACATTATATGACAATCTGACAGGCATTCTATCAAGTCACACCATTGGCACGGCTTGATAGGCATTCTGACATGACAGCCCTGGGGCCTTTCAGAAGGTCCCAGGCTGCCATGACTCCCACATGGAAACCCGCGATCTCATTGCGGGGGACCGTACAGGACTCCCAAACATTGGTCGGTAAATTTAAATGCCGATGTCAGGATTGATGGCGGCATTTAAACAACTCCGATCAGCGGCGCGGCTTATCGGAGCTGTTGCAGGCAGGTGCTGTCTGTAAGAAACAGCTGACAGCCATGCTGTATAGAGCAAGATCGCCCCACGATCTCCCTTCATACATGTCCCGAAGCTGCAGGGTGTAGCTGTACGTACTAAAGCGTTAAGCTACAGTGTTGTGTTATTGTAGAGTTCTATAAGTTGTAAAGTTGCATTATAGGTTATATATATATATACAGTGTTGTGTCTTTGCTATATGCACATTGTTAAGGGTTATAGATAGCTTAGTGGTTTGTAGCGGGGCTTTATTAGCCATCTGGGACAGTGAACACTGGGCACGGACTGTTGGTGAGGTAGGCAGGGTGTTTATATGCTGCAGCTTGGCCCATTCTGGATAGAGACATTGAGCAGGCGTAGCTCCTGAGCTGCAATGTATGGGTGGTATTTGGTGGCTTGGGCTTAGTATAGGAATAGGGGAGGATTGTGATTATGATTTAATTCAATTTTGTTTTTAAGCTTTGTGTGTATTGAAAAAATTTAAGAAACAAAATAAAACAACTATAAAAAAAAATGGTAGTGAATATTTGTATAAGTTGTTTGCCTTCTAGTTTACAGTTGCGTTGATTAGGTTTCTTTTTACCTATTTTATTGAATTGATGTTAATTTATGGTCTGTTTTAGTTACATAATTTAAACCCAAACAGGTCTGAATTGGGTCATCAGACTGGATCTTTGATTTCTGTTGGTTATATTCTCTAATTACGGTTAGGTTAGTGTCCAGTTTCCCATGTTTTTATAATATTTTTAAGTTATAGGGTTGGAAGGGACAAGCTTTTTTAACCGCTGAAGGACAAGACCTATTTTGGCCATAAGAACACAACTATTTTTGGGGGATTGTCATCTTTACTTTTCAAAAGCCATAAACTTTATTTTTCCGTTGACACAGCCATACTAGGGTTTGTTTTTCACATGCCGAACTGGCGGAACAGTTTTCATTGGTACCATTTTTAGGTGCACGTAAGGTATTCTAAAACTTTTATTTTTTTTTTTTTCATAACAGGAAGAGAAAACACAGCCATTCTGCCATTGTTTGTCTTTTTTTCACAGCGTTAAATCATATAGCATAAATTACATGATACAGTTACAAAAATATTATAATTTTATGTTTTACCACTTTTGCACAATAAAACCCCATTTTTTAATTATTATTGTTTTTAAATCGCTGCATTCAAAGTCCCATAACCTTTTTAATTTTTCGTGGTCGGAGCGCTGTGAGGGCTTGACTTTTGGGTGAAGAGCTTTAGTTTACATTGGTACCATTTTGGGGTACATTTGGCTTTTTCAGCACTTTTATTGTGGTTTTTGAGAGCCAAAACTAACAAAATAAGCATTTTGTTCTCAATTTTTTTTTTTTACGTTTTTTGCTGTGCAGGATAAATAGTGTCTTGTACAGATTGTTACGGATATGCTGATGCCAAACATGTCTTACAAATAGGGAAACATGTATACAAATAGGGAAAATGCGCATAAAAGGTTTTTTTTTTTTTTTTTTTACACATATATTTTTTTTTATTATAGTCTTTATGTCCCTATAGGGGACCTGAACCATAGCAGCTCTGATCGCTATGATAATGTATCGTAGGACGTCTTTACTGCAATGCCTTATCGCTTACAATAGCAATCATAAGCAACGGCTAGCTGGGACACCAGTATCTGGGTTCATGTTGCCATGGCAATCCATCAGCTCTCTGCGATTACATCACGTGAATCCGATGACATTACAGAGGAAGTGTGCTCCCTCTGTAAACATTTTACATGCCTCGATCTATGGGGATTAACAGCGGGGATCGCTGTCCTTATGTAACTTCACTGTTGCAGCAGGAGCCAGCTATCAGTAACAGCCTGCTCCCACTGCAGGATCAAAAGTTGAGCTTGCACCATCAACACGATCTAAGTTTATTTTCTCTTGCGTTAAGTACCCCGCAGTCAAAAGTTAAACTTTTTTTGTTAAATGTATTCTTCTAACGTAATTAAACATAATCTGTTTTTGTTTTCAGATTGTAGAATTTATTATTCTGTTGTCTAACATGACTGTGAGAGCTGCTTTCATTTAACAGTATTTTGAAGATAAGCTTTACAGCAGCTTCATCGGCCATTCACACAATAAACAGGAGGCGACCCATTGACTTGTATTGGAGACTGTTCTAGACATGTTTTTATGATCTGTGTAGAGGTCATTTTGAAAGGAGGGGAGTTGATAGTCATAGATAATCACATATTGTGAATGGTGGATCTTGTATCTACATGTACAGTAGGTGTTACCTTTCAGTGTAATCCTGCCTTTTATGTTAATGAGATGACTGCTGCAAATCAGGAAGTATCCGACTATTATAAGGCTTTGTGGTCAGTATGAAAAATGCAGGATTTTAAGTTTAAAAAAAAAATAGATTGTGAACAATTTTCTTTATGAAATCACCAACAATTGTTTACTATGTTTAACACAAAAATTTGATTTATATAACTAGGTCATTTTCTGATGACACATTCCCTTTAAGGGGTTAAAGAGACACCCTGGTTATTCAATATGTAACTAGCCCCCCCAGTATATATAAATCAGCTAGTATTATTTTGCTTAGTTATTAATTTCTATCTGAATAATTCAGATGTGATCTCATGGTGACCCCTATGAATTGCTTGCCTTTCCGTTCTTAAAGGGTCGTCAGAGCTCAGTCACCAGAACTTCATACATGATGAGATTACATGGACTGTACCGGTAATGTTGTATCTTGTCTCCACCGAAACTAGGTTGGCCGCTGTCAAATAGAGGGAATAGCTAGGTGATGTCCACAGCTGGTGATGGTCAGCGCTGCTGCTGATGCGCTGGCGAACCCGCTGCTTGTGCCCTGGCGACCCCGCTGCTGGTAGTGTTGTGCCCGCACATGCCCTGCCAGCACTCCTGATGGAGTCAGCGCTGGCTGTGCCCATGTGTCCACTCTCAGTGTGGCCTCCAGCGCACTCCCTGCTGCACTCTCACTATCATCAGCCGCAGAGTCACTGTGGCTGCTATCCCTGTCCTCAGCACTGGCTGTGCTGGCATGGGCACTGTAAGTGTGGTTGGCGGTGCACTGCCTGCTTCACTTGCAGTCTCGTCGGTTCCGGGGGGTTGAAGGGGGCTCTGATCTCACTTCTTGTCCCCAATGTCACAGTCCCCGGCATCCCCGGTCTCGCAGCCTTCCCTTCTGTGCTTATGGGTTTCAGTGGTCGGCACAGCGCCTATTGGCACTTTAGTGAGGGTGTGTCTCCGGCAGCTAATTAGAAGCTTCATCCATTTCCTTAGCCTCACAGCGGGCAACCCATGTGTACACCTATGGCTCCACCCATCCTTCTGGTGGAGATACAGCAGTACCGACTGTACCACCAGGCTTTTCACCGGGGGTTGGCGGTTGTGGGAAGGCTTCTATCAAAGTTACCGGTGGCGAGCAGCGGCTGCTGCCACACAGTTGTAATGAAGGATATTACTGATTGTATATTTATGGTCTTTAGCTTTCTGAGGTAGATGCAGAGGTTATGTTACCATGCGGCAGAGGCTGCGCACGGGGTCCCGCAGTCAGGGCGCGGGGTCCCGCGGTTGGGGCGCATCCCCCCGGCTTGTTGTCTGGCTGTCGGGGGCGCGGATGGTTGGTCAGCGCGGTGCGCGTGCTCGTGGGTCCGGACAGCGCCGCGCGTGTGATTTGCGGATCCGTGCATGAGCTCCTGCATACTGGATCCTGCTGGGAGATGGTGCCTACCTCTCCCCTACCTCTCGCCGCCCCTGGGTGGAGAATTCTGTTTATAAGGCTGGCAGTGAGGTGCATTCACTGCCATTAATTGGTTTCCTCAGGTTGCTAGCTAGTCTGCATCTGTTGGTCTCCTGCCTTGTCAGCTTGTCTGCTATTCTGTTACCATCTGCCAGGTTGTTCCATCTGCCTCGGTACTATCAGTATTGCGTCGTGTTTGGTTCTTTTACATCTGCCTGTCCTGTCGTAGTCTACCCATTTCATCTTGGTACGCCAGCGCTCCTTCTCAGTCCCTAGATAGCGTAGGGACTGCCACCCAGTTGCCCACCTGGGGTTAGCCAGGAGTGGAGGCAAGTAGACAGGGACAGGGACTGCGGGTAAGATCCAGGGCAACCCGGGCTGGCGTATCCCGGGTAGATTACTGTAACATAATAACTGTTCCTTAAAATTGCCCAGCGGGGTTTGTTGTTTGCTCTCCAACCTCGCAAGTCGGTTGCAGGGTTTGGCGGGCGTGGTCCAAGACCTGTCCGGTCATATGGCGGCCCTGGAGCAGTGGCAGAATGTGTATGTTTCTGCCGAACCTCCCAGCCCTGAGCCTAAGTGTCCTCTCCCTGAGGTGTTTTCCGGGGAGAGAAGTACCGTGTTTCCCTGAAAACAAGACAGTGTCTTATATTAATTTTTGTTCAAAAAGGTTTAACTTTTTTACATGTATAGCTGCCTGGACACTATTTAAATTGACATTTTTAATTAACTGTTAGCAGGGCTTAATTTTAGAGTAGGGCTTATATTTCAAGCATCCTCAAAAAGCCAGAAAAATCATTTGGATCCTCAAAAATTCTGGAAAATTATGCTATGTCTTATTTTCCAGGTATGTCTTATTTTCAGGGAAACAGGGTAATTTCTTTGTTTTTCAGACTGTATTTCCAGATGCGGCCCGGATTCTCCAGTTCAGAGTCCCAGAAGGTGGGATTATGTCCCTTCTGCGGGGTCCCCCCCAGACATGGGCCTACTCCTTGCCCGAGAGTTCGGCTTGCCTGCAGTCTGTTGATTCGTTTTTTCGGGAACTGGGAGGTTTTTTTGATGAGCCGGGCCGGGTGGGGTTAGCAGTATCCCATCTCATGGCGTTACGTCAGGGGCAGCAATGTGCTGACGACTATTGCTCTAAGTTTAGACAGTATAATGTTGAAACCTCCTGAAACGATAGCGTCCTCAAAGATGTGTTTTTGTTGGGCCTTTCTGATGCTGTCAAGGATCTACTTATTTCCCATCCCGCTCCCACAACACTTAGTGAGGCGATGGAATTGGCAGTAAAAGCTGACAGGAGGTTGAGATTTAGACAAAAGGAACGACAGGCCTGTAAAACTAGGGAGTCCTATAGACCTGCTCCTACTTCTCCCATGCCATCTCCTGGAGCCCAGCCTATGGCAGTGGACCAGTTAAGTCCCAAGGAACGGCGACGGTTCTGGATGACACACCGTCTTTGTCTCTACTATGGGGAAGCCAGACATCGGGTGGGAACCTGTCCACCGAGGCAACTGCAACATCAGTCCGAACCGGCGGAAAACTACAGATCCTAGGCGATTGTCGGGAGAATCGCTTAGGATCACAGGTACTCCCTAAGTTGTTGGTGCCTTGTCGGGTTGGCTTCTGGGATTTTTTTCGGTCCGGTCAAGCCTTTATTGATTCGGGTGCTGCCACCAATCTGATTAATTTAAATTTTGTCCGACCCCTGATAATTCTCCACGCTAAAGTCCCCCATACACTTTACCAGTATTGATTCAACTCCTTTATCCGCAGGTGTTGTCCAATGGAGAACTCCCATTCTTCAGTTCACTGTGGGTGTTCTCCATTCTGACAATCTGTCCTTCCTGGTTATGGAAAGGATGTCTGTTGATATAGTGCTTGGTATGCCATGGTTGGCACAGCACAACCCCCAATTTGATTGGTCCACCCGGGAATTGACACATTGGGGGTCGTCTTGTCATACTCACTTAACTACCATATCCCTGTGCTCAGCAGATACCGTGTTTGTCCTGGAGTATTTGTCTGATTTCCAAATTTCCAGAAACTGTCTGAGACTTTGCCTCCCCATAGGGAGTTGGACTGTGGTATTGATTTGATCCCCAACAGTCCCATCCCTAAGGGAGCCATTTTCAATTTGTCAGGGCGTGAGCATGAAGCCCTTAAGTCCTATATCTCAGAGTCTCTGGCCAAACGACATATCCAGTCATCCTGGTCTCTTCTTTGTAGAGAAAAAGGATGGGACATTGAGGCCTTGTGTGGACTATCGGGCTTGGAATAAAATTACAGTGAAGAACCAGTGCTCCTTACCTCTGATTCCGGACTTGTTGGGTCAGGTGGTGGGGGCCCATTGGTTTTCCAAACTGGACTTAAGGGGGGCTTACAATTTAATTCGCATTCGAGAAGGAGATGAATGGAAGACTGTGTTCAACACCCCGTTATGACATTTTGAATGTCTGGTTATGCCCTTCGGACTTTAACGCCCCAGCTGTGTTTCAGGGTTTCATGAACGCGGTCTTCCACGACTTTTTGGGGGTGTTTCTGGTCATATATCTTGATGACATTCTAGTGTACTCCCCAGACTGGAATTCACATGTGCGGCACTTGAGGTTGGTTCTGACCCGTTTGCGCGAGTATCAACTGTTTGTCAAGTTAGAGAAATGTATATTTAGTACCAAACAAGTATCTTTCCTGGGCTATGTGATTTCACCCACGGAGATTCACATGGAGTCTGATAAAGTAGCTGCAATCTCTCAATGGGTCAGACCAGATAACCTTAAGGCTCTCCAGCGGTTTGTGGGTTTCACAAATTTCTACCGAAAGTTCATTAAGTATTACTCAGTTATTGTTCAACCCTTGACCGATCTTACTAAGAAAGAGGTCAACTTGGTGAGATGGTCGTCTGAGGCCCTAGAGGCTTTTAGTCATCTAAAAAGAGCATTTACTGCTGCCCCGGTGTTAGTACAGCCAGACGCGCGGCGGCCATTTTTTATTGAGGTAGATGCGTCTGAGGTAGGAGCAGGAGCTTTGTTGTCTCAGAAAGTCAGTGGGAGATCCGCGTATTGCCCGTGTGCGTTCTTTTCACTGAAGTTTAGCTCGGCAGAACGTAACTATGACGTGGGTAACCGTGAGTTGCTGGCGATCAATTGGCCCTTGAAGAGTGGCGGCACCATCTTGCGGGAGCTAGACACCCCATTACCGTGTATACCGATCACAAAAACTTGGTGTATCTTGCCAATGCTAAATGACTCACCGCTCTTTAAGCCAGGTGGGCGTTGTTTTTCGCCAGGTTTAATTTCGTCGTGACTTATATTCCAGGAGAAAAGAATGTGAAGGCGGATGCCCTGTCATGAAGTTTCGAGTCGCCGGAAAGTGAGACAGTTACTCTTGAGAATATCTTGGCACCTGGGGTGGTGGTAGCAGCTGTAGAAACCAACCTCGTCCCCCAACTACAGAACTGTCAGCAGGACGCTCCTTCGGGGGTACCGGAGGGCAAATGGTTTGTGCCAGAGACATTATGCCTCAGAGTCATTGAAGAATCTCACTCTTCGGTTTTCGCAGGCCATCCGGGTGTACAGGGGACTCTGGATCTTTGTTCCAGACACTTCTGGTGGCCAGACATGGCTCAGGAGATCCGCAACTTTGTTAAGAGATGCTCTGTATGTGCACGCAATAAATGTGAGCAGTGTCCTCCAGAGGGGCCTCTGAGACCGATACCGGTACCTTCGCGCCCGTGGTCGCAGGTATCGGTAGATTTTATCACCGACCAACCGGAATCTGGTTGTTGATCAATTCTCGAAGATGGCTCATTTTGTGGCGTTAAAGAAACTACCTTCGGCAATAGAATTTTCTAGGATTTTTGTAAAAGAAATCACTCGCCTACATGGGGTGCCTGAAAACATTGTATCTGATTGCGGGGTTCAGTTAGTTGCGCAGTTTTGGCAAGTCTTCTGCAGAAACTTAGGAACGTCGTTTTCCTTCTCGTCAGCATTCCACCCCCAAACCAATGCTCAGACTGAGCGGAAGAACCAAGATTTAGTGCAATATCTACGGTTGTTTGCTAGCGAGAGGGCTCATCAGTGGGCAGAGTTCCTGCTGTTGGCAGAGTTTGCGCTGAACAACCGCACTTGTTCTTCCACTGGGGTGTCTCCATTTTTTTGTGTATACGGGTAGCATCCTCGCTTTCTTACAGCGATTCCTACTCCGTCTGTCTGCCCTGCAGCTGACATCACCACAGATACGCTGCAAGGAGTATGGACAGAAGTACAGAAAAACTTGGAAGCAACGGGGGCTCTTATGCAGTTGCGTGGTAAGAGGAATCTATTCGTGTCTGGACCTTACAGCGTAGGGCAGAAGGTATACCTGTCTTCTAAAAATCTCAAAATAAAAGTCCCGTCCTTTAAGCTGGCGCCGCGTTATGTGGGTCCCTTTGTTGTCACACGTGTAGTGAATCCTCTTGCCTATGAACTGGACTTGCCAGCTACATGGAGGGTTCACAGGGTCTTTCATAAGTCTTTATTGAAACGTTTTGTCCCTTCGTTGATGCCAGTATTAGACTACTTTGTGTGTGTGCTTTCCTCTATACAGGCCTCCATGATCTGCCCTCCTTGAAGACTTGGATTCTTCCCTCCTCTCCCCATTCTGATCTGCAGCGTATAATATTCTCTAAGGATCAATTCACGGGCACTGGAAAATTTCTACTACGCCTACCACCTCTAATCTCTTGCAAATTTGCAGAAAAATCATGTGTTAGATGTGGATTTTGCGGTGGATTCACCACAGGTTGTATATCCATTACATTTAAAGTCGTAGAATCCACACAAAATTTGGCAACGATTCTTCAATATTTGCATGCTTGTTTGTCCATGTAAAAAATATTCATGATATTTGTAAAATCTCATCTGTTTGCCTCGTACTGTGATCTGCTGCAGATTTTAACAACGCAAATCCAAAGAGAATTCACGACATCTGAATTTATTCCAAGACTGAGAAGAAAGGAGAAAAGCAGACGGATATAACATAACCAGGAGAGGAGCTTTGTTGAATCTTTCAGAACCAGCAGGACAAACAGCTGAGTGATGGAAATAGACAGACAGTGCAGCAGGATAAGGGTATGAAATGTTTTAAATCTAGACCATTAGGACAGTTGTAAAGTTTTAAAGCCCATTTAGACACAACGATTCTCGCTCAAAATTCGCTCAAAGCCATCTTCTGAGCGATAACCGTTGCGCCTTAACTGCACGGACATCATGCAGTTTTTGTGCACGACTTGTTCCTCGCATAATTCTAGTTTTGTATTGAGCAATAAACTCTTATCAGCGGTGCAGGCTGTTATTACAGTCGGCAGCGCTGATAAGATTTTTTCAGCTAGTGTCCCACTGGTAGTTCACAGGGGACCACGAGCTGTAAGCACAGAGAACAATGTAGCTGTTTGCTTATGCAAAATAGCTGTATTGTTTGCCAAGCGATAACTGCAGTGTCCCACTCTGACTGTATAGCTCTTTAGTAGCTAACTAGCAACTATAGGCTATGCAAAGACGATCGCTCAAAACTGTCACTTAAGCTGTAATTTGACCAATTTTTGAGCTATCATCTTTCAGTATAAGTGGGGTCTTATACTTTGGAAGAAAAAAAAAAATCAGTGCAAAGGTGTTCATAGCCTTGAAAATGATAAACTCTGGCTGTACGGAGCCCCACTAGGGTCAGCATTTAAACTTACGGTGTTGCAGTTTGTATTATAAACTTAATCATCAGCTCCATCTACTGGAGCAGACATTTATCATTTAACTGTATGGTTATGTAAAAAGAAATTCAAAATGTAGACTTCTGAAAACTTGAGCTCTAATCTCCTATAAAGGAAATATAATTAAATGAATTAGCATAATATTTATGCTAAGGCTACACAGAGACTTGGCCATGACAGGGGTCACATGATCAAAGATTGCTCTGTGGCCTTCAGACCTTTCACTCACAAGTCAATAAGGTTGCAGTGCGAGTTACAGTTTGCCACTACATGACTCACAAAAAAAATCCAAGTATATTACTTGCAACCTGTGGGTCGTGCCCATGTCAACTTGTGACTCGCATTGCAAACCCCATTGACCTTAATGCAAGTGTGAGGTCACAGGACTGCACAGCGATCTGTGGTCTTATGAGCCCTGTCACAACCAAAAGCCATTGTGTAGATGTAGCATTATTAGGATAAACTAAAAGAAACAGACTTGAATATGCCGAAGGATTTGCATTTTGTCTTTCAAGATGTTATTGGTTTGTTAAGGTTACCATACACTTTAGATAGAAGCAAGTGGACGGCTCAACAACTATTGAACATTCAATCACCTGATGAATCATCATTTCGCAGACGCACACATAGTTTAGTCCATGTTCACCATTACAGTCGTTTAGACTGGCCATATATGTTTAATATGATACAGGGTGAAGACAAACAATCCTTCACTGAACAAAAATGGTCTTTTGCTATTGGACTGTTCTTTCTCAGATGTTTGTGTAACAGCTGACTGTACCCTATACATTAAAGTATCAGATAAACATTTTAAAGAGGTTTGTTCAGCTCTAAATGAGTGATGCCCTATCCATAGGAAAAGTCATCAATAACTGATCGCAGGGATTTCTCACCAATCAGCTGTTTGACAGGCCGTTGTGTCAGTGCATGGAGTTGAAAGCAGACAGCTCCATACACACTGTAGTATTGACAATGGCATTTATCCTGACAATCTACACATTGGTACTGTTCCTACAACAATACCTCCAAATATATGAAAATAGTCAAAACTACAACACAGATACTTGTCAGTCAGCGCTTAAGGACTGGACAGCAGACTTCTTGGTAATCTGTGTTGGAACAGCCTTGCGATTTGCTTCCATGACTTGAAGCAACGGTTGATTTTCTTCTTCGTCATTAGTAAAAAGTTTGAAAATTCATGGTCTTTGAGCACAAGCTTGTCATAAACATAAGAACCTGAAACTCTGCCCCAAATAAAGGTTTGCTAAAAGGAAAAAAAAATAGAGGGTGTCTTGCCTTGTAGTTGAAAGTTGAGTTTTTTGGGCCACCCTAATGTACACTCCCATCAATTTAAACGAAACATGAAAAATCAAGTGTTCATTAATATCATCAAGAGTCACCATTTTCGGATAGAAAATCCAGCTGTTCTCTTTCTGCAGAACTAACCTGCTTTTGCTAATCAGACATTGATGACCTGTCCTGAAGATAGGTTATCAATTATTTAGAGGCGAACAATCCCTTTCAAACACTGCCGATTTCTTTCCATACAGTATGATCATGGTCTGTCATCATTTGACCAATATGATCATTCATTGTTAAAATTTCTCCCCATCAATTTAGTTGAAGTTGTCCAATTTGATCAATTTTAGACTAATGTATATGGCCACCATTAGTCACAGCTGGGCAAAAGATTTAGTCTAGCAATATCTCAAAAGTATCATTTTGACCTTGAAAAGTGATGCCCCTGAATGACAGATCAGAGCATACACCGAGTCTACATCCTGTTAAAGTCTGATTAATAGAGACATTTATCATGAGCTGAGAGACATTTTAATAAACGCGTCACAAATATATTGCTTATAATGACAGTTTTTACATAGAGCCAGAACTTTGTCCTGCAACATTATTGATATGTCTGTCCACCAAAGTGTATACAAATTTTTGTAGTGATCAGCAATGGCTATGTGGGCAACTGAATACAACCAAATCTATAACTCATATACAGAATAGAATGGAGGTAAGTTGTTTACAGAGAGTCTCCAGACAAAGATCTTTATTAAACCCCTTTATCCTAACATACATATATGACTCCTTTTTACATTTCTCTTTATGTTTAATGCTATAAAATGACTATGAGAAAACCCTTGGATTAATCTATTGCAATTAAAAGTCACTCAAATATACGTGTGATTTCCTGTGTGTATCTGTTCTCACTCGGCATACAATGCATTCTTTGTTTCACAAAGTTTAGGCAACATTATGCCTTAACGAGTCTATGTTTGGTCCAGCAATCAATGGAATGACCTGGATGCTAAAACAGTGCAGCCAGAAAACAAGACATCAATCAAGAACATTAAAAAAAACCTCCTGTACTTCCCATGTAGACAGACCTTTACAGATGTATGGCTCCTGAAAAAAATATGAAGCTTCCCAGGACTTACAGAAAAACACCTGTTTAGAAAGACTGCGTGTCGTTTTATTTCCACAGACCATAAATTAGTACTCCAAGGTATTGTGACTGACTAATGCTCTCCAGAAAGCATCATTTAGAACGCCTCCAGAAAATGGAAAATTGCTCCACATCACTTTTCCATGCCTGGGTGGGCAGACACTTCTGCCCAATTCATCTCCACTATAAGTTTTTTGGAGAAACAAAATAAGCAGAAGATCAGTGAAGTTTGAATCTGCACATAATGTAATGTATACAGTGGGAGCTATTTACTAATACTGTCTAATAATTAGACAGTGCGAACAGACAAGACAGTCTTACAATGCACCAGATTTAGCACCATAGCTCTGCTGATTGATAAATCTATCAGATTTTTAAGACTGCCTGGTCTAACTTTATACCACATTTTAGTAAGCTAAGTTTCTGACAAAAATGGTGCCGTTTTTTGGGTGCACTGTGGCACGTTTAGGCTACGCACCCTTTTCTATGTAGAAACACCCCTTTGTTTCTTTCAAAAGAGTCTAAAACACATAGTAAATGTGGCGTGAAGCATGTTTGACAGTTTTCTGGTACAATTTGCAACAGAAAGCTTGAGTTTTCAATAGCTAATAAGCCCCAGTGTTTACCTGTAAAAAAACTATTTAAAGTGGAACATGTATAAGGGTGACGTTATATACCAGGGCCATTCAGTATAGGTCCCTAATAGAGATGAGCGAGCATACTCGCTAAGGACAAATGCTAGAGAAAAGGTTCGGGTGCCGGCGGGGGGCGGGGAGCGGCGGGGGAGAGCAGGGGAGAACGGAGGGAAGATCTCCCTCTCTCCCCCCCGCTCCCCCTGCTCACTCCCGCAACTTACCGCTCACCTGCGCTGGCACCCAAACCTTTTCTTCCGAGCAGGCAGGTACTCGCTAAGGACAATGCTCGCTCGAGCAATTGTCCTTAGCGACTATGCTCGCTCATCTCTAGTCCCTAACAGTACAGGTGGTAATAAAATGTCTGCTGTGCAGCTATTGGCCAGACCTGCACCTCGCATCCCTTTGCTTCATTTTAGATGCAGAAGAATTATCTGAAAGAGATCTCTCAGATATTATTTGCAGAGAGCATAAGATGGGCAAATCTGGTAGCCAATGGCTGCAGAGTAGGAAGTGATGTCAGAAGGGGCGTGTCTCTTTGTAATATTTCCTGTACAATCCAGTAACATGCACACTTTATGTTATAGTCCTTTAGTGTACAGTGCACCTTGGAAACTTGTATTTAATGACCAAAGTGAAAAAAATGAATGCCACTGGTATGCTAAATTTTTTGTTTGTCCAGTTAAATGAGGTTCTTGTAATTTGAGATCGGCTCGTCTGTTAATACAGCCTTGATGATAATGCATTAGTTCCACAGCCGCTACCTTACCTATGATAAGAATGGCCTTAAATGGTATAAAAAGGAGGTATGTGTCTGCAATAAATAAAGTAGAAGAACTTAAATTAGATATATATTTAAACTAGAAATGGAATTTGACTATTATATTGTAACTCAATTGACTATCTAAAGTACAAAAAGCAATTCAGTGGGGGGCACAATTATGGTAAGGTGGGTGGGGAAAGGGGGTACTCACTGTAAAATCTGACAGTTTTTCCCTGGTAATAATGGAAAGCCACTGTAAGATCTTAGCAATAATTGAGGGACCAATTTCATTTTTTTGTATGGGAAAATGGTTAGTGGCTTTGAGACCCAAGTCTTAATACTGAAAGAGTTATGAACAATGTTGGTCTAAACGTATATACCTGTACATATGAGACTTCGCCCATGCTTGAATAAGACTATACATATAGTTGCAATCAATGTCCATGTATAATTATAGGATTAGGAGCCACTTTAGGACCATGATGCATTCTGGGCAGGTCTCTCACACAGACTAGAACAATGTTGTTCCCCTTCATCAATGTGTAGAGGTAGAGGAGCAATAAATGTTCTAAAAACATTTCAAGCTCCGAACGGGAGAGGTCATTTTTTTCCAGCCACGTGCTCCACAGTCTCTCCGATTGTGTAGTATGAATTGTACAATAAGTGCAATGAAACGTTAACATTTGTTTTAGGACAAGATAACGATAGATGTATACATTGTGCAGCTTGAGGTTTCATTAAGTGAATTCAGAGGTACCTGAGCTTACAGTGGCCTAACCAATTGCTTGCCAGGGAGACAATCATACTACATAATATTAGTACAATGTACAGTGTAATACTACACTTAAAAAAAAAGAGACCATGCAGTATAGCAGTCTATTGTGGAGAATCTGAAATAGTAGTGGAGGATGCAGAAGTCAATGACAATAGCTGAATAAGATGGATTCTGCTCCAAGTGAGGACAGGGTCATGTGCAATGTGCTGCATGGTGAGCCCACGCCTCTGTGTTTGGAAACATGGGCACAGTCCCATAACGTGTTCAAGTCCATAGCACCCGACAAATGTTTATTTCCTTCCCCGGAAGAGAATAAATGTAGATTAGAAAGAGAATGGAGGTGGGTAAAAAAGAAAACAATCAAGTGACTCCTTATTTTTCAAACATAGAAGAGCCTGACCCTCGATGTACTGACAAGAAGCTCAGCATCGTAGAACTTGGTTTCTATAATGACGTTACCACTAGAAATGGAAGAAAGAAAAAGACTGTTAAGTTTCTCTTGCAGCACAGATACAGTATATCACTATACAGATCACATTCACAAATATATCTAGAACGTGAACTATCACCCCACGGTTTGGCAAAGGAAAGCATGAATTAGTTTTGGTTTACTACATTTCTTTCTCTTTATGGATTTCTCTTATTCATAGCTACACTTTGTGATTGTTCTCAGCTTCACGTTGATCTGCTCAAAGACATGAGGACATGTTTTACATCAGAATAGTAAAGGTTTAATGTCCAAAAGGCTTCTTTACTGTAAGAGCAGAGGAATGGGCTACTTCAAAAACTGGTTGCTGGAAGATTCAGTAAATGGACTTCTGGAAAGATATAGTTACTAGAAACCTAATACAGAAGGTTAGTTACATTTATAAATTCTTTGCTTGATCACCACTTGGGTTAGGAATGATTTTTTTCCCTGCTTAAAGCCAAGTGGACACACCTTAATAACCGGGATTAACTAGGATTCATCTTTTTGTTGTTTTTAATCTATTTTCCATGGACATTGTATTTTTTCCTACTATTCGTACCATTAAACTATAACTATAATCAGATTATTTTTAGTAGTCTTCTGGGATCTGAAGGACTACAAATTTATGAAAAAAGCCAATAATTTCTTGTGTAAAAGTCACTAAATTAGATTTTGAAATGTGGCCCTTAATATTTTAAAAACATTAAGTTTACACTACCCTAATGTTTCCATAGTAGAGACTCGCTGCTGGAATACAATTTTCAAAATTAATACAGCAATGGACAATACACTCTTAAAGGCTTTGGCCACTGTATAGGAACATTTTATAAAAGGTCACAAACCGTAGGTTGTGATGATAAAACTATATTTATAGCTTAAGCTCTGCAATGAAAGGTCCACTGCTACCCATGTGCGAGCTATGAAAACATTGTAGAATAGTAGTCTCTATGTCCATGGGACACAAGATTTACCCACATGACCACCTTTTTAGAGGTCTTGGGCTGCATCCACCAAAATGACATCTGTGTAACCAATCGTGATATATTTCAGATTAATTAGTCACTTTTGTAGACCAACGATATGCAATAGCTGGATAGACCATCTTCATTCAGCGCACTTGGTCTTCATCTGTCGAATTGAGTGGCATCAATTTAGTCTAGTTTTTTCTCTTTATTTATCTAGTATATGTGTGTTTGTTCTTCCTCTTTTTTAATTAATTGTAATAAAAGGTATTTTTTAAGATTATTAGTTGAAGGGGTCCACGTAGTAAATTTCTTGAGATTAGTTAGTTGGACTAATACTGCCTCTGTAAATTCTTGGGCTGCATCCCCTTTTGCACAAGTGCTGAATAGTAATTGAACGTGTAAAGGGCCACTATAGCGAAAATACATTTTTCCATCCCTGCTCCCTCACCTGGCTGTGACACTCTGGAGGTCTCCTTTGTGTATTGCAGCCACTTCCCTGCAGTGCAGCCTCCTGTCTGATGCTTATTAGGCACCATCTTCACTGCTCAGTGCCTACACAGAATTGGATGCAGCCAGGGACAGCCAAGGAAATCCTATCTTGTAGCCCAAGATGCTGCCTGCACACAGCCAAGTCGTATTCCGCATTCAGGATCCCGCAGCAGAATCTGACAAAGTGCCCAGCCGGTGACCCCAGCGCACCATCTGCAGCCTTCAGAATCTGTGCCATGGACGTGCCAGCTGGCCCACCGGCACACATGTGCAGTACAGATTATCCTGCGCCATCGCCAGGAGATGATGCAGCTCCCGCAACCTTTCTGTAATGAGGATAGTGGAAGGCCCACGGGTCAGACGGCTTCTATTGACTTCAATGGAAGCTGTCCACATGGAAGTCGTGCAGAATCGCTGCAATTTCTCCTCCGCTAGCGCGGGGGGGGGGGGGGGGGGAACAAAAACAAAATGCAATCGATTTCCGCTTGTGTAGAGGAAATCACATTTTGCCATAGCATACAATGGGTAGTATTTGCCGCGGAATCTGGAGGCAGAAGCCCACTCCGGATTCCGCAATGCAAATCCACCCGTGTGCAGGCAGCCATAGTCTTATCATTACAACTTAAAGGGGTTGGCCAGTTTATAGAAAAATTTCCTAACAGGTCATAAACTGCTAAGTGCAGCGTGTCACATCTCATAGTGACAGATGGCTAAATAAGTCAAAACTTACTGCTGTTAGACCCAGGTGAGTCAGACCACAGATCCTATACATTATGTAACCAGACTCAAAGTACTGCAGACAGCCTGATATTCTTTTCTCAAAATACATGGATACATTGCGAGGCACACAAAAATTGCATGGAAATAGAACCCATTAATTTCAATGGTTCTATTTACATGTGCGCTTCTCCTCTTGAAGCAATCTGCTATGGATGAGTAAAAATCGTGAGTGTACATGCGAGTTTCATGTGAGTGTGATAGGCTTTTAAAAATTTTCTTATTGTTAATGTATGAAAAAAAACAACATATGTTCAGTGATGTAATTGTTACGTTGTGCTGCTAGGACCTGTAGTACAATGGATTCTAGTAGCACAGCTACACAGGTGGTGAAGAATTAAGCTGGCTGGGGGTGGTGACTTCCTGCTAGCCAATCTCCTGGGTCTTGGCTTACATATAAACCCTGCTCTTGTCAGTGTCTGACTAGTGTCCTGAGTGAGCAGTCATGTATCCATGTCCGTTACAGCTTGCTGTGTGTTTGGTGTTCAGGGTGAGCAGTCATGAATCCTTGTCAGTTACAGCTTGCTGTGTGTTTGGTGTTTTGCTGGGTCATGCTGGTCCATTTGTACATTTATTTCTGTCAGTTTTGTGTCAGTTTTTTATGCTGGACTCCTGGTTAGTGTAGGGACTAGCGGTATAGCCAGGAGCCGTGAAGTGGCCCGCTAGCTTCCA
Organism: Eleutherodactylus coqui; assembly: GCF_035609145.1. Taxonomy (NCBI): domain Eukaryota; kingdom Metazoa; phylum Chordata; class Amphibia; order Anura; family Eleutherodactylidae; genus Eleutherodactylus; species Eleutherodactylus coqui. The sequence goes on along the minus strand of NC_089837.1, from coordinate 161,829,440 downwards.
CATTTTGATCAAAATGTCAACTAATACCTGGTATTTATATATAGCTTCTCACCTGTTACTAGTGGTTGCATTTTGGCTGCTGTATGCTGTGTTTTCTGGCTCTGTGTGTCCTGTTGTTCTGTCCCTGTTAAGTGGCATGTGTATGTATCCTGTTCTGGTGCATGGTTCCTAGGAGCAGCTAGGGCCCAGATCCGAAGACCTCTGAGCAGCCCTTTATTGGGGCAATGTCCCCGCTTAGGTAGGGCCATGTCATCCTCCCTGTAGCACAGGGTCAGTTGCCTGTGTGATAGACATGATAATTATTTAGTATAAAATGTCTATCGCTATTTGTATATAACCCAAATGTATTTTGCTATTGTAATGACTTTCAGCTCTGAGGAGTTCAAAGGACACACACAATCTAATCATGGTATTTGCTAGCCAATGGATGGGTGATGTATTTGCTCTAAATACATCGAAGTTGCTCAACCAGTTTCTAAGAAGTTAAAGGGCCATAGTGTCGTGTATATCCTGTGTGTTTACCTAGGCCCCCTTCCACTCTTCAAACACAAGCTAGTTAAACACATCTTGTCAACTACACAGAATTCCTTAAGGTTGTCTGCATGCTAAAGAATACAAAGTCCATACTATGGCGGACGTGAGAGAGGGTGGGCAGAGAGGTGGGCAGAGAGGTGGGGGATTCTGTATGATCCGACAAATGAGAATCCTATATGTTACTGATGTAACCTGTTGCACGCCCATTGTGTGTCTGTACAATAAAAGGCCCTGTCTGGCTGTTTCTGGACGGAGAGCCATTTTTAACATGAGATTCATACCTTGTGTTTGACTTGGTCAGTGTGCGCATACTGCTTCCACACAATTAGGAAAGCGACAAAATACCCCAAAGCCTGCTGGAGAAAACCGTAATCCAGCACAATTGGCGTCCCTCGGTGGGCGAGTGGATCTGTGAGGTCACAGCCTGGAACGTACAGAGATCGGCAGATGGCACGCAGAACTCAGGGGCCCGAAAATCTACAGAACACGGTAAGATTGCTTTATCTACCTGTGTCAAAGCTGGGTTCTGACTGCTTTTCTGCCTGTTCCTGAGCCAGACTGGACCTTCACTGAAAGACAGGTAATAACTCTAGTTCTGTCCACTCGGGAAAATCACCACGTTACCTGTCTAGGGGTATTTTGTACGCTGTGTATGCTGTTATGTCTGAGACGGTTAAAAATTGTGTATACAAGACCAAGAGATAAATTCTGTGAGGGTTAATGTGTCGGGAGGGCGGACTCGGCTGTTTAAGTCTGAGGGAACACGCCAGTGACACGTGCTCCTAGGTAAAACTAGTGTGAGGTTAGGAAGATTTATGATACGTATACTTACCATATGATTGAGCGTGTTATGTTCTCATATGTGAAAAGGTATTTACGGGTGAATATAGCCGTGCTTTGTGACGGCTGAAGCTCCAGAATATTGTTGAGGTTTTGGTCATTGAAAATAATCGTCAGTCTCTGTGTATAGCTAAATGTCCTGTCTAGATCGTGTACAAGAAGTGCTCTTGGGGATTACTAGACGGTGGGTTGATATAAAGGTAGATGAGATATATACCTTGGGTTGATATAAAGGTGGATATATATATATACCTTGAGCCGTTGTGGGTATTCTCCAGTAATCCCGTCTGTCTGCTATTATAGAAAGAATGTGCAGTGTTGATTATTGGGGGAGGGGTGCTGGTAAGAGAGTGGACTGAAGTTAAGCCACTAAGAGCACTTCTCAATTAACCCTTTCTGTTTACTTTGTCTTTCCCTGTGTTTTATAGAATTAATGCGTATTGTAATCTGAGTGGGAAAGAAGGGTTATATGGGAAGGATTTGAAGAAAGCAGATTTTACAAAAGAAACAGTACTGTGTGCAGAAACTTTGAATAGAATAGAATAAGCAGGTAGCATAGAGTTGAGCAAAGTGAGCAAGGACAAAGGTCATAGAGCTTGTGATTTGGTTACTGAACAATGGGAAAGGATCAGGAAAAGTTGCAGAAAGAAATGTTAGGTCATGGACAGATAAGATAGGCTGTAGAAAGTTTTCAGAAGATGAGCAGGAAGCCTAGCAGAAAGAAAGGTGTTTTTAGATTGCTAGAAGGAGGTATAATGTAGTTAAGAGATTGAAGAGGGGAAAGCATGTAGGGGGGGGTATGTGTATTGCTTATGAACAATGTAATGTCTTTGTGTTGACTGCGGCCCCTCCCTGTAATGGCGGCCGCGCTTGCAATGTTTACAATCCAACATAGTGTGACTCTGCAGTAAATGTAGTGAGGCCTGCCCCCACCCTGAAGTTACTTCCCCCCATGTGCTCACTTTCAGGGTGTGTGATGTTACTTCCGGTCCCTCCCCATCCGGGACAGGACCTGGCCCCGCCCCTTCCTCCTCCAGCGGCCATCTTGCCTCACCTGGAAGTGCTGCTACTCAGCAGCCATTTTGCCTCACCTGGGAGTGCTGCTGCCCCTGGCCCCGCCCGTTCCTCCGGCAGCCATTTTGCCTCACTTGGGAGATTTGTAGCCCCGCCCCTTTCTGCCTTCTGCATTTGGGAGGCCTATATTTCCCAATGCCACTGTATCCAGTGCTAACATCATGATTGTCTGAACAAAGGTTTTGTTTGACCAGACTTTGTTACGCTCCAAGATGTGGCCACTTTGGATGTGTGATAAGTTCAGGGAAACAAACCTTTGTGGAGATGCAGCTTGGGACATAGTAGATGACTAAGCTGGTTTATAGTGCATGGAAGATTGGAGTTGATGCATGGGGGGCAGAGGCTGGGAATACATGACAGGGGACGCTCTCTCATGTTCCCAGGGGCTCTGTTTTCCACTGCCCGCTTCTCCAATGGATGCTCAGACAGATGATGTTATGGAAGGCTCCTACAGATGGAATAATTTCCCTATAGTCACCCAGCAAACTTTTTTCATGCAATTTGATGAAGTAATTTTACTTTTAATGTGAAGAAAGAGGGACTGAATTGCCCAGAGTAGGATGTTAATTCATCCGTATTCTTTAGTTTTTCTTTAAGTCTTTTGTATATTCTAGTGTCAGTCTACACTGAAGCTATAATTATATTCCGACAGGAGAGTAAAAGCTAAACGCTGGTCATACCCTGAAATACTATTACACTGGGTGACGTAAAATTTGAATCGTGTGGCGCCCCCTTGTGTTAAAAAATGCTAACTGCGACCTGAAAAAAAAAAAAAAAAAAAAAAATTTTTTTTTTAAGGAGATTTTCGCTCAGACTTCGCTGCATACAATGTCACCTTGACCTACAAAGTGCTTGTTTTTGTGCCTCTTGGTTTACTAGTTTGAACGCAATGACTCTTTTTCCATTGAGTATTGCGGTTCAAAAGGGGGGAGGCATAGGTGATCTGGGTCATAGATGATCTAGGTGTTGTAGATCAGCTATTGGGTTTGGAAAAAAAAATAAATGATTTTGTGCTACAAGATTCCGAGCCATGTGAAATAGAACATCAGAACGATTATTTAGTACTAATTCAGTAAGAAACTGCAGATATGCAAACAGTTATCAGAACCCCTGTTGATAATGCATATGTTGAGCTTTTTGCAGATGGTACCAGGGTGAGGATTGATGACTCCACATCGGATATGCAGTGGTCACACAACAAGATGTCCTAGAAGCAGAAGCTCTGCCTCCGCATGTCACAGTACAATAAGCGGAATGGAAGGCCCTCACTGAGGCGTGTAGAGTGGCGAGAGGTAAGACCGGCAATCCTTTACACTGACTCCTGGTATGCATTTGGCATAGCTCATGATTACGGCCCAATATGGAAGGCCAGACAGTTTTTTACCTTAGCAGGACAACCAATTGAGAATGGTGCAACGGTACAGAGTCGCATGGAGGCCCTACTTCTACCTGACAAAGTTGAGAGTTCGCACCGATTCCTACACTGGAGAGGCGAGAGACGACACACTCGCTGACAGCGCAGCAAAGGCAGCGGCCCTCAAGCCGTGGAAGAAAGAAGAAAGATACTGACAGCATGAGTCAGTGGCAAAAAACTTTGGACATTGACAAAAATTTGGACTTTGATATGCTAAAGACTTTTACAGTTACCAGCCAGCAAGGAAGGAAAGAATAAATGGACTAATATGGGAGCAGCAGAAACAGGACAGCGTGTGGTGAACAGTCAACAGCACTTGCCCACCACAGTTCCTGTATCCCATGATGGCCCAGCTGATGGACGGAAAGACCCACCTAGTAAAGCAGTAATGACGACGACGCTTGAAAGAGGTTGGGCGACTTCTAGGTTCTCTGTAGCTGCTGCATCATTTGTCCGGTTTAGCATGATCTATGCCATGGGTAAGTCAGGGCAGAAGTAAATTTGCCACATCACACTTGCCGGGACCACTCTACCCATTTCAGGGATTGCAAATTGACTACGTTCAGCTCCCACTTGTTGGGAAGTATGAATACGTGCTTGTTGTTGATGTCTTTGCAGGTTGGAGGCCGACCCTGTTACCAAGGTAAACAAGTAGGTAACCGCAAAGAAGCTCATGAACGAGGTAAACTGTGAATATGGGGTACCAGAGGTGATTCAGAGTCAGACAGAGGTATAAACTTCGCAGGTGAATGTAACATGTCATGTCTGCTCTGGGTGTATCCCAGGCCTTTTACATACTGTACCACCTTTAGTGTAGTGGAAAGGTGGAGAGACGTAGTGGCACGCTAAAAAGTAAGATACTTAAAAATGACGCCACTTTGGAAAGACTGTCCTCCAATAGCCTTATACAGTGTTAGATATGAACCCAGGGGGGATTATACATTATCTCCCTACGAGATTGTTTGGGCTAGCCCCAAGACTAGGTCGTTACTATCCTCAGTGGTTACAATTACAATCTGATGTGTTGACTGAGTATGTGATTTCCGTTGTTAAAGAACTAACCAAAGCCTATGCACAGGTGTTCTCTTCCAGACTCAGAGGCAGACACTGGGACACATATCTTGCAGCCTGGGGATTGGGTGTGCGTCAAGAAGTTCCCCAGGAAGCACCCTCCTGAGCCCCGATTTGATGGCCCCTACCAGGTGCTTCTGACTACTGCCACAGCTGTGAAACTAGCCGAAAGACTTACATGGATCCACGCTTCATACTGTAAGAAAGCTTCAGATCCGGGAGACCAGTCTTAGTTGTGCCAAAGACGTTACTCTGGTTAGGGCTAGTGAGAGAAGAGGGTGGCAACTGGAATCCTTAGTCGGAAGAATATGTGGGTATGGTTACCTTCTGGTATAACTCGTTCAATGCTCAAGTAGCCGCATATTCCTTCGACTATTGTACTGTGGTCCCGTGTCTAGGCGCAAGATCCCACCGCAGGCCAGATTTAGCTCAGTCCAGCTGGTTATATGACTTGTATACCCGGGGAATACAATATGTTTGCGCCACTGATAACGTCTGGGGAGAAGACTGCCGTTATTGGGGATTAGTGGGATGGAACGCAGGAACAGACTAGTCCTATAAACCGCGAAGTGCCTTAAATAAGAAAAATAGGAGCGGGAAATCCCTAATTAGTCGTATAACCCTCCTTGAGAATAATAAGGACAGCAGGTATTGGAAGGCTGAACTTAGTATGTTGCTTGGTTTTAATGCGGTTTTTACATTAACCATGGGAGATCCAAGCCCGGGGGACGGGGAGACTTATAGTCTGGGGACATACCGGTACGGGAGGATAGATCCCTTAGGGAAGTTTAAAATAAGGGGTATGGTAGATGCAGCCGAATGGAAGCCTTCACTTAGTCCCGTGCCCATAATTAACCCCCTCCGCCGTAAGATAAAGACCTTGACGAACATGATGATCATAGCCGACCCTACCTTTTGAGGACACCTTGACAGTAGCGACTGGCTACTCTGACCAGAATCTCTGGTTGGAGTTGATGAGGTACAATGCTAACAGGAGCAACAAGTCTAACTGTTGCGTGTGCGGTAGTGCCCGACCACACTCGGGGATGGTCCCCCTAAATCTCCCTGTAGATGCTGAAGAGTGGTTTATTAGTCTCTTCACGAACATTTCCGCTAATTACACTGTCCGTGAGAAATGGAAGAAGGAATACTCTATAACTACTTAAGTGTTTTGCACCGGAGAGAGTATTACTGACTACCCTGGAAACTACACCTGCCGGGCAAATAGGCAGGGTGGAGGGAGATTTTTGGGGAACTCACCAACGGGTATTGCTCCTCCTACAGTATGATAGGAGGGGAATAGATGCAGAATCAGGTCCAGTCCTTAGGAGACGTTTACTGGCTTTGTGGAGACATGAGGTAGAGGACCCGCCTGGAGGGTAATTGGACAGGGGAGTGTGCCTTAGTAAAGCCCTTATGCTCCTCCACATCCTGTCAGACACCAACGTTTCCCTTGTTTGAAAAAGATGAAGAGCCAGTTCCGATAATGCCAACCACATGCGCTACCAAAGAAAAAGGAGAAATGTACTAGTACTGCGCCTGCCCCGATCTCCTAAGATGGATTGTCAGTGGAATTCCCATTTGCCTAGGGATAGTGCAGAAGACCTTAGGTTCCGGCGAGGGCACACCCTGTGGGGTGTTAACTTGTACAGATAGAGGGTATGGATGCCCGGAAATGAGCCCAGGGAATCCATGGCCTCCCTCTGAGGTGAGGTAGGGATCCCCCCCCCCTCCTAGGAGTAGGGACTTACGGGCAGTGGGAAAGCCCTGACGCAAGGGTGAGGCGACTTGGACGTGTTCACCATTAGGACTATCTCCAGGAGGGACATTGGTGTGGGTGAAGATTAGGGAGTCCCACGCCGTGCGTACCTGTGTACGCTACTAGTATTGTAACATTATGCTAGAGCGAGAAGAGAGACCCCTGGTGGTAGTTTTGATCTACACGTGTACATTGACGTCATAGGATAGCCAAGGGGGGTACCTGACAAGTTTTAAAAATTAGAGACCAAGTTAAAACTAGATTCGAGTCCATTTTCCTGATCATTATGGTAAATAAACGTTGACTGGATTAATTATGTTTATTATAATTAGCAGTGGTTTATAAATTATACTGGAGACGCCTTATAGGGACTAGTCGACCAATAGGACCTACCTCGACTATGACTTTTTTAAAAAATAGAATGGCCTTAGAGACGACTTTAGCTAAAAAGGGGAGTGTCTGAAAGATGATAGGGGAGACTTGTCATACCTACATCCTAGACGACACGTGACCCGCGGGTAAAAACGCACTTGCCATTAAAGAAGCTGACCGCACTAACTAAAAAGAGCTAACTTTTGGGACCAGCACTCGCCATGGATGAGCGGGTGGTAAAGGATCCTGGCACAGACGGGCGTCGCTGTTGTATGTGAACTGATGGTTATCTTTTCTGTTCTAGTCTGCTGTGTTATCCCCTGTGTCAGAGAGACCTGTGAAACTGATGCTGGAAAAGCCGCTCCCATCATGAGTTTGCTGGATGCATCCCCAGAAGGAGTGGACAAGTCCTACACCCCCTTGAAGACCCTAAAACGAACCTTCAACGCGCTCCAGTTATAGGCTCACGCGCAGAGAACTGTGAAAATTAGAGGATAGACATTTTAAGGGGGGATTGTGATAGACATGATAATTATTTAGTATAAAATGTCTATCGCTATTTGTATATAACCCAAATGTATTTTGCTATTGTAATGACTTTCAGCTCTGAGGAGTTCAAAGGACACACACAATCTAATCATGGTATTTGCTAGCCAATGGATGGGTGATGTATTTGCTCTAAATACATCGAAGTTGCTCAACCAGTTTCTAAGAAGTTAAAGGGCCATAGTGTCGTGTATATCCTGTGTGTTTACCTAGGCCCCCTTCCACTCTTCAAACACAAGCTAGTTAAACACATCTTGTCAACTACACAGAATTCCTTAAGGTTGTCTGCATGCTAAAGAATACAAAGTCCATACTATGGCGGACGTGAGAGAGGGTGGGCAGAGAGGTGGGCAGAGAGGTGGGGGATTCTGTATGATCCGACAAATGAGAATCCTATATGTTACTGATGTAACCTGTTGCACGCCCATTGTGTGTCTGTACAATAAAAGGCCCTGTCTGGCTGTTTCTGGACGGAGAGCCATTTTTAACATGAGATTCATACCTTGTGTTTGACTTGGTCAGTGTGCGCATACTGCTTCCACACAATTTGGAAAGCGACAAAATACCCCAAAGCCTGCTGGAGAAAACCGTAATCCAGCACACCTGAAACCTGTGTGCATGCATCTCTCTTGGTCACGATCATGTGGGCTCCGTGATTAGTTTGCCCACATGATCGTAACAATAATGCAATATTCTTGCAAATCGCATCTGCAGTAAAAATTGCATTTTTGGAAGTGCCATATCGGTTTGAGTTTCTCAAACAGATGTCACGCTAGCCTTTATAAGTACGACCTTATAAAAGGTTCAGTGTTCTTTCTTTTTGTACTTAACAGTCTTCTACACAAATAGTTTTTTTTATGCTGAACAATTCTCAGTGTTTAAGCATTGCTCCTTCCATTGGGTAACACTATAATATTTTCCATACAGACCCTATTCTGGTATATAGTAGCTGTGAAAATCAAGTGAAAATCAAAATCACAATCTTGATGAGAAAATGGACACTGAAATTGAGAGAACTTGAATGCCTTTACACGCTCTGGTGTTCTCTTGTTCAATAGAGTCTTCGCTACTGCTCTTAAAAAAACCCCTCAAAACAACGTTTGCATGTGAAGATTCTTTGATATTGTGATAGAATTGTAATCACAGTCGCACAGTGCAGACATGGGGTACTCATGTCTATATGGATGGTTCACTTGCTAGACTATTAAACAATTACCATTTATACACAGTGATTTACGAATCTTATGATCAAAATTTTTGGCATACCCAATGATGTGCAAATTGGATTTGAACTCTATTGTGGAATGGTATGCGTTATCAAAATATGTAAAGGCAGTTTTACTGTGCAGAAAGGAAGCAGGCTATTATAAATGCCTACTTAGATTTTAGATGTTAACTCAAACGAATGGTATATTTAAAAACCTAGTAATATAGTAGGTTAGGCCGAATGAAGACAATGTCTATCTAGTTCAGCTTGTTCCTCCCCCCCCCCTTGTTGATCCAGAGGAAGGCAAAAAAAATTAAAAATGAGGCAGAAGCCAATTTAGCCCATTTGGAGGAAAACAATTCCTTCCCAACTCCATAATGGCAGCCAGAATAATCCCTCGATCAACGTTTGGGTTCCTACCCGACTCCAGGACCTGGATCAACAACCCTGGTCTGCAAGATTGTTTACTCTACAGTCTGATATCAATCTTCAACTTCTAATGATATTTTAAGAAAGCTTCCCTATGCGTTTTCCACCACATTAACATATTTGCCAAGTTCTTACGTTAAAACATTAGCTGGCATCATTTGAGACTCCGGTGCTGCTTCTATCATGGACTGCCAGGTGTTCACAGAGTTGGGCATTACAAAACCAAACTCAAAGGACCATTCTGAAAAAAAAAAAACACAACAAAACAGCTTGAATTCATAATGTATTTGAATATCACTGATCATAACAAAGAACAAAAAAGCTGGCATGCAGATAACAGTATAATGGACAAGGATAGGATTCTGCTTTAAAACAGTGGTACAGTAAAATTTATTCAATGTAGCATCATCATAACTGATGAAATTTCAGATAACAAAGCAGTAAAAAAAAGCTAAAAATATAAATAATATATCTGCTTTTACTGAAAATGTTACTGCCATCTAGCTGGTACACAGCTTATTACTGGTTAGATGGTAAGAAAAAAATATAAAAAAAACATAGAAGAGCAAGGGGGGAAAAAAGCTGAGGAGGCCTTTTTACAGGTTAATGCATTAGATTTAATCAAAAATAGTGAAAACAATTGACTGGATGCCATAAGCAAAGGTTTCAATTTTGCTACTAATTGTGATGACTTTCCAAGATAAAAAGTAGCATTAATATGAGAATAGTCACCATACCTTCTAAACACTGCCCTTTAAAGTAGACTTTTTGTTCTAGCCTAAAGTTCTCCATCTCTTCTTCAGATGCAAAGTTTATCTCTCTGGACACAGATTTACATTTTAGGATTTTCTTGGGAACTCGAGCTATAGGAAGAAGTAAACAATGTAAAAATACATAAAGAATCATAAAACCATTACGCCATTTAGATTTACCACTTGTTAAAGGGCCACTCTGGTGATTTTTTTCATTCGTTATGTAACTAGGGCCCAATAATGTTTCTCAGTCTGTGTGATGCTATTACATGGACCCTACCAAAGAAACTGCTTAGGAGGGACACAGACCCTTCCATCACAGTTACTGATTATGATCACACAGTTTGTCACACATTTATAATACAGGAGATCACAGCTCACTCTCCTGACTGTATACTTATGGCCTGTAGCCAAGTTAGAAGAGTATAGATGGTAATGATAAATAAAATTTCACCAGGCAGGCAGAAATGGTCTAGCCTCTAGCTAATGCTGTGCTGATGAATCATGTGATTGATGCGAAAATGAAACCAAAAATCTCACCAGCAAGAGGCTGTAGTGCAGGGAAGTGACTGCAATAATACAGAGGACACCTCCAGAGTGTGACAGGCAATCAGGTGAGAGAGACACAAGGATGGAAAAATGCTTTTGCCGGAGTGGCCCTTTAACATTTTGATTATATAGATTACTAGCTGATATACCCGGCTTCGCCCGAGTTAATTTGGTACTGGTGTTTATCTGGTGTTCACACGGAAAATCTTATGAAGTCGTGGTTACTTTAGAGATACCGGAAAAACATATGTTCACCATTTTGCATAGTTCTCTGCGTTACCCAGGAAACACCACGGGGAGATAACCATGCGACGTTTCCTTTATATAAAATGACATCAGGAAGTGAGAGAATTAGATTACATACGTAAAATTTGGACACTAATTCTTTTGCGCTTAGAATTGAATAATCGAGTTGGGACCCATTAGCTTTTCCTATTTATGACATAATCAATGCTCCTCCCAAATTTCCCGTTTCTATGACACCGGAAAGTGAAAAAATTACATTCCGTACGTAAAATTTGGACGCTAATTCTTTTGCGCATAGAATTGAATAATGGAGTTGGGACCCATTAGCTTTTCCTATTTATGACATAATCAATGCTCGTGCCAAATTTCCCATTTCCATGACACTGGAAAGTGAAAAAATTACATTCCGCACGTAAAATTTGGACGCTAATTCTTTTGCGCATAGAATTGAATAATCAAGTTGGGACCCATTAGCTTTTCCTATGTATGACATAATCAATGCTCGTGCCAAATTTCACGTTTCTATGACACCGGAAAGTGAAAAAATTACATTCCACACGTAAAATTTGGACGCTACTTCTTTTGCGCATAAAATTGAATAATGGAGTTGGGACCCATTAGCTTTTCCTATTTATGACATAATCAATGCCTGTGCCAAATTTCCTGTTTCTATGACACCGGAAAGTGAAAAAATTACCTACCGCACGTAAAATTTCGACGCCAATTCTTTTGCGCTAGAATTGAATTATCGAGTTGGGACCCAATTTCTTTTCCTATTTTGGAGATAATCTATGCTCGTGACAAAATTCATGTTTCTACGATATCGGGAAGTTGGAGAACTTTTGGCGAGTCAGTCAGTCAGTGAGTCAGTGAGTCAGTGAGTCAGTGAGTCAGTGAGTCAGTCAGTCAGTCAGTGAGGGCTTTCAGCTTTATATATATATAGATAGATGTGCTCTCATTAAAAGCAAATGTAAAACGCATCCAAAGAATGTCATGACTCTGGTTTAGGTCTTTAAGATTCTTTGTCAAATATTTTTTTCTTTTTGTAAATCAATTTCTATCTCCTCTTCCTGTTAAACATTCCTATTGGGTCTGAGAATAGCCATCTATTGTTTACTCCCAGAAAAGTTCTTTACATACTGGCAAGGAGTATGATAATGCAGGGGGTATTGGGGGCGTGGGGAGTGGGAAACAAATATTTTGGTTGATAATTATCTTAAACATGATGGGTGCTATATAAATAAATTACCTGACTTCAAAGTATCTGTTATTAAAAGGGAAACAGTCATCATTTTTGGGCTCAAAGGGGAGGGCATGGGGAGTTTGAGGAGCTGTATTCCATACTCACCAGATTCCCCATTCCTGCACTGTGTCCACGCAAAGTTAGCGCACACACACATATGGCTCTGTGCATGAGCTCTGCCATTCATCTCTTCATACATGAACATGCGGCCCCTTCCCTGCTCTGTGCTAGAATGTATATTAGTTAGCATGGAGCGTGAGAGATCAACATCAGCTCAGCGGTTGCGAACAGGTGGAGGCGTGTGAGAGGTTGCGTATAGGCAGAGGCGCATGAGCGGTTGCATACGGGATAAGCGGTTGCGTACGGGCGGAGGTGTGTTTGGAGTGTGATCTAGTCAATCTTCACTACTTCCATAAGTAAATTATAGATCCCCATTAGGATGAGCTCCATGCCTGACAATGCCATCCAGTGTGCTGCTTGTGCAATGTATGCGCTCCTTGACGAGCCAGTCAAGGGTGCATACTGTTGCGCAAGATGCGTGCACGTCGCACATTTGGAAGCCCAAATCCTGGATCTAAATGAGCGACTGGCAACACTGAGATCCATTGACAACATGGAAAGGAGTTTGCTGCTCACTGAGCAGGCACTCCCTTAGGTAGAGGCGGAGGCGTATGGTAGTTTGGAAGAGCAGGGGGAGCAGGCAGCTAGCTGGGTGACAGTTAGAAGGGGTAAAGAGAAGAGAACCAAGGAGGCTAGTTCTGAACTGGCACACCCCAACAAGTTTGCAAAGTTAGCAGATGAGGGGGGATGCCATTGCAGAGCCAGCACTGCTGCAGCACGACATGCCATCTGAACGCCAGGGAGATGACTGCTCCAGTGCGAAAGGGACGGGGAGCGCAGGGCAGGTTAGACAGGTCCTAGTGGTGGGGGACTCAATTATAAGGGGGATAGATTGGGAAATCTACCACAAAGACCGGAATCGTCGAACCGTGGGTTGTCTTCCTGGCGCTTGAGTTGGACACATTGCAGATCAGATTGACAGATTACTGTGAGGGGCTGGTGAGGAACCAGCGGTCATGGTGCACATTGGCACCAATGAACAAATTAGAGGTCAATGGAGAGCCCTCAAAAACTATGTCAGGGACCTAAGATCCAAGCTTAGGGCAAAAACCTCCAAGGTAGTTTTCACAGAAATACTACCTGCTCCACAAGTCACACTAGGGACGGGCTGTATCTTCATGGGGAGGCTGCAGCTGTGCTGGGGAAGAAGATGGCTAGAAGGCTGTAGGAGTGCTTAAACTAGGGACTGGGGGGGGGGCAAAAAGACAAAACAGGGAGGGGGGGTAGACAGTGTAATGGGAATGGGGGTCAAGCAAAAGAGACCGTGGGGGTGGTTTGGGCCTTGGTTCTGAAGATATGTCAGTGGAGTCTGGAAATGTGGGAGATCAGGACTCTTTTGAGGAAGCTCCTTGATAAGGGGTCCTCTTGACCCATTTTCAGAAGCGCCTGATGCTCAAGGACTGCTCAACTCGGGACCTGGTGGTAGGGTTGCATTTATTGAATTCAGACAGGATCCCCTTGAAGTTTTGGGACTTATAAGCACCACTTCCACTGGTGACTATATGTAAGGGGTAACTTGAAGTACAGGAGAGGAGCTCTGGGGATAGGAGTTGTACCCATGTAGAGAGCGACAATGTGCTGGAAAGAATGGAACATTTCCTGCTTCAGTGCTCTTTTAATATAGAGGTGTACAATCAGGTGGGAGCCTCTACTGGTTAGTCTAGGTTGGCAGGCCTTTCCTATGTGAAATGGGGCATTCAGAGACCTTGGTGGTAGGGACTGATGAACTTTATTGCTAGTCAGCCTAGTGGTCATGTTTCACATGTGGAACGCATGATGTTTAGTCTCAACAGAGCAGGAAATCCTTCCATGGATGAGGTTATAGAAACCTGTTGGATGACCTGGTAAAGGTGTATTCTTTGAATCATGTGAGGTCGGGCAGAGATCTGGCATCTCTCCTGTGGAGATTGTCTTTCATTAGGGTTATTTTAGGGACGGAGTAGATAAATTTCTGGACAGTTTTCTCTGAGGGTCCGTTTTACAGAAGGTTCAGGGAAATTTTAGAAACTGGTAAGTCTAGGGATAGGATGTCTTAATTGTCAGTGCCCGGCTTAGCAGATGCAGTCCTGGTGGAGGGTTGTGTGTGACATTTGTAGCTTTTTGTTTAGGTAAAGAAATTAAGTAGTAAATAAATACAGTGGGGAAAAAAGTATTTAGCCAGATACCAATTGTACAAGTTCTCCCACTTAAAAAGATGAGAGAGGCCTGTAATTGGCATCATAGGTAGACCTCAACTATGAGAGACAACATGAGAAAACACATCCAGAAAATCACATTGTTTGATTTTTAACAAATTTATTTGTAAATGATGGTGGAAAATAAGTATTTGGTCACCTAGAAACAAGTGAGATTTCTGGGTCTCAGAGACCTGTAACTTCTTCTTTAAGAGGCTCCTCCGTCCTCCACTCATTACCTGTAGTAATGGCACCTGTTTGAACTTGTTATCAGTAAAAGACACCTGTCCAGAACCTCAAGCAGTCACACTCCAAACTCCACTATGGTGATGACCAAAGAGCTGTCGAAAGACACCAGAAACACAATTGTAGCCCTGAACCAGACTGGGAAGACTGAATCTGCAATAGGCAAGCAGCTTGGTGTGAAGAAATCAACCGTGGGAGCAATAATTAGAAAATGGAAGAGCTACAAGACCACTGATAATCTCCATTGATCTTAAGCTCCACGCACGATCTCACCCTGTGGGGTCAAAATGATCACAAGAATGGTGAGCAAAAGTCCCAGAACCACATGGGGGAACCTAGTGAATGACCTGCAGAGAGCTGGGACCAATATAACAAAGGCTACCATCAGTAACACACTACGCCGACAGGGAATCAGATCCTGCAGTGCCAGACGCTTCCCCCTGCTTAAGCCAGTACATGTCCGGGCCGACTGAAGTTTGCTAGAGAGTATTTGGATGATCCAGAAGAGTATTGTGATAATGTCATCTGGTCAGATGAAACTAAAGTAGAACTGTTCGGCAAAAACACAACTCACCGTTTTTGGAGGAGAAAGAATGCTGAGTTGCATCCAAAGAACACCATACCTACTGGGAAGCATGAGGGTGGCAACATCATGCTTTGGAGCTGTTTCTCTGCAAAGGGACCAGGACGACTGATCCGTATACATGAAAGAATGAATGGGGCCATGTATCGTGAGATTTTAAGTGCAAACCTCCTTCTATCAGTAAGGGCACTGAAGATGAAACGTCTTTCAGCATGACAGTGATCCCAAGCACACCGCCAGGGCTACGAAGGAGTGGCTTCGTAAGAAGCATTTCAAGGTCCTGGAGTGGCCTAGCCAGTCTCCAGATCTCAACCCTATAGAAAACTTTTGAAGGGAGTTGAAAGTCCGTGTTGCCCAGCGACAGCCCCAAAACATCACTGCTCTTGAGGAGTTCTGCATGGAGGAATGGGTCAACATACCAGCAACAGTGTGTGCTGACCTTGTAAGGACTTACAGAAAACGTTTGACCTTTTGTCATTGCCAATAAAGGATATATAACAAAGTATTGAGATGAACTTTTGTTATTGACCAAATACTTTTTTTTCACCATAATTTGCAAATAAATTTGTTAAAAATCAGACAATGTGATTTTTCTGGATGTGTTTTCTCATGTTGTCTCTCATAGTTGAGGTCTACCTATGATGTCAATTACAGGCCTCTCTCATCTTTTTAAGTGGGAGAACTTGTACAATTGGTATCTGACTAAATACTTTTTTCCCCCACTGTATATATGACTCTGTCACCTACTTTCAGCTATATAAGCTAAGCTTATGGGCTGAAGGTAGGTGACCCACTGAGTCAAGGGATGTAAGTCTTATACTTACCTTCTCTGTCATTTTACCAGTGTCACCTCTGAAAGCCACTGCTCAATCCGTGGAGTGGCACACAAAGTAGACTGCCCATTCCAATTTTATAATGGGCGGACTACTTAACAGAACTTCAATACACTGAAGCGGCAGCTTCCAGTGCTCACACTGGGTGAATGACAGGAGAGGTAAAAAACACTTATATTCCCGAACTCAGCGGGTAACCTATTTTCAGACCATAAGCTTACCTTATATAGCTAAAGGTAGGTGACAGAGACTCGTAAGTTTTTAGTTTTTTGTTAAAATAAGTCATCATTTGGTTTATGGTTTTTGTTGTGAAGATGTGATCATTCAATTGCTTGGATCATTCACTGCATTACCTATGTAGTGCATTTAACTAAGCCTAGGACAGCAGAGTATTAGACTCTGCCAGAGGCAGGGTCTAATAGACTGAGTTGCATGGTAAACATGGAGGCCTTTGTCAGGCTTTTGACTGCCATGACAACCCTTTCGTACCTTGTGATCACATTGTAGGGTACCAATGGGTGACAGAAAGCTCCTTCCCCTGTCATCCGTTTACATGTTGCAGTTGCTATTGATTGCGACATGTAAGGAGTTAATCTGCCAGAATCAGAGGTTTCTCCTTTCCTGGCGGTTAGCGCAAGAGCCTGCCAATAGTCAGCCAAGCCACTGCCTTAAAAAAAACGTATGTGCAGGTTTAAAGCCCATTAGGGAGGTCAGTAAAAAGGCGTATTCGCTGTCACTAAGGGGTTAAGCTAGATGGGTCAAGGAATAAACATCAACATGCAGAAACATCCCATGCCTATAAAAAAGTGATTCTTAAATACATACTCCTGTAATTGGAAAGACCAACTACTTATGAGTCAGTTTGATGGCAAAAATACACCATGATGACAAAAGAAGGATAAAAGAAATTTTCCAAGTCACTGAATATCCCTCTAGGTACAGTAAAAGTGCATTTCAAGAGAAAATCTGTAGGGGCATGTGTATCAGGGTTCACCATTAAACAGCTACACATGCCCATCACATCTATTGTCTGAATAGCTGTTAAGTAACTCATTTTGTTTGCAAAAAAATGTGGATACGTTTTGTGACACAAATGGGGGGGGGGGGGGGCAGGGGAGTAAGTGAACCCTTTGGAATACTTACTACCTATCCAGAGCATAAAAGATAAAAGTTTGATTGGTACAAGTTTTACCACTGACCATGCCCCATCCTGCTTATCAAGATATGACATATGCCCATATAATTACACATACTATACTATACATGCACACTTTTTATTTTTTTTAAGACATGCCGATGAAACTACTTTTGTATGATTTTCTGCGATGAGATATTCCTGGCCATCCTCTCTGGATTTTCTACAGTAGTCCCCCATCATATGTGTATGCCATTGTCCGCAGTTCTGTTCTTCCATGTTCCTTATTTCCTGGTGAAACCTTTTACCCTGTTCTTCACTTACATCACCAAGACAATCTGGAAGTCCATCCAAAATGGTTGCAGGTCCTACAATCTGATGCTCATGTTACACCAAATGTTTAAAAGTAGAAGCATAGTTCACGGCCTTACAGTACCCAAGGAAATACTTTACAACCATACAAAATCACGACCTCAAAGTTGTCCACTGAATCTTGGAAACATTGGGGGACCATAATATATGCTAGGGGGCCACAAAGAAAATTTAAGTTTGCATACAGTATGTTGAAATAGACTTGTGCAATGACATTAAATACTGGCTGCGTGCCGCACATAATATGCGCCAAAATAGAACATGCCGCAATTTTCTTGCGCATGTAATTTCGTGTAAGTGGCAACTTTGCCACCTATGGGATATTCAAACAGCGTATTATGTGCGTGTGTAATATGCCATGACCATACCCTTGTGTGAGACATGAGCTATACAATGGTTTGTGTGCTATTAGTTGAGTTAGATTCTGTTTGTCTATAATTTTGACTAGGATAACAATTAGACCACTTTTATTAGTAATTTAAGGGGTTTTCTGAGACTTTACTATTGATGACCTATTCCCAGGATAGGTCATCAATAGTTGATCGTTTGAGGTCTACTACTCGGGATCCTGGTTAATCAGCTGTTTGACCACATTGACAGCAAGCCAGGCAAAGGTGGAAGCCAACAGTGCTGTCCACGTTACTGTGGCCCGGGTTACTATTGCAGAAACAACTTCCTGGGTTGCTGCAATATGTACAGTCTCGAAAACCCCTTTAGTGCAGAGATCCAGATAATTCCAAAGGGTTCACTTACTTTTTCTTACAACTGTATGTAACTTTCAGAGCCAAGCTTTTAAACAAGATTTACAACACGACATGTTCATGTTCATCATAGCATTTTAAAATGGTTTTCCAGGCCGTAATATATGTAAATTGTATATTCATTTTTGAAGAGCAATTAAAGCAGTTTGCATATGATAAAATCTACAGAAAAACGTAGTACTTTTTAAATACATCTCGTTACTAATGCAGTAATAAGGTGTTTTGTTTCCTTACATTGTATTAACTCTGAAGGATTCTGAGCTACAATCCCCAGTAGTTCACTCTCACTCTGGTTTGCACAGAACTTGAGCTCATCATTTGTATTCAGGAAAGGGCGCATTTATTAAGACTGGCATATGAAACACCAGTCTTAATAAACCGGGTGCAGGAGTAAAGATGCACCTCTTAACAAATTAGGTGCATGTCTGACTTCCCATACGGCTGAATGGAAATGTACTATATATTTTCTCAGTTTCTGCTTGAGTTACAGTAAATGTGGCGCAGCACTGTAGCTTCGTGGTTAGTACTGTTGCCTTGCAGCTCTGATTCAAATACCACCAAGGACAACATCTGTATGGAGTTTTTAGGTTCTCCCCATGTTTGCGTGGGTTTCCTCCAGGTACTCTGGCTTCCCTGCATACTTCAAAAACATACTAAGAGAACTTAGAATGTGAGCCCTAATGGGGACAACAAGTGATGTACAGTGCTACGGAATAAATATGCACCACATAACTGTAAAAAATACCTAAATCTGATAGATCACAGGTGGGCTTGCTGCTCCTGCTAATCCCTACCGCCTTTTCTTACCACATTTCAAAAATGGCATAAAAAAGGTAAGTCACAAATTTTGGCACAAAACATGGTGTATAAAAGTTGCAAGTTTTGCTGCACATCAGTTAAAACTCTTAAGTAATAAATCGGTCCGTTTCCCAGAATGCAATGCAAGAGAAAGTATTGTATTATTGGGGCAACGAGAAGAAATCTAAATGCTGCTCTGGACTATAATACAGGCTGTAACTTGGTAGTGAAATAGATTTCCAAAGTTCTAAACTGCAATAGAAAGTTAAATATTTATATATAAACTAGAAAATAGTATTAAATCAATGACATATAATTAGGGCACAGTCAGACAAGTGTGTTTTTTTGTGCACCAAAAAATGCGCTGCTGAAAACGCGTGACCAGGCAAAGTTTCATATGTGCAGTGCATGAAACTTTGCCTGTGCACTGGAGCAGCTATGCTTGTAGAAGCGCAGCTGCTCCACAAAGAGAGAAGCCCCACAGGGCTTTGTGATTTCCCCAGAGCAGTGAGAGAGTGAGCAGGACTGTGGGGAAGCCCCCCATAGCTCCACTCACTGTCCCTGCTCTGGGGAAATCCCCTATAGCAGCGCTGTATCTCTCTGATATGGGGAAATCCCAAGGGAATTCCTAATAGAGCAGAAAGGGGGTAAGGCTAGCAGGACCCCCCCCCCCCCTTCCCCTAGTCCCACCTCTAGCCAAGCCCCTCCATGCTTTGCTATGGGGATTCTCTGTGAGAATCCCCATAGCAAATCATGAATAGGCGAGGCTAGGGGCAGGTCCCGCTAGCCTCCCCCCCCACACCATGGAAAGCGTCCACTGCGTTACTCGTGGCCGGATTATCTAAAGCTATGTTGATTTGCCAGGGATTTACCTTTTGGACCCTTTGTAGTGAAAATCTGCGGAATTTATAGTAGCAGTAAAATGGATGAAATTTTAAAAATCTTGTCCACATGCTGCAGAAAAATATCCACTGCAAAAATTGACCCGGGGAGCTGATTTTGGATCCGCAGCTTGTCAAATACAGCACCGGATTTTTGTTGCAGATTCCACCTCTTCAAATGAAGGCAGTGAATTCTGCATTAAAATCTGCATTAAAATGGGTATGAAAATCTGCACCTGATGCCGTGATTTTTGATGTGCATTTTCTGCTGTGGAATGTCCATTGCAGACATTCCACAGCAAATTGGTTGCGTGCCGACATAGTGAAACGGTAACACAAGGCCATGGTGTATAATTGTCACATGGCAATATCACGTAATGTAATAATGCTTGTGGGCCAATGTTTACACAGCCGAAGTTTCAGCTCCAGCCTTCCCTATAGAGGGCAAAACCAAATCCTATCATTCTGAACATATAGGATGTACAAAAAAAACAAAACACACAGACACAATAGAATACTAAAAAGTGAATTTTAAAAGAAGATAATGCAACTTACCTTCATGTTCAACTCCTGGAAATGACAAATCTTCTGCTCCTTGCCACATAGTCTTCCCCGTTTCACCATCTCGAAGAATCATTGAATTTCTAATAAAGTTAAGGAATACAACCTGTTGTGGTCTGGAAAACAATTGCATTCAGCCATGCATACATTAAGGACCCTGAAACAAAGATGCAACTGGATCCCTTGAACAGGTGTCTGCAGAACTATGACTTTATTTCGGACAAGGCTGTGTATTTTGTAATAGTCGCCAGGTTGCTTATCTCCCCTATCCCCCCCCCCCCCCCCTCCCTCAATAAGAAACAACTGAAGTCAAACTTTCACTGCAGTTCAGATGCAGCAGAAAGTTGTCATGGAAGTAAGCAAGGAACCTCTAGTACAGTATATGAATAGAGTTTGTTATTGTGAGACAAACCCTTTAAAAGGGGTCTCCTCACCAAAAATGTTTAATGGCAGGTCAATATAAAACACTTAGACCTTACTGACACAGGCCAGTTCATTTTTGGTTAGTGGAAAACTGATCGATTACGCTGCAAGTGTATGTGCTTTTTGCATTCGTTTTCGTAAATTTTTGCGTTTAACATTTAACCCTTTGCAATCCAATTTTTGATTCAGGGTTTCCTAGGGGGCTTTCTCTTTCTGCCATTATACAATGGCGCTGTTTGCTGGCTAGAGCCAGTACTGCAGTATGGGACATGCTGGAGAGGCCCCTGACAACAGAGCGGCCAGTAATTTGCAGTAAGAATACCCTGCTGGACGTCTTCCGATATCGGAGCTGTACAGGCTTCAATCAGAATGTCTTCAGACGTCAGACGGTGGATTGGAAAGGGTTAACTGCCATCAGGGTGTAATCAGTTTTTCACACATTTGATAAAAACGGAAGGTGAACCATCAGAATTCTATACAATTGCACATTCTTGTAAAACCTACAGTGCCGTTTGGTTCCGTCATATGACAGTTCTAATCAGGCACAGGTTGCAGTTTTCCTGCTCCATAATGGTGCAGGAAAGTGGAACCAAAACAAGCCAATTCTTGTTAGAGACACCTGCCCTTTCTTAATTGGAGCCTCCCTGTATGAAAATTAGGCACGTGACTCTGGGGTGCACCATAATGTCAGATGAGCAAGATTTCAGTGGATCAGTTTCAGTATGAATCCACATTAGAACGACTTCGAATGAGGCCTGGTTATCTGTGTTAGGTTAGCCAGAGACTGTTTAAAAAAAACTACCAACTTTCTGTAATTTTTCATGCAATGACTACGATGATAACGAAAATGGTATGAACAAGGAAAACATTTACCAAAAGGGGATCCTGTGGATGTAAATAAATCATTGAGGAAAGGGGTCAGAGGAGGAGGTCAGGAATTGTTCTATGGAACAGGCGGAACACAGTCAAGCAAATGTCCTCCCTTTTACATTATTCCTCAAAACCGGATTCCTTCATTCACCAGTAAGTTCATAAGATCAGTGCATTGTCTAATGACCTTCTATTTGTATCAATAAATCTGTTTAAGATAATGTGCATTCTTATTTTAACCCCTTAAGGATTAAGCACGCTAAATATATGGGCAACAGCAGAAGTATGGCACAGGATTAAAGCCTCTGCTTCTGCAATCAAGCAGGAGTAGGTCGGGCCATCAGCTGTCAGACACAGCTGAGATTCCGGGGGAAAAGGGAGAAGCTGTTTTTAATGGCTTCTGCCTTCTCCTTTCAAAGCTACGTAGTGCTCAATGAGCATATTAAAGAGTGAAAGTAGAAGTATTACTTCCATTATGCAACCCAGCCATCATGTGACCACCGGGTGCCCTCTGTCTCAGAAGAGCTGCAGGGTGCTAGCAGACCCTGATCAGGGTCTTTCCTCTGTAACTGGGCTCCTATGGATGTCCCAGCAACAGTGGAAAAGTATGAAATAAAAAAAAAATTATTATTATAATACAGTGTCAGTGTCCCCTAGATGTCTTATAAGAAGTCATAGGGAATATAGCTGGTAAAAAATTAGTTAACAAAATAAAAAGTAAAAAAATTAAAAGAATAAAATAAAAATATATACACATTAAAAAATAATAATAATCCACCGCCAACACCAACCAAGATCATTGCCGTATGCGCCTTGGAATCCAAAAGGTATACATATTATGTATCAAAACGTCAGAACCAAAATGAGGAACCCATTCCCATGCTTTATTTTAGTGTGAATATACAAATTTTTTTTAATCTTTTTTTTAAAAATCTTTTTACCCTCAATAAAACAAAAAAAATGGAAAGAAAAGTCAGTGAAAAAAAAGATATTTAAATAGCCCTATATGTCACAGAAAAACAAAATGCAACAAAAATAATTTTGGTATCTGAAGAAAAAAAAAATAGGGCAGTAAAACCACCACATGGGTAAAATCCCTAAAAAGTGTCTGTTTCTTTAGGAACAAAACAGCCTGGTCCTTAAGGGGTTAAAAGCTGGAGCAAGGTTACTGCAGTGTGTGGAGTAATAAGTGTGCGCACTCTGGAGTGGAGTGTAGGCCCTAACAGCATGGTTGAGGCGTCATCTCTTAATGTGATTTAAACAGCTTATGTTTTCTTCATCCTGACTAGAGACAGTGAGTCGCTATTATTAGTAGCTTCACACTATGGATTCAAGGAGAGCGAGAACCTCCAGAATGACAGACCATGGGTATGTCGGATGACTGTCAAAGATGGCCGTACCCGCCATGCATGGAGCACGCTCTTCTCCCAAGCCCACTCCATACAATGACACCCGACATGTGCTGTTCATGTATGATGCATGTCGGAAAGGTGTTCAAAAGACAGCTGGGTCATTGTACAGAACAAAACACTTGTACCTTTTCTGTTAACCCCATTTCCTCGTAGACTGTAAGCCTTGGTGAGCAGGGCACTCACTCCTAATGTTCAAACTATTAGTTTGGCACTGTACATAACTGATTTTGCCTGTACATGTGCCTTTTAATTTGTAAAGAGTTGCGGAATATATTGACACCCTGCAGTGCACTATATGAGTGATCAGACGGCCACATGTTCAAATCCCTTAGTCGGCCAAAAAAAAAAAAGTTTAATAAAAGGTTAAGGGGGCAAGTTAAAAAAAGCTAAAATCAAGATATGGCACGGCCCCCTAAGGTGACAGATTACAGCATTAAATCCACGCTAACCAATTAAGATATGTAATTGTTCATTTGATGTGGGGAAACTAACAGGCATCATACATGTTTGAGTCAGTGATAAATGCTTTTATCCTACATTGGTGGGACACATGTGACAGTATCAGAATGCAGATGACTGGAGCAAGAATGGTAAAAACCTATTCAATATCAATAGATTATACAGTGTAAACATCTCACTGCACCCATAATATAATAACCCAGTGTTGGATGCCTAAGCCTAATTTGGTTTTTCCACCAATTGTGCAAACCTGCTTCAATTACAATGTTCTTGTTACCCTGACTTCTGCCCTAATTTTGACTATTCTGACTCTTGTATCCCTGACCTCAACCACATTATTTGTCTGTTGCCTGTACTGACCCGGACTGTATTACCGTACTACTGAAGCTGTTCTGCCAGCCCTGCCCTACTGCCTGTGTTGATGTATATGCTGCCAGCCCCGACCTCAGTTAGTCTTCTATGCCATGCCTGGGTCTTATGTAGCGTCAGTAGGAATACTACTGACACGATTTTTTGCAAGTAACGGCTTGGGAACCCTACAACAGAGACCAAATCCCACTTGGTAGGGGTCAAGGGTGAAAACCAGGGTTTTCCAAGTGTTGCTTCCAAAACTACACCTGAGCCAAATTAGTATTTGGCAAAACAGATCCACATCTGCTCCCTGACAGTATACTTCAAATATTTTGGTCACGTATGACCTTTCTCAACAGTATTCTACTCAGCCAAAAGTGATATTCAGAATGAGCCTACTCTCCATGAATGTTAGTGGCTGTTTATCAGTATTTTGCACCTGTGTTACCTCCCCCACATGGCATTTTGCCTTTTCTGCATGCTGCTGGGAATTGGGATTTGTACCGGTCCTTGCACCTTTCTATCAATAAGCATGGCATTTTTTTGTGAGATTTAAAAAAAAATAAAAAAAAAAAAAAAAAAAAAAAGGAGGATTCCCCTCCTTACCCACATCATAGACCTCTCACTTGCCAAGCCAGACTCCTACTGCACACTGAGGGGCAAACACCCTGAAACAGCTGTCCGTGTATGGATTCTGGCTTGGTTTTCAATTCCCAATCATTGTTGCATAGACCTGTATAAAAGGGTCAGATATTGATTTGTAGGAATGCTGCTTTCCAATAGGTGGCACTGCAGAGGCATTGTTCCATCTTCCTTATTTGCATATATTTTCCAGAGGAGCATGAATGGCTTTATAAGTCTCCTCACTCACCTTCTAGGTGCTCTCCTTAAGGAGTGATGATACTCCTGATTTAAGATTTCCGTTACAGTCTGAACAGCTAGTC
Source organism: Eleutherodactylus coqui (assembly GCF_035609145.1). NCBI lineage: Eukaryota > Metazoa > Chordata > Amphibia > Anura > Eleutherodactylidae > Eleutherodactylus > Eleutherodactylus coqui. The sequence continues at coordinate 161,804,481 of NC_089837.1, read as the reverse complement.
ACACCATGTCATGCAGCATTCTGAAAAATATCAGACCTTCTCATATGTGCAAATAAATTGTCTGGGAGATGAGTGACCGCCGCTCTTTATCAATACATATAGACAAAACTAAAAGGTCTTACAAATGATACATTATGACATGCAAGAACGCTAAAGACATTAGTTTAACCATTTACAAAATAGCAACAGCATTCCCAGATGGAAATTTAGTAAATCAGAAGAAGTTTCCAACGTGAGGATTATGTGCGTGGGGTTTATATGGAATACATGTGCTGAAAAGGGAATACATGTGCTGAAAAGCTCCAGGCAGACGCATGATTGTGATAGAACAGGTTGTTATTATACTCTCAAGAGCGGCCCCTTTCCCAGAGCTCTCCATATACAGCAGGTGCTGCTCTGGGGACATCGGACACGAAAACGGAAAAGTGGTTAACGCTAGAATTACAGCAAGTTGAGTCTAGGATAACAGTACTCTGTAACCTCTAGGAATTAGTACTGTAATCTGACAGACAGCTAAGAGCTGGGGGGGTTGGAGTTTAATTTATCAGTAGCATCGTGACCACTGCTGGAAAAATAGAGCACACCTTAGATGTGTACCACAACTGTGTTATTGCTGGCTCAGAAGTACGTGACGATCTAGAGAAGGGGGAAATCACATACACAATGAAGTCTTACTAGATGGAGACAACAACCACCCAAATTACTATGGAGTCTAGTCGATTACACCAAAGTCATCCATCTTATCCTGTGTGAATAAGGCCGGGCACACACGATCGTATGTTTACTGTGTATTACGCAGGCTCTGTACATCCATGTGATACTCTGTAACTCGCAGCCAATCAATTACACTGCCCTACACAGTTCCGCTCACATTAGTGTGTTGGAATTGCTTAATACGGAGCACAAAATGGTACACAGCATGTTCTATTTTGCTGTGTATATTCGTAAGATAGAGCCCATTGTTCTCTATTGTTGCATATATACATGCGCCCATATGCAATTACACTGTGTAAGGGCAGCAGGTATACGCGTCATCACTAAGGGAAGGCACGGAAATCTAAACAAAGAACAAACAAACAGGTGTACTGCGCATGATGGTGTGCATGAGTACTTGGTCATACGCAGTACAATTTTGCTGCTGTATGCAGGGTCATGCCAGGCTCCACTGTTTATGGTCGTGTGACCCGGCCTAACACCATTCTCAGGTATATGAAACACACGTTTGTGACTTGGTCAGAGCAGATAGTCAATTCGGACAATGTACACCGAATAATGAATTATGGCAGGCTGAAGCTCTCAAATCAAAGGCGAAAGATAGGCTTATGTGCCCATAGCAGTGTGGCAGCATGCCCAGAAAGCTGCTTATTTTTTACCATATTTTGTGAGGACAGTTCTTAAAAAATCCACTTATAATAAACACATCTAATACTGCAGTGACCAAAACACTCCAAATACAGCCTGTCTGACGGTTTGCTTTCGGGTGGAAACCCATCCACAGAAATCTAGGCAGCACTAAAGTTAGCGGCAATTTTTTAAATAATAGAATTGCAATCTCCTTAGGCTAACTTCACATAGGCAAGGGCTATATGGGGCCGTGAAACACAGCCCAATATCGCCCTCACAATCCATGTGAAATCCCTGAGGATGCAGGATGAATTCATGTGAAAACAGCCTTGCATCACTTCGAAGGTTCGCAGAGTTTCTCCCAGTTTTCAATGGGAGATCTCTCATCGAATCGAGTGTACATGGTGCGCTGCTGCCGCTGTCCCCATTGAAAGCAATGGGTGTTGCGATGTGAGAGCATGCACCAGATAGGACATGCCGCTTTTTGAATCCCACATCGCGGTTCCATATAGTAAAAAATGGCTCATGTGTATGACCCCATTCAAAAAGATATCTCATGCGATTCTCGCCTGTGTGAAGCCGGCCTTATTCATGTAGATTGTAAAAATTGCACTTATCCTTTACTTAGCCATTCCAGCTTCTGGGATAACTGTATGGCAATATGCCGGCTGATGTGCAGCCTTCACAGAGACTGTCACTCTCCTTTCTCTGGTTCCTGTATTGCAGTGATATAATCCTTGCTGCCCTATTCATGGATACCTGCCATTGAAGAGTTTCAGAAGCTGCATTACAACTCCTGTTTCCATACCGGTAGCTTTCCTGGGTACCAACTGAAGTGAATATTTATCTACTATGTGACCGAAGGCGACAATTTAAGGACCTATAATGCTCTCTAACATCTCCAACCTCCATTAGCTAAGAAATCCAACCTAAGCTAAGGATGATGATAGTTGCGATTATGAGCCAGCTGCTGTGCTCTTCTCTCTACCGTACAGTAAAACTGTAGCTCCTACAACAGTTACTGCTGGAATATATTTTCCCTTTTAAACATAATCTGCTCTGGATACAGTCCTAGAAACCTCACATAAAGGAAAAAATAAAAATAAAAACAGATGGAGCAGATTTTTTTCCAACATGTTTAACAGATTACACATTTTAAATATTTAATGCCGAGTAGTTGACGGCAGGCTCAAGTCAGGGTTCTGCCCGAGTTATTGGAATATTATCCGTCTCCCTCCATCTATCCCATAATGACACCATGTATTAGCAATCTTCCTGAGAGCATTAAAAGCACATCATACTTATGGCAGAGGAAAGCTCTGCAGAAAATAGACCTGGCCCTAGTCACTGCTATAAATGACAACGAGATGTGTACACCTGCATTAAAACATTAACAAGAATGTGTGCCTGTCATGAACACACCGCAGTGGCGCTAATTTCCTAGATGCACCATAAATTCCACCTCAGTCTTGCCATGCGTGCAGGCCACTCAATAAACCGACACAATGAGAGCCAAGGTCTTCTTGCTACCCGCCATGAGCGGTACTAAAGCTAGCTTTCATTGTGGTCACAAAGCACTTCATTTACTGAGCCAGGGCTGTGAACACATTCTATCCACAAGCTGAAAGCATTACCTAATAAGGCTACCCACTTTTCCTACCAAAAGGAGATTCAGTGTAGTGGTAAATCTCAATGATTTATTGTATCTGAGGTTTCTCCAAATGTGATATATGGCAAGGATATAGCAGGTAGGATTATACACCTACTCTCTAGAACTTGGTATTCTTTCTAGTAATTCTGAGAAGTAAGGTCACAGATATATAATATATTACACACACTGAATCGGCACTATTTGAGAAACACATCTAGTTGTGCAGTGGACCTCCTTTGGCCTTTAGCAGCGCAGCAATTTGTTGTGGCATAGCTTACACTAGATGTTAAAATCTGTCTGCAGGAATATTGGCCCATGTAGACAGGATAGCTTCTTGCATGTTACGGAACAGCGAATGTGGACCCACTGTGCCAAATAACTGGTTTGGCTGTGGGCATTATCCCGAAGGTTCCCCGGTATTCACCCTTTAATCCCTGTATAGGGATCTGGACTCTGCTGCGGGGAACCAAACAGGCCGCTACCTCCTGGAATAGTCCTGGTATAGTTGGTGGCTACACCATGGGCGTCGGCGACACTGGGTCATCGTATCACGTGAAAGGCCAAATGGTAGTGTCTTGATAAAGGACCAAATGTTGGAGCTGGCGGGGTATAATTAAATCCAGATCACTAGTGCGACGGTTGAGGAAGGCAGAATTCGAGCAAGTCCAGGTCATGATTCCAAGAGTCAGGGCAGGCAGAGTTCAGGCAAGTCCAGAAAACAGGTCCAAGGTCGGTACACGGTAGATCAATATCAGAATGTCTTGTAGGGAACAGGAAACAAACACCAATACTCTGGCAAGGAAGAAGTACCCCAGCCCAGCTTAAATAAGAGAGCAATCACCTATTAACTCCTGCATTGCTGATGGAAAGCACACAGGACTGCGGAGAATTAACTCCAGCAGTGCTGATAGAAATTAAAAGAGTTATTCATGGAGGGACATGGCGACACCCATGTCTGCCTGCAACAGCCGACCCAACAATGCAATCGCAGTAAACTTGATGGAGGTACTGACTGACATGTTCTTAACAGCCGACAGGCAGGGTACATCAATTCATGGTGCTTAAACTAAATCCTGACCATTGTTCAGTGATCCAACTTGTGTGTTCCTTTGAGTACTGGAAGCATGCCTTTCTGTTTCTCTTAGGGTCCATTTCGACCTGCCTATTTGTTCACTCAGGCAGGTGAATGAGAAGGAGTGAACGAGCACTATTTAAACCGAACGAGCCAATGATGTTTTTTTGCCTGCAGGAAATGAACAATGAATGAAAAGCAAACAATTTATCATTAATCATTAAGTGTAAACAGAGCCAATGATCGGACGATCGTTCCTTTTCGATCGTTGAGCATCAACTATCTCGGAAATGCAAATAATACAACCTTGCTGGCAGAGAGTCAAGAAAATCTTGAATAACCGATACTAAAAGTTAATTGGAAGTAAAAAAACAGGCCTATACTTGAATATCAAAAAAACTAAGATCATGACAACAGCCAGTTACAGTACAGGAAAAATCTAAATCAACAATGAAGAAATCAAAACAGTTCAAGACTTCATCTTGCTCGAATTAAAAAAAATAAAAAATAAAAATAAAAAAAAAATCAACCGCAATGGAGAATCAGGACTCAAAATAGAATGGCAAATAATGCTAGGTTGCAGCGCAATGTTAAGTAGGGATAAAATCTGGAAAAACAAAGATAGTCATTGTAATCACAACTTATGGCTGTGAAAGTTGGCCAATGAAGAAAACGGGCTAGAGCAAAAGCGATGCCTTGGAACTTTGGTGCTGGATTTTTTGGACCACCAAGATCATGAACAAAAGAGTCCTAGATCGCATCAAACCAAAGTTTTCATTAGAGAGCAAAATTACAAAACAGAGATTTTCATACTTCGGCCACATAATGCGAGCTAATTCATTAGAAACATCTGATCAGCGGCAAAAGAAGATCTGGCCAAAGGACACAACTGGCTTGATACTATCAAATCCAACACCAACATGCAAATGCTCGAACTAGAAGAAGCCCTACAAAACAGAACCACGTGGAGAGGACTGATCCATAAAGTGTCCGAGAGTCAATCCTGACTAAACAGATAAAGTAGATCATTGTCAGAGTCCTCAATCAAAAGACACATTTCATAAATGTAAATACAGAAGGTTCATGTCAAGATACAAACCACTGGGAACACTCAAGAATAGTGAAGTCTTTTCTAGCAAACATCTAAAAAACCACCCAGTTCTGGAAAAATATTCTTTGGACATATAAAACAAAGATGAACTTGTACCAGAATGATGGGAAAGGAACAGTATGAAGAAAAAAAGGAAGGGCTTATGATCTGTCAAATATGGTGCCGGTGGTGTTATTTACAGAATCTCCATAAGTTTAGAAACACTCCTTAAAAATGTTAAATTGTGACTAGTCAAAAATGTTGATGCTTTAGGATATATGAACTATAAGCCCTTCCCGGAAAATAAGATCTAGCACTGACACAGAACTCTCCTTCTGGTGACAGGGCTTTGAATACCCCGCCTCCAACAAGCGAGTGTTGTGATTTAATCGAGTGCCAGCCGATCAGAGCCGGCAACCAATCATTCGCAGCCATTCAGTGAATGACATCACTGAATGTCTGTGATTGGCTCATCAAGCGCCAGCTCTGATTGGCTCACGAGTGCCATGGCTCAGCGAATCACAGCACTCGCTTGCTGGAGGCGGGTATTCAAAGCCCTGTCACCAGAAGGAGAGTTCTGTGTGAACGCAGAGGACACTGCAGCCTGCCACATCGCCACCAGAGATCAGCAGCGCCAGGGACTCAGACGCCACGGACCAGGTAGCTTATCCCATCAGGTTCTGAAAGGCCTGAATCCGAGAACAAAGTTCAGAGGAGCCAATGGGCCGTATTATAGTAGTTATAGTCTTCTACATAGGGGTGATGTTATAGTAGTTATAATCTTACACATGGGGCAGTATTATAGTATATTCCTGTACATAGGAGGCAGTATTGTAGAGGTTATTGTCTAACCTAGTTATTATAAGCAATATGAGCTGTAAGAAGGAAAAAAGGAGGAATCTGAAAAGGAGAAATGCGGGCACTACACAAAGTAGATCTTATTTATAACAAAGTTAATCATATATGCATTTAAATTTGCCAACTAAAAATTGTAAAGATTTCTTGATTTAGGAGTCAATAGCCCCTAGGTAATGATTTTTTTCTGAAGCACTGCAACTGCGGTCTCCATTCTGTGTCCATCTCTGTGCGGGATTTTTCATAAGAGACAGAATTATCATGCAGGACGCAGCAGTATTTGACATCCTGTGGAAAATTCTGCACCGAAATCTAATGTATGGATATTGAGGTGGAATTGAAAATTGCTTAATTCTGTCAGCAGTTCCTCATCATGTGAAAGGCCCTAATTGTTCCACCTACTCAGTCTTGCTTCTTTTTCTGCTCCACTGAGTATTTTGTGGGGTCCCTGAAGTGGTGAGCAGTTGTTTCTGAAGTTGCTGTGTCTTTTCTTTTTTCAGACGAGAAATTGAGCAAGTGATAAGAGAATGAGACAGCGTTACTGCAGAGAGACAAGATTGAGTATATGTGAGCATATGTGACCACCTTAAAACATTTAGTGAGGTGAACCTGACACAGAAAAGCTCTTCAACAGAACAGCAGGTGGCGCTATTTACTCATTAGGTCTATAATTTGAGGATTAATAAAATTAAAAAAAGGTTTACATTCAAAAAAGGTTTTATAATTATGGGCTGGATTTAACTAGAAACAATATTTTTCGTGGGACCACCCCATTAAGGCAAATAATTGAAATATTCACCAGACCTCAACATGATTGGCGCAGCTTTTCATTTAATGAAGACAAAACTGGAGAAAGCAAGAGCTACAAACAAGTAATAACTGAAAGTGGCTGCAGTAAGGTCCTGGTAAATCCTAGAATTATGTTAGTTTGTTCAATTACGTTTGGGCCTGTGAAAAAGGAGGGACTATGTAAAAAATGGCTTCAATTCCTAGCTGCTTAATGCAATATTTCTCTAAAACCTTTTTAATTAAAGGGGTTTTGTCAGAAAAAAAAATCCTATACTTACCTATTCCTCACCAGGCACTCTTCTTACTGCATCTTCTCCTCCCCGATCTTTTCCTGGCTCCTGCAGTCCCCCGGGTCACCTCACCTACAGCCGGCCGGATCCTTTTCTTCCTGTGATGCAGCGTCCATTCTTGGCATTCTGCTTTCTGCAGGTCAGTGTATGCTATGTCACTAGTGACAGTGTTCACTGCTGAGCAGGGAATGCTGAATTCTATGGTGGGCTAATGCCGCGACTGCACATGCGCGCTGTATCGCCGCGAGTGTCGTATACTATTGCCGCAAACAGCGCGCACTGACGTAGCGCACACTGACCTGCAGGAAGCAGAATGCCAAGAATGTACGTAACATCACAGGAAGAAGAGGATCCAGCCGGGTGGAGGGGAGGTGACCTGGGGTACTAGAGGAGTTAGAAGAAGATCGGCGAGGTAAAGATGCAATATGGAGACTGACGGGGAGGGATAGGTAGGTATTGATTTTTTTTTTCCTAATGACAAAACTCCTTTAAAGCTGAAGGTCTACGCTTCAATCACATATTGATGGATTTGTTGTTAATCCTTTCAGGTGGTATACAGGCTAAAATTGTGAAAAATGATGTCACTGTCCAAATACTTCTAGACCCAACTGTATATAACCGCTTGTAAAAATGACCCCCAACCTTCTTTGTGAGGACCACCCCTTTTGAAGATCATTGTGCACCACAATTTTGTTTGGTCATGTCAAAGAGGCTTCATCATGAATCAATCGTTTGCCTGCTGCGTTACAGTGACACTCATGAAGAATGGGCCATATCCCTCTCATAATTTAGAAGCAACAGCAAGGAGATGCAATGTCAGACAAGGTTGGCCCATTGCTAAGGCAACCACGTCACCACAAAAGGCTTCTACAGAGCTCTTGTCAAACAGACCGGCCTAGAAGTCATGTGGCTCAATAACCACACACATCAAAGTCTCTATGATAACAACTATAGACCATGACAAGAAGAAACACCCTTAGATATAGTGTGGCATGAATAACTACATAATTGCTATATGACAAACAAAGCAATAAATAAAAGGCTACCGGCAACTTGTCTCAGGGTGGAAACAGGTTTTGGTCATTATATATTACACATATATACATATATATACACACACACACACACACACACACACACACACACAAATTCTTCTGGAGTTTCCCCTTTTTTGTCTTTAATATTGCTATCAATGGGGAGCAAACACAAACAGAAACTATCCAGATTGTAATTTTTCATACTTTCGTTTCAAGCATCTGTTTAATACGATTGACAGATCCATTTGCTTCAGTTTACAGAGAAAAAAAAAGATGGATTCGTTAATAATGGATCAAAGTACGTTGATGTGAGCAAACCCTTAGAATTTATGCTACACATTAAGGATTCATGTACATGTAAAAATCCATGTGCTTTTACTTTCTGTGAAACCACAACATTTCCGAGTAAACATGTTTTTGCCTGAATCTGTATGATATGGTTTCTAGGATGTTCTGTACAAACCTCCCACATTTCAAATCAATCAATATGATACAATTATGATGAGTGATGGATTATAATTAGCCATAGAAGAAAAGCTTAAAAGAATCTGGGGCCCCATTTATCAAACTTATCTAATAGTAAAAGGGTCTTCATTGCCCCTAGTAACCATTCACTGCTCAGCTTTTGTTTTCCTATACTGCTCTGATAAAATGAAAGCTGAGCTGTAATTGGTTGCTATGGGCAACAAGAACACTTACTATTAGACAGGTTTGCTAAATGAGACCCAAAATTCTTTGAGCTTTTCTGTCATCTAGTGCCAATTAAAATCTTTCATTATAATTTAATTATATGGATTGACTGAAATGTGGAAGTTTTGAACAAAATATCCTGTATATTTAAAAACAATATATACATACACCAGCTATGTACTAAAAGATCGATGAATAAACATTCCCATATCCCCATTAAACATTAAAAAGAAAGAAAAAAAATAAAATAAAGAACTTCCTTGTGAGAAACCAGCATAAGGGTGTGTTCACACGTTGCAGTTCCTCTATGGAATCTTCATAGCAAAAAATTAAAAAAAATAAATTAAAAAAAAACAAAAAAAAACGCCCACTGTTCATTCACAAATCATTATCGCTGGCTTCTCGTTCCATGTAAATGCTTCCCGCTCAGAGCTTCACATAGAAGGTGAAGCGCTGAGCAAGAAGCAAGCAGTCCAGCGGTGAACTCTGCCAGTCTAAACGCTCTGCACGAGTGCGAACGACCTTATCGGTGACGTCAGCGCTCGTGCAGTCATTTAGCTGACTCTCAGCTCATGTAAAAGGACCATTTTAGCAGAATTTGGATAACTAGTAGAGATGAGCGAACGTACTCGTCCGAGCTTGATGCTCGGGCGAATATTAGCGTGTTCGAGATGCTTGTTACTCGAGACGAGTACCACGCGATGTTCGAGTTACTTTCACTTTCATCTCTGAGACGTTAGCGCGCTTTTCTGGCCAATTGAAAGACAGGGAAGGCATTACAACTTCCCCCTGCGACGTTCAAGCCCTATACCACCCCCCTGCAGTGAGTGGCTGGCGAGATCAGGTGTCACCTGAGTATAAAAATCGGCCCCAACCACGGCTCGCCGCAGATGCGTTCTGACATACTTTAGGGAAAGTGCTATCTTGGTGGAGCTGCTATAGGGAGAGTGTTAGGAGTATTTTAGGCTTCAAGAACCCCAACGGTCCTTCTTAGGGCCACATCTAACCGTGTGCAGTACTGTGGAGGCTGCTTTTTGCAGTGTTGCACATTTTTGGGGGGGGTATATCGGCCGTGCAGAGCATTGCGCCCTGCAGTAATACTCCAGGGCCAGAAGCGCTTAGGCAGGGACAGAAGACATATTGATTGAATATAGGCAGTGGGCTTTTGCAAAAACATTTGGGGAAAAAAATCTATTTGGGCTGCCTTTTAGTGTCCTCAGTGTTCTGGGTCTCTGCTGGGTGTAGTAGTTCTCCAAATTCATACGCAGCCAGCTAAGTGTTACAGCAGGCTTGCGCAAAATTATTTCCTGGCGTTCCATAAGCGAAGTCAGCCTCCAACCACAGGCCAATAAGCGGCACATTTAATTACAGCGTTCTGTTTCTGCATTACTGGTAATACAGCATGCTGAGGGGTAGGGGTAGGCCTAGAGGACGTGGACGCGGCCGAGGACGCGGAGGCCCAAGTCAGGGTGTGGGCACAGGCCGAGCTCCTGATCCAGGTGTATCGCAGCCGACTGCTGCGGGATTAGGAGAGAGGCACGTTTCTGGCGTCCCCACATTCATCGCACAGTTAATGGGTCCACGCGGTAGACCTTTATTAGAAAATGAGCAGTGTGAGCAGGTCCTGTCGTGGATGGCAGAAAGTGCATCCAGCAATCTATCGTCCACCCACAGTTCTGCGCCGTCCACTGCTGCAACTCAGAATCCTCTGGCTGCTGCTCCTCCTTCCTCCCAGCCTCCTCACTCCATTACAATGACACATTCTGAGGAGCGGGTAGACTCCCAGGAACTGTTCTCGGGCCCCTGCTCAGATTGGGCAGCAGTGGTTCCTCTCCCACCAGAGGAGTTTATCGTCACTGATGCCCAACCATTGGAAAGTTCCCGGGGTCCGGGGGATGAGGCTGGGGACTTCCGGTAACTGTCTCAAGACCTTTCAGTGGGTGAGGAGGACGATGACGATGAGACACAGTTGTCTTGCAGTGAGGTAGTAGTAAGGGCAGTAAGTGGGAGGAGCGCACAGAGGATTCGGAGGAAGAGCAGCAGGACAATGAGGTGACTGACCCCACCTGGTTTGCTACGCCTACTGAGGACAGGTCTTCAGAGGGGGAGGCAAGGGCAGCAGCAGGGCAGGTTGCAAGAGGCAGTGCGGTGTCCAGGGGTAGAGGCAGGGCCAGACCGAAGAATCCACCAACTGTTGCCAAAGCGCCCCCTCGCGCCATGCCACCCTGCAGAGGCCAAGGTGCTCAAAGGTCTGGCACTTTTTCACTGAGAGTGCAGACGCCCGACGAACAGTGGTGTGCAACCTTTGTCGCGCCAAGATCAGCCGGGGAGCCACCACCACCAGCATGCGCAGACATATGATGGCCAAGCACCCCACAAGGTGGGACGAAGGCCGTTCACCGCCTCCGGTTTGCACCGCTGCCTCTCCCCCTGTGCCCAAACCTGCCACTGAGATCCAACCCCCCTCTGAGGACACAGGCACTACCGTCTCCTGGCCTGCACCCACACCCTCACCTCCGCTGTCCTCGGCCCCATCCACCAATATCTGTCAGCGCACCGTCCAGCCGTCGCTAGCGCAAGTGTTTGAGCGCAAGCGCAAGTACGCCGCCGCGCACCCGCACGCTCAAGCGTTAAACGTGCACATTGCCAAATTTATCAGCCTGGAGATGCTGCCATATAGGGTTGTGGAAACGGAGTCTTTCAAAAATATGATGGCGGCGGCGGCCCCGCGCTACTCATTTCCCAGTCGCCACTACTTTTCCCGATGTGCCGTCCCAGCCCTGCACGACCACGTCTTCCGCAACATTGTACGTGCCCTCACCAACGCGGTTACTGCCAAGGTCCACTTAACAACGGACACGTGGACAAGCACAGGCGGGCAGGGCCACTATATCTCCCTGACGGCACATTGGGTGAATTTAGTGGAGGCTGGGACAGAGTCAGAGCCTGGGACCGCTCACGTCCTACCCACCCCCAGAATTGCGGGCCCCAGCTCGGTGCTGGTATCTGCGGCGGTGTATGCTTCCTCCACTAAACCACCCTCCTCCTCCTCCTCTTCCTCCTCCTCCTCCAACGCAACCTCTGTCTCGCAATCAAGATGTGTCAGCAGCAGCAGCACGTCGCCAGCAGTCGGTGTCACGCGGTGTGGCATCACAGCGGTGGGCAAGCGTCAGCAGGCCGTGCTGAAACTACTCAGCTTAGGAGAGAAAAGAGGCACATGGCCCACGAACTGCTGCAGGGTCTGACAGAGCAGACTGACCGCTGGCTTGCGAGCTGAGCCTCCAACCGGGCAGGTCGTGTGTGACAATGGCCGTAACCTGGTGGCGGCTCTGCAGCTCGGCAGCCTCACGCACGTGCCATGCCTGGCCCACGTCCTTAATTTGATGGTTCAGCGCTTTCTGAAAAGCTACCCACGCTTGACAGACCTGCTCGGAAAGGTGCGCCGGCTCTGCGCACATTTCCGCAAGTCCCACACGGACGCTGCCACCCTGCAACATCGGTTTTATCTGCCAGTGCACCGACTGCTGTGCGACGTGCCCACACGGTGGAACTCTACGCTCCACATGTTGGCCAGGCTCTATGAGCAGCGTAGAGCTATAGTGGAATACCAACTCCAACATGGGCGGCGCAGTGGGAGTCAGCCTCCTCAATTCTTTTCAGAAGAGTGGGCCTGGTTGGCAGCCATCTACCAGGTCCTTGGAAACTTTGAGGAGTCTACCCAGATGGTGAGCGGCGATGCTGCAATCATTAGCGTCACCATTCCTCTGCTATGCCTCTTGAGAAGTTCCCTGCAAAGCATAAAGGCAGACGCTTTGCGCTCGGAAACAGAGCCGGGGGAAGACAGTATGTCGCTGGATAGTCAGAGCACCCTCCTGTCTATATCTCAGCACGGTGAGGAGGAGGAGGAGGAGGGGGAAGAGACAGCTTGGCCCACTGCTGAGGGTACACATGCTGCTTGCCTGTCATCCTTTCAGCGTGTATGGCCTGAGGAGGAGGAGGAGGAGGAGGAGGAGGAGGATCCTGAAAGTGATCTTCCTAGTGAGGACAGCCATGTGTTGCGTACAGGTACCCTGGCACACATGGCTGACTTCATGTTAGGATGCCTTTCTCGTGACCCTCGCGTTACACGCATTCTGGCCACTACGGATTACTGGGTGTACACACTGCTTGACCCACGGTATAAGGAGAACCTTTCCACTCTCATACCCGAAGAGGAAAGGGGTTCGAGAGTGATGCTATACCACAGGACCCTGGCGGACAAACTGATGGTAAAATTCCCATCCGACAGCGCTAGTGGCCAAAGGCGCAGTTCCGAGGGCCACGTAGCAGGGGAGGCGCGGAGATCAGGCAGCATGTACAGCACAGGCAGGGGAACACTCTCTAAGGCCCTGGACAGCTTTATGGCTCCCCAGCAAGACTGTGTCACCGCTCCCCAGTCAAGGCTGAGTCGGCGGGAGCACTGTAAAAGGATGGTGAGGGAGTACATAGCCGATCGCACGACCGTCCTCCGTGACGCCTCTGCCCCCTACAACTACTGGGTGTCGAAGCTGGACACGTGGCCTGAACTCGCGCTGTATGCCCTGGAGGCGCTTGTTTGTCCTGCGGCTAGCGTCTTGTCAGAGAGGGTGTTTAGTGCGGCTGGGGGAATCATCACGGATAAGCGTACCCGCCTGTCAACCCACAGTGCCGACAGGCTTACACTCATCAAGATGAACAAAGCCTGGATTTCCCCAGACTTCTCTTCTCCACCAGCAGACAGCAGCGATACCTAAGCAATACGTAGGCTGCACCCACGGATGGAAGCATCGTTCTCTATCCCCATGTTACCATGCAGGGCGGCGCTGGGTCCCGCGGCCGGCGCGCGCCGCTTCGAGCTCGGCTTCGGCGTCCCGGAGCTGTGCTGTCAGGGATCTCCCGGCGGCGTGGAGCAGCCAGCATGCAGCAGCGTGGAGCAGCCGGCGTGCTGCGGCGTGGGCGTGTCCGCCCGTAGGGTGCCGCCCGCTCTCATCCACCTCCCTTATGCAACAGTGGGAGAGTCGGCTCCTCCCACTCTCCGCCCCGGGGCGGAGGCTTTTAGTTAAAAGACTGGCAGTGACCTGAACTCACTGCCAGTTATTGGTTCTGCTAGCCTCTAGTCAGGTCTATTCTAGTCTGTCCTAGTTGCTTGTCAGTATCCTTCGTTTGCCTGTGAGCTTCACCTCCAGCCTTGATTCACTCTGTCTGTTTTTGTTGGTCTGTTCCACCTGCCTCTCCTGTCGGCACTCTGTCCCCTGTTAGTAGTTCCATCTAGGTAGTCGCCAGGTCCCTAGCCAGTGCAGGGACTGCCGCCCAGTTGTCCGCCTGGGGTTAGCCAGGGCCGAGGCAAGTAGGCAGGGACAGTGGGGTGCAGGAGATCAGGGCACCCCAACTGGCGCTCGGGGGGCAGAGTGCCGTAACATAATAACTGGCCCTTTAAAACCGTTTTTGTCATGGAGGCGATCAGTTCCCTCGCGAACCAGCTGCAGGCCCTGGTGCCTGTGATCCAGGATTTATCCGCCCGCATGGTGGCCCAGGAGCAGCGGGGAGTGTCGCAGGGGTCGGACGCCTCAACCAGCCCCGAACCCAAGTGCCCTCTTCCCGAGGTGTTTTCTGGGGAGAGGAACAAGTTTTTTGTTTTCCGACAGGCGTGTCGCCTGTTTTTTCGCATGCGTCCCCGTTCTTCCGGGTCGGAGGCTCAGAGGGTCGGGCTGATAATGTCCCTGCTGCGGGGCTCGGCACAGACATGGGCTTTCTCCATCCCCGAGGGTTCCTCCTGCCTGCAGTCCGTGGACTCCTTTTTTCAGGAACTCGGGGGTATCTTCGACGAACCGGACCGAGCGGGGTTGGCGGTTTCACGGTTGTTGGCGCTGCGGCAGGGGTTGTCGTGTGTGGAGGACTATTGCTCCAACTTCAGACGCTATGCGGGGGATACGACATGGAACGATAGCGCGCTGAAGGACGTTTTTCTGCAGAGCCTCTCGGACGCAGTTAAAGACCTGTTAATTTCCCATCCCGTTCCCGGGTCCTTAAGGGAGGCTATGGAGCTAGCGGTGAGAGCAGATAGGAGGCTCAGGTCTAGGAAGCAGGACAGGCAGACCCGTAGAGTCAGGGAGGTCAGTGGCCCTGGTCCCTCCTCCTCCTTACCAGTCTCTGCGCCCGATCCGATGGAGGTGGACCCGCTGGACCCCAAAGAGCGACGCCGGATCCGTTTGTTGCATCGTCTCTGCCTCTACTGCGGGAAAGCTGGACATCGGGTGATAACCTGCCCACTGAGGTCTCAACGCCCGCAGCCGGGACCGGCGGAAAACTCCGAGTCCTAGGCGATTGCAGGGAGGATCGCCTAGGACTTCAGGTACTTCCTAAACTTTTGGTACCGTGTCATGTTAGATTCGGGGATTTTTCCCGATCAGGGCGGGCGTTTATTGATTCCGGAGCAGCCGCTAACTTGATAAGTCTGGGTTTTGTCCGTTCTCTGATGGCGGAATTTGTGGCGTTGAAGACGCCAATTCATTTTACCAGCATTGATGCCACCCCTCTCTCTACAGGCTTGGTACGATGGAGGACCCCAAGATTACAGTTCACGGTGGGGGTCCTCCACTCGGAAGAACTGTCTTTCTTGGTTATGGAAAAAATGTCGGTTGATGTGGTGCTTGGTATGCCCTGGTTGGCACTGCACAACCCCCAATTTGATTGGTCCACCCGGGAATTGACTCATTGGGGGTCATCGTGTCACAATCACCTGTCTACCATAGCTGTGTGCTCCGCAGATACGGTGCTCATTCCGGAGTATTTGTCAGACTTTCAGGATGTGTTCTCCAAACGACTGTCTAAGGCTCTGCCCCCTCATAGGGAGTGGGACTGTGGTATCGACCTGATTCCCGACGGTCCCATCCCTAAGGGAGCCATTTTCAATCTGTCCGGTCGTGAGCACGAAGCCCTCAAGTCCTATGTCTCGGAAGCTCTGGCCAACCGACATATCCGGCCGTCCAGGTCCCCTGCCGGGGCAGGTCTCTTCTTTGTAGAGAAGAAGGACGGGACACTAAGGCCTTGTGTGGATTATCGGGCCTTGAATAAAATCACTGTGAAGAACCAGTGCTCCTTGCCCCTAATTCCTGACTTGTTGAATCAGGTGGTAGGGGCTCGCTGGTTCTCCAAACTGGACTTAAGGGGGGCTTACAATTTAATTCGCATCAGAGAGGGAGATGAATGGAAGACAGCGTTCAACACCCCGTTAGGACATTTTGAATGTCTGGTCATGCCTTTTGGACTCTGTAATGCCCCCGCTGTGTTTCAGGGTTTTATGAACGCAGTCTTCCACGACTTCCTGGGGGTATTTCTGGTCATTTATCTGGACGACATCCTGGTGTACTCACCTGACTGGGATTCACATGTGCGGCACCTGAGGTTAGTCCTGACCCGTTTGCGCGAGTATCAACTCTTTGTCAAATTAGAGAAATGTACATTTGGCTCTAAACAAGTATCCTTCCTTGGTTATGTAATTTCCCCCACAGAGATTCAGATGGAGTCTGATAAAGTAGCAGCAATCTCCCAATGGGTCAGACCCGACAACCTCAAGGCTCTCCAGCGGTTCTTAGGTTTTGCAAATTTCTACCGCAAATTCATTAGAAATTACTCAGTTATTGCTCAACCTCTGACCGACTTGACTAAGAAGGGGGCTGACTTGGGTAAGTGGTCGCCTGCAGCCCTTGAGGCCTTTAGCCGTCTAAAAAAGGCATTCACGACTGCCCCGGTGCTAATACAGCCGGACGCACTACTACCCTTTTTTATTGAGGTAGACGCGTCGGAAGTGGGGACAGGAGCTGTATTGTCGCAGGAAGTCAGTGGGAGGTCTGGCTATAGCCCATGTGCGTTCTTTTCGCGAAAGTTCAATTCAGCAGAGCGCAACTACGACGTGGGTAACCGGGAATTGTTGGCTATCAAATGGGCTCTGGAGGAGTGGCGACACCATCTTGAGGGTGCTAGACACCCAATTACCGTATATACTGATCACAAGAATCTGGTATATCTCGCCAATGCGAAAAGACTCACTGCTCGTCAGGCCAGGTGGGCGTTGTTCTTTGCCAGGTTTAACTTCGTCGTGACATATATCCCCGGAGAGAAGAACGTGAAGGCGGACGCCCTGTCACGGAGTTTCGGGGTACCAGACAGTGGGACCCTGACTCCCGAGAATATCTTAGCCCCCGGCGTGGTGGTGGCAGTGTTAGAGTCTAACTTCGTCCCTCAACTACAGGATGCTCAGCAGGACGCTCCGTCAGGGGTGCCGGAGGGCAGATGGTTTGTGCCAGAGACCCTACGCCCTAGAGTCATGGATGAGTCCCACTCGTCGGCTCTCGCCGGGCATCCAGGGTTCCAGGGGACCCTGGAGCTTTGCTCCCGATACTTCTGGTGGCCAGGCATGTCTCAGGAGATCCGCAACTTTGTGAGGGGTTGCTCGGTCTGTGCTCGCAATAAGAGTCGGCGGCGTCCTCCGGAGGGTCCCCTGAGACCACTACCGGTTCCTTCCAGTCCCTGGTCTCATCTATCAGTAGATTTCATCACTGACCTACCAGAATCCCAGAAGTGCACCACTATCTTAGTGGTGGTCGACCGGTTCTCAAAGATGGCACATTTTGTGGCGTTAAAAAAGCTACCCTCGGCAAAAGAATTTGCCACGATTTTTGTAAAGGAAATAATTCGCCTACATGGGGTTCCCCAAAATATTGTATCTGATCGCGGGGTTCAGTTTGTGTCGCAGTTTTGGCGTGCCTTCTGCAGAAACCTGGGAACGTCGCTTTCCTTCTCGTCAGCGTTCCACCCGCAGACTAATGGTCAGACTGAGCGGAAGAACCAAGACTTAGTGCAATATTTGCGGTTGTTTGCCAGCGAAAAGGCTTACCAGTGGGCAGAGTTCCTGCCGTTGGCAGAGTTTGCACTAAACAACCGCCTTTGTTCTTCTACTGGGGTGTCTCCATTTTTTAGTGTATACGGTCAGCATCCTCGCTTCCTTACAGCAATCCCTACTCCGTCGCCCTGTCCGGCAGCGGATGACGCCACAGATACGCTTCGGGGAGTATGGAAAGAGGTGCAGAGAAACTTGGAGGCAGCGGGGGCCCGTATGCAGTTGCGCAGTGGGAAGAGTCTGTCTGTGTCTGAACCGTACAGGGTGGGACAGAAGGTATACCTGTCGTCCAAAAATCTCAAATTGCGGGTCCCGTCCTTGAAGCTGGCGCCACGTTACGTGGGGCCGTTTGCCATCACACGTGTGGTGAACCCACTCGCCTACGAGCTGGGGTTGCCAGCCACATGGAGGGTTCACAGGGTATTCCATAAGTCGCTGCTGAAACCTTTTGTCCCTTCGGTGATACCCACCTCCGGTCCCCCTCCGCCCACCCTGGTCCGGGATGAAGTCGAATACGAGGTCCAGGAGATACTGGACTCTCGTCGGTGTCGAGGAATCCTACAATACTTGGTGGCCTGGAAGGGTTTTCCACCAGAAGATCATTCCTGGGTGGCCGCATGTGATGTTCATGCTCCCGTGTTGGTACGGCGGTTCCACCGTCGTTTTCCAGATAAGCCTGGTCGAGTTTCCGGGGGCCCGGAGGTCCCCCGTCAGAGGGGGGGTAATGTTACCATGCAGGGCGGCGCTGGGTCCCGCGGCCGGCGCGCGCCGCTTCGAGCTCGGCTTCGGCGTCCCGGAGCTGTGCTGTCAGGGATCTCCCGGCGGCGTGGAGCAGCCAGCATGCAGCAGCGTGGAGCAGCCGGCGTGCTGCGGCGTGGGCGTGTCCGCCCGTAGGGTGCCGCCCGCTCTCATCCACCTCCCTTATGCAACAGTGGGAGAGTCGGCTCCTCCCACTCTCCGCCCCGGGGCGGAGGCTTTTAGTTAAAAGACTGGCAGTGACCTGAACTCACTGCCAGTTATTGGTTCTGCTAGCCTCTAGTCAGGTCTATTCTAGTCTGTCCTAGTTGCTTGTCAGTATCCTTCGTTTGCCTGTGAGCTTCACCTCCAGCCTTGATTCACTCTGTCTGTTTTTGTTGGTCTGTTCCACCTGCCTCTCCTGTCGGCACTCTGTCCCCTGTTAGTAGTTCCATCTAGGTAGTCGCCAGGTCCCTAGCCAGTGCAGGGACTGCCGCCCAGTTGTCCGCCTGGGGTTAGCCAGGGCCGAGGCAAGTAGGCAGGGACAGTGGGGTGCAGGAGATCAGGGCACCCCAACTGGCGCTCGGGGGGCAGAGTGCCGTAACACCCCATCAAAAACGGGGACCTTTTTGCTTCATCAATCTGTGTATAGTATTCCTCCTCCTCCTCCTGCTCCTCCTGAAACCTCACATAATCACGCCGAACGGGCAATTTTTCTTAGGCCCACAAGGCTCAGTCATATAATTTTTCTAAACAATTTTTATACGTTTCAATGCTCATTAAAGCGTTGAAACTTTCACCTCAACCAATTTTTATTTTAACTGGGCTGCCTCCAGGCCTAGTTACCAATTAAGCCACATTAACCAAAGTGATTAATGGATTTCACCTGCCCTCTTGGTTGGGCATGGGCAATTTTTCTCAGGTACATTAGTACTGTTGGTACACCAATTTTTGGGGGCCCTCGCCTACAGTGTAATCAAATGAATTTTTAGCCCACCTGCATTACAGCTGACATTACATCAGCTGTGTTGGGCACTGCAATGGGATATATTTATGTACCGCCGGTGGCTTCCTGGCACCCACCCATGCTGTGGGTCCACAGGGAGTTGTAACTGCATGTGTCCACTTCTAAAGAACCCCAGTCTGACTGGGGCATGCAGTGTGGGCCGAAGCCCACCTGCATTAAGCCCGACAATACCTCAGCTGTGATGGGCAATGCAATGGGATATATTTATGTACCGCCGGTGGGTTCCAGGGAGCCACCCATGCCGTGGGTCCACAGGGAGTTGTAACTGCATGTGTCCACTTCTAAAGAACCCCAGTGTGACTGGGGCATGCAGTGTGGGCCGAAGCCCACCTGCATTTAATCGGACGTTACCTCAGCTGTGATGGGCACTGCAATGGGATACATTAATGTACAGCCGGTGGGTTCCAGGGAGCCACCCATGCTGTGGGTGCACACGGAATTCCCATTGCGGAGTTGTACCTGCCGGTGACTATTTATAAAAAAACGCGGTCTGACTGGGGCATGCAGACACCTTGACAGAATGAATAGTGTGTGGCACATAGGTTCCCCCATTGCTATGCCCACGTGTGCAGCTCCTGATGGAGGTGGCACAGGATTGGATTTCTCATTGCTTCTGTACAGCATTGTGGGCTATTGCCCCGCCCCTTTTAAAGAGGGTCGCTGCCTAGCCGTGCCAACCCTCTGCAGTGTGTGCCTGCGGTTCCTCCTCATGGCAGACGCACTTATAAATAGACATGAGGGTGGCGTGGCATGAGGGCAGCTAAAGGCTGGGCAGGGACAGTTTGGTGTGCGCTGTGGACACTGGGTCGTGGGGGGGGGGGGGTTAGGCAGCATGTAACCCAGGAGAGGTGGCAGCGGAGTGTCATGCAGGCAGTGATTGTGCTTTGTTGGAGGTAGTGTGGTGCTTAGCTAAGGTATGCATTGCTAATGAGGGCTTTTCAGAAGTAAAAGTTGTTGGGAGGGGGGGGGCCCACTCTTGCCGCTATTGTGGCTTAATAGTGGGACCTGGGAACTTGAGATGCAGCCCAACATGTAGCCCCTCGCCTGCCCTATCCGTTTCTGTGTCGTTCCCATCACTTTCTTGAATTGCCCAGATTTTCACAAATGAAAACCTTAGCGAGCATCGGCGATATACAAAAATGCTCGGGTCGCCCATTGACTTCAATGGGGTTCGTTTCTCGAAACGAACCCTCGAGCATCGCGAAAAGTTCGTCCCGAGTAACGTGCACCCGAGCATTTTGGTGCTCGCTCATCTCTAATAACTAGACATTAATTCAATTGCAGCACAGAACCAGAATTAGCATTTATAAAAAAGAAAATACAGTCGCACCAGTCCTCTTACTAAAGGCCATATACCTCTACTATTATACCATCTTGGCAGTGCCCTGTCTAGGTCTTGTCTAGTTCTTCCAGTATTGGTGCAGTGGGAGCAGTAAAACAGGAGGCTGTAACATACAACAGTTACTTAGAGCAGTAATCCCTTTTCCCCTGGTCTCTGCATGACGCAGGTTCATGTCTAATACGATTGCCAATAATTCAAAAAGAATGTCAGAAGATACAAAAGTTTGAAAGCAAAGCAGCGTGGGCCACACATGATCTATCCATGATCACTTCACAGGAAAATTAGCATCCCTTCCATTCACATTGGAACAAGAGAGCCTTTATAGAAGAATACTCCAATATCAACATGGTTCTACTCATAGTGACAAAACGAGCTCTCACTCTGTCCATAGACGCATTTTTCATGGAAAAATGGCTGCCAGTCCTTGATGCTGGAGCGGGGAGTTTTTTTTAATTTTTAAACAGTGCTGGAATTGCTACAGACAGAGAAAATATAATCAGGGAGATTTACCAGTAGTTTAGTAAAATGTATCAATTTTCGAAACAGCAAAAATTGATCAAAATGGGTCACATAGTAACTTACTTCATAATTATATTACCGTAGTTGAAACTTTCTTCTTTATACCACTTCATTTTTGTTCTACATGTTGGCCAGTCTCATGCTCCAAAACTACATCTCTAATAAAGGTTTCACATTTTAGGGTTTTTTCAGCACAATTTTTTAAGGAGTGGTGACAGGTCCTCTTTAAAAGTAGATACAAAAAAGGTTTAAAATGCATATAAAAATTGGCACACACCATCTACTTTATTTTTGATAGCACTGTGCCTAGCAAATCCCCTACAGTATGTTCTTTCATCCAACTATACTCCAATATTTTTCGCAACGGCATTTACATTTTTTTATTCCCGCCAAGAGCCCCAACTTTTTTTTTTGCCAGCATAGCCATATGAGCGATCTTGGAAAGCAAAGAATAATTAAGTTTTATCTATCACTTCTTTAGTTTTAACAAGGTCTTCCGTGAAGAGCATGTCACGCATAACATGGAGTGTTTTTTTTTACCCAAAAGCAGAAAACTTAGCTCCATACCAAATGCCTGCCTTATTTTTTCACCTGACCCTGCTGCTCATCTTTGGGACCTGTCCTCCTGGATTATACATTGACCAGACACAATCTTGCTATTTCATATCCTGTATCACGGGTGGTCCTGTCTGCTACACAGAATAACCACTGGTGACCACAGCTGTTTATTTTATATAGCGTGGCCACAGACACAGGTCACTGAAAAAGGAAGCCACCCAGAACATACAGAATGGAGTTGTAATGGGAAAACACACAGTAGTAGGTTACACAGTATTATATTGGTATAAGATTACAGAAAAGTGGTTTTACAAGTTGGGCTAAGCTTTAATAAAGACCAACTCTTTATGTGATTAAGGCAAATTTTCATTTAACTTGGCACCAAGACAATAACTAAAGGATTCATCGGGGAATGTGGATTCACTCCCTTCCTTAGCTACACAAACATCTGTGATCTTATGCAGACTATCAAAATGGAACTGAGTTATAATCTGCAATGTGAAGTTCACCCCAGCTGCAAACAGATGTATGTGTGGGTGTCATTTATGAGAAAGTCTCATCAGCCAATCAAACAGGAAAAAGTCAGACTAAATGTGATCCCCAAGGATTCAACACAATGCAAGTTGACCTTTGTCCTGTTCCTTACGATCTTGGCATCAAGGCTTGTTTTTATGGATTGCACAAGGTGGTCACTTGTAGCTGAGCTTCTCGTTTGGTGCTTTGTAATTAGACAATAAATAGGAGATGTTACATAAAAACCATTACTATATGTGTGGCGAGAATGCAAGAGATTGTTGCATCATCACTGCGAGCAAATGACAGGAAGGCTAAATCAGAAGTGTATGACAAGGGACAGGGACTCCAAGGACCACTTGGCAGTAAACAACTTATTGTCTGGTCTGTACACAGGGACATATTAATCAGAATGGTGAACAGGCCACCTCGAAATGGAAAGTATCAGGCAAATCAATCTATTCTCAATTTATTTTTAAATCAAACTATACTGTCTGAAAGGTGAGGTACTATTAAAATAATATACATCAGAGTGCCAAGGCTCATGCCGGCATGCTGAGACAAATGGAGTGCTAACTTACACACTTAGAATAGAAATGTGGCCTTGTACACTTTGTCTGAAGAAACAGAAGTCGGTAAGAAAACATTTAAGCTGGGACAAGTCTTCCTCATCACTAGTTGAAATCTCATTTTTGTAAACACACACACACGCACGCACACACGCACGCACGCACACGCACACGCACACACACAGGAAATACAGCCCTGTAAGTGAACCTTATAACTGTGCACCAATTTAATAATCTGTCGTAATGTGGTCTTCTATTGGAGGGTTGCATGTCAGACCCCCCGTTACATTTTACCCTTCACAGACTAGAATCTTTCAAATAATAATATTTATTAGAAAATACCTAAAAACATACACACCAGCGCTAGACTGATGGGACAGGGGTATGTGTGCGATCACAGACCCCCAGAACCCAATCACAAACACGCATATATACAAACTCAGACACAAATAAAAAATTAGGAAAGACATCGCTCTCAAATGAAGCCCCCTAGAGGGCTCGATATAGTTATTGCAGATTAAGACCCAATGTACACCCGTATCCCTAATATACGGGTCAGGTATAATGAACAAAGAATATATTTTTCATAAAACTGAAGGCACATTGGGGTTAGTGGCTGTCGACAAATGGGCATCCCTAAGGGCTCTACGCGTTTCACCACCTGTGTGGCGGATATTCAGGAGGTATGGGTGGGTAGGTCATAACCGACTGAACTTTTTTATGATTGTGATCTGAGAGGCCAAACAATATGGGGCAGCATCATTGTTACAGTCATCCAAAAGGAAGATAGGTCCGGAACCAACACTCAACAGTGGTCCACTGCCAGTGTCCTCATTATAGGAATCTCAGTTGCCCTCCCCCCAAAAAATAAGCCCTCATATGCTCATATTGATGGAAAAGTAAAACAAATTATGGCTGGTGATGAAATGGGGATGAAAATCCCCCCAAAAATCGTTGCAGCCTAATGACTAAAATAGGCCCTGTGCTTCATGAGTTAAAGCAATTAGTATGAACCATAGTAAACTTCCAAAAAGAAGCAATCTGTCTATGGTGTGCCATTAACAATGTTTTATCTGTAATTCAGTGTTATTTCCCTAGGATGACAACAGATGTTTGGTGTCCCTTTATGGTCATGACATCTGCACTAGGGGGAAAGAGAGGATTAAACAAGTTGGATTTGCCTGATCCTGTTCTCTCCAGGATATGATATAAGTAGCACCAGAGGTGTCTGCCAGCTGCTTGCCCCCCGTTCCCAACAAAAATAAATGGCACAATCAGTTTTTGGAAGAGTTAAAGCCCTTTTAGATGGGATGACTGTTGGGCAGACGATGCCCCACATTCGTCCCAACACATACTAGCTCCCATGCACCTGCATGGGAGCTAGTGTCGCTGGCTCACAGCGGGGAGGCTGCACGAGATTTCTCTTCTTGCACTCCCCCGCCCCTCTTAATTGACATAACACAGAGGCTGTTCAGTATTGAATGGACGCCATTTACACTGAATGCTGAGCGATCAGCTGATCGTCCATCCTTTATGCAGCATAAACAATGGACAATGAGCTGATTGCTCAGCATTTAGTGTAAATAGCGTCCATTTAGTACTGAACAGCCTCTGTGTTATGTCAATGGAAAGGGGCAGGGGAGCGAGAGGAAAGAACTCTCCTCCTGCCGCCCTGCCACCCTGCTGGCCGCTCTGTGAGCGAGCCAGTGATACTAGATCCCGTGCAGGAGCACGGGAGCGAGGATTCACAGGGACGAGTGTCGGACATCATATGTAAACCCAGTTTTAGGCAGGATATCTGACAGATGACAGTCACTGTAAGATTCTAGTATTAGTCAACTGGAAACACTCATCTGAAGACATTTGCTTGAGGCTTTATTACCACAAGCGCATATACGCAGCGTTTTCACGCCCAGGCGCATATACGGTACCCATGTGTACCCTCTCTTCCTCTCTCTACTTTCTCCTAACTCCTTCCTAACCCCTCAAACACCAATCACACATAGCAGGTTAAGAGGACAAACAAACAGACTTCATCAAGGTTGATGACACCAACAAATACACAAAACACAGACTAACTTGCACATAAAGACAAACGGACCATGAGTGCCGGAGCGACCCTAACTCTGGGTCACTACAAGTGCCATTAATAACTGACAGAATAACAGTTTGCTTGTCCCGCCTCCCAAAAACAGGAATAAGAAGTAATAAAAAAGTCACAAGTAGCGCCAAAATGGTAGCAGTAAAAACTACAAGTTCTCATGCAAAAACAAGCTCTTATACGTATATGTAAGCTGAAAAGTAAAAATGCTCTTCAGGTCTTACAATGTGGCAGCATAGAAAATCGTCCTGTGGTAAAAATCAGTGGTTTCATTAAGCAAAATTAGTAAAATATAACAAAACTGTATAAATCTGTTGTTATCTGAATTGTAACAATCCGTAGAACAAAGGTAAATATTATTTATACTGCAGCGAGAACCCTGAAAAAAATAAATCTACCCCCCCCCCCCCAAAAAAAGATGAAATTTCCAGGTTTTTTTTGCACATTGCCAAAAAAAAGTGAATAAAAAGTAATTCAGTACATATGTACCCCATAATTTGTCCTGTAAAATACAAGGTCTTATACAGCTACATTTAACCAAAGTTAAAGGGTTCTGTGATTAAAAAAAAAATAAGTAGACAAAAATTCTATACTTACCCTTTCCTCCCCTGCCAGTCTTCTTACCGTATCTTCTCCTGGCTCCTCAAGTCCCCCAGGTCACCTCACCTTCAGCCGGCCGGATTCTTCTTCCTTAGACCAAATGCACATTCATGGCATTCTGCTTCATGCAGGTCTATGTACACTACGTCACTATTGAAGTACGGTTCGCTGCCTAGGAAGGAATGCCGAATCCTCGGCAGCCTGCTTTTGCACACAGGTGCCGCTATACATACTATATGAACACAAGCGGCACCTTATGAAAACCAATATTTGTGTCAGTCTCAAATCTTTTGGCCACGACTGCATATTTAAAGGGTCTGTTCTGTGGTCTGACAGTGTGAGGGGTCTGAATATATTTAGCCATGCTTTTTTGTATAAGCCACAGCCTTGGAAAGGTCACTCCTATTTTGACATAAATTGCTGCTCAAGTATCACCATATGAAGGGTTCTCCCAGGGTGTCATTCACAAGTGTCAAACAACGTTGAAGTCAGTGTCACTCAAAGTCATTGAAGTCAATGAGCGAGTGAAAAGAAAAAAAAAAAAAAGAGCGCATACACGCCATGCAAGTGTATTCTGTTTTTATCACGCACTCATTGACTTTTATGGGCGATTTCAGTACATGACAACACACCAAAATAAAAATGTGTGAATAACAACATCCACTTTAATGGGTCCAAGTTCTGCAAGTGTTGTCAGATGAAATTTTGGAAGTTAAACTTGGCCATGTGAATAGGCCCAACGTCTATAATACCTACCCAAAGTAAACTGGGGTGAAGCACACAGTCACACAAAACCCAATTCAGGCCCTGTGACAAGCTTATGACAACTGCTTGTATATAAACACCTAGGACCGCCTTCACTCGGGCGCCAAAATCACGTGAGATTTGTGCATTGCGAGAGGCACAAATATGAACCCCATTCTTTTATATTGAATCATACACATGAGCGACATTTTCCTGCAATTCATCGCGATGCTATGCAGGTAACAAACTGCAGCATGTGCTATCTTGTGCGTGCTCTTGTATCACACCCTCTATTGTTTTCAATGGGATGGGCAGCAACATCGCACCATGTGCAAAGTGCACGCGATGAGAAGTCTCCCATTGAAAACAAATGGGACAGCCGCAAAGTTCCCTGTATCCCCAAAGTGATGCGAGGCTGTTTTCACATGGATTGAAAAACGCGATAGGGGTCCATGACTCCTGCCCCGCTATCTCGCTCACCCCTGTGTGAAGTTAGCCTAAAGAAGAGGATCAGTGACTGTGATGTATTTATTTTAGGTTGAATTGACACTATATTCTCAGAATTTGCTCTTCCAAACATCTTTTTTTTAGCAAAGATGGGAACTGATCCCAGCACAAGAAACACTCCCAGCGTTTCCCCGTTTACAGTGATCCATCATCCACAGAAAAGTGAAAATTCAGAATTCACTGAGCATATGTATAGTCTCAGCGTAGACTCAGCCTTCCATCCTTCTGAGGTAAATTGAGTACCCAGCTTGGGGGTGGGTGGGGGTAATAAACAAATAGAATTACCAGAAGGTGCTGCAAAATAAGTTGGTGCTATACAAATAACAAGATTAACAAAATTACTTTTATTCCCTATTACAGGGCTTTATTGGTTGTGGAACACATTCTGCACAGGTATACTGACTGCTGCCAAGAACTCTGAGTAACTTATCTCAGTTACATTGTTTCTACTTAAACATAATTTGACTTAGCGATCCTGCACTGAGCAGGGGGTTGGACCCGATGACCCTGGAGGTCCCTCTCCAACTCTACCATTCTATGATTCTATGTCTGGGATGGTTTAGTGAATCCTGCACTGAGCAGGCGGTTGGACCCGATGACCCTGGAGGTCCCTTCCAACTCTACCATTCTATGATTCTATGTCTGGGATGGTTTAGTGAATCCTGCACTGAGCAGGGGGTTGGACCCGATGACCCTGGATGACCATTCTAACTCTACCATTCTAGGATTCTATGTCTGGGATGGTTTAGTGATCCTGCACTGAGCAGGCGGTTGGACCCGATGACCCTGGAGGTCCCTTCCAACTCTACCATTCTATCATTCTAGTCTATTAACACAAAACAAACCATGTATCATGGTGCCAGTCTAGAAAAATCACTTATGTGCCTTTGGCTTGTAAACCTAAAAATGTAAACGCCAAATGATATTTTTGACAACACTAGTAACCACTTTAGTCGCAATCTGAAGCCCTGTATACTAATATGAGCACAAAGTGTATAGAATCACGTTGGCTTCTTCTTTTGTTGTCATGGTCGGTGATTGATGACACAATGGGTATCCCCACAGAAGACTCATTGGGACAAATAACAGGAATGTACAATACTAAAAAGCCATGGAGCTATATATGCCAGGAGTCACATACGCTGAATGGCCATTTTATGAGGCACCCATCTAGTAATACGTTTGACCTTCTTTGGCCTTCAGCACTTGTTGTG
Organism: Eleutherodactylus coqui; assembly: GCF_035609145.1. Taxonomy (NCBI): domain Eukaryota; kingdom Metazoa; phylum Chordata; class Amphibia; order Anura; family Eleutherodactylidae; genus Eleutherodactylus; species Eleutherodactylus coqui. Next base: position 161,776,317 of record NC_089837.1, on the reverse strand, counting down.
GCTTCAGTCCACAGGTATCAGATGACCCAGAGTGTGTCAAAAAAATTCACAAAATACTACCAATTAAGAAATGGAAAAAAGCCCATCCATCACACGAATCTAACCTGCATCAGACAGCATTATAATACTGCTTTGTCAAACAAATACAAAATAATTTGTCAGCGATGCTTGTTCCCTTGTAAAAGCACAAGAAGGATTATTGCTGGGACGGGCTGTCGGGCAGCTCTTGCTCGATAGATCATCTGTCCCACGTAAAAGCACTTTTTGATGGCTGTCACTCGACATGATACGTGGGGAGAGGCCGATACGGTGCCACCCCTGTGACTAAGAGCCTCGTTTCAACTGTATCTTCTAATATGTTTATTCTAAAATGCCAAAGCATTTCAGATAAGACACAGATAGACGCAGTTTACATTCGGGCACTGCAGCCAATAACAGAGCTCAACAATCGAGCGCCGAGCTCAATTATTGGCTGTGGCGACTGTGATGTCCTGTAAACCTGGCGGGACCGCAGCATGTAAAGAAAGGTACAGAGGACCGAGAATCGACAAAGGACATAGTGGGAGCGGGGAGAGGCAAGCATATGCCTCTTAATTATTTTACATGGGAAAGGCTTATACACTTCTGCCATTGTTTGAATAGACACTAGGTGTAATAGGAGCTGATAGTTATCCATTAACCACCTTTTTTCTACTAGATCACCAAAGTTAATGACGGTAGCCCACTTTGTTTAAATTAGTATAAAATATGTTTTCCAGTTTTCTGTTGTCTAAGCCTGGCAGGCGCCTTAGGGCGCCTGCACACGAGCGGAAATTCCGCGGGATTTCCGCCGCTGGAAGCCTGCATAGGATTGCATAGAGTCCTCGCCGCCGGATCCGACCCGCCCGTCTGCAGGCAGCCTGAAGTGTAAGCAGCAGCAGGTCGCACATTCGCTCCTGTCATTTCGGTGGGACTGTCAGAGATAGCAGCGCACTTGAACTTGGCCATCTCTGAAATGAATGAAGCAATGAGGTGCATGCGAGACTGCAATTGCCCATGCTTCAGAATGCGCAGGGCTCCTTTCTCAGGATAATGGGGGTCTCAGCTGTTGCATTCCCACTAAATCAGCAACTTACCCCTTATCAATTGTTCCTTTAACCCCTTAGTGACGGGCCTATTTTGCACCTTAAAGGGGTTGTCCCGCGAAAGCAAGTGGGGTTAAACACTTCTTTATGGCCATATTAATGCACTTTGTAATATACATCGTGCATTAAATATTGGCCATACAGAAGTTATATACTTACCCCCCCCCCCCCCCCCCGGTGTTGACGCCCCCGTCTCCATGGCGCCGACCGAAGCCTTCTTCTGCCTCAATTAGACGCGCTTGCGCAGTCTGCTCTTCTGTCCCGTTGAATGGAGCCGCTCCGGCGTGCTCGCGCCGCACAGGTCTTCTGCGCATGTGCAGACCAGCTCTCCGGCGCGAGCACGCCGGAGCGGCCCCATTCAACGCGACAGAAAGGCAGACTGCGCAAGCGCGTCTAATCGAGGCAGAAGGCGGCTTCGGTCGGCACCATGGAGACGGGGACGCCAACACCGGGAGGGGGGGGGGGTAAGTATATAACTTCTGTATGGCCAATATTTAATGCACGATGTATATTACAAAGTGCATTTATATGGCCATACAGAAGTGCTGAACCCCACTTGCTTTCGCGAGACAACCCCTTTAATGACAAAGGCATTTTCTTGATTTTTTTTTTTATTGTTGCAAAATAAGTTGTATTTCTTTAATGCCATGACTCTTGGGTATGCATAATTAATATAAATTTGGGTGGAGGGTCAGCACAATTCCAGCAATACTGAATATATACATACTTTTATGTTCTGCTGTTTTTGTACACTAAAAACACCTTTGTCTTTTAAAGATTTGCTTTTGTGTCGTCGCATTCTAAGAGCCATAACCTTTTTTATTTTTCCATCGACAGAGCTCTGTGAGGGATGGACTCTAGTGTTCATTGATCTCACTTCTTGGGAACATATAACATTTTGATCGCTTTTAATTCCATTTTTTCTAGAGGCAAGATAAAATAAAATACCATGCCAGAATTGCAGATTTTGATAATTTTTTTTTATTGGCGTTCATCATGCGGTATAAATAACATATTAAATTAAGGCCATCAGCTGCCGTTTAAATTATCAAAGCATATGGATTTGTGGGGGCATCCGGAGTTCAAAGAAGGGCAAGATAATAAAATGTTTGAGCTATGGCATAGTAGGGGAATTATGGAAGTCCAACACCTTCTTCATCATAGAGAGCCTAGATACAAAACTTTTGAAGAGCTTCGTTATGTATATGGCCTACCCGCATCACACTTTACCAAATGCACAAATAAAGGGTTTTCTAAGAGCTAGACTTGGGAATGTCTCAAAAGAGGCAATAACGAATCTAATTGACATGCTCATGCAAGGATCATCACAAAGGCATTCCATATCTGATCTATACTACCGATTCAGAGAGGGGTGGGCCGAAAACAGATAGTACACCTTAGTTTAGTAGGAACGGGAACTACAAAACCCAGAACTTTCTCAAAAACTGGTGGTTGGTTGGATCTCTATAAGAAAGGCTATAACCAATGAGAAATGGAGGAAAACTTATTTTAAAATCATACATGGAGTGATTTATGGTTTCAACATTCCCCCGCACCCCGGGAGCCCAACCAGACTACAGGTGTGCCCTAGATGTCAACAACCAAAAACAGATTTTCTGCATGGAATCTGGTATTACCCCAAAATCGAAACACTCTGGACAGAAATTAAATCACTGGTACAGGAACTTGCAGGAATTACTCTACCATTGAGCCCACAAGCTTATGTATTTCACTCTCTCCCTAGCCATATAAAAAACACTAATTTGATACACACTATTATTATAATAAGCAAGAGGAACATGTTAGGAAAATGATTGCAGGCCAATCCCCCGGGAGTACCAGATATCATACAGCAACACCTTCTAAAAATGGAGAGACTGGAGACAAAAAAACATGCAGAATCCCAAGCATCAAAACTTTTTGTGAAATGGCAAGTTTTCATAGAAAGATTCCTGGACCCAAATGAGATCATAGAATGCATGGACCCATTTAGTAACACATCCTGGTATCACACTCAAGCAGGAGCGGATAGATTAGGAAGATTAAAAATAACAAAGCAATATTATTAAATCACATAGGAGATGAGAAGATGATATTTTCAGGCGATATATAGAAATTTTTGTATATCGATACACCATAGCATATAGTGAATTAAACAAGAGACACAAAGTTATACTCTCAATATCCACTGTTTGATGTCCATTGTTTGTTTATTTTATTCTATGTTAACAATTAAAGCTAATGTGCTATATATGTATAGAATTGGTAACCATTGCGATGCAAGTATTCAAAGATGTTGAATACGTAAGACACAATGCATTCAATTTTATTTAATTGAGTTATATCACTAACTAATAAGTGAATTCCATCCTGGGGGAGTGTACTTTTCTAATGGGAACATGTACATGTGTTCAAGATGTAAATGTAAGTTGATTACGCAAAAATTAGTTTCGTACCGTAATGTGAGTTGATTATAGGTTTTGTTTTTTGATTATGCTAAAAATTGTAATTAAAAAAAAGATTTTATTTTAAAAAATAGAATTAAAGGGGTTGTCCCGCGGCAGCAAGTGGGTCTATACACTTCTGTATGGCCATAATAATGCACTTTGTAATGTACATTGTGCATTAATTATGAGCCATACAGAAGTTATAAAAAGTTTTTTACTTACCTGCTCCGTTGCTGGCGTCCTCGTTCCCATGGAGCCGACTAATTTTCGCCCTCCGATGGCCAAATTAGCCGCGCTTGCGCAGTCCGGGTCTTCTGCTCTCTTCAATGGAGCCGCTCGTGCAGAATGCCGGCTCCGTGTAGCTCCGCCCCGTCACGTGCCGATTCCAGCCAATCAGGAGGCTGGAATCGGCAATGGACCGCACAGAAGAGCTGCGGTCCACGGAGGGAGCAGACCCTGGCGGCCATCTTCAGCAGGTAAGTATGAAGACGCCGGACCGCCGGGATTCAGGTAAGCGCTGAGCGGTTTGTTTTTTTAACCCCTGCATCGGGGTTGTCTCGCGCCGAACGGGGGGGGGGGGGGTTAAAAAAAAAAAAACAACGTTTCGGCGCGGGACAACCCCTTTAAGGCCCAATGCACACGGGTGTATTTGCATTGCGGAATCCAGAGTGGGTCACCGCCTCCAGATTCCTCAGAAAATGCTGCCCATAGACATGCTATTGAAAATTGCTTTTCCATGTCCACGAGTGAAAATGAATTGAACACCGTTAAAAGTAAAAATAAAAAACATGCCAGATTTGCAGATTTTGTTAGTCTTGCGTCTAGAAAAAAAAAAAGGAATACAAAGCAATCAAAATATTACATGTTCCCAAAAATTAGATAAATGAAAACTAGAGTTCATCCCGCAATAAACAAGCCCTTATAGAGGGCCGTTGGTGGAAAAATAAAAATCCCATGGCTCTTTGAATACGGCGACACAAAAGCAGATCTTTGGGAAAAAAAGTATTTCTAGTATACAAAAATAGCAAAACATTATTTTTTTTTTCTCATAAAGCTACATTCACACAAGTGAGTTTTTTGCAGATATGAACTCCATTTTTCTGAATGGAATCATACATGAGCGATTTTTTTTCCGCTCAGGCCTCTTTCACACAGACGACAACGATATCGCTACTACAAAATTGCCACAATGTAAACAAATTTTGTAGCGTCAGTGCTACTACCCACGATTTTATAGCGAGAAAGTCAATATGACTTTCTAACGTAATGATCGCATCGCACGAAAATCGCAAGTTCCTGCTATGTGATAATCAAGGAGGCTTCATAGGTAAAGATGGATTACAAAACATAGCAAATCGTGGCTGTATAGAACATGCCTCGATTTTGTATTCTCACTATGTAGCAGGCTACAAAACATCGCTCGTCTGGAAGAACCCATTGGAAACCATGGGCTTCACATAAATGCGTTTTGTAGCACTGTCACATAGCTACAAAAATCGGGCGATTATGTTGCTTCTTTGAAACCAGCCTCACAATGATGCTGCGAGGATAAAAAAAAATATCTGAATATCCTATTTTTTCACGTTTTCAACTGGACCGTCAAACACGTCGCATGCCGTGCAATGTGATGCTTCCCATTGATACCAATGGAAAACACTGGCTGATCCTCAGATACACATGAAATAGGCGCCGTAGGGTCAGAATTTCAGATGAAAGTTTTGCATGAAAAATGCCTCGCATTTACAGGTAAAATACAATTTGACAAGCGCGATATCAGGTGGGCTTTCTTGGCCCAACATCGTGCTCGCTCATGTGAAGGTAACCTTAATGAGATATTGCTGGAATCATGCTCACCTAGAGAATAATGTTATCACATTATTTTGCATGCTGACCACCATAAAATTAACTTCCTACCCAAAAAATGGCAGAATCTTTTTTTCCACCCAATGCCCCTAAATAAGAAATTAGTAAAAGTTATACTGTAAATCAGATGTACACCAAAATGGGGTCATTAAAAAATACTACTTGTTCTGCAAAAAACATGCACTCATATTGCTGTCAACTGAAAAAAAAAAGATTAAAAATGTGGTTCTAGGAATGCAACGATCTATGATTCTATGACTACCATTACTTTGCCTGGCTACATAGCAGACACCATAACCGAAACCTGACGGATGCCATTATAGTCAATGGGGTCTATAATGATGGCGTCTGTCATATGATGGTTCGCTTACTACCGTTATCTTTGTTATTCTGCTCCTGTGACTGAGCAGAGCAACAAAAATTGTAAACGCTGGTATGAAAGTAGCCACACGGGACGGAGTATTCCACAGAATGCTAACGTGGAAAAATCCACACCAAAATCAATGTGCAGATTTTGATGCGGAATTGAAAATGGCAGAATTCTACTAGCAATTCCGCATCAAAATTGGAGTTTAGACCTATGGACTTTTACACAGATTTTGACAGTGGAATATTTCGTCCTGTGTGAACGTATCCTTAAAGACCTTTCACAAGGGCAGAATTAGCCCGCATTACGCAGCCACAACTGCAGCTTATTTCACACCAAAACCTCACTGCAAGTCTCATTGCTCAGAATTAAAGGGGTTGTCCCGCGGCAGCAAGTGGGTCTATACACTTCTGTATGGCCATATTAATGCACTTTGTAATGTACATTGTGCATTAATTATGAGCCATACAGAAGTTATAAGAAGTTTTTCACTTACCTGCTCCATTGCTAGCGTCCTCGTCTCCATGGAGCCGACTAATTTTCGCCGTCTAATGGCCAAATTAGCCGCGCTTGCGCAGTCCGGGTCTTCTTCTTTTCTCAATGGGGCTCCGTGTAGCTCCGCCCCGTCACGTGCCGATTCCAGCCAATCGGGAGGCTGGAATCGGCAATGGACCGCACAGAAGCCCTGCGGTCCACCGAGGGAGAACATCCCGGCGGCCATCTTCAGCAGGTAAGTAAGAAGTCACCGGAGCGCGGGGATTCAGGTAAGCACTCTCCAGTGTTCTTTTTTAACCCCTGCATCGGGGTTGTCTCGCGCCGAACGGGGGGGGGGGGTTGAAAAAAAACAAAACCCGTTTTGGCGCTGGACAACCCCTTTAAGCCATTTTTAATTCTGCATCAAAATCTACATGGAGCTATACAGATTTTGGTGCAGAATTTACCGCATCTTGTGTGTGTACCCTGCGGGCTAATTCCACCTGTTTGAAAGGCTCCTTAAGGTACCTTTACACTGGATGATTATCCCTCAAATTCGCTGTTTCCAGTGAAAATTCATCCATTGTCCATTTGGCCACTGACAGGGCACTGAGCGACAAAACTTGGCAGAACCAAAAAACAAGCATCGAAGCAAAAGGATAATTTATTACTAGAGATGAGTGAGCACGCTCGTTTAAGGCTGCTACTGAATCGAGTAGCAGTCCTATTGAGTAACTGTGTACTCGCCCGAGCAGCATGCTGGAAGGTGGGGGGGGGGGGGCAGTGCGGGAGATCTCTCTCTCCCCCCGCTGCCCACCACATGCTGCCTTAAACGAGATGTCATACTCATGGGCATCGAGGCTCTAATACCCTGTTGTACCACCTGTAGCTTGGATATAAGATGTGATACAGGTGGGCATGGAGGCTCTAGTACCCTGTTGTACCGCCTCTATCTTGGATATAAGATGTCATACAGGCGGTCATGGAGGCTCTAGTACCCTGTTGGGTTGCCTCGAGCTTGGATACAAGATATGATACAGGCGGGCATGCACGTTCTAGTACCCCGTTTTACCACCTCTAGCTTGGATATAAGATGTGATACGGGAAGCATGGAGGCTCTAGTACTCTGTTGTACTGCCTCAACCTTGGATGCAAGATGTGGTACGGGTGGGCATGGAGGCATACAGGTTCCATATGATATCCTGCAGCATATTGGTCCACATTTGCTGTAACTGAGCCTCTAGATTGAGCAAACTCGTAGACTATTGAAGTTGGCCTCCGGATGGTCCCATACATGTTCTATTGGTGAAAAATCTGGAGACCTGGCAGGCCACTAAAGCTTGGTAATGTTATGGGGGGGCATTCCTGTGACACCCTTGCTGTGTGCAGCCAAGCATTATCCTGCTGAAAAACACCTCTTGGAAGCCACCATGAGAGGAACACACGTGGCTGCAGGATGTCCTGAACATATTGCTGAGCGGTCATTGTCCTTTGTACCACTACTAGTGCTCACCGACTGTCATTTGCTATGGGTCCCCATAGCATGACACTAGCAGTGGGGCAGTGTGCCACTCTACAGCAAAGGGTAGATTGAGATGCCCACCCTGAAGTCTCCAGCCACAAACACAGCCATCGTCAGTGCTCAAACTAAACCTGGATTTGTTTTTGAAGACAACCCGGTTCTGCTCTGTAGCAGTCCAGTTTCATTGTTCACGGCACCACTGCAAATAAAGGCAGTGATGAGTGGGTGTCAAAGGCATTACATGTAATTAAGCCAAATGTCTTTCAGCCAAGTGCCTGGAAATGGTTCCAACAGACACAGGGGCCTGTAACAATGGTGCCACCTGTCTCAGGATGGAGGACAACTAAGCAGTTGGAGCTGCTGGTGCCAATTGAACGGTTTTCTCTACTGGTGGTCTGTCAAGGGCGTCCTGAGCCCAAACGCTTTGTGTGTGCCCTCACGCATCCACTGGTCCCAACAGTTCCTAACAGCTTCTCACATTCCAATAATGTGCCCCCCTCTCAAACTGTTAACTGGATGAATTATCTTTGATTGCCCACTACATACAAGTAGCCTTTTTACATGCCAAGGTTGGAACCACTTGTAGGGCCTCAGGTGGCAAGACTGTTCATATAATTAAGCCACAACTCATTTGCATATCTGCAAAACAAGACCAACTAGGCTCGTTTTGTTTTCTGCAGTTGGTCACTGAAGAAAGACATTGAGTGGTTGTTTCTCACAAATCCCTTGCTGTGTAATGTGCACTACTGACAGCATGCTAGTTTTTGCTCAGGAGAGAAAGCTATGGGAAGGAGCTGAGAAGCAGCCTCAGTTTACTCTCACTGACTAATATGTCAGTCCTCCAATCTGCAGTGCTTTGAAAAACAGTACAAGCATAGAAAGCAAGCAAAAATGCACACAGCCTTTGAGAGCTTTTTTCCTGAACAGCATTGTAGCTGTTGCACTGCGGCTTCATAACTAATATCAACTTTGACCAAATGCAATTTTGACACAACAGTTACAGAAGTCCAAACCTCATGCAAACAACTTTGCAATTATAGACTGCACTGCAAGCAGAGTGTAATACCTCGATTAACACTGAATGGACATATGCCATTTTTCAGCCTTACATACTTTACCTACTTCTGCACTGCTGCACGCCCAAACAGATCTGGCACCTTGAGCTACAGGAAGCCTGGGTAACTACATTTGCAGGAGAGGTTTGGTTACATGCACACTGTGAATTATATGTGAAACGTCCGTAGAGTAATACAATACCAGCGAAGTATATGAGATGTGAAAGATACGTGCTAAGGATATTTTCCACACAAATTAAGCAGTGGTGCGCATTTGGAAATCAATTCATTCTGCAGATTTCACCACCGTTTTTGTCTTTTGTAATGTATTGGGTTAATTATGTATATAGCGGCGAAATTGTACTGCACATGACAGCGTAGTCACACACGCTGTCATGCGCAGTACACCCATTTTGTTTTTTGTTCACATTTCCAACGCCATATATATTATATATATTTACGCGCCCATAGAGAACAATGAGCTCTATGGCCGCCTGCAGACGGCTAGGTAGGATACCGCTGCGAGAATTCTCGAAGCAGGATGCGGACCCGTGCCCCTGCACAGCCCTGCGGCTCACCCGCTCCCGGTGTCTTTTCTCTGGACTATGTGCCAGCTGCCGACCAGCCGGCACATGCGCAGAGCAGAGCCGGTCCATCACTAGTGACTTTTCTGTGCGGGCCTCTGTGAGACCCACACAGAAATAGAACATGCCGCGATTTGTTTTCCGCGCGTGTTCTCACGCAGACAAATTGCAGCCGTCTGCATAGGATTACATTATCTAATGCAATCCTATGTCTACGGGCACGGGTGGAATTTCTGCCCGTGTGCTGGGGGCCTATCTCGCATATATACGCGGCAAAATTGAACATGCTATGTTATTTTTTGCACTCACATATCACACAATTCAGGCACGCTGATATGAACTGCACTTCATAAGGCAATGTAATCGATTGCCTGTGAGTTACTGTATAGAGCCCGTGTAATACGCGGTAAACATATGCCTATGTGAACCTGGCCTTAGGGAAAGGGTCTCACACGAGCGGATTTGAATTGCAGATTCCGCAATCTTTCTTCCATGCGGATGATATGCTGTCCATACGGACACATCCAGAAAACATCACACATACGTGACTATACACAATTTGTTTCCACAATCATTTGCAGGTTTTCCGTTACGGATATCTGCGCGCGAAATCCAACTCACTTGTGTGAGCCCAGCCTTAGTATGATAGCCAATGTATAATAACCAGCGAAAGTGCAATTCACTTTATTTACCTAAAATTATGGATTTTGTGTCGAAAAATCACTTCAAAGTACCACAGATCGCTCTTCCCTCTAAGTTGCAGTCACCAGAGGGACTGCTGCAGCTAATAGTGAGTGTTTACTGTCTCACAGCTATTGAAATCACATCTACACTGCTCAATACTGCTGTGCAATGTCCTATGTAATGCTATTTATTTTAAAAAAAAGAGTGTGCTAAAGAGAAAGAAAGAGAAGATATCCTGCCCTGCTATGTGTGCAGTGTATGAGAGACATCACAGCAACTAGTCTACACCCACCAGCTCAGGGAATATTGACAATTATAGATACATCATGCAGAGATGATAACTGATGAAAAATGCCAGATAGAAGTCGTATAATGATCAGAAATTCTGCTTCTGCTCATGTACACATACATGGAGTTTATTCTGAAAAGTGACCTGAAAGTTTAGATTTGCTTTCACAAATTATTAACTGAAGACATCTCTGATATTTATGGCATATCTAAAGGATATACCATAAACATCTAATTGCTGCGTGTCTCACCTCTCTGTGTATATTATATAGATGCGTATATTATATATACATTTTTTTTGGAGGAGGGTGAGGAAGTGGTGGAAGGAAAAAAAAAATGTCATCATTTTTTCTTTAACTTCATTTTTTTTTCATTTTCCGTAAAAATTATGTAACATTCTTTGGGTCAGTATGATTACCGCGATACCAGGTTTAGGCCGTGCTCACATGGGTGGATTCCAATCCACAATCGGCATCCGCGTGGAAAATCCGCGGACATTGAAAAACATGTAAATTCGCTTTTCCGCTTACACTCGTGGATAGGAATTGCGGATTCTGTGTGTGGAGCGGGAAAAAAAAAATAATGGCAGCATGCGTCGACGGTCTCTTTTGAAGTCAATGGAGGCCGTCTGACCCAAAGCCCATACACAAATAAAATTGCATATGGGCCGTCGGTGCCCACGTCTTCGCTAAGTGAAAGTGCGATAAATGCTTTCAAGAACAAAAAAAAACTGCACTGCGCATGACAGACGGCGAGCCACTGCGGTCATCTGATTACAGTACATTCAGGAACGCAGGGTCGCCAGTTGGGCTCGCATGCAGAATCTGGTCCGCCCGTGTGAGCCCAGCCTTATACAGTGTTTTTTATGCTTTTTAGGGTGAATGCAGACGGCCGGGTCAGATCCCGCTGTGAGGATTCTCTCAGCAGGATGCGATCGGTGCCCTTGCAGTGCCCCCCAGCTCACCTCCCCCAGGGTCTTCTCTCTGCTCTGCGATGTGCCTTCTGGCGCACAGCCGCACATGCGCAGAGCCGGCGCGTCTGCGGTGACACTTCTGTGCGAGGCTCTGCAAGGCTCACACAGAAATAGGACATGCCGCGATTTGTTTACCATGCGAGTTTTGACGCAGTATACTTGCGGCTGTGTGCATAGGATTGCATAAACCGATGCAATCCTATGGCAGCTGGCACGGGCAGAAATTCTGCGGGAAATATAGTAGCAGAATTTCCGCCTGTGCGCATTCACCCTTAAAAAAATATTTGTTTCTGTGTCACCACATTGCAAAAGCCAGAATGTTTTCATTTTTCCATTGAAGGAGCTCTACAAGGGTTTGTTTTTTACGGGATAAGCTTTAGTCTTCATTTACACTATTTTTGAGAACATAACATTTTCATCACTTTTTATTCAGTTTTTTCTAAAGGCAAGCTTACTGACATTCTGCCAATTCTTTATGGTGTTCACCTTGTGGTATAAATATTGTTAAATTAATTCTGCTACTTTTTTACATTTTTTTTAAAGGATGTATATTTTTGTATTATCACATTTAGGCTGCCTGCAGACGGGCGGGTTGGATCCGGCGGCCGGCAGGGACCAGCACATACTCACCCGCGCCCGTGGCTCCAGCTGTTTGATGTGCCGGCTTGACGGGCAGCCAGCGCATGCGCAGACCGGAGGCGGAGGCAGGTGAGTGACGTTTCTGTGCGGGCGCCCTTAAATACATAATTTTTTCTGTCAACTGTGTGGTTTGAGGGTTTTTATTTGTCAGAGGAATTCTACTTTTTATCAGTTCTATGACTTTTTGATTGCTTTCTATTTTTTTTTTAAGGCAAGATATTTGAAAATAGCTATTTTTTTTTTGCGGGGTGGGGGTGTTTGTTTGTTTTTTTCAGGCCGAGCAGCATGTGGGTTTAATAATGTACTAACTTCTTTACGGGTCATTACAAAAACAGTTAATACCAGATTTGTAATTATTTTCTTTTTACATAGTAAATGGGAAAACGTTTTTATTTTAGTTTTTATCCTCATCTTTTTATTTATTTTTGTCCCACTATGGGACTTCAATATGACTATCTTTGATGCTTCCTTTATAACACTGCTATACTTCAGTATAGCAGTGTATTATATAGCCAATGTAGCTCAGCTAGAGGGCTCCAATGGGTGACAGAGGGAGCCCCATCTACCAGTCTTTACATGCTGTGATCGCATTGACCACATAAATGGTTAAACAGCAGTTATTGGAGGATCCTCTGGTCCTCACCTGTTCGAACAAACACACCCCATTCCCTCTGACATGGGAGAGCCATGCCAGTCTTCTGATGCAGCGCCATAAAAAGAAGTATGCATCAGAATAAGGCCCCTTAACGGACGCCGTAAAAAGGTGTATAGGTGGTTGCTAAGGGTTTAAAAGTGAATGGGAGTTACAAAAACAGTATAGCTTGCTGTGCTTTGGCGTTTTTGTAACTCCTATTCACTTCTATGGGAATTACAGAAACAGTATAATACAGCAGTTTCAGAAATTCCAGACACACTGATATTTCCATCTCAGCCAAGAATAACTGGGATGGGAATACCCATTTACATTTTTCTAGGAGTTTTTTTTATACTGAATTACTCCTTAAAGCATACCTGCATTTTCAGCTAACTTTTCAGAATACACTATTGTGTAAAGCTTAACTTGATGGCTTCATACACTACAGACATTGGAGAGCAGGATATTGTCATCTCTACCTCTCTGTAGCACACCCTTCTAAGTAACAGCATCAAGAAGAACATTATACAGGACTACTGAGCAGTGTAGATGTGATTGCAGTAGCCATAACACAATAAATAACTCACTCTTAGCAGAAGCATCTGTGCAGGTCTCTCTCCCTCCGAAGCTTCCTCCTCTCCATAGACTTCTAGGTGCAGTATAATTTTTTGTCCTCTACTTTCTGCTATCTGTCTTGGTGCCTATGTTATTAGAGATGAATGAAACATGACAACAGACAGTGGATAGCAAGTTAGAAGAATGAAAGACCCCAGCAGATTTTACCCTTTCAATTGAATGGGGTAAATTCTGCTGCAGATCCGCAGCAAATTCCACTGCAAAATCTGCATGAATGGTGCAGATTAAGCTGCAGTTTTCAATGCGGAATTTGTTGTGAATTTGGCCTGTTTCACATGGCTGAGAATCTCGTGTGAGATTTGTGCATTGCGAGATTCACAAATCTCGCACCAACATGAACCCCATTCTTTTGAATGGGGTCGTATACATGAGCGATGTTCCACATGTCCTATCTTTTTGCGTTCTTCGGAACACGTCGCTCATTGTTTTCAATGGGACAGTAAAACACATTGCATGCAGGGCAATGTGATGTATCCCAATGAAAACAATTGGAAACACTTGCCGATCCTCTAATGCACCTGAAAGCCACATTGGAGGATCACTACTTCACAGAAGTGATGGGAGGCGTTTTTCCCAGAAAAATGTCTCGCATCGGCATGAACATGTATGTTGGCTAAATCGTGTTCGCCCATGTGTAGGTAGCCTTTTAGTGTGGAAAATTTGAACCAATTCCGCAACTTTTGAATGCACCCGTAGGGCAAGTTGCACATTGCAGAATTGCTGTGGAATTGGCAGCGGATTTCATGCCAAAATTCCACAACAATGTACATTACAATGTACAATGTGAATGGGGACTCCTAAAACATCATTTACAGACCAGTGTAAGTGAATGGTGTTTTAGGAGTCCACATTCACTTATAGTGAAGAAGAAGAAAAAATGTCAGCTATGGAAGAATGTCATGCTGTAGATTTTGGAATTCGCTGCATGCTCAATTTGTTGGCGTGGATTTTCACCACGGAATTCATTCATTGCAGTGAGCGAATTCTCTGGTTAAAATCTGCATCAAAATCCACCTGCATATTTTCGTGCAGATTTTTACGCAGATTTTGACTGTGATGTGTGCACATACCCTAATAAAAATGTTCAGTTTTCACATTAGCGGCCAAGAGCCCCACCATCATGAATTCAACGGGAGCTGCGCCTGCAATAGCAACTTGAGGTACTGCAGTATGGTCAGCGCCTCCAGCTTCCTGCACCGACTACAGTGACAGCAGCCCTGGGAATCAGCTGATCAGTGGGGATCCGAGCAGCAGGTCCCCCCTGATCATCTATGGATTACCTGTCAGTCATGAATAGAAAAAGTTAAAAATATACCTCCTTCCATACAACCGGCACAGTTTAGACTTATTACCACAATACACGTGTTCGGATACAGTTTGAATCCCTCCATAATCTTCTTGGCCCGCTCGTTCGACATGTTGGGTCTTCCCAGAGTCTATTCTGGATCAGAAGAGTTTCTGAAGATTCTTCTACTTTGATAAATCTTTTCTTCTCTGGTAGATTAGATTCTGCTGAGGCGCAACAAGTCCAGATATCCCAGAACCTGTGGATGATGCAGAGTGAAGCGGGACACTAATGGAGAGGGGCACCCAGTAACCACATGCCAACCGGCGCTCGTCACTTAGACCGGGTACATGTCAAACGAGTGGATGATACAGAATTGCCAGCTAGGACAGGAGAGAAGAGGACAATGCTGGGTTCTAGGACTACTCAGCGGGATGGCTGAAGCAGTGACGGCTCAGCAGTGGCCATAAGTGAGGACACAGCGTAACACTACAGGGAAATCTAAGCCAGCGGCCTCAGAGCTGTGTACCTTTCTGGGCCGGTGACAGGTGCTTCACTCCTGGGAATAGCGGGGACCAGTCTCGTGTGTCAAAGTTTCTGTGCGGTCGATTCTTGACTGAAGTCCCTGACACCCCGAGTCTGCGGTCACTACTGACACCCAGAGTAGCAGCTTTACGTAGACTGTGGCAGAAAAGACCTTTTAGATGCTACAATCCCAGTTTGGAGGCCGCTATTCATTATCATGTAGTCTCAGGCTTCAGATAAGCGGATTTATCGAAGCAACTGCAGCACCTCCTCCCATTATCCGTAACGCCTTGCGAATTCAACCAAACTCAGTAGCAGACCAATAGTGATGGGTCGCTTGCAAACAAGCCAGCTCTATGAGCCGGCTCCTTCTGGTGAACGATGGGAGTCAGCTTCCGTCTGAGAGCCGGAAAGGGCTCCTGTAAGTTACAGGCTGTAACCCTTGCACTGCTGGGCAGGTGATGTGCTCCTGACACGGCAGGCAAGACAATTAGGAGTTTAAGGGTTAATCAATGTACACATTCCACTCAGCCCTGTAGCAGATATAGCAAGAGGGGGGATATTATACACTGAGCCCTATAGCAGATATAGCAGGGCCCTGATGGGGGGGCATATTACTCACTGAGCCCACTGAGGGATATGTGACAGACGACTGCTTAGGGACCTCCTGCAGTGACGAGAAGAAGAAGAAGACAGCATGTTGTCGGTCATTAGTGGGTTTGTGCAAGTCTTCCACTCAGGGGAGTGCAGTCTATGCGTCACAGCCCCCTTTTGCCAATCTATGCAGTAACAGTATACCAACAGTAACATAATACCATATACTTATAGCACTGTACTCACATATTCTATATATGTAATCACATATACATATGTGTATACACGCATGCTGTATATATGCATAAGTGCAGACATATACACATGTACAGATATACACTGGAACATACATTTTTTTTGCACAAATATACATACATGTTACATATCTCCAGGGTGGCCACAGAAAAGTAGCTCGGCACCGCAATGTTATGAAAGCTTGTCTCTGTTGCCCATAGCAACCAATCACAATTCCGCTTTCATTTCCTATACTGCTGAGATAAAATGAAAGCTGCACTGTGATTGGTTGCTATGGGCAACAAACATTTCCTTTTAGACACCTTTCAAAAGAGTGAATTGCCAGTCTAACTTTCCATGGCACACCCTGTATATATATTTACAAACAACACTCATACCTTCTCTACATTTAGCTGGAGCCTCATACTAGCAGCCTGAACAGTCAATAAAGAAAGCTTCCTTGTTTGTAGACTCCCTCCTGCTCCTCCCTCATCTGTCAGCCCTGACCCAGGAGAGCTCTAAGATACTGCTTGTATCAAGCTACAGACAGCACAAGAAAAGGCTCAGTGGAGGAAGACTACAGCAGGGATGGAAGTGAAGGCTGCATCTTGCACCTGTCCACTATGCTACCTAAGCCAGCGCCCAGGGCACATGCCCCGACTTCCATACCCAACCCCCTAGCTTTGCTCTTGGCAAGTGCAGAAATTCTAGGGTAAGACTTCATATATTGCTGGTATAAAATACATCTCTGCTCATGTGCTGCTGCCGCTCTGGTCGCTCTATTACCACATGCCTGCTGCAGTAAGTAGGAGGCCCCAACACTGGATGCCATCAGTGATGTCCCATAAATAGGCAGGGCTTCTCCATTAAAAGCCTATGTGACCTGTTTACAGGATCTTACTGAGGCAGAAAAACCTGTGGCATCACTAATCAGCTGCTGTGTCTCCATAGCGCCAAAACAGTGCTCTGGCGCCATGGTAAGTGAATTGATAGAATAGAGTTTTGAGCGGTGGGGAGGACCAAAATTAAAAAAAATAAGTCAGACAACCCCTTTTAGGCTGGATTCACATGGACGTTTATCAACTCGGTTTTCACACCGAGACGATATTCGTTGTCTCTCTCTGCAGGGGGGGAGGCTGTAAGAGCCAGGAGCAGGGCTCTGAGCTCCCCCCACCTCTCTGCCTCCTCTCCGCCCCTCTGCACTATTTGCAATGGGGAGAGGCAGGACAGGGCAGGGCTAATTCTCACCATTTAGCCCCACCCCTGTCCCACCTCCTTTCATTGCAAATAGTGGAGAGGGGGCGGGAGCTCAGTTCCTGCTCCTGGCTCTTCCATCCTCCCCACCCCCTGCAGATGAGGACGACGTATATTTGCTCGGCGTGAAAACCGAGCCGATATACGGTCGTCCGAATCCACCCTAGGCTGTATTCCCACGAACGTATATCGGCTCGGTTTTCACGCCGAGCCGATATACGTTGTCCTCATCTGCAGGGGGGGGGGGGGAGAAGGAAGAGGCAGGAGCAGGAACTGAGCTCCCGCCCCCTTTCTGCCTCCTCTCCGCCCCTCTGCACTATTTGCAATGGGGAGAGGCGGAACAGAGGCGGGGCTAATTCGGGAAAGTTAGCCCCGCCCTGTCCCGCCTCCTTTCATTGCAAATAGTGCAGAGGGATGGAGAGAAGGCAGAGAGGGCGTGGGAGCTCAGTTCCTGCTCCTGGCTCTTCCATCCCCCCCTCCTCTGCAGATGAGGACGACGTATATTGGCTCGGCGTGAAAACCAAGCCGATATACGTTCGTGGGAATGCAGCCTTAGGGAGTGATTAGTGAGCCTCTTAATTCAATACAAAATTTAGTTCACAGCAGAACCATCCTAGCAACCTGGTGCTATTCTGCTCACTCTCTTATTATGCTGGGTAATTGTCGCAGAATTTCGTGCAGGCTTTCTGCATGGAAATTCCACCTGCGACTTTTAATCCCGGGATTGGCCAGCAAAGTGGACGAGATTTGCAAAAATTTTTGCGGGATTTCAGTCCCGTGTGAACCCAGCCTTACATTTCTGCACTTGCTCCAAAAGTATTGCTGTTTTTTTTTTTTTTAATCCTCTTTTAAGGATCAAGCTTAAAACTGGGAGTGAATATAATAAACAATAACATATAAACTCACCTTAAACTGCACGTCCCTATGTGGAATACCCTACAGAAATTTACAAATGACTGACAACATGCTGCCTTCTTCCTGTCACTGCAGAATGCCCCTGAGCTGACGTCTGTAGGAAATCCCTCAGTGGGCTCAGTGAGTAATATGCCCCCCCATCAGGGCCCTGCTGTATGTGCTAAACCTGCTACAGGGCTCAGTGGAATGTTTACATGCTTTCACACCTGTGTTATGGCTCAGATCAGGGTTTCCATCTCTGCTTCCTTTTTTGGAGGAGAGAAACTAAAATAAAACACACCCAATTTTTTCACCATTGATTTCAATGGGGTTTAAAAAAATGGAAAGACTTCCATTTGCTTCCATTCTGTCAGGTTTCAGGTTTTTTTTAACGGAAATATAACGCTGCAGACTGCACTATTTTTCTGTCCAAAAAAATGGAAACCTTTTATTTGAAAGGGTGAAGTCTGCTGAGGATCTACAACAAAAGGCAAGTCAAAAGCTGCACCTATAGCACCGAGTTTGATAGACTTTCCATTGAGCTTATGGTGCAGAGTTTAGTGCGGAATGCCTGTTGTGAACGTTTGGCAACATTTGCTTTTCAATGATTTTTACTGGTGTTTTGAATAACATAACATATAAGTTTATTTATGGTTGTGGAGATCTTTTTCCACTAAGTGGGAACATTCCCTTTAAACTCCTAATTGTCTTGCCTGCTTTGTCAGGAGCACATCACCTGCCCAGCAGTGGAAGGGTTACAGCCTGTAACTTACAGGAGCCCTCTGAGCTGTATAGATGGGGGTGACTGCTGCAGTAGTGACAGTGTGGACCCCACAGGGGGCAGGATTCCTGCCATCAGCAGGGGAGAGGAGGGCAGAACTGCAGTAGTATTAAATAAAGAGCTATTTGTGAGCTAAAACAGTCAACTCTTTTTTTGGATAAACTGAGCCAATACAAGTCAGGTTACTTCATAGCAAAATGCAATTGTAACCAATCCGAAGCCAGTTTGCCTCTAAAGCTGCCCTCAGTGGGCATGGCATAATCTACAGAGGTTAGGTTGTGTACAAAACGTTCTAGTACAGAATATGCGCGTCACTCTGCCCAGCAACGTGACGTTACATAGAAACGGATAGATGCCTACGGGAAGAGAGAGTGGACAGAAGTACAAAGGCAGCTTGATGGTGATAGCAAGTGCAGAAATGTAGATCTTATCTTAACCCTTTACAAGGCTATTGTTCTCTTATCTTAGCACAGCAAAGCTTATTGTAAAGTAATTCAATGTGTAATCGCCCTTTTACAAATTGCTGCAGGAATTTGAATGATTATCGTCCCGTGTAAACGCACGCTGAGACTGAATGAGAGTTGTTCAGTCATTCAGTTTCTGCATGCAGAAAACTGAATGACAGGCCATTTAGTGTAAACAGCAGTCATTCACTTCCAAACGATTGTCTGCTTACTGTGAATGGAGGTGGACGGGTTCCATTCCTGCAGCTCAGTGAACGATGCCAGCAATACTCACTCCTGTGTAACAGCACAGGAGCGGGCATCACTGGAAAGAGTCAGGCATTGTTTGATAGCACAGTACACCATGATACCACATCCGTTAAAGGGGCTTTTACAAAGAACGAATATCGTTTGGATTCCTACGATCCAGGGAAAATCTGAACATTATCATTCAGTGTAAACGCCTGCCCCGAGTGAAACCGCGAACAAGAAGTCTTCCACTTCACGCTTGTTCGTTTTCTGCATGTAGAAAGCTGACCAACGTATTGTTCCTTGTAAACAGGCAGTCATTCATAAGTGAACGACTGCCTGCTTACTGTGAATGGGGGTGAGCGGGCTGGAACAATCACCGGCCCCTCTCCGCCTCCATTCATTAGCGATGCTTCTTCCTGTGTAATAGAAGCACAGGAGCGATTATTGCTGGGATGGCCTGTCGGGCATCTGTTGCCCCTCAACTGTGGAATGCATATACATACATATTTATAAATATATATATTTGCTTTAAACTAGAAAGGGCTTGTAACTTCTTCTCACTGAATAATGGATGTTACAGGCCTTGGAGGTGGTGCTACAATGATCATCTGGCCGTAGGTATAGCAGTAGTTCAGCTGCCTGAAGTCAGCTGGGCTCACACACAGGGAACTGGAAGCCAGGACTGGAACTAGGCCGTTACGAGCTCATGCCCACAACTCTGTTTTCATTGCATATCATGCGTGGATTGCCTAGACGCGTCATACATGCTCAATAGAGTCAATGGACTTTCATTGATCCATGCACACTGGCATGTGGACACTGCATATTGACACGCAAAAGTAATAAATCGCAGCATGCACTTGTGTGAGCTGCGTATGATACGGTGTCCATAGGTAACGCACTGCGTATGGGCAGCGTTTCCATATGCATTCCCACTCTGAACAGAGCAGGGAATTTAAAGAAATAAAAAAAATATTACACC
This sequence comes from Eleutherodactylus coqui, assembly GCF_035609145.1. Classification (NCBI taxonomy): domain Eukaryota; kingdom Metazoa; phylum Chordata; class Amphibia; order Anura; family Eleutherodactylidae; genus Eleutherodactylus; species Eleutherodactylus coqui. The sequence goes on along the minus strand of NC_089837.1, from coordinate 161,755,783 downwards.
GCATGTCCAAGAGCATGTTAGCTTCCAGTGCAGCCCCCCACAGGTGGTAGTTGATTGAGCTGGCTTGGTGTGGATTTCTCCAGCCAGTCAATCCCCCAGGTCTCAGATCCCTGTGTGTTGGGTGCCTGTGTCTCTGGAGGCCCCTGTTTTAGGGGGGAGGTACTGTTAGGGTGTGTTGCTGGGATCTGTTGTTCTACATGAGTTTGTAGCAGTGCAGCTCCACAGGTGGGGGTTGATTGAGCTGACTGGGTGTAGATTTCTCCAGCCAGCCAAATACCACCGCTCTGCTGCTCATATATACCAGCTCATCTGCTAGAGGCTGCTGGGTTTTCCACTATTTGTTCAGTGTGAACAGTGTCATGTTCGTACGTGTCAGGGCATGTGCTGGACGTGTGCTGTGAACAGTCCTGTTCAGGGTGCATGGTTTGCTGTGTTGTATGCAAATCCCTGGCATGTTGGTGTGAGCTGCGTTCAGTTCTGCTGTGTTTTGTTTGTCATCTAGGTCTAGGTAGGTCCCATGATACACAGTGCGGGGCCATCACTGGGATGATTGCCTTACTTGCAGGCAGGTTTCATGTGGAAGTTGTGTCGTTAGAGTAGGAACTGCGAGACAACAAGGACCCTTGAAGTGGGCCCACGGGCTTAAGTTGTGATAGACATGATGATTAGTCAGTGTAAAATGTCTATCGATTTGTACTAAACTAGACGTATTATGTGTGTTTTGTGACTTCAGCCTAATGTGGAACTCTGCTGCATAAGGAAAGAGTTAAATCACAGTGTTATATGTCATTGCTCGTGTCCATCTTGAGTGTTCTCCCAGTCCTCCCCATCCTCCACACAGAATCTTCTTCAACAAAGAGATATCTACTTTCAGTTTCAGATTTGAGCACATGTTTGTAAGACAAAGACTTGCTTATACATTGGAGTTGAGAGAAGGTGGGCAGGGGGGAGGCGGGGAATTCTATATAACCCAGCGAATAAGAATATATATATGTTACTGATATAATCTGTTAAACGCCCATAAAGGGCAGGTGTTATGCTTTTTAATAAAAGGGCCTGTCTGGATGTTTCTCCCAGAAGAGCCATTTTTAACATGAGATTGATACCTCGTGTTTGACTTGGTCAGTGTGCGCATAGTGCTTCTACCCAATTTGGAAGCTACAAAATACCCCGAAACCTGCTGGAGAAAACCATATCCAGTTCAGTGGCGTCCTTCTGGGTGGGCTCAAGTAGAGATTTTGATTTCTTTCATTCTGGAAAAATACAGAGATCGGCAGATAGCACGCAGAACTCAGGGGCCCGAAAATCTACAGAACACGGTAAGATTACTTTATGTAAATCTACCGATGTGAGCTGAATTCTAACTGCTAATCTGCCTGTTTCTGATCCAGAGTGATAAATCAATGAAAGGCAGGTAATATAGTTCTTTCTACTCGGAAAAAATCACCATGTTACATGTCTAGGGGTATTTTGTATGCTGTGGCTGCTATGTCTGAGACGGTTAAAAATTGTGTATACAAGACCAAGAGACAAATTCTGTGAGGGCTAATGTGTCAGAAGGGACGGACTCGGCTGTTTAAGTCTGAGGGAGCACGCCGGAGAGACACTTACTCCTAGGAAACTAGTGTGAGGTTAGGAAGATTTATGATACGCATATTTACCTTTATGATTGAGCATGTTATGTTCTCATATGTGAAAAGGTGTATATACGCGGGAATTATAGCCGTGCTTTGTGACGGCCGACGTCTCCAGGATATTGTTGAAGTTTTGGTCATTGAAAATAATCATCAGTCTTTGCGTGTTTCAGATTAGTTTAAAGAATGTGCAGTGTTTATTATTGGGGGAGGGTTGCTGATAAGAGAGTGGACTGAAGTTAAGCCACTGAAAGATTTTCTCAATTAACCCTTCTGTTCCCTTTGTCTTGTGTTTTGTAGAATTAATGTGCATTGTGATCTGAGTGGGAAAGAGAGGTTATATTGGAAGGATTTGAAGAAAGCAGATTTTACAAGAGGAACACTACTGTGTCCAGAAACTTCGGATAGAATAGAATAAGCAGGTAGAATAGAATGAGGGATCAGTACAGGATGTTTTGGAATATGCAAAACATGTAGAAACGTTTTACAAAGAAAAGGATCAGGAAAAGTTGCAGAAAGAAAGGTGTTTTAGCTAGTTTTAGCTAGCTCTTTGGTATAACGTAGTTAAGAGATTCAAGAGAGGAAAGTATGTAGTGGGGTATGTGTATTGCTTATGAACAATGTAATGCCTTTGTGTTGACTACAGCCCCTCCCTGTAATGGCGGCCGTGCTTGCAATGTTTACAACCCCACATAGTGTGACTTTGCAGCAAATTTGGTGAGCCCTGCCCCCACCCTGAAGTTACTTCCCCCCATGTGCTCACTTTCAGGGTGTGTGATGTTACTTCTGTCCCTCCCCATCCGGGACAGGACCTGGCCCCGCCCCTTCCTCCTCCAGCAGCCATCTTGCCTCACCTGGAAGTGCTGCTGCTCCTGGCCACGCCCCTTCCTCCGGCAGCCATCTTGCCTCACCTGGGAGATTTGTAGCCCCGCCCCTTTCTGCCTCTGGCGGCCATTTTGCTGCACTTGGGAGGCCTATATTTCCCAATGCCACTGTATCCAGTGCTAACCTCATGATTGTCTGAAGCAAGGTCTTGTTTGACCGGACTTTGTTACACTCCAAGATGTGGCCACTTTGGATGTGTGATAAGTTCAGGGAAACAAACCTTTGTGAAGATGCAGCTTGGGACATAGTAGATGACTAAGCTGGTTTATAGTGTATGGAAGATTGGAGTTGATGCATGGGGGACAGAGGCCGGGAATACATGACAGGGGACGCTCTGTCATGTTCCCAGGGGCTCTGTTTTCCACTGCCCGCTTCTCCAATGGATGCTCAGACAGATGATGTTATGGAAGGCTCCTACAGATGAAATAATTTCCCTATAGTCACCCAGCAAACTTTTTCACGCAATTTGATGAAGTAATTTTACTTTTTATGTGAAGAAAGAGGGACTGAATTGCCCAGAGTAGGATGTTAAGTCATCCGTATTCTTTAGTTTTTTCCCTAAGTCTTTTGTATATTCTAGTGTCAGTCTACACTGAAGCTATAATTATATTCCGACAGGAGAGTGAAAGTTAAACACTGGACGTTCCCTGAAATACTATTACACTGGGTGACGTAAAATTTTACTTGTGTTGCGCCCCCTTGTGTTAAAAAATGCTAACTGCGACCTGAAGGAAAAAAAAAATCTAAAGGATATTTTCGCTCAGACTTTGCTGCATACAATGTCACCTTGACCTACAAAGTGCTTGTTTTTGTGCCTCTTGGTTTACTAGTTTGAACGCAATTACTCTTTTTTCCATTGAGTATTCCGGTTCAAAAGGGGGGAGGCATAGGTGATCTGGGTCATAGATGATCTAGGTGTTGTAGATCAGCTATTGGGTTTAAAAAAATAATTAAATAAAAGGAAATAAATGATTTTGTGCTACAAGATTCCGAGCCATGTGAAATAGAACATCAGCACGATTATTTAGTACTAATACAGTAAGAAACTGCAGGTATGCAAACAGTTACCAGAACCCCTGTTGATAATGCATATGTTGAGCTTTTTGCAGATGGTACCAGGGTGAGGATTGATGACTCCACATCGGATATGCAGTGGTCACACAACAAGATGTCCTAGAAGCAGAAACTTTGCATCCGCATGTCTCAGCACAAGAAGCGGAATTGAAGGCCCTCACTGAGGCGAGTAGAGTGGCGAGAGGTGGGACCGGCAGCCCTTTACACTGACTCCTGGTATGCATTTGGCATAGCTCATGATTACGGCCCAATATGGAAGGCCAGACAGTTTTTTACCTTAGCAGGACAACCAATTGAGAATGGTGCAGCGGTACAGAGTCGCATGGAGGCCCTACTTCTACCTGACAAAGTTGAGAGTTCGCACCGATTCCTACACTGGAGAGGCGAGAGACGACACCCTCGCTGACAGCATAGCAAAGGCAGCGGCCCTCAAGCCATGGAAGAAAGAAGAAAGATACTGACAGCATGAGTCAGTGGTAGAAACTTTGGACATTGACAAAAACTTGGACTTTGATATGCTAAAGACTTTTACAGTTACAAGCCAGCAAGGAAGGAAAGGATAAATGGACTAATATGGGAGCAGCAGAAACAGGACAGCGTGTGGTGAACAGTCAACAGCACTTGCCCACCACAGTTCCTGTATCCCATGATGGCCCAGCTGATGGACGGAAAGACCCACCTAGTAAAGCAGCAATGACGACGACGCTTGAAAGAGGACGGGCGACTTCTAGGTTCTCTGTAGCTGCTGCATCATTTGTCCAGTTTAGCATGATCTATGCCATAGGTGAGTCAGGGCAGAAGTAAATTTGCCACACCACACTTGCCAGGACCACTCTACCCATTTCAGGGATTGCAAATTGACTACGTTCAGCTCCCACTTGTTGGGAAGTATGAATACGTGCTTGTTGTTGTTGATGTCTTTGCAGGTTGGAGGCCGACCCTGTTACCAAGGCAAACAAGTAGGTAACCGCAAAGAAGCTCATGAACGAGGTAAACTGTGAATATGGGGTACCAGAAGTGATTCAGAGTCAGACAGAGGTATAAACTTCGCAGGTGAATGTAACACGTCATGTCTGCTCTGGGTGTATCCCAGGCCTTTTACATACTCTACCATCTTTAGAGTAGTGGAAAGGTGGAGAGACTTAGTGGCACGCTAAAAAGTAAGATACTTAAAAATGACGCCACTTTGGAAAGACTGTCATCCAATAGTCCTATTCAGTGTTAGATATGAACCCAGGGGGGATCATACATTATCTCCCTACGAGATTGTTTGGGCTAGCCCCAAGGCTAGGTCGCTACTATCCTCAGTAGTTACAATTACAATCTGATGTGTTGACTAAGTATGTGATTTCCGTTGTTAAAGAACTAACCAAAGCCTATGCACAGGTGTTCTCTTCCAGACTCAGAGGCAGACACTGGGACACATATCTTGCAGCCTGGGGATTGGGTGTGCGTCAAGAAGTTCCTCAGGAAGCACCCTCTTGGGCCCCGATTTGATGGTCCCTACCAGGTGCTTCTGACTACTGCCACAGCTGTGAAACTAGCCGAAAGACTTACATGGATCCATGCTTCATACTGTAAGAAAGCTTCAGATCCGGGAGACCAGTCTTAGTTGTGCCAAGGACATTACTCTGGTTAGGGCTAGTGAGAGAGGAGGGTGGCAACTGGAATCCTTAGTCGGAAGAATATGAGGGTATGGTTACCTTCTGGTATAACTCGTTCAATGCACAAGTAGCCGCATATGCCTTCGACTATTGTACTGTGGTCCCGTGTCTAGGCGCAAGATCCCACCGCAGGCCAGATTTAGCTCAGTCCAGCTGGTTATATGACTTACATACCCGGGGAATACAATATGTTTGCACCACTGATAACGTCTGGGGAGAAGACTGCCGTTATTGGGGATTAGTGGGATGTAACACAGGAACAGACTAGTCCTATAAACCGCGAAGTGCCTTAAATAAGAAAGATAAGAGCGGGAAATCCCTAATTAGTCGCATAACCCTCCTTGAGAATAATAAGGACAGCAGGTATTGGGAGGCTGAACTTGGTATGCTGCTTGGTTTTAATGCAGTTGTTACACTAACCATGGGAGATCCAAGCCCGGGGAATGGGGGGGGGACTTACAGTCTGGGGACATACCGGTACGGGAGGACAGATCCCTTAGGGAAGTTTAAAATAAGGGATATGGTAGATGCACCCGAATGGAAGCCTTCACTTAGTCCCGTGCCCATAATTAACCCCCTCCGCTGTAAGATAAAGACCTTGACGAACATGATGATCATAGCCGACCCTACCTTTTGAGGACACCTTGACAGTAGCGACTGGCTACTCTGACCAGAATCTCTGGTTGGAGTTGATGAGGTACAATGCTAACAGGAGCAACAAGTCTAACTGTTACGTGTGCGGTAGTGCCCGACTACACTCGGGGATGGTCCCCCTAAATCTCCCTGTAGATGCTGAAGAGTGGTTTCTTAGTCTCTTCACGAACATTTCCGCTAATTACACTGTCCGTGAGAAGTGGAAGAAGCAATACTCTATAACTACTTAAGTGTTTTGCACCGGAAAGAGTATTACTGACTACCCTGGAAACTACACCTGCCAGTCAAATAGGCAGGGTGGAGGCAGATTTTTGGGGAACTCACCAACGGGTATTGCTCCTCCTACGGTACGATATGAGGGGAATGGATCCAGAATCAGGTTCAGTCCTTAGGAGACGTTTACTGGCTTTGTGGAGACATGAGGTAGAGGACCCGTCTGGAAGGTAATTGGATAGGGGAGTGTGCCTTAGTAAACCCCCTATGCTCCTCCACATCCTGTCAGACAGCATTGAGGATAATGAGGTTACCCCCAATAGTTAATTTATCTCGATCCAACTCAGTCTGTGTTTTGTGGTTATCCTGTCATGTTGGTCTATCCTTGTTTTCCGCATAGGTACGGCAGTTCCTTCCAGTCTTGTCACTAGGTAGTGTAGGGTCAGGGTGAGGCGGCCTGGATGTGTTCACCATCAGGACTATCTCCAGGAGGGACATTGGTGTGGGTGAAGATTAGGGAGTCCCAGGCCGTGCGTACCTGTGCACACTACTAGTATTGTAACATTATACTAGAGCGAGAAGAGAGACCCCTGGTGGTAGTTTTGATCTACACGTGTACATTGACGTCATAGGATAGCCAAGGGGGGGTACCTGACGAGTTTTTTTTTTTTAAATTAGAGACCAAGTTAAAACTAGATTCGAGCCCATTTTCCTGATCATTATGGTAAATAAATGTTGACTGGATTAATTATGTTTATTATAATTAGCAGTGGTTTATAAATTATACTAGAGACGCCTTATAGGGACTAGTCGACCAATAGGACCTACCTCGACTATGACTTTTCAAAATAGAATGGCCTTAGATATGACTTTAGCTAAAAAGGGGAGTGTCTGTAAGATGATAGGGGAGACTTGTTGTACCTACATCCTAGACGACACGTGACCCGCGGGTAAAGACGCAGTTGCCATTAAGAAGCTGACCGCACTAACTAAAAAGAGCTAACTTTTGGGACCAGCACTCGACATGGATGAGCGGGTGGTAAAGGATCCTGGCACAGATGGGCGTCGCTGTTGTATGTGAACTGATGGTTACCTTTTCTGTTCTAGTCTGCTGTGTTATCCCCTGTGTCAGAGAGACCTGTGAAACTGATGCTGGAAAAGCCGCTCCCACAATGAGCTTGCTGGATGCATCCCCAGAAGGAGTGGACAAGTCCTACACCCCCTTGAAGACCCTAAAACGAACCTTCAACGCGCTCCAGTTATAGGCTCATGCGCAGAGAACTGTGAAAATCAGATAGAGAGTTAGAGGATAGACATTTTAAGGGGGGATTGTGATAGACATGATGATTAGTCAGTGTAAAATGTCTATCGATTTGTACTAAACTAGACGTATAATTGTGTGTTTTGTGACTTCAGCCTAATGTGGAACTCTGCTGCATAAGGAAAGAGTTAAATCACAGTGTTTATATGTCATTGCTCGTGTCCATCTTGAGTGTTTTCCCAGTCCTCCCCATCCCCCACACAGAATCTTCTTCAACAAAGAGATATCTACTTTCAGTTTCAGATTTGAGCACATGTTTGTAAGACAAAGACTTGCTTATACATTGGAGTTGAGAGAAGGTGGGCAGGGGGGAGGCGGGGAATTCTATATAACCCAGCGAATAAGAATATATATATGTTACTGATATAATCTGTTAAACGCCCATAAAGGGCAGGTGTTATGCTTTTTAATAAAAGGGCCTGTCTGGATGTTTCTCCCAGAAGAGCCATTTTTAACATGAGATTGATACCTCGTGTTTGACTTGGTCAGTGTGCGCATACTGCTTCTACCCAATTTGGAAGCTACAAAATACCCCGAAACCTGCTGGAGAAAACCATATCCAGTTCAAAGTTTCTTGGCAAAAATACGAACCAATACCTTGCATCATATCTATTTACATCTGTTTATGCGTGCGGGTACGCTTCACTCTTCCCTCAGCTCTGGACTCTCAGTAATCTTGAGAAAAGTAGCCGGGGTTGGGGGAACAGCGAACAATCGTGACTGGGCCCCTAAGCAAGGAGGGCCCGTGGGCCTCCCTCTCTCCACACTATTATTTCTCTTGTAGTTGCTGGGGGCCTGTGCATCACTGAAGATACAATTGTGAAGTAGGGGAGGGGGTTGCAGTCTCAGGGTAACTGGTGTTGGAGTTCTCCTTTAAATTTAGAGTCAGCAATAAGGCTACCAGGATCTGAGTTATCTCATGTATCCAAAATAATTAATGATGATAAGTGGGGATAGAACAAGAGACATCACCTGTGTAATGTCACCACTGTGCTCTTTCCTGAGGACCAGCCTAGTGTTAACTTTATTTATAGTGCAAAGCAAAACAAAGTAAAGTATAATGTCCAGTCGCAGTGGACCAACACCCTAAGGGCTTATTCAGACGACCATATATTGGATGCATATTCACGCCGGCCGATATACGGCGTCCCTCTCTGCAGTGGGAGGAGGCTAGAAGAGCCTCCACCCCCTGCTGAGAGGGACGCCGTATATCGGCCGGCGTGAATTCCCTGGTCGATGTACGTTTGTCTAAATAGGCCTTAAGTTACAATTTATTGTTGTAAAAAATGTCAAATCATTACAAAGTCCAACACTGACAAATGAATGCATAATGTGACATGTTGCTTACTTTATCTTAGTAAAAGAATGTGAATACAATGACTAAATATGGTCTTCGGGAAACGCTCAACCCCCACTACTAGGAAAGCTTATCCAGACTAAATATTAACCCTTTAATAACAAGTGTAACGCTAAATACTTAATACTTTCACATCTTCCCTCCTTTTGATTACACTTTTATTCCCAAACTAAATATATCACATGAGCTAGTCCCACAGGGGAGACTTCAGTGCTTCACCTTGGAGCTAGCCTCCTGGAAGGACTTGTCTTCATTCCATTCCCTAATTTAAAAACTCTCTGGTTTAGAAAAACCTTGAGCATTGGATGATGCAGATTTTAGTTGTGACGGTGGGTGAGCATCTTCACATGACCGTTTCCTAGGGCGTACAACTTTGCTAACTCATTTAATAGTTTCTGTATGCAAATAAGGTATGCAAACCATTGAGATTCTAAATGCAACATAAACAGCTAAGCATAGCTATAAAATTTGTAATAAAGCTCAAACTATACCCAACACAGTAAAAATTTGGTTATTTAGATAATCAGTAGCTTCTACTAAAGCCCCATTTACACCAGCAGATCGCTCAAACGAGCGACAGCTTTGAGCAATCATTTTGAATAAACTATTAATTGGTATTTAAGTAGCTACTCATATACCCATTAGGTGTGCAAACGAAGCCTTCCCTGAATGCAGTTAATAGCCTGAGGCTATTAACTCAGCTCAGATCCTTTGTTCTCCATGGAAAACAATGCTATCAGCACTCCCCATGGAGAACTACTGATAAAAGTGAGGGACGATTTTTAGGTTAGCTTGATTTTAACGAGCAGCTAACATTGCCCGGAAAGCTGACGAAAGCGAGTGCCCCGCGCCCATTTACACACACCGATTATCGCTAAAACAATCGCTGATTAGCGGTTGGTTTTTTTTGTGATAATCGCCCAATGTGTAAATGGGCCTTAATTTGCCCCACATCCACATTAGCATAATCATTGGATAAAAGTCAGAAACAAATATAACATAAAAGAAAGATATTTTAACATTATTTTGTCATCTTATAATTCTAACATGCCTCGGTCCTTGTACAATCATTCTTCCACCCCATACCTCCTGACGAGTAAGGATATGCCTAATGATCCTCAACCTCCAGCGAATGAGGATTAAGGTTTTATGGTTGTCCACTGGAAAAGACTGCTTTGCTCCATAAAACACGCTCTCAGACCATCTTAGGCCCCCTGTCCACGGGCGTTGCGGTATCCTGCAGCGGAGCTCCGCCGCAGGAGCCGCAGACATATGTCCGCGGTCAGCCTAATCTGATAGATAGGCTGACCACCGAGAATCAGTGGCAATTTGCAGCTTGCTGCGAATTGACGCCCGTGAGCGGAGAATCGCAATGATTCTCTGCTTGTGGACACGGGGACGGCGCTTTCCATAGCAATGGACAGGGGGCCTTAGGCTGTGTCTTAAGACGTAATGCACATTTGGTTGTGTCTCTTTGTCGGAGATGAAGGTCTACTGTTATGAAAAATAAAACAAAGTGTAAATATTTGGGATACAGTAGTGAAATCAGTACGTGCAATTGGACATTGGGCCTAACTGAGGAGCAGACTTGTGCAATCACTGTCCGAATTAATATACACAAAAATTAATCATCTTGCAATGAAGTTTTGTAAGGTTCGACTACAAATCACCATCCAATGCAGGTGCTTTGTACCATTCTCCTGTGCATAACTTGTGTTTGTTGTGGGAAGCACATCTCTATACCAGGGGTCTGGCCAAACAAAATGTCAAGGAATTAAGTGACATCTTTGCATTGGGCGTGTTACTGATAGAGTATAAATTAATGAGTAGACATTATCCATGGTGTCTGTTTCTCCTCTTTGGCCTTGCTAATCCTAAAGGTTGAGGCTCCCATTGAGTCTATCTTCCTTGCCACTACTACTCACCTCTGCCAGTTGTATGTGGCCAACTTGCTATCTTGAAACGGGTAAGATGGTCATACAGTGTGTTGGCCAGGTACCTTTACCATTTTACCTGGGCTATAATAGGCACAGATAATACTGGGCTGTACAAACCTTTGTTAAGACACAGTTGAACCCTGGGGCAATCCAAGCAGAAGACACTTTGCAACACATTACCTTCTTTGACTGATGTGTCAGTCCATGGGTTAGATGCATCATCATAGGGTATAACACTTGTGGAAGTCAGGTGAGTTTACCTCTACTTTACATACCATAATCTTCCTGTCCAGCTCCTTTCACTTTCCATTCCTCCACCACACTCTGTGGTCCTTGTGCCTGCAGGACAGACAACAAGGAAAGGTCCATCTCCTTTTCAGGGAGTACTAGAGCAGCCACCATTTACTTGGTTAGAGGCAACAGAGCTGCAGCTCTAGAAGCTTCATCCGCCTTCCTGTTTCCATGTCCCGCTATAGTGGTCTCTTTGGAGTGAGCTTGGATTTTAACAATTATTTTTGCAAGGGGGTATTATTAAAGGCGCAGTATTATTGAGTGGAGGCAAAAGGGTGTATTATTACTGAGAGGGGACATAAAGAAGCCTTGACGATTGGCTTGTGAGCTTTAAGTATTTTTGGCAAAATCCAACTAATATCTTGCATTAATTATGTATTTTTCACATGCAGTGTGGCTTTAAACGCTATTGGGAGCCCAGGGTGACAGTACCAATGTGGTTAACTTTTTAAGGTGCAGGACAACCGGCCAAACTATTATGGCGTTATTAATAGGTTGCTCGTCTGCATGGTGCACTACATGTATCAGGATAGTCTGACACTTTGTATCTACTCTGTGCAGGAGTATACACCAAGCAGCCACCCCGCTCTATATTACAAGGGTTGTGTGAGTGGCTGTCTCATCGGTATCCTTCACAGGTGTAAGTGTCTCCCTCATTTGGCAGTATGGCTACCTGCATGTTGAGGTGGTGCACATGTTTGCCCTCCTGTGTCAGTAAGTATATGGCCGTTTTCAGTGATTGTTTTTATATTTCCTTTTCTGTGATACAGGACATAAAGAAGGTATTATTGCTAAGTGGAGACAATTATACTGTGTGAGGGTCACTATAAGCAGAACTTACTGTGTGAGATCTACAGGGGGCACAAAAATTGGAAAAGGACTGCTGTGTAGGGTATCACAGGTGGCATTATTACTATTTTGGCTACTATAGAAGAGGGGATTGTATAAAGGTGTAGATAACAGGGATAGTGATGGAAAAGCAAAGAGACAAAGATGTATGTGTCAAATTCCTCAGGGACAAGTTGTGGCAGGGAGAATTTGTCATGGCGGTCTGGGCCAGATACAGAATAAAAGAAGAACTGAATGATTCCATTCAGAGAGGACATCACCTGTGATCACTGGATATAACAGTACTGTAATCACGTATATGGTCTACAAAGACCCTGTTTAGAGCTGGTATCTACTATTCTATGGTCACTGTATGTGCCATTGCAGATTTACTCCCGCATGTGTTGTAACACACTGTAAAGGGGCCTACTGAGACTCTGTCACCCGAGGGCCCGCATAAACCTGGAACTGGCCCTGACCATTTTAGCATTCCATTGAATGCTATAAAAATCCAAGCCGTAGTTAATAAGGTGCTGACTAGAGATGAGCGAGCATACTCGCTAAGGGCAATTACTTGAGTGAGCATTGCCCTTAGCGAGTACCTGCCCGCTCGGAAGAAAAGATTCGGCTCATGAGATGCTCGCTCATCTCTAGTGCTGACGTTTCCACATGTGGGCTTTGAAATCTGCTTTGCCCTTTTGAGTGGGGCTATATCCACATGCGCATGAAAGTACATGGCAGAACTAATTCTGCTGCTAATTAAACAGTCAGATCCACATCAAGAAATCCAGTCTTGCTCCACTGGTTTAATAGCCCATGTGAACTAAGACCTTAACTTGTGTGGAATCCACCTCAGAATCTGTGACAGAATTCCCCGTAAGAGTCATAAATTTCTGCTATGGTTACTCACTTGAATACCTACGGATCTGCACTCCGATTTATCCCTTTTCAATGGGCAAATCAACATGTGGAATTTCTGACACGGATTTGGTATTGAATCTGTGTCAAGAAGTAATATATCATTACTATTTTTCAGTAGATTTAAAGTCTGCTTGCAGAAAAAAACCACGCAGTATACACTACAATGCTGATTCCCATTAGAAGCAAGGGGATGCAGATTTGAAACAGAATCTGCACAGATTCCATGTCATCCAGCCGTCATTTGCAGAGATAGTCCCAGTGGTGTGGCTGCTGATGCTGACCTGTGCTGAGATGCCTGATGGTGATAACAGGTGCATATCCAGGACACTAGCTATGGTCAGGCCTGGCGGCACAGCAGCAATATTGAAGTTCAGGCTGAAAATAACGGCAGGCAACAAGCAATAACAGAGTACAATATGCAGAGCCAGTGAGCCACTAGTATATACAAATATATCCAACAGTATTACCGGTACCCTCTGTACAGAGGAGCTGGACTAAATTCCCTAAGGCTGGGTTCACACAGGGCGGATTTGCCGCGGAAATTCTGCGCGGAATTTTGCGGTGGTAAATCCGCCTGCGGCCGCTAATCTCGTGATTAGCCAGCCATGTGGACGAGATTTCTGAGAAATCTCGTCCACACGGGACGCCCAATCCGCTGCGGTAAGTCAGGCTGAAACCGCGTCTGCGGCAGCCGCAGCCGCGGTTTCAGAATATGCTGCATGTCTATTTTTTTTTTTTATTTCCGCCGCGGCCGCACTCTCCTCTATAGGAGTGCCGGCCGCAGCGGAAGAGCGAGTGGCCGGGCCGCTTCAAAGTGGTTCTCCCGGCGGAAATCTCGCGGTTTTTGCTGCGGCCAAACCGCGAGATTTCCGGCGGGAATATGCCCCGTGTGAACCCAGCCTAAGAAAGTTACTAATGGACTGGGGATTATTTTTGAACATTTATGCCTTTTTATATCACATTCGTCTTTTTTGTTTAGTGACAGCCTTGTAGAAACTATTTATAAACTCTATTCCTTTTTAAAACCAGGTTTTGCATTTTTTTTAAATTAACAATTCAAGTGTATCTGTGCTTTCTAAAAACTATTCACATGTCATAGATGCATGCCAAAACATTTAGAGTCCAAGTGAGGAGACCCCTACGGATTGCTAGAATAAGCCAGCTGAAGCACTGCTTACTAGCTAAAGACAGCTTAATAGAAAGTCTGTGGGGAAGTCTTCAGCTGGTCAGCAGTGCAGCGCTTGAATGATGTTCTAGCGATTGGTGGGGGGTTTCAGAACCTAGATCCTCAGTGGTCAAAACTGTTGACATGTCCCTATGACATGATAAACCTATTTAAAATGCACAGTTACACTTTAAAAAGTTTTTTCTTCCAAAGCAGTTGCTAGGTATGCTTTGGAAAGGTTGAATAACCAGCCGTAGATGTAAACCATCTTGGGGAATACAGGATATGCTAAAGTATTACTATCCTTCAGTATGTCAGTATTTGTGAATGTGTAATACAGAATCTTGGGTTATCAGGACCCCCCCCCCCCCCCCCATAAATTAATTGCTTCATACTCTAAGTACCCTTAAAGCGGTTGCTGGGATTAGAAAAACATGGGTAATTTTCTTCAAAAACAGCACCATGGATTAGAGATGAGCGAACGTACTCGGTAAGGGCGATTTCGCAATCGAGCACCGCGATTTTCGAGTACTTCACTACTCGGGTGAAAAGTACTCGGGTGCGCTGTGGGTGAGTGGGGGGTTGCAGCGGGGAGTGGGGGGGAGAGGGAGAGAGAGAGGGCTCCCCCCTGTTCCCCGCTGCTACCCCCCGCCCCACAGCGCACCCGAGTAGTGAAGTACTCGAAAATCGCGGTGCTCGACTGCGAAATCGCCCTTACCGAGTACGTTCGCTTATCTCTACCATAGATACCTACAGGTTGTGTGTGGCATTACGGCTCATCCACATTCACTTCAATGGGACTGAGCTGTAATGCTTCTCAAAACCTGTGGACATTTATAGGACTATTATTGAAAGAAAGCAAAATGTGATTGTTGTGATTGTTCCCAGCAAGAGAAACCAAGTAATCTTGTGGATATGATACCTTTTAATGGCTAACAAAAATACATGATGTTCTAGCAAGCTTTCAAACCTCTCAGGGTTCTTCCTCAGGCATAATGAAATAGATCGGAAGAAAGCAGTCGTGTTTTCCTAATCTTGTACAAACCCTTTTATCAACCTCTGACTTAATTAACACTGCAGTGTCTAAAAAGTTAAAAGAAGTAAAGAAGTATAGTTAAAATATGTAAAAGAACAGTTGTCTGCACAGTATCACTTTTGAATATTTCTGTGAGCTCCTCTTGAAAATAATACAAGTATTCTACAACCAGATGCGTTCACCGTTTGGAAAAAAAATCCCTGTATAAATTGCCAGATACTAGCAAATAAAGTTTGGTGGATCTTCCATATGGAAAACATTATTAATGCCCCTAAGGCCAAATTAAAAGTTTGAAATAACATATTTCACAAAGACTTTGAAAATGTCATCAAGCGTCTGCAATAGTGCTGCCTGTTGTGTATGTTTACTTCAAACTCACTTTTGGATTTGGCTTTTTGTTTCTAGATTATTACATTATTACAGCAAAAACTTGATTATAAACAAATGCAGAGGGATGCAGACCTCCGCTAATGCCAGGAAAACATAATATGAGGAAATCTTCAATACCTTTGTAATTTGATGAAAAACATTGCCCATGGGTGATTCTACATTAACATTGGTGATATTGGTGACACATCTTCTAATCCTTAAAGGGGTTGTACCCCAATTGCAAATTATCCCCTAGCTACAGTACAGGGAATAACTTGCTGATCGGTAGGGGTCTCACCACTGAGACCCTCGTCAATCTCAAGAACAGGGTCCCGCACCCTCTGTCCTCCTCACTGCAGGCTTACTGCACTCCCTGCAATCAGGAAACTGAATAATAAACTGGTCACGCAAGAGCATCAGTACTCTATTCATTTTCAATGGAACTACCGAAATAGCTGACTGGGACCTAGAACTGCAGAACAATAAAGTCGAGATCTTTACAAATCATATCTTGTACTGTTTCCTGAAGCTGGCATACCTGGAAAAATATACTTTTAATTCATCCCGAACTGCATGTAAATTGGATCTGAGTAGTCTGGTAAGTAGGCCCTAGGGTTGCCACCTTTGTTTACAAAAAATACTGGCCAAGGTAAAAAAAAAGGGGCATAGTTTGGGGTGTGGTTTGCAGCATCTCTTAAAGGGGTTCTGTCATTAGAAAAAAAAATTCAATATTTGCCTATCCCGCCGCAGGCAGTCTTCTTACCACATCTTCACCTCGCTGATCTTCTCCCCTCTCCTCCAGTCCCCCAGGCCATGTCACCTCCAGCCGTCCGGATCCTCTTCTTCCTGTTATGGAGAGTACTTTCACAGGCATTCTGCTTCCTCCAGGTCACTGGTGACGTAGCGTTCACTGCCTAGCAGGAAATGCTGGGCTATTGCCGAGACTGCGCATGCGTGCTGTCTCGACGTGAGTGTTCATATACTATTGACGCGAGACAGCGCACATGCGCAGTCTCGGCAATACACTGACTTGCAGGAAGGAGACTGGAGAGAATGTACGTAACGTCACAGGAAGAAGAAAATTCAGCCGGCCTGCGGTGACGTGATCCAGGGAACTGGAGGCGCGAGGAGAAGATCAGCGAGGAGAAGATGTGGGAAGAAGACTGATGGGGAGGAATAGGTAAGTATTGATTTTTTTTTTTTAATGACAGAACCCCTTTAATACGACATATGAGTTTACTTGCGTTATTCCTCCAGGATATTTATAAATAAACTTACACTTTGCTCTTCCCATTTTTATATTATTGCACTATCTTCTAAGATGCTAGCTGTCATGGCCTGCTAGCGATAGCCTGTAGTGAGCTGCTAGCCATAGATGCTGCATATGTTAAGACACTAGCTGCTGACGCCTTTATAAAAATGCACAGTTGGCTTAGGGTCTAGTCATGACCTACTCTAGTCAGGGGTGTACAAAGAACTAGTGGGGCTGTATAGCAAAACACAGAATTGGTCCCTACCACGCCTCTCATCCTACCCCCCTCAAAAAAAATGATATATTTATAATGCAGTCACCATATAATAGTCAGATAGCAGCTATACACAGTGATAATGATTACAATGCAGTTACCTCCAGTGATCACAGGTGAAGTCTCCTCTTATTGGCATTGTTCACTTTCCTGTTTCTTCTTTATTTGGGCCCAGGCCACCATAAAAACGTTTTCTAGTCCCAAATAAACTCTCCCTATCATAGAATTATAGAATGGTAGGAAGGGTCCTCCAGGGTCATCTGCTCCAACCCCCTGCTCAATGTACTATCAATAAATCATCCCAGACAAATATTTGTCCAGCCTTTGTTTGAACACTTCCATTGAAGGAGAACTCACCATTGAAGAACTCCCCACCTCCAATGGTAACCTGTTCCACTCATTGATCACCCTCACTGTCTAATATCTAATCTGTGTCTCCTCCCTTTCGGTTTCATCTCATTGCTTCCAGTTTTTCCTTGTACAAATAAGAATCGGTCTGATCCCTCTGCACTATGACAGCCCTTCAGATATTTGTAGACCGCTATTAACCCTTTCAAATCCAATTTCTATCCTGGTTTTCCTAGGGGGCTTTTTTTCTGCGGCGCTATATGCTGGCTAAAGGCAGTACTGCATGAGGTGACACGTTGGGTAGGCTCCGACAGCAGAGAGGCTGACAATATACAGTAAGAGAACCGCGACGGACATCTTCCAACATCGGAGCTGTACAGCCTTAAATCATAATGTCTTCAGAGGTCAGACAGTGGATTGGAAAGGGTTAAGTCTCCTCTCAGGCTTCTTTTTTTCAAGCGACACATTTCCAGATCCTTTAACATGATTTGCAGACTGCTCACCATCTTGGTAGCTCTTCTCTGAACTTGCTCCAGTTTGTCGAAATCTTTTTTAAATTGTGGTGCCCAGAACTGGACACAGTATTCCAGATGAGATCTGACTAAGGAAGAGTAGAGAGGGATAATTACCCCACGTGAGCTAGACTCTATGCTTCTCTTAATACATCCCAGAATTGTGTTCGCCTTTTTTGCTGCTGCATCACACTGTTGACTCATGTTCAGTCTGTGATCTATTAGTATACCCAAGTCTTTTTCACATATGCTGTTTAGCCCAATGTCTCCAATTCTGTATGTTTTGTTTTTTGTTTTCATTTTTTTTCTCACCCAGATGTAGTACCTTGCATTTTTAAATACCATTCTGTTAGTCGCCACTCACTGTTCAAGCTTTTCTAGATCTTATTGAATCATCTCTCTCTCTCTTCCCTAGTGTTGGCTATACCTCCTAGCTTTGTCAGCAAATTTTATCAGTTTCCTATCAATTTCCTCATCTAGATCATTTATAAAAATCTTTACAAAATTACATGGTTTCTCTGGCTGGGGACAATCACATTTTACTCTACCGACCAACATTTTTATAATGAAAACAAAAGTTTGGTACCGTGTTAAGCAACACTGGGCCCAGGAGAGAGCCTTGTGGCATCCCACTTAAGACATTCTTCCAGTTGGATGTGTTTCTAGGTATGCTGGCTTCTGGACACAGCACAAGATATGGTTTGTAAAGTTCTTGATACTATTGTTCTGCAGCTCTGTGTGGTTTAACGTGATCAGAACTGCTGACAGGTTCCCTTCACGTTTTCTCCACTGCTCAGAGACATAAAGGGATATTCCCATCTCATCAAGTAATTGCATGGCCTCACGTGTCTTACCATGAATTGTCCAGTTTTTTGATATGGTTATTGGCTGTGTGTTTATCAGGTGAAGTATTACAAAAATATGAGTGTGTTTCACATTTAAAATCCGTGCAAACAAAAATCCCATTACTGAACTGCAGCTGTAAAATGCCGTCAATTTGCCACACAATGATTGGCTGTCTAGCATACTACACTACCCTGTTTCCCCGAAAATAAGACGCGTCTTATATTAATTTTTGCTCCCAAATATGCGCTACGTCTTATTTTCAGGGGGGTGTCTTATTTCGCAAATCCGTCTGTGGCCGCTAATCCCTCAATTGGCCAGCTTTGTGGACGAAATTTCTCGTCCACATGGGACAGCAAATCTGTCACGGCAAAACAAGCGGCTGAGTGCCGTGGGTTTTGAAGCGGTGCTTTCCCGGCGGAAATCTCGCTGTTTATCGCTTGTGGCCAAACTGCAAGATTTCCGCTGGAAATGCGCTCTGTGAGAACCCAGCCTTAAGAATCACACACAGGTTGCCTGACTCACACACAGAGCCATAAAAAAAAGGGCTGTAAAGTAACGTACCTGTCTGCAGACAGAAGTTCCTGTACCACTTGTAAGCAGGGATGGTATTGCAGCTTCCGGCCACCAGGGGGAGCTCATCACAGCAGACATGTGCAGGAACAGAACGTACAGTATGGACTTTTCCAGCCAGCAAGGGGAGCTCACAACAGCACACTCGTACAGCACAGCAGGGACAGGATAACAGCAGACTGTCTGCAGATCTACCTATACATCTGGAGGTAGGAGACAACGGGGATGGCAGCAGAGGACAGGCCTCTTGACTTGCCTGCACACTTTATTATGCCTTACTATCGGGGGGTGCCTTATATTTGGGACTTCTGCAAATTTCAGGAGGTGTCTTATTTTCAGGGGGTGCCTTATTTTCGGGGAAACACGGTAGATGTGAACCCAGCCTTAGATATAAAGTACTTGTGCCACATTTATTATGTGTTTTTTGACACTTTCAAACAGTTTTTCAGACTTTTCTTTTTTTTAAAAAAAGGGTGTGGCCTAAATTGTATAAAATAAATAAATAAAATTCCGACAAATTATATCAACATTTTGTCACAGTTTTTGGCGTAAACTAAGCTGACTAAGGCCTAGCTCGCACAAGCATAATTATATTGTGTATTACACGCGCAATATACGCGGTGAATGGAGTCAATGAAAGTACATTGATTTTCATTAGTCCATTCACACTTGCGCATATTCATTGCATATAATACACACCTAAAAAAAGAACCCTATTGTTCTCTATGGGTGCTTAGTAAACGCTGTACGTACACATTTACATTGCGTATGTGCAGCATTTATACGCAACGTTGCGAAGCAACAGAGTGGAAAATTTAAAGATGAAAGAAGGAAGGCTGTGCATAACAGCATGCAAAATCACTGCTATACGCAGTGATACAGCGGAAAAACACTGCGCTATACACACATCATTTTACCACACGCTCGTGTGAGCCCGGCCTAATAGGTGGTCTAAACTTAGACCAGACAATCTTAAAATTCAACAGATTTATCATTCATTTTGCACTGTCTAATGGTGGATTCAGACAATCGTATATCGGCTCGGTTTTCACGCCGAGACGATATACGTCGTCCTCATCTGCGGGGGGGAGGATGGAAGAGCCAGGAGCAGTGCTCTAAGCTCCCGCCCCCTCTCTGCCTCCTCTCCGCCCCTCTGCACTATTTGCAATGAAAGTAGGTGGGACAGGGGCGGGGCTAAGTTGCTAGAATTAGCCCCACCTCTCCTCATTGCAAATAGTGCAGAGGGGCGGAGAGGAGGCAGAGAGGGGGCGGGAGCTTAGAGCACTGCTCCTGGCTCTTAAAGCCTACCCCCCTGCAGAGAGAGAGACGACGTATATCGGCTGGGCGTGAAAACCCAGCCGATATACGTTCGTCTCAATCCAGCCTAAGGCTGCTTATCCACGGGCTGTGCGATATACCACGGATTTCCGCTCTGGGAGCCGCCGCCGCCGGGGAGCACTTTGTTAACGCAATTTTCCACGTAATTTTCCCCGATTAACCTATCTGTAATGATAGGTTCATCGTGAAGAATCGTGGCATGCTGCGATTTTTAGACGCGAGTCGAAAATTGCTCCGCTTGTGTACATCAGGCTGCACTTTTCATAGTTGTCCTATGGAAAGCATTTACTGCGTTACCTGCATGTGGATTATCGACATGGGTAACGCAGTGAAATATCGCCCTTGGAGAGGAGGCCTAACTTTTAGATGATATTAGTAAATAAGGCCCTTATCTTGGTGCTAACGAGCTTCATAACATCATATGCAGAGGCACCCTAAGGGTGAAGTCACACGAACGTATATCGGCCCGGTTTTTACGCCGAGCCGATATACGTTGTCCTCATGTGCAGGGGGGGGCTGGATGGAAAAGCCAGGAGCAGGAACTGAGCTCCCGTCCCCCTTTCCGCCCCTCTGCACTATTTGTAATGGGAAGGGGCGAGGTGGGGGCGGGGCTAAGTTCCAAGAATTAGCCCCGCCCCCGTTCCACCTTTCCCCATTGCAAATAGTGCAGAGGGGCGGAGAGGAGGCAGAGAGGGGGCGGGAGCTCAGTTCCTGCACTTGGCTCTTCCATCCTCCCCCCCCCCCTGCACACGAGGACAACGTATATCGGCTCGGCCAGGAGCAGGAACTGAGCTCCCGCCTCCTCTCCGCCCCTCTGCATTATTTGCAATGAAAGGAGGCGGGGTGGGGCTAAGTGGGGAGAATTAGCCCTGCCCCTGTTCCACCTCTCCCCATTGCAAATAGTGCAGAGGGGCGGAGAGGGGGCGGGAGCTCAGTTCCTGCTCCTGGCTTTTCCATCCCCCCCCCCCCCCCCCAAGCCAATATACGTTCGTGGGAATGCAGCCTAAGCCGAAGTAGAGTCTGACCTACAGAAGAGGAATTGCCAACGAAGAGAAGTTAAAGGGGTCGTCCAATTAAAAAAATAATAATTTTTACTGTCTGGCTATGCGATAAAGTAACAAAAAAAGCCATACTCGCCAATCTTCTCTCCCTGGGAAACAGTGAGATGACATCCTGGTGTGTACTGACAGCGATGTTAGGTGACTGCTGCAGTATCCCCGCCTGTTCTCCTGGCATCAGCACTCACATCTTGGATGCCAGGAGTTGGGAACGGTGTGGCCTCTGAGTGGCTGCAGCGGTCACCTGACTATTGCTGTCAGTACAGACCAGGAGCGCCGCAGGAGCCACTTCTTTGTTTCCCAGAAGACATAACATAGTATGTAAGGCCGAATGAAGACAATGTCCATCTCGTTCAGCCTATTTAACCTCCTTGTTGATCCAGAAGAAGACAAAAAAACCCCAAGAGGCAGGAGCCAATTAGCCCGATTGAGGGAAAAATTCCTTCCCGAGATGATAGGGGTGTATGGCTTCTTTTGTTATTTTACCACATGGCCGGCTAGTATTTTTTTAAGTTGGGAAAACCCTTTTTAAAAAAGAATTGAATTTTAGAATTTGAGATCTCAACAATGGGGTCTGGTCTGATGTCTGAATAGTGCGGTCTTGTGTGGGGTTTTATTATGGAGTCTTGTCTCAGGCCTGAATATTAAGGTTTGAGTTGTGGGGTTTGGCGCCATAATTGTGAGGTTTGGTGGGGGAAATGTTTGGGTCTTTATGAAAACTAATTTTAACAGGTGAAGCGGTGATGCCAGTCATTTGTCAGACTGTGGGGTTTGGGCCGAAGCAGGGAGGGAGCGCTGGAACCCATCGGACAGTTCACAACTCATTTGTATACCACAAAAACTGCGGTTGTGGAGTCGGGGAGCCCTAGGAGCTGAAATAAAAGTATGATCACACTTGTCTTTCGCCCAAAGACTTCCAGCACATAAAAGGTGCAAATGTGCGGCTCCTCATAGCTGACATTCATACAAACAAATCCAAATGCACCGGATTTATAAGGAAGCGTGCAACTTTTAATAAATAAGTGACAATCTTGTATATGAAACGCAAAATCTATTTGTTTGTGTCGGATACAAATCCACAGTTTTGGTCCGACTTCAGTGACATTTTGCATGAGCGTTCTTCAGCACCAGGCGGCGAATACTGGTGTGATTAAAAATCGAAAACTCCTTGACTTCCCCTGTTATTTTTGTTGCCAATAGCAACTAATCACAGCACAGCTTTTATTTCTTATACAGATGAGGTAAAATGAAAGCTGTGCTGTGATTGGTTGCTTTTTCTTATACTGCTGAGGTAAATGGGTTCTAAATAGGAAAAGGAAGGGGCTCACAACTTGATTATTCAATTCTAAGTGACCCCCTATGTAATGTCAGTGTCTTCACAGGTGGCACTTCTGTAGCAACCAATGACATTAATGAAGATAATTGCATGTAAGGTTGATATGCGAATTACGCAGCGTCTTATCAGATTTTTGACGAATTAATGATTTGGGACCGCTGCAAAATGGCGCAGTAACATCAGTTATTATGTGAAGAAAGAGATAACTTTGAAAGGCCAATTTTCAATAACCAATCCCTGCGCTTATAGCGCCGTGTAACGCTCCGGTATATCACCTAGTTTTCACTAAAATTCAGGAATAAATGGGCCTTCAGCTTTGTGTTTGCTGTTGGGTGAGGTGAAGGGGTAATACAGCAGTTATCTCCCAGCATATGTGCACACAGCCCTGCTATACAGGCAGCAGAGGTGAATGACATGACTGTGGATGGCACTGAGTGAGATACACCAGGCCCCATCCTGTAGTCTGTGGCTGAGTGGGAAGAGGCTCGCGTTTCATGCGGCACCAAAGTGCCGGGATTTTGTTTCCGGGGGAAGGAGATCAGAGCGGAGCGGCGCTGTCATGGCTGCCTGACAACCACACGGCAGAGCCGGATAGAGCGTGTCCTGAGTAGAGCAGCCGCAAGGTATGGGGTGCCGGGATCTAGTCACTGGCCATAAAGGCAGGAGTGGGGCGTGTGGAGGTGAGGGGGCCCGGGGCAGTGTCACCCCGCGGCCGGGGTACAGGGCTGAGCCTAGGGGTGACTGGGTGAGAGGTGCAGGGCCTTACTGCGGAGAGCGGGCCTCTGTAGTCCCCGGCGGGGGCCTCAGCCTCCATGTACGCGGGGGGCAGGCTGTTATGTGCTGCCTATATATGGAGGAGCGGTGTGGCCGGGCAGTTGGTGGGAGGAAGGCAGTTGCCGGGGAACAGGAGCCCCAGGGAGACGTCTCGGCTGCTCTGCCTGCTAGCACCCAGCTCTCCCAGGCTCCTGATATACAGTGCTGGGCCCTTCTGTGCCGCATTGCTTCTTAAGGAGGTTTTAACACTTCGCAGACCTGCAGCAGATTTCGCCTCTTTGATGTGAATTGAACTAAGGCCTCCTGCCCACGGGCGGATTGGCATTGCGAAATCCAGAGCGGGATTCCACCTCCGGATTCTGCAGCAAATCCAGCCCATAGCATGCTGTGAGAAAACGCGATTTCCGGCCCACGAGCGGAAATCGATTGCGATTTTCTGTTTGCGGGGTGAAATCGCAGCATGCTCCAATTTTGTGCAGGCTACACACGGCCAGCTTCCATTGAAGTCAATGGAAGCCATCCGACGCATGGCTATTCCACAATCATCATTGCAGAATGGCCGCAGGAGCCGCGTCATCACCCTAGCGACGTCTCCAAGTCCTCTGTACTGCGCATGTGCTGGTCGGCGTGTCGGCCGCTACATCCGCAGCAGAGGAGGCAGTGTCATCTCCATAGCAACGGCGCGGCGTCCTCTGTATGGCTATGTACAGGCCAATACATTCGTAGCAGAGAAGAAGACGCCAGACAGGTAAGCTGGGTCACCGGCCGGGCAGCGGGTCGAACTCTGCTGCAGAAATCCCGCATGCGGATTCGAGCCACTCGTGTACAGGAGGCCTAAAAGGGTGAAATCAACTGATGAAAAGCGCTAAATGCTCAAAAATAGGGCAGACTTCGCTCGAAAATTTCTGCGCCGCGTTTGAGCAGCTGATCTGCGGTTGTGTGAGAGGCTCCATTGACAACAGTGGGAGACTGTAACAGCGTTTAGCGCTACGCTGAAAGCTGTAAAAAGCCGTGTGTGAGAGGGAGGCCTTAGGGTATGTTCACACATAGCGGAAGGGCTGCAGGTTTTCCACAGTGGAAAACCCCTTCACAAAATTCGCACCATTGGTGCCCAATTTGACTCAAAATCAGCTGTGGATCCACTGTTGATTTCGTACTGCACAATGCTCCTGTTTTTCTCCAAATACTGCGCCCTCACTGCAGCACACGTCTGTCCTCTGGCAACTACTGAGCGTTAGTCAGGGGGTGCGAAGTGTGCGAATCACCTGCCTGGCACTCAGTAGCACTTGTGCATCCACTCTCGGCATTTCCACATCAGAACTGCGACACTGGTGCAGATTTTGACTGGCATTTAGCAATGTACCCACCGCTGATTTGAACCTGCAACACCACTCTTCTTACTTCATACCGAGCCCACAAGGAATCGCTACCAAGCGCTGTCGCCACTGCTTAAGTGATGCGCCCATTTCTGTTTAATTCCTTCCCTCTGCTTCAAAAACAGAACGGAAAACCCTAGTGGAGTCCTAACGCAGGTGTGAAGTCACCCTCACCAAACATCTTGGAAATGCTGAGGAAGTAAAACACAAAAAACATATTTTTCAGGCTGTAAAATGCACTTTCCAGCAAGAAAGTCTGCAGTCAGTGGGGCCCAACTACCGCCAGACCGCCCTGATGGCTTCCTAAGGTCTCCCTCACACAGGCGGTTGCAGGAATGCAGCATTCTTTAGCTAGGGCTTGCGTTTAGCGCTTTAAAAAACGCGGTACAAAGTTTTGCCGCATTTTAGGCAGCGCTGAAACCGCTGACTATTCACACACAGCTGAAAATGGGCAAAAATAGAACCTACATTGCTTTCAAAGCGCAACATTTTGACGCTTGTGTGAACAGCCCCATTAAAATGAATAGGAGTGTTGTGCAGCGCTGAGAAGGCAGCGCTAAATGCTGTACAAAACATCTGTGTGTGGGAGGCCTAAGAGTGGTTGTCCCACTTGTAGATGTTTTTCTGCAGGGAGCAGGCAGCTCCATACATTGCGTAGTGGCCCGAGGTGGTGCTGCAAACTGAGTCTCATCTATTAACTTTGATAGGACTCAGTCTGTAGTACCAACTCAGGCACCCATGCAATGTACGGAGCTGTCTGCATAAGGCACTGTAATTGATTGCCTGTGTGATCCTGGCCTAAAAGTAAATTTAGTGAGTCTGGGTGCATCCCCCTGAGTATGGATACAGGATTTTGGCACCTGAACGTCCTAAATCGTGGTGTTTGGGGGTTGATACAGCGATAGAAGAAACATCTGAATTGTCTCTTCAGCATTTTTACTGAAGGGGACAACTCTAGATTTTCGTAGGTGTTTTGCTTACAGCAGAGAACGTCATCTCCTTCTCATAGTCCTGTAGTAATGTTCTGTGTAGTTCTTATGACGTGTAAAGGTACCTTTACGTGGGGTGATTATCGCCCTTAATAATTACTGGAAACAGCGAGTTTGGGCGATAGTCATCCAGTGTATGTGTGGTCGCTGACAGGGCACTGAGCGACAAATTACTCACTTGTCATCTCACCTGAGAACCACGCACCTATCGGCCGTGTAAACAGGCAGCTCATCTATAAAGAACTGCCTGTTTGCAGTGAATGAATGTGGTGGTCAGAAGAGATCTCTGGCCGCCCCACCCCCATTCTCTGAAGGACTATCTCTTCTGTGTAAAGCACAGATGCAATAGTCAGTGGGGCGTCTGTTGGGCTCTTAGGCCTTCATCTATTGTACATCTAACAGTCTTCTAATGTATTGTCTTCTTGGCAGCTCTTAGACTTCTAGCTGGAGTATGGCAGGAGAACAGAAGCCATCCACTAGTCTCCTGGAGCAGTTCATCTTACTAGCCAAAGGCGCCAAAGGTTCAGCTCTTCCAGCTCTTATCAACCAAGTATTAGAAGCTCCAGGCGTTTATGTATTTGGTGAACTTCTAGACCTAGCTACAGTACAAGAGGTAAGAGAATGTCTGCATAATGTACACTCTGTAGTGGCCCATTGGGGGATATTAACACGCTGTGCAAAGCTCTGCCAATAACAAGAAGGATGTCTAAGACGCATTGATGGAAACTTGCTATTGTGGCTTAGCATTTCCATATGCCATAGTTTCCATCAGTAAGTGGGTAAGCCATGGTAACTGGCTAGCTGGATATGGGTGAAGCCATAGGGAACCGTATACATGTTTTTAAAAGTCATGGATGAGAACTATGTAAACTTTTTCTTTTTCCTTGCACCCCATTGGTCCTGAGTTAAACACACATTCCTAGACATCCCCCTGCTGTTCCATCTGTAGGTAGATGATCTATAGATAATATAATCCTACAATCGCTTATAGCCAGAGTTTTTCTATGATTTTCTGATTTTACAAAACTCCTGCTAATAGTTCTTCCTAGTTGGTTTTGAGGACTATGACTGTTTAAGGCAAGTAGACACATTTAGATGAATGTTGTCTGAACCCCCCGATTTTGACAGGACTGACAGACAATTAATGTGTATAGGGGTGTCCTGAATCTCCTCTGGCTGCAGATGTTGGTGGGGTTGAGATGAATATGTTGGATTGTTCCCCTCTCCCTGTTGAGAACAAATGCACATTCAGCGTAACATGACTAACAATATGGCCAATATACATATATGTCGATATATAGGCGTCTTATACTTGTGATCCACCTTTTAAGGTAATAAAGCAGATTTATGATGGTGTGTAATAGAAACACTCTTTGTTGCTCATGGTAATCAATCAGAGCGCATCATTCTTTTTTTACACTGCTGAGGTAGAATGAAAGCTGCACTGTGATTGGTTGCTATGGGCAACAAAGTTTTCCTTTTTAAACAGTTTCATAAATTTGCCCTTTCTTGTCTATCATTGGTGGACACAGCTTTGACCTTGGGTATAGCTGCTGCCACTAGGAGGCGACAATAAGCAGAAAAAGCGTTAACTCCTCCCACTAGCTATATTGCTCTTGCAGGCATCCAGCTAACTCAGTTTTTAGCTTAGTGTCCGTAGGAGGTAAACTGTCTCGCACGTAAGGGCTAATTTTTCCAGATGTAATAGGGCTAACAGGGAGGCAGGACTCTCCCTGTTAACCTGACCGAGGAGGGCGAACAGAATAGGACCAACCATCTGTTGTCTGCCCGGTCCCCTCAGAAGAAAAGGAGGCACATCCAGGTACACCCTCATGTGGCCCACCAGCCATAGGGCGCCCCTTTCTTCCGGGCAGTCCGCATCCCCTCTCCATGCAAGGGCAGGCGATGGTGGAGGAGAGCTCTGGATTAGCAGTTGCGATGACATATTAGTGAGGATCTGCCTTGGTTGACATCCAAGAGGGACGCCATTTCCAAGCCTCGACTTCGTCACAAAGGCTACAGACTTTCTGCAAAGGTGGATGCCGCGGCCATGTCACAGGCTCAGAGGCTGATACTGATGGTATTTTTGAGCGATGTGTCTACAGCTCCTGTTCCCGCTGGCAGCGGTGGCCCCAACGCTTCCTACTAACCCATTGCCGATGGTACTGACGTCATGTCCTGCTCGCCATGGCTGCTCGTCTGTCTTCCGAGCAGGATGCGCTAGCGGGTGGAATTTCTCTGCCTTCAGAAGAAGCCGTTATCAATCGGTTGCAGATTACCTCTCTGCGTGTGATATCGTGACCCCCGCGTCAATCCAGACTTCGATCCCAGATCTCTGCTGGTACTCCTGACAACACAAGGCCCGTTCTTGGTTTCCCAAGTGGGATCTTCGCATTGGATCGGCAGGACAGGGTTACCGTGCTGGGGACATCATATTTTTCATGTTGCGTTTTGACACCGATTACTCAGACAGCGGGTGTCTCGTGGGAAGCTCCTTGTCCGGAGCTTTGTCACGGTGGGTAGCGGGGACTGTTACTCTGGTCTCTTTATGCTACTACGTCTTGGAGCATGTCGGATGCCTAGGCATCCATTAATGCTAGTTGCGGTTTAAGGACTGATTACACTTCGTTACACCTGCGGCTTCTTATATTTTCCCGCCCTCTTGAGTACTGCTCTGGAACGTCCCAAGGTCAAAGCTGTGTACCCCAATGATACAGATGAGAAAACAAGATTTTGGTATAACTTACTGTAAAATCTTTCTCTTCCTGTTCATTGGGGGACACAGCACCCACCCAGTATGGTATTAGGACTGGTATAGCTAGTGGGAGGAGTTAAAACTTTTTATGCTTAGTGTCGCCTCCTAGTGGCAGTAGCTATACCCAAGGTCAAAACTGTGTCCCCCAATGAACAAGACGAGAAAGAGATTTTACGGTAAGTTATACTAAAATCTTGTTGTTGTGTCTCATGCTTAAAACCTTAAACTTCTCATCGGGGCGAGCGCGATATTGGATAGGAATGCGCGATTTCTCCACGGATGCAAGGCATTTTTGTGTCAAAAACGCTTCCCATCACTTCGGGTAAGAAGCTTTCAACTTCACCAGAGTTGAAAAGTGTTGCCCGTTTTTTTTTCACATTGTATATCACACTCGAGTGCACCTCGCACGCCGTGCAATGTTTTTGCTAGCTCCATTGACAAAATGGGCAAGGCTTTCCAAGGGAACGCCCCAAGCATAAGACACGCTGTGATTTATTTTATTTGTTCCCGCACTGCGATGCAGGAAAAAAAAATCACCCATGTATATGACCCCATTCAAAAGAATCTTGCGTGATCTTTTTCCGGCCTTATATTGATGAAGTTTTAACTCTTGGCAGCCAGTGATTAACTACTTGAAGGACCCGGGGTGCTGCTTCTACTTCATTGTTTACCAGGCACCGCTCTTCACTTTTAGTAGCAGCCGTACCTGGTATTACAACTCAGTGTCATCCACTGTAGCAACCACTACTAAAAGTATGGAGCTGTGCCTAGTAAAGAATGAAGGTGACATGAAGCTCCCAAGGATAGGACATCAATGTTAAAGAATCTATAAACCCTTTCATGTTTAAGTTAAGGTCAATAAATGCTACAGAACCTACTTAAGGGATATGTGTGACTACAGATGCTATTTCATGTAGCTGATGCTCCAGTGATTGAACACTTGCTAGTTGTCCCTCACTTAATATCTGTTTCTTCATATAGCTGGCAGACGGCCCCAATTCTGGCTACCTACAGCTCTTGAATTTGTTTGCTTATGGAACATATCCGGATTATGTTGGTAAGATTAATTTTGCTTTACATTTTAGTAAAGTTCTTTGTCAAATTAGTAACTAATCGTGTTGTCGTTATAAAAATACTTGTTTGTAAATTATCTCCAGTTAGTGAAAATGTGTTTTTTGTTTTTTTTTCTTGTGCATGTAATCCTTTAAAAAAATAAAATTAAAAAATTCAGAAGTCTGGCAGCTTTAGTCCTTTGCAATCCAATTTTGGATTCAGGGTTTACTAGGGTTTTTTTTTCTTTCTGCCATTATACAATGGCACTATCTGCTTGCTAGAGCCAGTACTGCGGTGTGGGACATGCTGGAGAGGCCCCTGACAACAGAGTGGCCAATAATCTACAGTAAGAATACCCTGCCGGACGTCTTTCGACATTGGAGCTGTACAGTCTTCAATCAGAATGTCTTCAGACGTCAGAAAGTGGATTGGAAAGGGTTAACCCCTTAACACAACAGAACATAAGTTTATGTCTTGAGCACCTGGTATTTACGTCCCATTGATGGCACAGGCTTAGAAGTCAGCCCGCGCCATTCCACAGCTTGTGACGGCTTTGACCGACAGTCTACCTCCCCACAGAACACCGATCTCCGTTGCTAACCCTTTATATGCCACAATTAATGGGGTTTTCCATGAAGAATACTATTGATGACTTATCCTCCGGATAAGACCTCAATAGTTCATCAGCGGGGGTCCATCACTCGGGACCATGACTGATCAGTTAATTGTGCGCTCACTGACTGTGCCGCAAATACACAGGGATTGAAGTGGTAGTCTCTGCTCCGACCTCTGTGAAGTGGCCGGCGCTTATAACTGCAAGTGCAGCTCTCATTGAAATCAATGGTAGCCATACCTGCAGTTACCAGTGCTTACCAATTCATAGAGGTCAGAGCAGAGACTACCGCTTTGACCCCTGTGTATTTGCGGCACAATTAGCTGATTGGCTGGGGTGTGTCGTTCAGGACCCTGATCGATCCTGAGGATAGGTCATCAATAGTATTCTCTCTGGAAAACCCCTTTAATATAGAAAGCAGCGTGTAAAGGGTTCACAGAGGGGCTATATGCAATAATGCATTATCATTGCAATCATACCTTTTATGGTTCAAGTCCTCTACAGGGACATAAAAAGTTTTTTGTTCTTTTTAATTAAGTAGCTATTCTTTATATATACAGTGATACCTCTGCTTGCGAATGCCTCAGCTTGCCAGCTTCTTGACTTGCGAGCAGTCTCTCTCCCGAATTTTTGCTCTGATTTAACAGCAAAAACTCAGGTTATGAGCTTGCTTCATATTCCTTGCGGGGAGCCTCCCCAACACTGTGACAGTACTCTCACAGTGATCAGTGACAAGGGGACTCCCCACGGGTAGTAAAGAATCCGCTGCCACAGCTGTGGCAGAGTATCGCAAAGCTCTCCCATTGATTTCAATGGAGCTGCTGCTGTCGACATCCCCATTGATAGCTCAGCTAATCAGATGCAGCTTTCATCAGGCGGGGAGTTTAAATCCCCGCCTGAGGAAAGAACTTCAGACGCAGCTGAGCCACGGCAGCGACGGAGAGGTAAGTGTGTGTGTATATATAATTTTACTTTTTACATATGCTATGAATGGTTTTCAGAGAAGGGCTTATATTTAAAGCCCTTCCCCGAAAACCACTGCGGGGTAGCCGGCAGCCCATTGCATTCAATGGGGCCGCCGGCAGCAGCAGCGTAGCCCCATTGAAAGGAATGGCAGAACGGATTAATGCCGTTTTCATTCATTTAAATGGGGAAACTGGTTTTGACATATGAGTGTTTTAAGTTAAGAGCTTCGTCACGGAACTAATTAAACTCTTAACCCAAGGCAGCACTGTATATTAACCCGCAGAAAAAAATGTATTGTATCATTTATGCTGCATGATTAGCGCTGTAAAAAAAAAAACAATGGCAGAATTGATGTTTTCTCTCCCTACTATCAAAAAAAATGTATAAAAGTTTTCCAATATAGAAAATGTACCCAAAAATAGCATCATTAAAAACTACAGTTCGCCTCGCACTAAACAAGCCCTTATACGGCCATGTTTACGGAAAAATAAAAAAAGGTTATGGCTTTTAAAAAGTGGAGATGAAAGTCCCCCCAAAATCATGTCCATGTCCTAAAGGGCTTACAGGGGTTGTTGCACAAAGTAAAATCATCCCTATCCACAAGATAAGTATCTGATTTGGTGGTGGTCCAATGGCTGTGATGTCGTATTCTCAGATTAGTTTACAGATCAGATTACAAGAATGAGCATACTGAAGGTCATTGAATGAAGTGGTGGTCATGCATGTGCATCTCTGCTCTATGTATTTCAATGGGACTGCTGCGAGTGCTTGACCTGAGCTATCTCTGGCACGTCCATTGAAATAAATAGAGCTCCACTGCACATGTGTGAAGACCGTTGCTCCATTCATCCTGGGACCTTTGGGACCCTTTTCTCGTGATTGCTGGGGTCGCAGCTGTTGTACCCCTCACAAATCGGATAGTTATCCTCTATCTTGCGGGGTAGGGGATGACTTTATTTTGTGGGACAACCCCTTAAAGCAGGGGCTAGAAACATTTTCCTAAAACAAAATATTATAACCTTGTCTAAAAGAGTGTTTTCTTCTTTTTTCCCCCTAGCATTAAAGGACAGTTTGCCAGAACTTTCGGCTGTACAGAAAAACAAGCTAAAACACCTGACAATTGTAAGCCTTGCATCCAGGATGAAGGTAATATGGATAGCATGTGGAGATACAAGATATTTAAGTCCTACAACACATTATTATTCTGTTGGAGATGTGAAAGAAACAATCTGCTCATATGAAAACTTGCTAATTCATTAACAGACTGTTCTATGGTAATATTATTTCTGAGTAAATTCAGCCCATAATTCTAAACAACTTCTCCCCTCCAGATATTCCAGGACTAATGTTAGAATAGCGCCACCTGCTGTTTTTATTGAAGAGCCTTTTTGTGTCCAGTCCACCTCGAGTAAATGTTCCAAGGTGGTCACACTACTCGAGCTTGCTTCTATGCAGTGGAGCACAGAGAGAACTACTACTGAGCTAGAATGGCGCTATTCTGACAATAGTCATGGAATATTTGGGGATACAAACCTTTTTTAAGTAAGTCTATATACAAAGAATATTGATAATTATGGCCTGGACTTGACTATAAATAATAATTTTCATGGGACAACCTGTTTAAAATACGTGTAGGGATATAATGTATATACCTTCTGTGTCGTCACAGCTGAACTGTTGAAAGATTTTATTCATGGCCTAGGAGCAGAATTGTTTAAGGGTGAAGGCAGACAGCCGGGTCGGATTCCGACTGCGAGATTCTCGCAGTGGGATGCGACCTGTGCCCCTGCATTGACCTCTCGCTTACTCATCTGCGTCTTCTCGCTCTGCTCTGTGATGTGCTGGCTGACGCACAGCCGCTCATGCGTAGTACAGAGTCGGCGTGTCAGTGAAATAGGACATGTTGCGATTTTATCACTGCATGAGTTTTTATGCGGTTAAATCGTGGCTGTCTGCATAGGATTGCATAAACTAATGCAATGCTATGGCAGCGCGCAACGGCGGAAATTCTGTTCGAAATCTCGCCGCAGAACATCCACCCATGTGCATTCAGCCTAAGGGCACACTCGCATAAACACTGCATCAAGAAAAACATGACAAAGGTGCTGGTTTTAAACAATATGGCTCTTTTCATTAAAGGGTTTTTACTACCACATAAATAAATATCTCCCATTGGGTTTATAGAAAGGGAAAAAAGTGTATGCTGTAACATGTTTTTTTTTTTTTTTGTGGTTTATAATCGTTAATGGTTCTTTTACATGGGACTATTTGTCGGGCAACAGATGCCTGACACAACTTCTTAGCGATAATCATTCCTGCGCTTTTACACAGGAGAGAGCATCGCTGACCGAAAGGCAGGCTGAGTGGGCCAGGGATCGTTCCTGCCCACCCGCCTCCATTCATAGTAAGCAGGCAGTCGTTCGTAAGTGAATGACTGTCTGTTTTTTGTTCAGTTTTCTGCATTCAGAAACTGAACGACCAACGAAAAGTGGTCATTCCTCGGGGCATGCGTTAACACTGAACACTAATCATTCAGATTCTCGCTGGATCGCGGGAATCCAAATCATTCTATATAAAAACACCTTATGGCTAGTTTCACATGGGCGAGGGCGATATCCGACTGTCAATCACGAGCGATATCGCCCTCGCCATCCATGTGAAAGCCCTAGTGATGCGAGGCATTTTCATGTGAAAACAACCTCACATCACTGCAGGGCTGAAGGGAATCGCCTACCGTGGCTGTCACAGCCGCGTAGAGGATCGCGGCGTTCTCCCATTTCTTTCAGTGGGGTTGGCGCTGCTGCTGCTAGCCCCATTGAAAGCAATGGGCGATGTCACAGAAAGATAGGACATGGGGCAATGTGCTTTTGCATAGTATCGCCAAACATCACTCATGTGTATGACCCCATTCAAATGAATGGGGTTCATATCTGTGCGTCTCGCAACACACACATCTCATGTGATTTTCTTGGTTGCATGAAACTGGCCTAACTGTGGTTTGTACTGTCATCACTTTAGTTAGTAATGTGGTCTAACAGTATTTAATTGATGTGTAGATTGTCAATAAGGGCCCTTTTTAGTCGGAATGATTATCGTTCAAATAGTCGTTCAGACAAGAGAAAGTGAACAAGATCATTCAGTGTAAACACACGCCAACGACAAACAATGATCGTTCACTTATCGTTTGGCGTTCGTTTAATGCAGGCCTAAAAATCATCGTTGGCTCGTTGACTGATCATTTTAAATAGCGCTCCTTTAGTCGTTCTCATTCACTAATACAGTACGATTTCACATTTAAACGAGCCAACAATGTATCTGCCTGTATAAACGGGCTGCGCGAGTGAACTCCGACATCGTTCGCTCCTTCAAACTATAATCATTTGGTATAAAAGGGCCGTGAGACTGGATCCTTGTGTGGCACCACTGATAGTGACATTATTTGGGGGTGTCATCTGATGGGTTTGCATAATTACGTTTATTAATTTCCATTTAAACATTTTTTGTATTTGCCAGTGCATTCCATACTCCGTGCTGCTGAAAGATTTAGACATGAGGAACCTCCGAGAGTTGGAGGATCTGATCATAGAAGCAGTTTACACAGACATCATTCAGGGCAAACTGGATCAACGCAATCATGTGCTAGAAGTTGATTTCTGTATTGGACGGGACATTCCCAAGAAGGACATAAGTAGCATTGTGAAAACTCTTCAGGAGTGGTGAGTAACTACTCTATACAGCAAAATTACTGCATTGTTTCTGTTCTGGCTGCTAACTTTAATGAAGGACCTGTCTGCTTTCCTTGCTTGGCTTTTTTTTAGTAAATAATTATTTTCCCCATATTTATACGAGGGGCTGCTGATAAGTCTTTGGCTTTACCCAGAAAGAAACAAGATAGGAAGATGAAACTTTACATTGATTCCACATACTCTCCACTGATGTCAACACACTTCTTACATCGGTATTCCAAGTTCTGCAAGCCTTGCAAAAAGAAGGATTTCGGTTGTGCCTCAAACCAGTTATCCGAAGCAGCCATGGCATCAGAAATGGTGTGAAATTTGGTATTCTTAGGGTGTTTCTTCAGGTTTGGAAACAGATGATAGTCGGAGGGAGCTAGATCTGGTGAATAAGGTGGGTGGTCAACCAGCTGGAAGCTTAGCTCCACCAGTTTTGCTTTGGTCGCTTGTGCAGTGTGAGCGGAGGTGTTGTCTTGCAGGAACAAGATTCCTTTGGACAGCTTGCCGCGCCTTTTGGCCTTCAGAGCAGCCTTCAATTAGTCCAAAAGTTCAATGTAATACCTTGCATGGGTGCTGGAACCATTTTGAAGGTAGTCCACTAGCAGCACGCCCTCCTTATCCCAGAACACAGACGCCATCACCTTTAGTGGCTGATTTGTGCAATCTGAACTTCTTTGGGTGAGGAGAACCACTGTGCCTCCACTCTTTTGACTGCTCCTTGGTTTCAGGGTCATACAAATAAATCCAGGTCTCACCCATAGTGACCAGTCGATCCAGGAAGTTCTTATCAGTCCGGAAACGCTGACAAATGGATCAGGAAGTTTTCACTCGCATGCTTTTCTGATCTGTTGTCAAACATTTGGGGACCCACTTTGCAGATAGCTTCTTCATGGATAATGACACAAATACGTTCACGAGAAATCCCCATGTCTGCTATTCCGTTAGCTGAAATTCGCTGATTCTCCAGTATGAGGTTGTGCACAGCATCGACAATCTCCGGAACAACAACCTCTCTCGGTCGTCCAGGACGTTCCTCATCATTGGTGCTGAAGTCGCCCGTTTTAAATTTGGCAACCCAGTTCTTAACTGTAGAATATGAAGGGCATTGATCCCCCAATGTCTGTGACATATCACCAGGAATATCCTTCACGGACTTTCCTTGCAGAAACAAGAATTCTATCACTCCTCTGCTCTCATTTGCTGTGAATATCACCTTAGACTCCGCCATTCTGTTTTCCTGCGTGCCTAGATCACTGTTGCCATAAGCTACAAACACAACATTTTGAAAACATATATTAGACACATAAGGCTTTCATGTGATGTAACATTCATTACCATAGAAACAAAAAAAGAACACAAAGCCAAAGACTTATCAGCAGCCCCTCGTACACGGTTGTTAATATATTGACAATTAGGTGTTACATTTCTGCTGTCAAATGGGCCTGTACTTACATAGTCTGATATGTCAGCACAGGATGGACAAGATTAGACACTGTAGAGAAAGATTTAAATTTTTTTTTTTTTTTTTTTAAACTTTGCTGTCGGTGGAGCTGTTTTATTTTTGTTGAATGAGCTGCAGTGTTTAGTGGTAACATTTTGGAATAGCTATGAATTTATTTTGGTTTATTCCATTTTTTTTTTTTGGCCAAGACGGTGGAAAAAAATTAAATAAAAATCTTTCTGGTGTTGCAAATTTTTTTTTTTTTTTTTTAACAGCATTCACTGCCTGGGAGAAATGTTCTATATAATTTTTTTCGAACTTTTTCAGGTCTGTGACACCATTAATATTTTTTGGAAAAAAAATAGGAGTTATTTTTTCTTCACTATTAATAGATTTATGTTCTATGCATGTACAGTATGTTAGGATTGGGCTATTAATAAATATACTTGAATTAGGAAAAAGAGGTTATCCTTGCCCATGTGGATATTTCTTGTTTCCTCTCAGACAGTTGTTAGTCCTACCACATGGATGGGGCTAACATAGATTTTACTATTCTTATGAAAATCAGAATTGTGCTGTGATTAAAACAAGACGTGTAAATTGTAAATCTCAATCAGAACTCTTGTACTCCTCCCGTCCTTTTTAAGTAAATATACCATTTTATTTATTTCCCCCAAAAAAACAACCCAAGATTTCCAACCCGCTAAATAGTAACTACTGTGTTTCCCTGAAAATAAGCCTCACCCCGATAATAAACCCTACCCTGATTTTCAGGTGGAAGGGGGGGGGGATATAAGCCCTCCCCGGAAAATGAGCCCTAGCTACACTAGGTAAAAAAAAAACCCCACAATACTCAACTAGCCGACGGCATCTTGGTCCCTTGCGCTGTTCTCACCGGTGCTGTGGCAGGCTGCAGTGTCCTCCATGCTGACAGAGGATTCACTTTCTGGTAATGGGGCTTTGAATACCCTGCCTCCAGCAAGCGAGTGCTGTGATTGGATCGAACGCCAGCCAATCAGAGACGACGCTTGATTAACCAATCGCAGCCACTAGTGATGCCATTCACTGAATGGCTGTGAATGATCAAATGCCAGCTCTGATTGGCACTGTGCCTCTTTTGGGGGCAAAAATTAATATAAGACAGTGTCTTATTATATCTTAGCAAATTTGGCGCACTCATCAAGCATCTTGGGCAGTCTGCATTGGGGATTAGGCCCATGGTACACTAATCAGTGGGAGTATAGTAGATTAGATTCTGTGTAGGAACTTGACTTGGATCAACCTGTCTCTTGCACTGATCCAAGGGCAGCCCTAAGCTGGCCAAAAGGTCATCCGAGTCTAGGTCCAGTATGTCCAAGCCCCACTTTTCAAGAACCCCGTCTTTCAGCGAGGCAAGACCCCCCTTGTCAGTTGTCTATAAAAACAGGAGAGCGGCTTAAGAATATTGGCCATCTGTGCCAGCTCCTCTAGTTGGGTCAGTGTGAGGGGTATGTTCAGGCCTCCAAACTGGGCTCCAAGTGCATGATTGTGATTTGTGAACTCTTGTGATTTGAGAGGGTCAATTTCACCTTCTTTTTAAAGTGAATGATGTGTAAAGCAGCAGTTGCTCTCATTGTGCAGCCCCCACAAAATAAGTAAATGGCAAAAACAGTCACGCAGGTAAGTTCTTTGAACTTACTTTACACATCACTACGGCATTTCAAAAATGGCAAATTCTACCATTCTTTTAGCTGCAGCATGGTAAAAAATATTTGTCACCGTATTATTGCACTTATGTTGGCTCAATGCCTTCTGCTGATGTCTCCAAATATCCTGTTGTTCCAGGTGTGATGGTTGTGAAGCTGTTTTAATGGGGATTGAGCAGCAAGTGCTGAGGGCAAACCAGTACAAGGAGAATCACAACCGTACACAGCAGCAAATAGAAACAGAAGTAAGTATAATCGCCACCTGTTTAAGCTCTGTTCACAACTCGTTCTCTTTCCTCGCACATATGTCGATTGTAGCCATAGACCCCCATTAACCCAGCAGAGTCCAAAAGAGTGTGTTTTGCTTTCCGTCCGGGTGGTATGCCTCAAAATATCAATAAGTTTTGTTTTTTTTTGTTTTGTTTTTTTTTGGTGACTGGATGGAAAAGTGCAACAGACTGCACAATCTTATAATGTGGGTGATTGCAAGAAACATCTACCATGCCACGTGAAAAGAACCCATTTCCAAAAAAGTTAGGAAGCTGTGTAAGGCCCCCTGTCCACGGCCATGACGGAATATCAACAGCGATATTCCGCCGTGGGGGACGAGGGGGGAGCGCTGAGGGGTCTCAGCGGTGAGCCTATCTGAGTCCCGCAGGCAGAGAATCACTAGGATTCTCCGCTTGTGGACAGGGGGCTGCGCTCTCCAAAGCAATGCTATGGAAATGTGCACTGCATTACTCGCGGCTGGATTATCGTCGCGAGTAACGCAATCCACAATCGCCCGCGGACAGAAGCCCTAAAATGTAAATGTATATAAAGGGGGGAAAAAGAATGCAATGTTTTGGAAATCTTGTATAACCATATTTTATTCAAAACAGAACATATACATGTCAGAAGGTGAAAGGGAGACCTTTTTCCATTTCATTAAAAAAAAAGAACTCCTTGAGAAATTGATGGCAGCAACGCATCTCAAAAAAGGTTGGGCTGGCGCCATGTCTACCATTGTGTAGTATTCCCTCTTCTCTTTACAGCAGTCTATAAACGTCTGGGAAGTAAGCAGACCAATTTTTAGAGGCTTGGGAGAGGAATGTTGTCCCATTCCTGTCTGATGTAGAATTCTAGCTGCTCAAGAGTCCTGGGTCATCTTTGCCAGATTTCTTTGCTCCAAATGTTTTCTATCTAGCACCTTGACTCTACTTCTGTGAAGCCATGCTGTTGTGATGGATGCAGTATGTGGTTTACCATTGTCTTTCTGAAATATAGAAGGCCTTAGCTAGAAGAGATGCCTGGATGGGAGCATATGCTGTTCTAAAACCTCCATATACTTCTCAGCAATGGTAGTGCCTTTCAGGATGTGTAAACTGCTCGTTGCATAGCCACTAATGCAACCCCATACCATCGGAGATGCAAGCTTTTGAACTGTGTGCTGATAAGATGAATGGGTCCCTCTTTTCTTGAGTCAGCAGGACACTGGGTGTGTGTTCCCCACAAAGTTTCTAATTTTGATTCAGCTGACCACAGAACAGTTTTTCATTTTGCCTCAGTGCATTTTACATTAGCTTTGGCCCAGAGAAGATGCTGGCATTTCTGGGTTGTGTTGGTATAAGAC
This sequence comes from Eleutherodactylus coqui, assembly GCF_035609145.1. NCBI lineage: Eukaryota > Metazoa > Chordata > Amphibia > Anura > Eleutherodactylidae > Eleutherodactylus > Eleutherodactylus coqui. The sequence continues at coordinate 161,715,902 of NC_089837.1, read as the reverse complement.
TGCTTCTTCGTATGATACAGATTTACTTCCATTTGTGGATCGCACAGTGAACTATATTTAGAGACAATGATTTCTGGTGTATTCCTGAGCCCATGCAGTGATTTGTATTACAGAATCAGGCCTGGTTTTAATGCAGTGCAGCCTGAGGGCCCGTAGATCTCAAGCATCCAGTGTTGACAAAAAAAAAATTTCCAAAAAAAAGAGTTTTTATTGCAGAAAAGTGTAAAAACCTATAAAAAATTGTAAATTTTGGAATCATTGTAACCGTACCAACCCGCAGAAAAAATGGATTATGTCATTTATGCTGCATGATTAACGCTGTAAAAAAAAAAATCTATGGCAGAATTTGTGTTTTCTCTCCCTGCTATCATTAAAAAAATAATAAAAGCTTTACAATATAGTCAATGTACCCAAAAGTGGAACCGATGAAAACTACAGTTTGCCACGCAAAAAAAAAGCCCCTATACAACCGCATCAACAGAAAAATGAAAAAGTTATGACTTTGGAAAAATGGAGAAGAAAATCCGCCAAAAATCGTTGCGTCCTTAAGCCCAAAATAGGCCATGTCCTTAAGGGGTTAAAGGTTTTTATTGAAAGCCTTTAACCCCTTAACGACCGGGCCATAGTGTTTTTACATCCTGCAGCTGCAGGGCGTTTATGGAGGGAGGTAGCGCCGCTATCTCCCTCCATACAGCACGGGCGTCGGCTGTTTATTACAGCTGACACCCGCGGGCAATAGCCATTCGGCCGATCGCGGCTATTAACCCTTTAAATGCAGCTGTCAATCCTGACAGCGGTATTTAAATCCCCCGAACGCTGTTTGGGGGTCCCGCCCCCCCCCCCCCCCCCCCCCCCCCCCCCACGGAGAGATCGGGGGATCCGTGCAGGTGTCATAGCATTACGTCATACTGCAGGAGCGATCAAAGCATCAAAGTAAAAAAAGTAAAGATCAAAGTAAAAAAAAAAGATCAATAAAGTTTTTTAAATTGTAAAAAAAAAAAGTTTGTAAATCACCCCCCTTTTGCCATATCTATTATTAAAAAATCTAAATCATAAAATAAATATATGTATTTGATATCGCCGTGTCCGTAAAAGTCCGATCTATCAAAGTACTGCATTATTTTTTCTGCACGGTGAACGTCGTCCGAAAAAAAAAAAAAAGGAACGCCAGAAATGCATTTTTTTAGTTACCCTGTCTCCCAGAAAAAACGCGATCAAAAAGTCGTATGTATTCCAAATTGATATTATCGGAAACTACAGGACATCCCGCAAAAAATGAGCCCTTGCTCAACCACGTCGACGGAAAAATAAAAAAGTTATCGCGCGCACAAAATGACCGCAGAAAATAATTGAAAAAAATTTAATATCTTTAAAAAAAAATACAAGTACTACAGCAAAAACAATACTATAGAAGATTGGTATTGTAGTAATCATACTGACCCATAGAATAAAAATATCAGGTCGTTTTTGTTGCAGTTTGTGCGTCGTAGAAACAGGACGCACCGAAAGATGGTGGAATGTCGTTTTTTTTTTTCCATTTCTCTCCGCTAAGAATTTTTTTAAAGTTTTTCAGTACATTATATGGTACAATAAATAGTGCCATTGAAAAATACAACTCGTCCCGCAAAAAACAAGCCCTCATACAGCGACTTCGATGGATAAATAAAGGAGTTACGATTTTTTAAAAGGGAGTAGGAAAAAACAAAAATGGAAAAAAGCAAAAAAAGCCCGGCCACTAAGGGGTTAAATCCATAGAATCAACATGAATGCAGAAGCAATAAAAGAAATTGTATATACTATCTTTGTCTCCCTTTTGTATATTGATTAAATCGGCTACCAATGTATATTTATGGACATATATCACCACCCCATCCAAATGAATAATAAACCAAAAGTTACGAAGGTGATTACATTAAGAGTGCCCAGTAGGTTTGGTGCCGCCCCATGTAGCTGCATTCAGCCTAAACATAGAATTGACTGTGAAACTGGAAGAAGTAAAGGGAATCGTTAGAAGGAAAAAGAAAGTAGAAAGAAAGAATAAGGGCTCCTTCACACTGACGAGGGTCATATTGCCCTCGCAATCCTTCTGAAAACCCCTGGATGCAAGGCGTTTTCACATGGAAACGGCCCCGAATCCCCGCTGCGGCTGTCACAGCCACGGCAGGAGATTGCGTGTCCTCCCATTATTTTAATTGGTGCTGCTGCTGGCCTCCATTGAACACACGTGAAAACCCCTAGATGTGTCAACTTTGCTTCCGTGTGGGGCTGAAGGAATTCCCTGCCGCAGCTGTCATAGCCATGGCAGAGAATCGCAATGTTCTCCCATTGTTTCAATGGGGCTGGTGCCGCTGCCATTGGCCCTGAAAGAACATGCTGTGGGGTTTTTTTGTCACGCAGCATCGCATGAGTGGAAACGCCATAAATGAGAATGAAACCATTGAAAATCATTGGGTTCATAATCGTGCGTTTTCACTCACTCTCTCATCTTGCAAAAATCACACGACACTTTGCTTCCAGTACTGTGAATAATTTGATGCATACCCATTAAAAAATGTCACAGTAATCCTTTTTTAGATTTAGATATGAAGCCTGGGCACATGGATAAGAGTGCCATCTCTGGGGTCATATCAAGGGGAGTGACACACAGAGCCTGGAGATATCCCACCACAAAGGAGCTGTAAGTGGGCATTCCCACCAAATATGTAGCATTGAGCCTTTATCTGACAGGCAGCTCCAGCATTGATCCGATATTGAAAGGATAAGATTGTGTAGCTTGACAGGGAAACTATTCTATACCACTGGGAAACTATTATAAAACTTAAGTTTTTGTAATCTGTAGATATAGATATTCTTTCCATTTATTTACATTTATCACAGCATCTGAATGTTTTTGAAAACTCCAGGGTGGCAGTACCAATGTGGTTCACTTTTTGAGGTGCAGGGCAACCCGCCGAACTATTATGGCGTCATTAATAGGTTGCTGGTCTGCATGGTGCACTACATGTATCAGAAGGTCTGGCACTTTGTATCCACTCTGTGTGGGAGTATACACCAAGCAGCCACCCCCCTCTATATTAAGAGGCTGTGTGAGTGGCTGTTTCATCGGTGTCCCTCACAGGTGTAATTAGCTCCCTCATTTGGTAGTTAGCTGCATCCCCTCAGCATGCAGGTAGCAATCTGCCCTCCTTAGTCAATAAGTATATGGCTATTTTCTGTGATTGTTTTTAAAAATGGGGGTGTATTCTTGCCATTTGTGATCATTCCCCAACAAATGCTTCCAACGTATACCCCAAATGAGCTGTAACTAGCTTAAGATGGATGAGATGGCATGGCATATCTCTGGAGATGGTCTGTAGATTACTATTTTTTATGTTTTTGTATTGGGGTAATTCCAGTAGTTGATTGTCACTATAGGATTTTCAGTAGTAGTACTCCCCTCATTGCAGAGGAGTGGGTTCACTGCACACATACAGTTTTTTTACAGCATATTGAGGTGACCGGAGTATGAAACAGAAAAAGGAACATTTTTATTGTTTGCATGTCAATAGGAGAGCACTATACACACTTGTGGTATCTATGTGTATTTTTTTATAAAGCCAGCAGAGGGCATAATCTATCCACGTGTGGTGATCCATTTTTATTGAATTTCATCTTTTGGATGTCTTTGTAGTAACAAACCTTGTGTAATAGTGAGATATGAGTGTATTTTACTTAAATATGTATAGGGTAATTCTCGCACTAAGAAACCAAACATTTACAAGAACTTTTTAATTTTTGGATGGTTCCCTATGAAAGCTAATATGTGTTTACCTTGTATGTAGTAAAACAAGGTTTGCCTAGAGCAAGGTTGTCAATCTCATTTTCAACAAAGGCAACATCAGCATTATGGTTGCTTTCAAAGGAACAATTGTAATTGTAAGATATATTTTAAAGGATATATTAAAAAGATGGTGTGTGTGTGTTTTCAGATAGACCAGAGCAAGGTTCTAGTCCAGCAAAATTGGGGCACAAGTTCCCCAACACAGACACCTGACTAAACTGCCAGGTAGTCGGAGAAAAGGACAAATTATTGGTGTTTGCAGAACCTGAAGAAATGTTCCCAAAAATGTCTTGTGGTAGAGCCCTTACTCACTTGCTTAAGCAGCAGTATACAACAATGTCCTCTCTGATCCATGCAGCAGGCTTATAGGATATGAACAAGCAGGCTGGTACTTACTGTCTTCTCTGCAGGATGATAGGGAAGACCAGCCGGGATGTACAAGCCACCTCATGGTCTGAGCCCCTGCATGCAGCGCTGTACTGCAGGATAGGCCTAGCTGGAGAAGCAGATGGGAGAGCGCACTAAAGGCTTCCGGGGCTGCAGTAATAGCCACAGCGCTCAGTCTACATGCACCAGACATTACAGTGTAGGACTAAGATGATGGTCGTCATCGGGGTACCCAATGGTCTTCCTGGCCCAGTTCAGAATCCCCCAATCCAGAAGATGCTCTTCAGCTTACGGACTATATAGGCCACATAAAATGATGTGGCGGGCTGGATTTGGCCTTTAGTTTGACATTTGTGACCTAGAGCATTTACTGAAAACAGCCCCCTCCAGCATCCAAGCACTTTTGTAGGCGATTCTGCATATTGGGGAAGACATTTGCTAATGTGACATAGATAATGGCTGGCAGTAACTTTCCACCATATCATGTCTTTTGAGGCCGTCAATTGTTTCCAACTTATTGCTGTATACACAGCCCTTCAGTAAAGCCCATAAGAAAAAATTAGGTGGTGTCGGGTCTGATGATCTTGGCGGCCACAGGTTTTTCAAACTTAATTTGTCACCAAGATAACTTTCAACTTCCCTCATGCGTGCATTAGATGTGCGGCACGTTGTTGGAAGTAACCTGGTAATTCATCATCTAACTAATTCTTCACCAATGTATCTACTTCCTTCGCCATACTTCAACTGCATGCGTTTGTGGCAGACTGAGTCAAACACCTGTTAGATGGTCGTGTCTCCATGTCATGGATATAGTCCACTTATGAGGATTTGAGAGGCATAGGGAAAGATTTATTAAATTGTCTAAAACCAAAGATCTTTGTTATCAGTAGCAACCAATCACTGCTCGGCTTTCATGTCTCATACTGATTTTGAAAGAGGAAAGCTGCGCTGTGATTGGTTGCTATGGGCAATGAAGACCATTTTAGTGTTCATAGATGTGTTCAGTATTCTGCATCCTTATCAATTTTCATAGGGAACAATAAAAAATGAAAGCTTTGAGAAATGTTTGTTTCTAGTGAGGAACCCACCTGCATTTTACCAAATGGCACATGGTCAGTGCTGGGTACAGTGTCTTTTAATGGTGTATCATAAGTGATCATTAAATTAGAAGCTATAATATATATATTTTTTTTCTTTAAATTTTAAAACTATATTCTTCCTTTTGGCTCTTCAGGTAACAAATATTAAAAAAACTCTGAAAGCCACAGCTTCCTCAACCGCTCAGGACACTGACCAGCACCTTGCAGAGCGGGAAGGACCCCCTCTTACCGAGCAGCGACAGCCCACTAAGAAGATGTCAAAGGTTAAAGGTCTGGTCTCCAGTCGCCACTAATGAAGCTGGAAACATGGAGGAGGCTCCAGGCGGCTTACAACCGCTCCTGGATTGTTTACAGACTTGACCACACATACCATCATTGTATCGGCCTCTTTCCATCCAAAACCCTTGGAGACCTTGCCTGCTAGGAGGGACAGTAAACCCATTAGCGCTACCAGTGCTGAGACCCAGCTTGGTTTGCAAAATTGTTGTCCGTGCAGATCAGGACATTTTGCCTTTAAGTTTGTGGATCCATCTCCCTACTGGAGAGGTCTGCTGTGCAAGTCAATGCAATACACAGTAGCCTTCTCCGTCAGAGAGAGGATTCTAGAAATGGCTGCTTATTGCCGTGTGGTTATAAAATCCCAGGTGACTTTGGTCCTGTCATCTCTCTCTCTCTGGAGATTTAAAATGTGCAGTAGGGACAGATCTGTACAGTAAGTTTTCCTATTTTCTTAAATGCACCCTGTTATAGCGTTATTTTTCCAGGAGATTGTATTTTCTTTCTTCTTGTATGAGACCTTTTGCCTGATATTGTCACGCCATGTCTTTGAGGGCAGTTTTTGAATGGCAGAAGAATAATTTATGATGGTTTTCTGGTTGAGGCAGGAAGAGAGTCCGCTTCATATGCCAAGTGCAGTTTCCTGTAGCCAATTAGATCTGTATGGCTTGCAGAAATAATATTAAGGGGGTATAAAACATGTAGCACTTGTGGATGTGGGGCTTTCTTCAGACGGGTTATAGAAACCACCAGAGAACGCAGATAATGGCATACAGGAACATAATCCTCCTTGCATTTTAGACACAACTCCCTTTTCTTTAAACATTAAGTGTTATTTGGGGACCCCATGTGCGTGTTTCACTTTGAGGAATCACATCTCTGCAGTGTCCCGTAGCTCGGGTTCGGGTCTTGTGGAGCCAATTTGTTGATGATACACTGTTTCCTTGCTGTGCTTCTAAATCTCCAAATAATTATTAAAAAATTACAAATCTGCATAATGTGTCTGAAATAGTTTTTGTAGGTGCGCATAACTAAGAGCAAATATTAGGGATAGATTGCAGGTAACATTTAAAAGGTCATTCCAGTGAAAATGAAAAAAGTCATGTAACTAGTGTTATATATACGCACACAGTGGATATAAAAAGTCCACACACTCCGTTAATATGCCATGTTTTTGTCATGTTAAAATCAGACAAAGTTTAATCATTTCAGATTTATTTCCCCTTCCATGTGACCCGTTATCTGTACCAATACCATTGGGAAACAAACTGACATCGTTTAGGGTGAAAAAAAAAACTTTAAATAATTTGGTTGCATAAGTATGCACATCCTAAAACTTATATGTTGTTGATGCACCCTTTGACTTTATGACGGGCATTCATTCTTTTTGCATAAGTGTCTGTCAGCATGGCACATCTTGACTTGGCAGTGTTTGCCCACCCTTTCTTGTAACAAATGCTCCAAATCTGTCACATGCGTGGGCATCTCGTGTAGCGCCTTCTTCAGTTCAACCCACAGATCTACAATGTGATTTCAGGTCAAAATTTGAAGGCATTGTTTTGGTGATTTGGAGATATATTTTGGGTAGTTGTCCTGAAAGGTAAAATTCAGCTTCAGCTGCCAAAATCTACTGATATTTGGAACTGTTCATAACTCCCTCCACCTTGACTGAAGCCCCAGTTCCAGCAGCAGAAAGACAGTCCCAAAGCATAATGCTGCCTCCACCTTCCTCACTGTGGATACAGTGATCTTCTGGTGATGCTCAGTGTTGGATTTACGCCAAATATACCTTTTGGAATTATGGCCAAAAAGTTCCCCCTTGATCTCATCCGACTATAACACATTCTCCCACATACTTTTGGCAGACTTGTAGGTTTTGGCAAAACATAGCCGGGCTTGGATGTTTTCCTTTGTTAGAAAAAATCCCACCCCACCCCCTTCCTCACAACTCAGACATATGAAGAATACGAGAAATGCTTGTCACATCCACTACACAACCAGAACTTGCCAGAAACTCCTGCAGCTCCTGTAGTGTTGCTGTAGGCCTCTTGGCGTCCCAGACCAATTTTCTTCTGGTCTTTTCATAAATTGTTGAGGGGCGTCCAGTTCTTGGTAATGTCACTGTTGTGCCAAATGTAATTCACTTCTTGATGGCTCTTAACTGTGCTCCATGGTATATGTAATGTCTTTTTGGCCCCCTTCTCCTGACTGATACCTTCCGACAATCAGATCCCTGTGATAATCTCTCAGCTCTTTATGGCTTTTGCTAAAAATGCAACTAAGAAAATGTCATGAAAATCCTACTAGAAGAGCTGAACTTTATATGGTGTAAATCAGAATCCCTGTAAATAATGGCAGCGGAGTGCTGACTACTATTTACCATGAGCTTAAATGTGATTGGCTAATTCTGAACACAACCGCATCCCCCAATATAAGAGGGTGTTCACACTTGTGCAACCACATTTTTATTTTATTTTATTTTTTTCCCCTTGAATGATTTCAGTTTGTTTTTCAATAGAATTGTACAAATAACGGGTCACATGGGAGACAGAAATAAATCAGAAATGCTTCATATTGGTTGGATTTTGTAACCTAACAGAAGCATGGCATTTTAACAGGAGTGTGTAGACTCTTTATATCCTCCGGGTAATATATATATATATATATATATATATATATATATATATATATATTCTCTTACATTGGATATAGAAACAGAAAACCCACTAGACTGCATCTGTTAACACCCACAACATCGGCCACAGTGACTTACCTGGGCTCTTGAGGTTGCTAACTGGACCTAAGAGGGCTGGCAATGCATAGCGTGGTCTGAGTCACGATACCAATTGTTTTGGGCTGATGATGGAGTTCCTATATGGTGCCGACCTTGTGAAACCATGGACCCCAGTTGTCAACAAGGCACTGTGCAGGATAGTTGTGGTTCCATACTGGTGTGCGGTGTGGCATGGGTTGGGTCCACTGGTCTGACTAAATACGTCATTGATCAGTGCCTGCTATGTTTCACTACATGATGACCATTTGCAGCTCTTCATGGTCTTCATGCACCCTGACAATGCTGGAATATTCCAGCAGGTTAATGCACCGTGCCATCAGTTTCAGGTTGTCCAGAAATGGTCTAAGGAGCATTCTCAAACCTAGTTGGGCATTTATGAGATGCGGTGGAGAGGTCCATTTGCACCTGAGATTCTGCACCTGTAATACACTGCTGTGTGTGGCTATTCAGATGGCATGACTCAACATTTTTCCAAACATTTTCCATCCACTTGTAGAATCGATGCCACACCAAGCGGCTACACTTTACCACGCTAGAGGCGTCCTACGCAATATTAGTTCCTGTCCCATCACTTTTGGCATGTCAGTGTATATGGAATGGTAATCATAGTTGCGCCACCTGTCAGACTTGGAATGCACCATTCTTGTGATTGCTGGCGGTCCCAGCGATTGCATGACCAGCGACCAATCCTATATCCCTTATCTTGTGGATAGGTAAAAAATGATGGTGATATAACTGAGCTCAGAGGATTTTGGTAAAACTATACCTCGCAGAATCCCTTGAAGGTCTGAAACAGTCGGTGCATTCTGGAGGTTGTAGTTTAACTAAAATCTCAATAGATGAAGGGCCACAGGTACCTCTGAACAGCTCTCCAAGTTAAGCCTTTGCAATCCAATTTTGGATTCAGGGTTTCCTAAGGAGCTTTCTCTTTCTGCCATTTTACAATGGCGCCATCTGCTGGCTAGAGCCAGTACTGCGGTATGGGACATGCTGGAGAGGCCCCCGACAACAGAGTGGTCGGCAATATACAGTAAGAATACCTTGCCGGACGTCTTCCGACATCGGAGCTGTACAGGCTTCAATCAAAATGTTGGAAGACGTCAGTGGATTGGAAAGGGTTAAAATAAAGCCCCTCCTGTCTTACTACTAATGATCGTAGCATGGAACTTTGCAGTCCCAACAGAGTGAGTTGACCGTGTGGTGCCAAGGTGGGACTAAAGTGCAGGGCTTCTCAAACTTTTTACTTTGCCTTTACCATAGTAATGCCAGGGCCAATGTATAGCTGTGCAATGCACATGTTACCTTCACAACCGTGCCAAAACATGCCAAGGTGCCTCTTTCAAAGCCCACCATTCAACACTGATAGTGACCAAAGAAATACCATGTGTAGCACTTGAAACATTACCCTCCATACACCAGCAGCAAAAAATAAGGGTGCCAAAAAGTTGCATAAGGTTAACAAGCAACTGCTGCAGAACCTCTTTGGAGGACAGCACACAGGGTATGCTGTCTGACAAAGCAACTTGTTCCATTTCTAAAAAGCTATATGAATTTTTAGCATCGGCTGCCAACTTCTGAGAGGAGTAACAGCACTGTTCTGATCCCCCACGTGTCGTGGGTATAGATCCATGCAACTCCCTGTAGTTGGCAGCAGGCCTGTACTGGCAGCCTGTAGTATAGGGTGTGAATGCCTTAGTCACACATTGCCCCAAGCACGGTAGGAATCTCCTTTGCGTGCAGGGCAGGAGTCGGCACCAGATAAAGGGAAAACCTGTTTCACGGGCTCTGCGTTCAGAGACCGCGTGTCTGCTTTTTGACATGAGACTACTGTAATATGGAGTTGAAACTTCAGCACCTACTGGTGAAATAGTGGAACTGCAGGCACTAGGTATCACTGGAAGGGGAACTTTTTTTTTGTATTGGGACATGAGTCAGACTTGATGGGATTCCGCACAAATTCCCAGACAATTTGGAGGCATGGTATCCTACGATGGTGGTCTACCTATGGTTCCCAGTTTACCGTACCAGAGACTTGACACATGGTGGGACTTTGTTTCATAAGAGTTGGAGGACACATGCTGAAGAACATGGCAGTACAGTGTAGTACTGTAACAGTATCCTCAGTCCTTATTATGGCTTCACCTTCCTTCGCAGACCCCAAGAACGGCTTCAGATGATTCCACCAGCTTTTTAATCCCCTGCATTGCTTCACTCTTCTCATACAATACCATATCCTTCCCTCTCATTCTACCTACCATGGCTAACTGGTTTTTCTCCAAGTTCTAGGTAGTACTGCAGCTTATCATGTGGCCTGTACTCTGTTCAGCACCATGCTCCTCTGCACAGACCTCAGCTGGGTATAGCAGTGCTGTGAAGAAGCTCCCTCTCTTCTACTGGCTCCCACTTGTCCTCTGCTGTGTCCAGCTGGCCAATGATGCATTTCATTTCATGGGACACAGCAGCACAGAAAAGGGTAAGGGCTGTCTGACACGAGCGTATTAAATGCGCAATACAGAAAACCAATCTTCACACTGACTTTCAAGTGCGCCTCTTACACAGTGTGCAAAATGTGTGCAAAAAAGATCACGACATGATCTATCTTGGAATGTATTACGCTGGCATACGTGCCAAGATAGAGTAGGGGGATTGTCTGCAAGCAGCTAGTATGCAAATCATTGTGTACTTGCTGCGTGGGAGATGTGCGCGTGGTAAAAAAACCCGCTCATGTGAGAGAGCCCTTAAGTGAGTGATGGGCATGGTCTTTCACAAAAGGATCCTAGGTCTTTTAAATGTGGTTTTTGTAGATAGACTACTTTAAATGTAATTGCAAATTTGCCAGAAGAAAAATCTAGTCTTTATCTGACCGATCTGATGGCTTCACTGGATCTGAAAAACTGCTTCTATTTCTTGTCTAATCAGTTGCCATCATGTTTTTTACCCGTTACATTAGGCCATAACTAATAATATATAAATAAAGAGTATTATTACTAACCTGTCATCACCTTGGAGCCCCATAAACTGTTATAGGCGATAGATTTTTGTTGGAGGATCCCAGTAAATCTTATGGTATTCTAAGTGTTGTGTGTTTTTTCTTTTTTTGAACTATGGAGGTCTGACTTGCAGATGCCTGAATGAGGACTTCTTCTTGTGGCTAGAAAAAATGATCATGCGCAATACAGATTTTTTTTTTTCAAATCTATGTTTTTCCCGCGCTGTCACTAGGCGATGACACGGGTACTCGCGACTTATCGACAATGTCAATTGTGGATGGGTCGCGTGTCAGACAGCTTCTATTGACTTCAATGAAAGGCGTCCGTGTGGATTCCACATTAAAATAGAACATGCTGCGAATTTACTTCTGTAATTGCTGTCCGCTCTATAGTGGGCAACTATTGCAGTTTCCGCAATTCAAACCCGGTCTTAATTTAAAAGAAAAACTTTGTACGTTCCTCACTGAAATCTATTTGATTTGGTAAAAAAAAAAAAACAGAGACTCATATAGACCTACTGCTGTAGCTAATAGCTATCTGCTTGTTACGGTCAAGGAAATTACATCTACACTGCTCAGTACTAGTGTTTTCCATGTACAATGTATTTATGTGTGTCATATTTATGCACAGGGTTAGGGAGCAGAATCTGCTCTTTTCTCCATGTGGAGCCTGTGGGAGACATCTCCACCCTCCAGCTCAAGGAAAAGAAGAACTTCAGTCGGCAGGGGAAAACTGGTGATAAACAGAGACTAAAAGTCAGAATAGTATTGCCAGAATAGTATTATTCCTCCATACATATGGTAGCTTATTCTGAAAAGTCCTCTAGAAGTGCAGCTATGCTTTAAGAACAAACATACCAAAGCCTCCAGAGGTTTGGAATACCCAGGGCTTTAAACTGCAAACCACCAGTCCAAAACATCTCTGGGAGGTTTTCTACCAAAAATGGAAGATGAATCCCAACTAAAAAAATGTAAAAGTTGATCCATCTGAAATGTCAAAAGTATACAAAGTTGTCATACAGACAAAGGGTTGATAGTCTGAGGAGTCCAAAAATTGACATTATTTCCAGATTCCAAGAATCAGTGGGAAGATTGTGTTTGTCTTTTTTTTCATTCAATAAACATGTATATCCCAAAGCATCGATATATTTTACTATTTCTTCCCAGTTTTCCATTTTTAAGGTAAGTTTCAAACTCCTGAAGGGCACTGTAAGGCAGAAAGCAAGTAGAGTAAATGTGAAGTGTACCAGAAATGAATGACAAACTGGTACAAAGTGAGAAAAAACCTTTTTTGCGAGGGATTACAATCTACATGGGAAAGGGGTAGGAGACAGTAGGGGCAGGCAAGAGCTAGTCATAGTAGCATAGTGGCAGTAAGGTTTATTGTAGGCTTTTCTGAAGGGGTTACTTTTCTTTGGTTTGGTTTTGAAGGTGTAGGGGAGTATGACGTGTTGGGGTTTAAGATCCAGAACATGGGAAATACACAAGAAAAATCTTGGAGACAATTGTGTAAGCAGCAGACATGAGTAGTGCAGGAGTACCAAGGGGAAAAAGTAGATTAGTCAGGCAACATAGTTAAGAGAGGATTAAAGAGGTACATGAGGGTTAGATGGGAAGCCACAGAGAAGGATGTTACAGTACCTTAGCGAGGAGATGATGAGGGCATGAACTAACATTTTTGTTGAATAAAGGTACCAAATTGCTGATTTGACCACTTCTAAGGTTTCTTCTCTCTCGCTCTCTCGCTCTCTTTATTTTCTTCAGCCTAATGATGTCCTTCTTCACTCAGGGTTCTTTTAGACGAGCTGATTTTCGCTTGAACGAGCAAGTGACATCACCGTTAGCTCATTCACGGTCATTCAGCCTGTTTAGACAGGCAGACACATCTTGGCTTGTTCGAAAGACCAACGTTTAGCATCCTTAAGTCTTTCACATTTGTTGTGTAAGCAAATGTGAAAGACTGAACCAGCGCTGTTTAAACTGAATAATAAGTGAACGAGCCAATGATGATTTTTATGCCTGTATAAAATGAGTGATGAGCGAAAAGCGAACAATTCTTGTTCATCGTTTAGTTGTTTAGACTGAAAGATTAATTATAATTCACTTTCGCTCGTTTAAACTATTTTTTCAACGATAATCGTTCCATCTAAAAGCTCCTTTTATATCCTTAATCTATCATGATGTAATAATGACATAACGGACCCCACCGGACCATGAAACCGGTTATCAGTCAGTTGTTCAATTACTTTTGAGCCTGTGAAAATGGTGGACCCCTTGAATTAAAGCTGAAGGTCTACACGTCAACTACATATTGCTAGGTTTGTTTTAAATCTATTGTGTTGGTATACAGAGGCTAAATTATGAAGACTGTCACTGACCTCATATGGACCCAGCTGCATGGCCTACACAAGTTGGTTCCTACCTCTACAGAACATTTGCAGTAACAACCCAATGCTTTACCCCAATGCAACTGAAGGAGTTTATGAATTTTTATGTCATTGAAAATCTGACAATTTCAGTGATGATCTCATCATGAAACTTGTTTTATTGGATGTATGATAGTATAAAATCCACAAAAGGAAGTTGACTCATCTTTGCCATGATTAATCTTTGATTTATACTTCTTGTATGTTAATTTGGAAGCCTACACATTGTTGCTCATTACTTCATGTCCTGCATCGTAACGTTCAGTTTTTTTAATGCATGTTTAGGCATCTTTCTTCAAATTTCAATATAGTTTTTTCGTTGGATTGTGATGAAACACATCCACATAGTGATGATAATGCAGTTATTCATATGGATGCCACCCATAATGGTTATTCATTCAATATGGGAAATAACTTGATTTTTGCATATCCACAGAACTGCTGTAACAGCAGTTGAAAAGAGTTTGCTATTCTAGCCACTTTGCTACAGTCTTTGCAATTTGTATGAGGTCATCCAAATGACTAACAATAGAAGCCCCAGTGTAAACTCGGCTTAATATAAGTTATTTTGTCAGCTACTACATAATAAATCTGTTTTTGCTGTCAGCCAAAGATGATCTTGTTTAGATCCTGCCACCGATGCTTCGAGCCTTTCAAGGATTCTCTGAAAGGCTGCTACTCACAAACCAACTCCAAAACTTCTCTTCTGCCTCCCCCATAATCTGGAACTTGCTACCCTAACAGATCAGATTCTCCCCCACCTTTGAAACCTTTAAAAATAAATCTATTCTGAAAAGTCTACAAACTGCAATAAACTCTACTGCCACTTAGGCTGGGGTCACATGGGATGTATTCCGGGCGGAAATCTCATGGTTTTTCCGCAGCGAAAAAAACGCGAGATTTCCGCCGGGAAAGCACTGCTTCAAAACCCGTGGCACTTAGCCGTGTGTTTTGGAGCGGCTTGGCCGCACGCTTTTCCATTGTGGCCGGCGTCCCTATAGAGGAGAGCGGGGCCACAACCAAATGTTTTTTTAAAATGACATGCTGCGGCCGGGGAACCCGCGCCGCAGAGCCGGCTTTGACGCAACAGATTGGCTGTCCCATGTGGATGAGATTTTTCACAAATCTCGTCCACATGGCTGGCTAATCCCGGGTTTAGCGGCCGCATGCGGATTTGCCACAGCAAAATTCCGGACGGAATTTCCGTGGCAAATCCGCCCTGTGTGAACCCAGCCTTACACTACCATGTGAGTAGCTTCCCCCTCCCTTTCTTTTTCCAGCTCCCATAGGAGTCTAGGGGGGCCGCCGACGTATATCTGGCAAAAGATTTTTTTACCCACCATATAATCTCCGGGCCCATATTTCGGTCGCGTATGTCCCATTTTTTACGGTACAACGTTTTTACAAGCCATATATTCACCCATGTGAACGAATGCATTGGAAACCAATGCCTCAGATGGTTGTGTATATCGGTCGAGCCTGAAAATGCGGCGTATATGCACTTGTGTGAATAAGGCCTAAATCATATACTGCTCTCAGATATGGCAACATAAATTACCAAACAGGTTCACTTTAAGACAAAATTATCATCATTAGCCATCATCATCTACAGTTGTAGCGTAACATCTCTGGGCACCGTATTTGCAGCATCTACCTTTTAGTTGAGGCGGTAGAGGAAAATGGAGATCAGGTCAGCTTGCTGCTCCTAAGCAACTGAAAGGAGTTATTCTGGAAAATAGCATTTGAGAAATATTAAATATAGCATAAATGTGCTAAACAGAATTAAAAAGTAAATTAAATAACTTAGAGGGTCAGGTCACTTGGAGACTGCTCCTAGGAAAATGAGCACATGTATTATTGTAAAATTAATAATAATATAATATCTACAATATAAATGTACCAAAGTGAAAATAAAACATTAAAATGACATTAGAGAAGCTAGCTTAATTGTATATCCAGGGAGGCCGAATGGCCATTTGTCAGAAAAACATCATACATCATAGCCCAGTGACGCTAATAACAGGGCAGCTTTAGGTCAATGTTTGAGATTTTAATGCATTAAAAAGATTTAGTAAATTCTCTTTTTATTAGGGGATTTTCCACAAGAAAGTGTAGGACAACTGATTACACAATACTGCGTCATGATAGTAGACATTAAAAGTTCAAAGAAAGCCAAAGATGCATTCATCACATTGCAGGACAGTGAGGAGATCAGTTAACCACCAACTTTCAAAATGAATTTAGCCTTTTTAATTTAGCAAAGATCCCATAGAATAATAAAGTATTATAACGCTGATGATATAAATACGTTAACTGTCAGTTAATGTGCGGATAATGATCATATTACAACTTCCTATTCCACCTTCCTTTGGATCCAACTAAGGCCGGCTGCACACGGGATTTGCATTGCAGGATCCGGAGCGGGCGTCTGCCTCCGGATTCGACACCAAGTCCCACTCACAGCATGTTATGAAAACGCATTTTCCTCTACACAAGCAGAAATCAATTGGGATTTTCCACTCACGGTGGAAAAATCACAGCATGCTCTATTTCTGTGCGGATTCCACAAGGACAGCTTGAAGTCAATGGAAGCCATCTGACTTTCATTAACATTGCGGAAAAGTCGCAGATTCTGCATCATCGCCTAGTGACGACGCGGGAAAAGTCAGAATTAAAAAAAAGAAAAATGTACTGCACATGTCCAACCGCTCACCGTGCGGACCATTCCATAGTACAGAAGAAAAGCAGGGACCCTGTGTCACCCTGTGAATGTGATTGACTTAACTCCTCAGTGACCACCCTATAGACTTTTTACAAACTGTCTGGCTGAGCTTTAATCCCCAGGGATGTAAAAACACGCTTCCTCTGGGGATTAAAGCTCTGCAGGCTGAGGACGTGACAGCTCCATGCCAACAACCTGGTGCTGTCATGGGGGGCTGCAGGAAGCCCCCCCCCCCTTTCCCTGGTCCAATGGTTAACAGTGATCATGTAAAAGTTAAAAAAAGTGTAAGAAAAAAAAAAGTTTGTTTCATCTCCCCTCAGGGATCATATCCGTGAGAGGGGATAACATTACGTACCTAAGGACCCCAGATTTTCGGCGGACGCATTCGCAAAAGCCGTGGATTGCCCGGGTAATTTAAAATCTCCTTGTTTCTGGCTACCAAACATACCTGAGAGCCTGGAGATTTCACAGTGGGAGGGGGGGGGGGCGTACTGTCCTTGATCATGTGATCGCCGTTATCCATTGGATCAAGTAAAAGTAAGAAAAATTGATGCATGAGGAGAGGTGAAATTACTTACCTAAGGCCTCGGTGATGTCTCCCCATAGGACCTTTCTCCAGCTTCAGCGCATGTGTAAACGCAAGCGCAGAAGCTGGGGAGGGCCCGGGTAATTTAAAATCTCCCTGCTTCTGGCTACAAAAGTAGCCTGGAGCAGGGACGAAGGCTGCAGTGAGCGGTCTCCAGTCATGTGATCGCCAGTATTTTAGAGACATTAGAGATGAGCGAACGTGCTAGTTTAGAACAATTACTCAATCGAGCATTGCTTTTTTCGAGTAACTGCCTAATCGGGCGAAAAGAAGATTAAAATCGATAAATCGCCAGGCCCAGATGGAATACACCCAAGGGTACTAAGGGAACTAAATCAGTGTTCCCCAACTCCAGTCCTCAGGGACCGCCAACAGGTCATGTTTTCAGGATTTCCTCAGTGTTGCACATGTGATGTAATTATTGCAGATGCCTCAGACATTGCCACAGATGTTCTTACCATAGGATATCCTGAAAACATGACCTGTTGGTGGTCCCTGAGGACTGGAGTTGAGGACCCCTGAACTAAATGATGTGATAGCTAGGCCGCTATGTCAAATATTAATGGATACTATCAAGACTGGGGTTGTACCATTGGATTGGCGCATTGCCAACATGATTCCAATTTAGAAAAAGGGGTCAAAAAGTGAGCCTGGTAACTACAGGCCGGTAAGTCTCACTTCAGTAACTGGAAAAATATTTGAGGGGTTTCTGAGAGACACCATCGAAGAGTACCTCAAGGGGAACAACGGAATAACTCCTCACCAGCACGGGTTCATGAAGGGTCGATCTTGTCAGACCAATCTGATCAGCTTCTACGATGAAGTAAGCTCTAGGCTGGACCTAGGAGAGTCTATTGATCTCGTATATCTGGACTTCTCTAAAGCATTTGACACCGTGCCGCACAATAGGCTTATATATAAAATAAGACAGCTCAGATTGGGAGAAAACATGTGTATCTGGGTAAAGAATTGGCTCAGAGAAAGAAAGCAGAGGGTGGTAATAAATGGCTCATACTCAGATTGGGCCACTGTTGCTAGTAGGGTGCCACAGGGTTCAGTATTAGGCCCCATTCTGTTGTATTTATCAATGACCTGATAGAGGGGCTGCACAGTAAAATATCAATATTTCCAGATGACACAAAATTATACAATATAATCAATGCAACGAAGGACAAGGTACGGCTACAAACGGACCTAGATAAGCTGGGGCTTGGGCAGAAAAATGGCAAATGAAGTTCAATGTTGAAAAATGTAAGGTTATGCACATGGGCAGGAGAAACGGATGTGATGAATATACACTAAATTGGGTACTGCTAGGGAAAAGTGATATGGAAAGGGACCTGGGGGTACTAGTGGATTGTAGACTAAACTGGAGCAACCAATTCCAGTCAGCTGCTGCACAGGCTAATAGGGTCTTGGGGTGCATTAAAAGAGGTATAGGGGTGAGGGACGAGAACATTATCCTCCCACTATCTAAGGCACTTGTCAGGCCTCACGTGGAATACTGCGCACAGTTCTGGTCACCGATGCTCAGGGAAGATGTTACAGTGCTGGAGGAGGTTCAAAGAAGGGCAACTAAACTAATACATGGAATGAGAGGACTGGAATGCCCAGAGAGGCTATAAAAATTGGGATTATTTACCCTGGAAAAAGATGGCTAAGGGGTGACCAAATAACCATGTATAAGTACATGAGGGGACAATACAAGGATCTCTCCCATGATCTGTTTATACCCAGGACTGCAACGGTAACGAGAGGGCATCCGCTACGTCTAGAAGAAAGCAGGTTTCATCGCCAACACAGAAAAGGGTTCTTTATTGTAAGAGCAGTTGGACTGTGGAACTCTCTGCCTGAGGAGGAGGTGATGGCAAAATCCATAGAGAAGTTTAAAAGGGGACTTGATGTCTTTCTAGAGTGGAAGGATATTACAGGATATAAATCTTAGGTTAATTGTTAATCCGGGTATACAGCAGTTAGGAACTATTAGGGGTTGATCCAGGGATCAGTCTGAATGCCACTAGGGAGTCGGGAAGGAATTTTTCCCCAAAAAGGGCTAATTGGCTCCTGCTTCTTGGTTTTTTTTGCCTTCCTCTGGATCAACAACATAGGAGGATAAACAGGCTGGACTAGATGGACATTGTCTTAATTTGGCCTTACATACTATGTTACTATGTAATGCTGTTAACAAGATTAAAGCGCACTCTTTGAACGAACGTCTTTTCCGCAAGCTCTGTCAAGACCATGACGAAGAGTTTGAATGTCTACTCCTACACACTGAAGTGAGGTGGCTGTCAAGAGGAAAGTACCTTCTACAAACCTTTTAACACAGTAGTCAAGTTTCTTCAGCCGATTGACCCAACCCTTTTTGATGCAATCGAGCTACAACATTGCCTATCTCACAGACATATTTGACAAACTCAACGACGTCAACACAAAGCTACAAGGAGACAAACTGGACCTTCATACCAATAACCTGAGTCGACACAAGCTCTGTCAATTTCCGAGTCTTCAAGAAATTGCATGCAAAGATGGAGAAAAACTTCAAGATGCGGACTTAGATGTTTTTTTACTCACACCTCAAACAAGCCAAAGTATACATGAAAACTAGGTTACATGATCTATGTACCCTTAAAAAAAATCAACATGGGTACTCAAACCATTTTCAGCAGATGCAGGGGAATTTTATCCCAGATTACAAGAGCAGTTGATCGACTTGAAACCACGATAGCAAAGCCCAAGCACTTTTCCAACAATGTGGCTGTGAATGTTTTTGGGTGAAAGTGAAGAATTCCTAAGTAGTTAAGTAGCTTTTCCATCTACGTACTTAGTAGAAAGGGGCTTCAGCGCAGTTCAGCAGCTCCTAACGAAAGCGGGTAATTTTTAGAGACATGTTTTCACAGTTAATGCTAATCTGTTAAACACTATCAAACTTTCCAAAAAAAGTATTTGGTATTTTAATTTGTCCCTTAACTTTGTAAACAAGGTAAACTTTGACTGGGTTTAAACTAGTAAGGCTTGGGGGGGGGGGGGGGGGGGGGCGCTGGCCACCATTCCAATACCTAAATGGTGCGCTGGGCTGAAAAAGGTTGAGAACCACTGGTCTACCTCTTATTGGGTTTTCTCTTTTCATGCACACTGACCAGCTTCTCTAGCGGTTACTGCTTTGCAGTCACATGAACCACCAAGCTTCCATGGCATTATTAGTTATCTTACATGGGGAATTCCTCTTCAGAGTTTCAGCTTCAAGGTTCTGGGGTAACAGCTTGTAGGCCAAAGCAGGGCTGGTTTGCTGGCCCAACTCACTAGCCCTCATAACTGTCAGGTACCTTCGCCCCTGCACCCTCACTAGCCAGCCTATGATAGTACATTTATGTTATAGCATCGTAAGAGTCAGAATAACAGTGCCAAACAGTGCTGAAATAAGAATTCATACGCTACAAATAAAATACAGTGGTCAAATAATACTTTCATTTAGTCTTTTTTGTTGAGAATAGAGATGAGTGAGTATACTCACTAAGGCACATTACTCAAGCGAGTAGTGCCTTAGCCGAGTACCTGCCTGCTCGTCTCTAAAGATTTGGGGGCCAGCGCCGATGACAGGTGAGTTGTGGCAGGGAGCAGTGGGGAGCGGGGGGGGGGGGGGGGGGGAGAGGGAGAGAGAGATCTCCCCTCAGTTCCTCCCCGCTCTCCCCCGCCGCTCCCCGCCCCCCGCCGGACCCCGAATCTTTGGAGACGAGCGGGGAGATACTCGGCTAAGGCACTACTCGCTCGAGTAATGTGCCTTAGCGAGTATACTCGCTCATCTCTAGTTGAGAACAAGAACGTGAAAAACAGATTTGTCAGTAAAAAGGCTTTATGTGCTTTTATTTGATGAACAAATTGCTTGTGAAACCCAAACTTTCAATCTCATCTCCTTAACTGAAAGATCCTTTGCCAGTTAGCTTTTGGAACCATCATTAACACAGAGGTTCACTTACTTTTTCTCTTTGCACTGTGGATGTTTATTCTTTGTGCTCAATAAAAGACATGAACCATGCAGCTCTTTCCGTGTGATTAGTGTAGTTACACTGGGTTTGGCTATAGTTGCTATTTTAATAACAATCAGACCACATTTTCTTAGTCATCAATGCACAAATCCATATAATTCCAAAAGGTTCATTTATATTTTCTTGCAACTGCAGCATGATAGTTTAAATTGCTGATTTTCTTAATATTGTCGACATAAACTACTTTCCAGCCTTCAAACATATACAACATTCTACGGCTTCATTCACACGAGCGTATATAGACCGCACTTTCACGCACGGCCGATATACGCTGCCCATCTGATGCATTGGTTTTAAATTCATCAGTTTAGATGGGCATATTCCCGTGGCGTAAAAGCACCTGGCCGGCCAAGATAGCATATACAGTGCACATTTCAGCCGGGCACTTTTACGGGAACTATCTTCTGGCCAGAATATGGCGGCATCTCCCATAGACTCCTATGGGAGCCTATGGTAGCTGCTGGAGAAGTGGGGTGGGAGGGAGTTAAGCAGCGTGTGCGCTAAACTCCCACCCCTTTATCTCCTCCTCTCTGCCCCTTGCCGGCTGTTTGCAATGGGAGGAATGGAACGGGAACTAGTTGTTAAGCTCCCGCCTCGTTCCGCCTCCTCCCATTTCTGGCAGCCAACAAGGCAAGGTGGCGGAAAGGGGGAGGCAATTTAGCAGAGCTAAACTGTCTCCCCCTGTCTGATAGCATTCTGGGCTCGGCGTATATGTGCTGGACCCGGGCCATCTAAATGGGCGCACAAATGGCAGATTTGTGCGTCTGTTCACATGATTTTTGGTCGCTCTGTGGCCGTGACACGGCTGACCGAAAATCGCTACGCTCGTGTGAATGAGTTCTAAACCTAAGGGTCCGTTTAGACCTGTCGATTACTCGCTTGAAACCGATGACCGATGTCAGAGTTCGCTCGTTCACTCGGGCAGCCTGTTAATACAGGCAGATATATCGTTGGCTCATTCAAACGAGTAATCTTTCAGTCGTTCACCATTCACTGTACCAGGGAATGAGAATGACTGAACAATCGGTATTTAAACGGAAAGATTAGTGAACGAGCCAACGATGATTTTTATGCTTGCATGAAATGAACGATGAAGGAAAAGCAAACGATTTATTATTCGTTGTTCAACCCCTGGCTGTGTTTACACTGAACGATTATCATTCATTTTCGCTCATTTGAATGACTTTTTGAACGATAATCATTCCGTGTAAAAGGGATTTTAGAAAAATAGTACAAAGAGCCAAAATCTCTACCCAATGATTGTATAATGATTTTTGGCAGAGAATCCCCCTAACTGCTATATACTCATACTAGACATCAGATGTGGTCGGTGGTTTCATTGACCCAACAGATGAAAGGCGCATGTCTTTGTTCTTTTCCATCATAGTCCTTGTTGTTATCATTGCACACAGGAAATAACTTTGATTAGGTTTATTAGGCTATCAAATGTTAAAACAAATACATAGATTATTTCTCAAGTAAAGCCGGCAACATTGTATTATCCAAATTATCTGCAAATTTATGGCCTCCATAAACTTGACTAATTTGCTGGTTTATAAACAATGAGCTCTGCTAGCTACATGGTGGATCAATGTGATTCGGATTGAAGGACGTTTACTGACAATTAATAAGAACACACTAGGTGTAAGAAGATAGCAGCATCTTAACAGTTCTGACAATATCTGTGAGTTAGCAGCATCTTAACAGTTCTGAGAATATCTGTTCTGTAACACTTGTTGAATATATAGGAGCATTTATCTAATGCATTCTAAAGCCTATGTGTGTGAATGTCATATGTAAAGAGACATAGACATCAGGAAGTGCCAGATCTTTTACATGTTTCTGGCATATTCTTTGTGAATTCAATCACAGTCACTAAAATCTAACCATATGAACCCAACATTATCCCCTCATTACCTAGCACCTATACACTGGATAAGACCGCTCATGTCAGAAAGTGTAAATGCTTTGTCCACGTCACCACAGAGTCTACAGTAAGGTTTGCGTAGGAGTAACAAAGTTTCAAAACTACATTGTGCCAGAGAGGAAACTGTATAAACAAATGCCTCATTGATAGTATAAAAAAATTGATGACAGGAAAGTTGTACCTAAACTTTACTCATACTTGCCTGCAGCTAAATCTACTAAAAACAAGCTAGGGAGCAGCGTAGACAGCTATTAAATCACCAGCTTTGGTGATAACATGTATGGGGACTTGTAATTGAAAGGCTGTAGGAAATAGGGGGATTTCACATTTCTATAACTTCCCTAATGTGAGTTATTGGATTGATCATAGAGTCACTTCTCTGTCAGGCGAATTTCTAAGGGCTGAAACACATGGACATGATTCTGTCCCGTTTCGTGGCTGTGAAAATCATTGATTTCAATGGTCTCGTTTTCACTATCGTGATTCTCATGCGTTATTACTACATGCAAGAAAAGATAAGACTTGCCCTACCTTTCTCTCCAATAGTATTTCTACATGCGAGAAAGATGGGGCAGGACCTATCTTCCTGCTTTTTTTTTTTTTGCACAGAGTTTAAATAGTTAAAAAAAAGCCAAGAAACCCTGATTCATGTGCTAATGCACTCCGTAGTGCACCCATCTGTTAAAGTCCTCAGGGTGCTTTCACATCTACAATGGGGATTCTGCTTTCCTGTTCCGTTCGGGGAACGGTGCCATCTTTGGATAGAACCGAACAGTGCCAGACAGACCGCATTGACTATTAAGGGTCTGCCCGCTTTGCACCCAGCTGGACGTCTTTTGAATAAAAGAAAAAGTGTGCTGCATGCATCACTTTTTCTTCTGGTATTTTCAGCTGCATCTGTGCCGGAACCTGTGGCTGCAGTTTCTGACAAAGATGTCTGATATCTTTGTTTCATTTGAGCAATTGCAAAAACTACATAATATAATATAGTAACATAGTATGTAAGGCCAAAAGAAGACTTCTGTCCATCCAGTTCGGCCTATTACCCCCCAATGTTATTTCAGAGGAAGGCAAAAAATATACATACATATTGTATTAGTCAAGAAAGACATCCAGGCCCCTCCTGAGCTCTTTTGTTGATTTTGCCATGACCATGTCCTCAGACAGAGAGTTCCATAGTCTCACTGCTCTTACAGTAAAGGACCCCCCTCTATGTCAGTGTAGAAACCTTCTTTCCTCTAGATGTAGAGGATGCCCTCTTGTTACAGTCACAGTCCTGGGTATAAATAGATGATGGGAGAGATCCTTGTATTGTCCCGTGATATATTTATACATAGCTATTAGGTTGCGCCACAGTCGTCTTTTTTCTAAACTACATAATCCGAATTTCGATAACCTCTCTGGGTATTGTAATCCATGTATTCTGTTTATTACCTTAGTTGCCTGCCTTTCTATCCATCAAGCTCTGATATGTCCTTCTTGAGTACTGGTGCCCAAAACTGCAGAATATTCTGTGTGTGATCTGACCAGTGACTTCTCTTAAAGAAGAAAAACAATGTTCTCGTCATGTGACCCTAGACCTCTGTTGATGCACCCCATGATCCTATTAGTTTGGCAGCCGCTGCCTGACACTGGTTGTTCTAGCTAAGCTTACAGTTTACTAAAATCCCCTAGTCCTTTTCCATGTCAGTGTTACCCAATAATTTCCCATTTAGTGTGTAATGGTGACATGTATTTCCTCTGCCCATGTGCATAACCGTACATTTATCAGTGTTAAACCCCATTTGCCATTTTTCTGCCCAAGCCCCCAATTTATCTAGATCCTCTTGCAACCACCTTGCATCCTCTCTTGTGTTAATTTCATTACATAGTTTTGTATCATCCACAAATATTGATATTTTATTGTGTATATTTATATTTTATAAATATACTAGTAATTATTAGGAAATTACAGCACCAGTGTTTCTGGTGGTACAATGCACCACACAGCTCTGCTACATGCACGTCGCACACACAGCTATGGTATATGCACATCACACACAGCTCTGCTACATGTACATCACATACAGCTTTGCTGCATACATTTTTCATCCCATGCATCCCATCACAACCAGCACAACAGAATCCTGCACACACTGATTAGCCTTAGTCATGTGACCTCTGACTCCTCCGACACAGGTGACTGATCACATGATGGTGACATTATCACAAGTCCTGTAAGCACACGGCTGCTGTCAGGCTCTGCATGCTTTATGTTTTAGGACCTGTGATATTTTCACCATCATGTGATCAGGGGTAGAGCATGTAACTCACTCACGGACAGGTGGTCGTTAGAATTTTTATTTTGGGTTAAAACATGACAACATTTAATGTTTTATTTTGAACACTTCAATAGAGATGAGCGAGCATACTCGCTAAGGGCAATTACTCGATCGAGCATTGCCCTTAGCGAGTACCTGCCCGCTCGGAAGAAAAGGTTCGGCTGCTGGCGGCGGGCGGGGAGCGGCGTGGGAGAGCGGGGAGGAACGGAGGGGAGATCTCTCTCTCCCTCTCTCCCCCCCGCTCCCACCTGCTCTCTCCCCCCCCCCCCCCCCCCCCGCTCCCACCTGCTCACTGCCGCAACTCACCTCTCACCTGCGCTGGCAGCTAAACCTTTTCTTTCGAGCGGGCAGGTACTCGCTAAGGACAATACTCGATCGAATAATTGTCCCTAGCGAGTGTGCTCGCTCATCTCTACACTTCAATCCTCTCTTATCTATGTATGAATGCTTGATATATAATCATAAAACGGTTGTTCTGGGTTTTTTGCTTATTTTATGTGCTTTGGGGCTCCTGCACACTTGCGTTTTTCTTGCAAGTTTTTTCCACGCGATATTGCTGCGTTTTTTTCACGCGATTGTCAATGGCACTTTATAATATTAAAAACACCGCAAGTTTGTGCTTTGCAATTTTTGTGTTTATGCGTTTTTAACATTAGAAAGTCCCATTGACAATCGCGTGAAAAAAACGCGCAAGAAAAACGCAAGTGTACCGGAGCCCCTACTCCTCAAAAAAAAATGTTTAAAAAAAGAAGGCTGTATACATTTAGCGATAATCATTACAATTTGTTTGTTCCTGAGTGCTCATTGGGCTGGATTGAAACGTTGCGACCATAATGCAGCAAAAATGCAGTGGTTTTACCATGATTTTGGAAAACCGTAGTGAAAATCACTCCATGGCAACTACATGTAAACCCGGCCTAAGAAATATTGTGTAGTATGAATTCACAAAAGAATCACTCGTCCATCATTTACCATAAATTTGGTGCTATGATTGAACTCGCATTTTGAAAATGGCAGCATAAGCGCAGCGAGTGTATTGGCAGAAATGTTCAGCAGAAGCTCAGAATGATTTCTAACTTCTTAACGATCAAGGGTTCCATGAAGAATGGAAAATTGCCCATATTGAATTTTGCCTACAGAGAAAATTTCCCTCACTGAAAAACTACACGTTTTCACCTCATTGCCTTACCACAAAGTTATGGATCTGTGATATTTGAGGGGTAAGGTGAGGATGTTCACATGATATGCAACCTGATTGCAATTTGGGGATTACCTAGCACAAAAAATATCAGGATCTGTACTTTGCAAACACGTTTGTACCAGTATGTCATCATCATCAATAGATAGATACAGTCTGTTCTTATCACTCACTGCTCCTGCTTGTGTCTGACTCCTCAAATCCAGCCCAGCACACGCATGGCAGCAGACGATGAGCTCAGGCAAAAGCAGCAGGCAGTGTGATCCATAGGGTATGAATGACATCGGCACTCACAGAGTTATCACTGTGTTATCTGTGGTGTTACATAGGACTGCAGGGAACATTTACTTCATAATCTATACTCAAGAAGTTATTACGGAGTTATTTGTGGTGTTACATAGGACTGCAGGGAACATTTCCTGCTTTATCAGTACTCAAGAAGTTATGGCTATGTTATTTGTGGTATTACATAGGATTGTAGGGAACATTTACTGCATTATCTGTACTTAAGACATTATCCCTATGTTGTCTGTGAGGTTATGTCCCTTTTACATGGGCTGACAGTCAGCTAAATGACTGTGTGAGTGCAGATGTCACCGCTAAGGTCGTTAGTGCTTGCGCAGAGTGTTTACACTGACAAGCTCCACTGCTCGATCGTGAGCTTTTTGCTCAACGCTTCACCTTCTATGTGAAGCGCTGAGCGGTGAGCATTTCCACTGAACTACAAGTCTGCAATCCAGCAACGGCTTTTATGCTGACTGAAAGTCAGCGATAACGAGTAGTGAACAAATAGTAAACAATGTTTTTGCATTTACACTGGACCATTATCACTCAAATTAGTTTGAACCACTAAATGGGGTACTGCTAGGGAAAGTGATATGGAAAAAGACCTGGGGGTACTAGTGGATTGTAGATTTAACTGGAGCAACCAATGCCAGTCAGCTGCTGCAAAAGCTAAAAAAGTCTTGGGGTGCATTAAAAGAGGTATAGAGGCGAAGGACAAGAACATTATTCTTCCACTATATAAAGGCACTAGTCAGGCATCACATGGAATACTGTGTACAGTTCTGGTCACCGGTGCTCAGGAAAGATGTTGCAGTGCTTGAGGGGGTTCAAAGAAGGGCAACTAAATTAATAAATGGAATGAGAGGACTGGAATACCCAGAGAGGCTATCAAAATTGGGATTATTTACCCTGGAAAAAAGACGGTTACAGGGTGATCAAATAACTGTATAAATACATTTGGGGACAATACAAGGATCTCTCCCATGATCTGTTTACACCCAGGACTGTGATGGCAACAAGAGGGCATCCTCTACGTCTAGAAGAAAGTAGGTTTCATCACCAACACAGAAGGGGGTT
Organism: Eleutherodactylus coqui; assembly: GCF_035609145.1. Taxonomy (NCBI): domain Eukaryota; kingdom Metazoa; phylum Chordata; class Amphibia; order Anura; family Eleutherodactylidae; genus Eleutherodactylus; species Eleutherodactylus coqui. The sequence goes on along the minus strand of NC_089837.1, from coordinate 161,687,948 downwards.
CTTTACTGTAAGAGCAGTGAGACTGTGGAACTCTCTGCCTGAGGACGTGGTGATAGCAAAATCAAATGGGGAGTTTAAGAGGGGACTAGATGTCTTTCTAGAGCGCAAGGATATTACAGGATATAGACATTAGGTGATAAGCAGGGTTGTTGTTCCATTCACTGAAAAGGACCCACTAGAAAATCTAATTTTTATTATTAAAAAATAACTTTTATTTATCCTATTAAAAATTGACAAACATATATGACAAAAAAAATAAATAATACCTCCGTTATCAATGCTGTGTTAGCAAAGAATAACAGTAATTTTGATATTTGTTATTTCTTTTGTGGAGGTATAAAAGTGTAATAGGGAACACCCTAAAATTGGTCTGTTACCCAGAGATACAAGGGTCACAGAGTAACCAGTTGGCCCAGATTCGGCCTTGACTGTTTGATTTGATTGATATTTTTTTGCGGCGTTTGAATAACCTTACAGCACTATATGGTGGAAACATATACACTCATCTATAATTGCCTCTTTAACGGCAAACATAACACGCATGACAGCACCGCAGTGCATTACATGTTTCTATGATTGCGCCCTAAACTCATCAGACGTCATCATAGACTCAATCGCATATCTGTATTTGAGCAAACATCTCTTTTTCCAGTAAAGTAGCCTCTAACTTGGTAACCAAAGTGGGCTATTATTGCTACGAAAATTAACTGCTCTTTATCGTAATTTGAGCATCACGCCCCTCGTGCGATCTTGTAAACACCCAGTTATATATCCCTGAGTGGACAATAATACAACATGATACTCTGATCCTGATGAATCGGCTAAATAATTAGGAGCCGAGGAAACGCGTTGATCGTTTTAACAAAAGAAGGCGCATCGATTGCAAAAAAATATCAATCATTGCGCCTTAGGAGTGCAATATCTTCCTAAATATCCACGTTTTTTTGAGAATAACTACGTGTGTACCAGTTTCAACAAATTATAATAAACTGCACCAAAGTAGTGGAATAATTATACGAGACCTTCGGTTTATTCCTTAATACAGTCAAGGCCGAATCTGGGCCAACTGGTTACTCTGTGACCCTTGTATCTCTGGGTAACAGACCAATTTCAGGGTGTTCCCTATTACACTTTTATACCTCCACAAAAGAAATAACAAATATCAAAATGACTGTTATTCTTTGCTAACACAGCATTGATAACGGAGGCATTATTTTTTTTTTTTTAATTTTTTGCTGTCATATATGTTTGTCAATTTTTAATAGGATAAATAAAAGTTATTTTTTAATAATAAAAATTAGATTTTCTAGTGGGTCCTTTTCAGTGAATTAATCTATACAATACTAGAACCCTACTGTCTCAGTGAATAAAGGGTTGTTGTTCCAGGTCTAACATTTAGGTAGGAACTATCAAACATTGATCCAGGGATTATTCTGACTGCCATTACGGAGTCGGGAAGGAATTGTTCCCCTGAGTGGGCTAATTGGCTTCTGCCTCCTGGGGTTTTTGCCTTCCTTTGGATCAACTAGGGGGTTGAAACAGGCTGAACTAGATGGACATTGTCTTCATTCAGCCTAACATACTATGTTACTATGAATTTTGAGAGATAATTATCCCGTGTAAATGGGCCATTAGTTAGGACTCCAGGGAACATTTACTACATTATCTGTACTCAAGACGTTATCCCTATATTATCTGTGATGTTGCATAGGACTGTAGGGAACATGTGCTACATTATCTTTGCTAACAACGTTATCACTGTGTATTATCTGTGGTATGACATGGGATTGCAGGAAACATTTAATACATTATCTATACTCACAGATAATTGTTTTATCTGTGGTGTTACATAGAATGTGAGGCACTGAGTGAGAAGGCAATGAGTCAGCAGTGATCTGCATGAGCGCTAACAACCTTAGTAATGACATTGTGCAGTCGCTTAGTCAACAGTCGTTCCATGTAAAACCAGCATTACTACATTACTACACTATGTTATCTGTGGGGATACATAGGACTGCTGAGCTGCTGTATCCACCCTCTGACTACCTGTGAGCAGGTATTGTTCAGCTTGTGTGTGCAGTTGCTTGTAGCTCCAAGCCTCCCTCTGTTACCTCCAGGGCCTGGGACTTTTACTCCAGTGGAGGGTGAGATTCGGGGCTATGGTTAGAGGAAGGCCCACTTTCCTAAATCTCTGGGGCAGGCAAGCGTAGGGTGGGGATATATTGCAACTTGCTACCCAGGAGGGATTAAGTAGATCAGGCACACAGTGATGTGTCTCCTGCATCCCTATTGGAGACTACCGAAGGTGGCTGCAGGCTAACCAGGGTGAAGGATGGTGATCCTCTGGAACATTGACTGCAAGGAGTTTCAGCAGAGGCCCTCTTGAAGCCAGGCCAGGTATTTCTGGGGGAAACCTCAATCCTACAATCGGGGACTTAAGTGATACTACGGCCCGTGGAGGATGTAAACAGCTTTGCCTCTAGGATAGCTATGAGAACCCAGGAATACCATAAAGTCGGTGGCACCATCAAAGAGCTCCAGAAAGAGTTACAGGAAGCCAGGTGCTTGGCCAACTAATGGCCAGGGACATAGCAAGAAGGGCACAATACAACCAAGCTGTCCAAGAATTAAAGGGAGACATCCTCACCCTGATGGAGAGGAGGATGGCCTTTTTTTAATGGTGCAGGTCCCTTTGCAGAAAGGCTGAGTGAAGATGACTGGTTTGAAGGGTTTCAGCTGGGTCTGACTGAGGTCTGTGAAGATATGCAGGACCCAGTGTCCAACATGAAGCAGGCCTCTGCACATCTTGTGGCTGTCCATGTTCTTCACACCCCAGGGCGTACAGGGTTTACTTATTTCAAAGATAGTAGTTGTAGGTCTAGGATAGATAGGTTTTATTTAAAGGAGAAGCCATTATCGGCAGTGGAGGTGGAGCTCTCTGATCGCTGTTTGATTCTTTTTTCTCTGAATGTTAAACCGCTTTCACATTGGCGTCAAAAACGAGCGATTTTCTCACAAAGTGCCAGCGCTACAAATCACATGTATGTGAAGTCCATACTTTCTAATGGGTTCCTTCACATTAGCAATGTTTTGTAGGCTGCTACATTGCGAGAAAAAAAATCTGGGCATGCTCTATACAACCGCGATTTGCAATGTTTTGTAGCCTATGGAGCCTTCCTTTGTGTTGCATCACATCACACAAAATCGCAGTTTTCATGCGCTGCGATCCAACTTTTAAAGTAGGAAGTCCTACTGTTTCCCCTAAAATAAACCTTAGCTGCATAAAAAAACCCCAAAACAATACATTACCTAACAGGCGCGCTCCACTGCACTTCTCCTCCCAAAGCTCCGGCTCACCTGTTCTTAGTCTTCAGCTGCCACTTTCTTGTGACAGGTTCATAAATCCCGCCTCCAGGAAGCACTGTCTCTGATTGGCTGAGCCACAGCGCTCGAGAACCAATCAATGCAGCACTCGATGAACTAAGCACCCAATTAATCCTGCGTAGCAAGAGCAAAGTGTGATTGTTCTCAGTAAGAGAAACCAAGTAATCTTGTAGATATGATACCTTTTAGTGGCTAACAAAAATACATGATGTTATAGCAAGCTTTCGAACCTCTCAAGGTCCTTTCTCAGGCATAACGCAACAAATTGAATTTCTTCATATATGCAATGATTGTTTGATAAACTGAAGTTATTGTGGCAATTAAACCTTTTTTAATAAACTGTTTTTCTGTCCATGTGGGCAATGTTCTGTGTGAGCGACTTTCCATGTGGGCAATTTTCCTTTTATTTAACCATTGATGTAGATGTCTGAGGCCTTGTTTTTTTCCGGAACAAGTTGTATTTTTCAGTGGTACTTTAAAATGTTCGATATAATGTACTGATAAACGTTAAAAAAAATTATAAGTGGAGTGAAATGAAAAAAAATCCAAATTCCGACATCTTTGGGTGCGTCTTGTTTCTACGGTGTACACGCTACAACAAAATGACATGATAACTGTATTCAATAGGTCAGTATGATTACTATGACACCAAATTTATACAGGTTTTTTTTGTTGCACTTTCATTTTTTTACAAAGATATTTAATTTTTTTAAATTATTTTTTGGTGCCATCTTTTGACAGCCATAATTTTTTTTTCCGTCGACATAGCAGTGCGAGGGCTCATTTTTTGCGGGACATCCTGTAGTTTCTATTGGTACCATTTTGGAGTACAAAGCACTTTTTAATCACTTTTTATGACATTTTTTTCTTGGCGACAGGGTGACCAAAAAAGTCAATTCTGGCGTTGTTTATGTTTTTTTCTAATGACGTTCACCTTGCATTATAAATAATGAGTTACTTTGATAGATTCGACTTTTATGGGCGCAGCGATACCAAATATGTTTTTTTGGTTTTTTATGTAATTCTATTGTTATAAATATGGAAAAAGGGTTTGTTTTGAAATTTTTTTACCTTTATTTTTTAATAATAAAACATAATTTTATTTTAAAAATAAAACTAATAAAACATTTTAAACTCATTTGAAAATTTTTTTTTAGTCCCTCTATAGCACAAGAACTAGTTTCCGCAGTATTATATAATGCCATAGTATTACATTATACTGTGATCTGACAGGAAATCTATCAAGCCACTCCACAGGCATAAGAAGCCCTGTGCTGCAGCTCAAAGCTATAGGAAGGCTGTGCCAACAAGTTTTTGGTATTTTGTATACTTTGGCGTAGTAGCTAGAGATGAGCGAGCCTCCTCGGCCACGCCCCTTTTTCGCCCGAGCACCGCGATTTTCGATTACTTCTGTACTCGGGCGAAAAGATTCGGGGGGCGCCATGGGGGGTTGTAGCGGGGAGTGGGGGGGGAGATGGAGAGAGAGTGGGCTCCCCCCTGTTCCCCGCTGCTACCCCCCGCTCCGCCACGCCTCCCCCTGCCCCCCCCGAATCTTTTCACCCGAGTACGGAAGTACTCGAAAATCGTGGTGCTCGATCGAGTAATTACTCGAAACGAGTAGGTTCGCTCATCTCTAGTAGTAGCCCAATATACTGTTAAGTGTGCGCGGTTATAAGGAACGCAGCCTAAGGCCTCGTGTCCATGGGTAAAATTGAATTGTGGAATCCGCGCAGATGATCCACAGTTTAATATGCCCATAGACATTCATTGGGCATCCATAGGTAATTAAATACCTGTGGATATTTTATCCCGGATCGCACGTGCAGCATGGACTATTTTTTGTGGCTTCCCACACGGACAGCTTCCATTGAAGTCAAAGGAAGCCGTCCTATCCGCGGCATGACCGAGGATCCGCGGGACAGCAGGAGATTTTTTTTGTTTTTAAAAGCACAGCGCACGGACGCATCTGCCGTGCAGAAGAACATGCGGCTGCAACGGAGGAGACCCGCGCCGCGTCCGGACAGGTGAGAAAATGTCATTTTTGGCCTCATGGCTGTGGGCCCGGGTGGAAACCTTTGCGGGATTCTGCACTGGGAATTCATGCATGCCCGTGGACATGAGGCCTTAGGGTTCATCCACACGACCGTCATGCAGTGTTTTACGGGCCTGTGTGAGTCAGCTATCACTGCGTATGGTGAGTGCACGGCGCATGACTGTGTATCACATGGACGCTGTCATGTACATTGTGACATTTGTAATTTTTTTAATTGCTCACTCCGTTTCATAACAGAGTTGTGTAAGCATCATTGCCCATATGGACAGCATTGCATATGCTATCTCTAGAAAAGAATAGGGCTTATACTGCACGATATGCGGTGAACTAGAGCATGCTGCGATCTGTTTTAAGCACGTACCTACACAGTGTTTAATGTGAACGGATCAATGAAAGCCCATGTACTTTCATTGACTCCATTAACCATGTGTCACACGGCTATGCATCGCATGCGTAATACCAAATCACAGTCAAGTGAAAGAGCCCTTACCTTTATCTATTGCCAAAGTGTCTCCCATGCAAAGAGATCAGCAAATTAGCGTTCCCCAGTGTCATATGCTAGTTAGCCCTGGAAAGTCTGAAAACAATACCCCCTTCTTGCTGAGTGACGCCTTCAGCGCTGCCCACTAGAGACATCATGCATTCCCCTGGCAATCTGCTTGCTCCAGACTGAGCGATCAGGTGCATGTGCAGTGACTCATTCTTAGGGCAGTCTCATATCACGTGTATGGGCTGTTGTCAGTGCAGTTTACATGCATTGGAGGTGGAATGCATGAGGTTTCCAGCAGGCTGGAAGAATGTCCAGATCACTGGCAGAGGCAGATCGCCCATTGGATGGTTTGGGGCCAATTAGCTTATGGGGCGAGAGAAACTTATTGGTCGATATATTTGGATGGGAGACACTTTGGCAAAAGATAAAAGATAATGTTAGGTTCCACACATAACAGTATATTGGCTTACTAGGCCAAAATGTAGGTGATAAGACTTCCATTAAGGGCCTTTTACATATTCAAATGATCATGCAAGGACAGTTGGTCTCACAGCACCCGTTACAGATACTGCTTTTGACACCCACCGTAGCCTCTATTTGCAGCGTTGTGAAGGATGAAACTAGACTGCTATTGAGTGGATTGGGTTGGCTTCAGCAATGAATCCTGGTTGCATTTGGGCACTGACGACACCTGTGTTTGTGTCTGGAGACCTAGAGGTGAGCGCCTCAATCCTGCTTTTGCAGTGGAGCGGTACACTGCCCCCCACTGCTGGTGTGATGATCGGGGGGGGGGGGCCTTAGCATATGACAGTGGGTCACCTCTCGTAGTGGCACAAGGGACAATGACAGGAATATTTCATGGCGGCTTCCAAGAGGCATTTTCCAGCAGGATAATGCTCGGCTGCACACACAAGGATGTCATAGGAATGCCTTCACAACTTTGTCACACTTCCGTGGCCTGTCCGGTTGTCAGATTCATCACCAATAGAACATGTATGGAACCATTTGAGATGACAACTTTGACAGCTTACGTGTTTGTACAATCCAGAGGCTTCAATTACAGCAAATCTAGACTAATATTCTGCATAGGGAAGTGAACCAGTATGCCTCCATGCACACCTATATCACATTTTGCATCCCATATAGAGGCGGTACCAGAGCCTCCCTTCAAAGGTTCAGGTTTTCACAATAAATTATCCTTTTCCTCTGATTTTATCATCACTTAATTATATCAATTTTACAATCACACAGAGCTTCATTCCATCCCAACAACTCCTTCTACATGCTTGAATTTGTTTCTCTTTTTTTTTTTTTTTTTTTTTTTTTTTTTTACACGAGTGTAACTTGCTGATATAAGTTCTTATTTTAACACAACAAAAGCCATTGAAAGGCAAAAGAAAAAAAAAAAAAGTTGTGGCGGTTTATTGAACACAAGAAGTGTAAAAGTCTAGGCAAATCGACCTGATGAAATTGCTACTCTTATGTGTATAGGAACCTCAAAGCTTTGTGAGGAAAGCCAATCAATCACTGGCATCAGCAGCCATTCTTGGCATAATTTCTGCTGAAGCCTGAGATTGGCTGAGCAGACAAGTGCACAATGAATGGCACATGACTGCTGTCAGCTTTTTTTGGGTTCAAAATGGCGTGGTCCAGGGGCCACTGAATTAGATGAGTAAGCCACATTTTACAATTTCATGGACAGAGGCGTAACTTGAAGCTTCTGGGTCCCAATGCAAAATTTGTAACAGGGCCCCCAACTGTAATACTTTATTCATAGTACTGGGATCTCTATATGGAGAAGAGAGGCCTTATGGGCTCCCCTACTGCTCCTGGGCCCAGGTGCAACCGCATCCTCTGCTACCCCTATAGTTACACCCCTGTCCATGGCCTTACATGATTCTTTTCCTTGACTTCTAGAGAAACCCTCTAGCATGCTGTACAAACTGCAGGCATCATGTTATAGAGCAGGAGGAGCTGAGCACAAGCATATATCGTTTTATGGGTTAAAAGGGAACCTGTCACCTGGCTAAAGCACCATTAACTAATTGATCAGTTAGGAAAAGCGACAGGGAGCTGTATTTTTTTTCCATACTCCCCTACTTCCTGCCAGCAAAGCGCCTCCTACTCCAACATGCTGCCTGCAATTTGGACAGCATGTTCAAGCTGACAGACTACATTTAAGATACTGTCCCTTATAGCTGGAGATCCAGGAAGTATAGGGGGGTAGGCTCTGGAACTTGGGAGGTCTCAAAACAGTACAATAAATTATGATTTGGAGTTGGAGGCCCTGTTACATATTTTGCATTGGGGCGCAGGAGTTTAAAGTTACCTCCCCCAAAGAGAACAATGGTCCAGTTGCATTTGCAACCTCTTAAAAACACCTTTGGAAGCTACTCTTACGCACAGTTCTTCCTTTATGTCTAATCAATAGATTGTGTAGAAATTTACTGAAGACGTGTAATGTGATCACCAGCATCCCAGAAATAAAGACAGCTCACAGATGTACATGGAATGAAAGTTGTTTTTTTTTCTTCACTTTATCTTAAAACTTTTCATCTATTCAGGACAAAATGTTACAATGTTTGACCCGGTTCATTACATAAATAAAAGTTCTTTATAAATATCTCTTCATAAACAATATAAATAGCTTTACAACATAAATACATTGATGCAAGGTGAGAATTTACATATAGCTCTGTCAGACCCCCCTCCCTCCATCTCTATGAGTACCCCGAGAAACTTCATCCTTGCACTGCTGGATTGAGTCTCTCTGACAAAGCTCGTAGCTTCCAATGAGAATGGCAGGATAAATGAAGACTATGTGTGCTTTGTCTGGTTGGTCTAGTGTGTCTGGCACAATTTCAGTGAAACCTGCATACAGATTAACTGAACTTGTCCAATTTTCAGAATACTTAATCATGCAAGTAACTATATCATAGTGGAGATAACAAGCCCTCAGTGTCAGGATCTGATAATTACTGAAAAGTTATATTGTTGGATACATTTAGTAATATATGTGAAGCTGGGATGTACAAGGACTCATGATTAAATTCATACTGCTCCTGTAGACCATTACTGCAAAGTCACACATCATGCTAGCATCGTATCAAGTATCATATATGTTGGCTGAACCTCTACAAATTAATTTCCCAGATCTGTGAGAAATCCTAAATTAAATAGTCAATTCCCTGTTTTCCTATAATTATGTGCAGCTTTGTAAGAACACTAGTCGTCTAAAAGTAAAAAAAACACAAAATGAAACGTTACGTTCATATCGTTTGTAGCAATTGAGCTTATTTACTTGGCCGTAAGATCAGCGTAAAACTGACATTAGACTAACAAATAGGAATAAAAAGTTAAGCAGCTACTAAGGTTTTGAGACTGACCCGTGTCTCAAGAGAGCACTGCAGTCTTACCCTATTTTGCAAAAGGTTGGACAAACATTACTGACCTCTCTGGTAGAGGCAGGTCATTATTAAGAACAAGGCAGGTCGTTAACTGAACTCCGGTGCTTCAATACAGCGCAAACAGTAGCTCAAAACATTCTGTAGATAATGGGCTGTCAAGGCATAAATTGCAGGGTGGCATTAGATTCAGGCATAGAATGGTTTAATTGTAATCTGGGGAAGATTTCCTTGTGGCTCAAACGTTGACAGTCCATGAATAAGGAATGGTTTTGCACTTACAGAGCCTACTTACTCTACATGGGAGAGCACACGGGACAGTCTGCTTGGCCACCTAAAAGGTGAAGCACGTGTCTGAACACTGATATGTAAACATCTAGGCAGCCCTCATTACAGATAAGTATACAAAACGCACATTAATGGCTCTTGTGCGCTGGCAACAAAATGATGACAGACAAGTGGTAAACAGCAGGTCCTGTGTCCCATCGTACCGGCCTGTCCCTTCACTGTAAAATCTTCTGGAAACGCAAGATTCTCAGCTGGGCGTCTACACTAAGACAGGATGATGACCAGTGATCAGAAAACCGTTGTCAATGTTAGGAGCCTGAAAGAAAAAAAAGACTTTGGATTAGTGTTATTAGCATATGGCAGGCCAGGTTTCTGACTTCTCTCATACAGCACTTCTAGGCTTGTAACAGCACATGGAAAATGCAGATGGAATTATGATCCTAGTTATTAATAACACAGCCCCGGGATTTTCAATGCCAGAAGCCTGGGAAGCGCAGCTCTGGCCTCAAATCATTCATTTTCCTCGAGTTGTCACTGTTCCTCCCACAGGCTGAATTTCTGTGCGCAGCAAACCCTGCACCTACTGCCGGAGTATAAATCGCTCTATGTTGGCATGACTGCTTTATATTTCACATAGCTGTTAATATATCAGCTGACAATGACTGTCACTTGGCTACATAAACAGTAATCAGCTAATACAGATTACAGGTTTATGCATGATCTCACACTATGCAATATAAGGACAATGATACATGGGACAGTCTCAGCATCTTAAGAGATATGGTAATTTGCAAGCTAAATCCAGTCATTGCTTGCTAATGGCACATACGTAGTTTTACTTTTTTTGTATCCCTGCCAGAACAGTAACTAAAATTGTAACAGAATATAAAAATATACTCAATTTGGCCAAAAGGACCCAAAGCTGAATACTGAAAAAGTCTGTTTGGTGATCTAGAAGATGACAAGGAAAACTAAATAAACCCTTGTACTCTTATGGAGGGAATTGCACATGGAGCCTTTAATACTAACTATCCAGTGATTGGACACAGGTGGAAGGGCGGAAACGTGAACCCCTTCTACATTTCTATTGTTCAGGAGGACTCGGCATCATAGGGTGCCATTACATAAGCGCTAGCAGCTAATGTTAGTGCTCTCGTTTTCGGACAAATGCCAGGCTGAACCTGCAAGTGCAGCCCAGCAATTAGTAGCATTCGTCTATTAGCACCCATTCATACAGATTAAAAGAAGAGGGTGGGGTATTTTCACCCATTAGCTTTTAATATTTGTTATTAAATTAAACATTTGTCTGCTGAAAGAACTCCTAATATACTAGGTTTGTGGTTATAGAGCAAACACAGATTGATTCAAGTGTAATCGTGCCTTCCTTTCTTAATGCTTATCATTTATTGTACTTTATATTTTTGAAAGTTGTCTTTTTAAGACCATTTCCAAGAATAATGATGTGCAAGTTGTTATATGGGATAAAGGTCTACAGTTATTCTGACTACTACAATAGTAAGCAATCAAGTATGTATAACTGTGTAAAAGCTGGAATTGAACTCTGTGTCAAAAAGGATACTGACTAATGAATTCAAGCTACTGTAGGTCACTAGAAACAAGTGCGTTTTTGGGTTAATTCATAGGGCTATTGAGAACTGTAAGGTAAAGAATCTAAGAAGACAATTAGGGTAAGGAAATAATGATAGAGTAATTCATACTGACCACCACAAGATGGTGCTCCAACTTCTAGCACCCCAAGCCACTCATTGCTCCAATGCGGTCCAGTTTGAGACCAAAACAGCCCTTGGATAGCCCCTTTTTATTGACTCCTTTAAATTTGCGGGTGTTGGGGTATTCGTTGAGCAATCTTGTCCAAGCTGCCCTTGACCGAGTATCTACACGTAGATCTCTCAGAAGTCGAGCACGAGTCTTAGGGTCAATATTTCTTTCTCCCCTTTCTCCAGAAGCTAAAAATTCAGCGAGTTCTTCCCCTAATAATGTGCGTAGTGACTGCAAGATGAAATGACAAAAAACAGAAGATTAGTCCATGCATTGTCAAACACTGACTGACAATTAAACCTCATTGAAAATTAGGCAAATATTTGATTTAGTGAAACACAAGACGACAGTGTATACATTAAACATTTCGTTGGTTCCGATTATGGACTTCAACTACGATTCTGCTTGACCTTGAGTGGAGAAGCAGAATACATGTAGGTACTGGAAAAGTAGCTGCTCCATAAAATGCTGTCATAGTTGGTTCATTTGTATCCATCTGTGATAATGTAGTGATACTTGGCTGTCGCTGCCATCAAATAGGAAACTTGGCTTTCATTATAAGACTTTCCACTTGTAATATCAGCTATCGGAATTGGATAACAAGAAATAACCTGATAAGGTCAGTTAACCTTAAGAATTGGTCTCCTGCTCTCCAGTATCAAGCATACAACAATTAGGTGAGCATGGGGTGACCTAGTCATGTCTGGCACATATGAAAAAGGGTCCATAGTGCAATAAAGGATTTTATTTTTAGATTGCCATAAGTAGCCTTTTGCTGATAGGTGGTGGACTCTGAGCTACAGATTGTCTGCTAAGACATTATGTCATATGTTGTTCACCTGTTCAGTAACCCATTATTTATCAGCAGCAGTAAATATTGCCCCACATTTGCAGAAACAAAGCAATGAACCACAATGACTGGTGTGCAGCTTAAAATACATTGTATTATGCAGTATCATAACACTTCTTCTCCAGTACTACTGGAAACAATCCACATCAACAAGTGCAAAGTGAAGGAACACAATGTATATTTTTCACTGTCTATTAAATATAAATAAATAACACACACACACACACAACACATTTCTCATTAATGATAAGTAGAAAACGTTGGAATTTCACCAAGCAAGGGGGAACAATTAAATATTTTAACAATTTTTTGTTTGTTTTGTGCAATAGTAGTCAACCCTCTCTCCACATTACAGTATGTGTGTACATGTAGATCAATGTGCAGATTTAGCAAAGGAGAGTTTGGTAGTTCACAGTTTTGCATGGTTTCTGCATCGCCAGGTGAAGAAATTGCAGCAGGTTCATCTCCACCTCAACAAAAAAAACCCTGAAAGAACACATTGTTCTATCAGTATTAGTGGCAGTGGAGATTGTTTTGTCATTTGGCACATCTGCTACATCACTACAGTATAGGATAGTTACTAACACGTTATCCAGTGAACAGAATAGATCTCAAGCTTTTGACAGTTTCCCTGTATTTTAAAGAAAGGGTTATATAAGGCCACACAAGCACGGAGCATGCTGTGACCCCCCAATAACCATAGATTAGGAAGTATACTATTACGATCCTGTTTCAGCAATGTTGTAATAGTAACAAGATTATTCCTAGTAATCATTGGTTTCCCTCTGTTCCCCATCCAGAATCAGAGCATCCTCTGGTACCCAGCCAGACACCTGGAGTCTATGGGAATAGAACATCACAGTTTTCTGCAGAGTTGGCTGGATGGACATAATGTCCTAAATGTGTGGTCTCCCAGTAATTTCACTGATAACTAACGCTGCCCATAGGAATTAGGTCTCATAGCAGAGCCCATTGTTTGCAGCAGGCTTTGCTAGCAATTCTCTGGAGATCAAATGGAACAACGACTAGTCCTTAATAAGAATACTGATATGTACAATCTGACGGCAAGCGGCTCAATCTTCCAGAAAATGCATCAGATCTGCTTAAAAACGGTTATCCCCAATTGCCATTATCACTGGGACTGTAAGGCATAAACCATAACCCCAAAAATAATCCCATTAAGGAAATTAATAGGATTGTGTTTAGTTAGGAGGGGCAGTATTTTTTAGAAAAAAAAAAAAAACTGTCTAAAAAGTGGTCACACATTAGATACAAGTAGTCAGATGGTTAAACAACCGTTGGTTGTTCACCGGATGATCGTTCATTCATTTCACAGACACCGCCATACACTATATAGTTCTACAAACCGGCCAGGACAATGACAGCACAAGATCATTAATGGACAGATCTCATCTGAATATCGGATGCAAATTTCAAATGTCGCCAACTTTCCACACAATGATGGTCTGTCATCGGTGGGCTGAAGTTATTGTACATTGTTACATTTCACCCAACAAACAACTGTTTTGCTGGAAATCATCAGCTTTCATCAACTCTAGTCGAAGGCTTTGTTCACAAGTGTTAGTGGGGATTCCTTTTTCGTTATCACAGCAGGAAAGGAGAATCCCCTGGGTGATAGGATCCGTTTTATGACAGACCGCATTGACTAAAATGAGATTTGTTTGGTTTCTGTTCAACCATCTGACACTTTACTGGACAAAAAAAAAAAGTCTAGCATACAGAATTTTTTTTTTTCCCTTCCAGCATTTCGACAGATTCCCCAAACACAGATGTGAACAAAGCCTTATGTATATGGAGACCTTTTTATAGGGCTTTACTGAGGCTCAATCGTACAAATGGGATCAGATCCTGGAAAACTTCTCCCCCCCCCCCCAAAAAAATGACATAATACACCTGTGTGAAGGCAGACTAACCAAATATTATGGGTAAGACTATGTGAATGCCCCTGGCACAGGAAAAGCTTTTAGAGCAGAACACTAAAAGGACTTTTAAAACTTTTGACCAGAAGATCCAGAAACCTGAAAAATCCATTCTTCTCCAGAAAGTTAAACTAGAGATTGTGGCTGTGTGATTAATATAAATAGAAACTATGTGCCCCCCCTCCTCCGTGCCACCTGCATCCTGGGAGTGTGTAGAGGAATGGGAGAAAGTGTGGAGAGCAGAGAACTGGCAAGAAAGTTAGAAGAATGGAAGAAGTTGCAGGTGAGGACTGACCTTCTGATGCGCCTGCACCACCGGCTTCGCCTCCGTCCTGCAGCACAGCGCAGCCAGCACTAGTCCCCAGCACACAATATGGCAGAAGTGCATCCTAACTGTGGACAGTCTCGTCAAGGTAAGAAGTCCTGCTTCAAGTGCCAGAGGACCGCGGCGACCAGTGTCCCTCCTCCTGAGCCTTCTGGAAGCCTCATATCTACAGCCCATTCATTTTATAACGCCGCGGCGGTGACGTCACAGCGATAGGAGGTTCTGTAACCCTTTCCTGACCTCTCGCTGCTTGTTTGTTTATGGGGAGGGCGCGAAGAGCGCAGGCACAGCGTGCCCTCAAGTGTCTGCAGGGGCTCTGCCCCTGCCCCCGCCCCCCTGGCCAGTGTGGGCTCTGTGCCCACCTCTATCACCTCAGGGGGTCACTCTTTCTGCCAGGACTGCAGGGGTTAACTCCTTCTTGGCACTCGCTGATATCTGCTTTATTCATTAGAAGTAAAGGGAAACACAGCGCAGAAGTGCGAGGACACAAGTGGTAGGACCTAGTGCAGAGTGGCCGGGCTCAGTGCCCCCTCAGGAGCCCTCCACACCGTCCATGTGGGGTGTAGGTGGCCCTGGCACTGGTGCCCTCTGTGCCAGGATCACACACGTGCAGCTGTACTTGTGAGATCACCTCAGGGCACCTGCGCCTTATCTGCACCCATGTGCCCACGGAGGGGATGTGGGCACAGGGCTGGCAGTTTGTGCTGTACTACTACTACTCCTATCATCCTCTGCAGTCCCTGAGCGAACTCTCATGGCTTGTGAATGTGTCTAAGGGACATGTAGTCCCGTCTGCAGTATTAGACACTCCTGAGGACACAGACAATCTAAAATCGTGCCATGTTTTTAGGGCTTCTTCACATAGACGTATTCGCGCGCACAATACGCAGCGAATAGAATCCATTGATTTGAAAGGGTTCGCTCATATTTCCAGATTTTGCACATTTCGGATGCACAAAAAAAACAAACAAAGATGCAGCACACTCTACTCCTCTGTACATGTGCGCACCAAAGGTCCCCAAGGAAGTCAATGGGGGGGGGGGGGACAAATGCGCACAATACACAAGGAGATACGTAATACGCTGCGGAATTCCACTGAAAAAAAGAACACATCTGGAACTAATTAGCCATTTCAAGCTGTGCGGCATTTGCCACATGCTAATTAACCTACACTACGGGCGGAGAAAGTAGAGTAAAATACACGCGCAAAAAGGCATTGTTCGTTCCGCAATGACACAGCGCTGAGGCGCGTCCAAATGTACGTGTGCCGGATTAAACCCTTTGAAGTCTCCTTGGCAATCAAAATCTCATAGCGCCCTCACAAATGATCTCTAAGGGCTCCTTCACACTGGCGATCGCGATATCACTGTGAGAAAATCGGGGCAAAATCACAGTTTTGCTCACGAGATGTCTGAGCTTCAGTGATGCTTTTTCTTGCAAAAACATCACCGCTGCTTGCAATTTTCTCGCACGTTTTTTTTGCCTGTTCTCATGCTAGACAATAGGAGTTTCTAATGTTAAAAACGCATCGCACGAAAATCGCAAGTTCGTGCCTTGCAATGCGATAAAAAGGAGGCTCCGTGGGGAAAGAGGGGAGATTTTAAAAAAATGCTGAAAAATAGGGCATGTCGCCATTTTTTTTTAACACAACATCACAGGAGTGAAAATATCGTAAATGGGAAGGAAACCATTGAAAATTGTTTGTTTCATAGTTCTGCATTTTCACTTACTCTCGCATCACTCAAAACTCGTGCGATTTTCTCACAAGCGTGAAAGCACCCTTAGGGCTTCATCACAAGGGCGTATTTGTGTGTGGAAAATATTTGCCTGCTAAACACGAACACAGAAAGTAGAACCCATTTCAGTGGGTTTGTTCTCATTAACGTGTTTTGCGCACACTGTAAAACGTAAGACCTGCTTTATCTTTCTGCGTTCTGCACAGCAAAAGTCCCATGGGAGGTGCACAAATACACAAAGGGAAGGGTGTGACACTGCGCAAACCATGGGGAAAAGAACACATCTGGACCTCATTAGGCTTACGTAGCGATTAAATCAACGGAAAGGGTGACACGTGCGTGTGAACTGACTCGCGCAAAAAGTACAGTAAATGTGAAGATGCATGCAAATCTACTCCAAAGCCTCGTTCAGGCGCAAAAACATCACGCAGGGGCGAACGTTTTAGTTCATAGTCTTGTGTGAAACCGCCTTAATACCTCTGGCACACTGGCGTATTTTTCATCCGTGTGTAGTCCGTTAAAAAAAACAGACAGCATACAGACCCCTATTATTCTATAGTGCAACACACACGACCAGGTTGATTCACACAGACACAGAAGGCATGGAAAAAACGCACGCGCCGTTCCGATCAGCTTCAGAGCTCCTCACACTGGCGATCGCGATTTTGCTGTGAGAAAATTGCGTCTTTGTTCTTGCGATTTTTGAGCGTCAGCGATACTTTTGCCTGAGAATAATCTCACATTGCATCGCCCGTGATTTTATCGCGCAAAAGTCAATAGGAGTTTGTGCGTTGTGATGCGGTAAAAAGGAGGCTCCATGGGGAAACATGGGAGCTAAAATAAATAAATCATAAAACGCAGAAATTAGGGTATGCTGCGCACGAGTAAAAAAAACGCAAATGGGAATGAAACCATTGACAATCATTGCTTTTATAGTTCTGCGTTTTCACTCGCTCTCACATCGCATGATTTTATCGCAAGAGCGAAGGCGCCAACCCCCCTTACAGATGAGACTCGCACCTTCAAGTTGATGGGGAGAGAGAAAAGTCAGACGAACCCAAATCCGTAACTCGATTTTCAATTCCACATCAATATCCTCATGGAGCCCCGCGGATTTTGATGCTGAATTTCCTGCGGCTTGCACTGCGTCCTGCCAGCTCATTCCGCCCCTGTAGAAGGTCCCCTAATAAGTTTTTAATTTTATCAACCAATAATTTGAATAAACCGCTATTTATTACAAACATTGGTGCCTCTACTTTGCAGGATCCAACATTCTGCGTCTACCAAGGCGCGACGCCAAGAGCCTGAACATGATAGATTCTCTTTGTTATGGTAGGAATTAGCCAGGGAAGTTAATCTAACTTCCGTAGAACACAGAAAAGTTAACTAATGGAGACATCAGGTTTGCATACTCATTGGTCTCCTCAAAGCTTTTACTTGCAAATATTCTAGGAGGATCTGGAGTTGGCGGCACTCTTAACTCACAGAAAGCTTTGTTTCTTGAGGCTTCTCATGCACACGCTCTAGTGGGATAACACTGAACTGAGTAGTGTAGTACACACATCGGCCAGTAGATGGAGATGGCCATCACTACTGTACATTACACATACCTAGGTTGTACCGACATCTTTTACAAACTGGAAGCTGATACAAGATGAGCTTTTAAGAGGCAAACTGTAATGTGAACCTGATGCCTATGGTTTATGTCCTTTTAGGCTGTTAATAGCAACATTACAATAATACAGTAATTTCTCTGTAAGTTTTCACTTCTTTGAGTTGATTTATTTGTTTCTATCTTTTGGAAACAATTTAAGAAAGCTTAGTTGTAATTTTATCTCAAGATCAAATCAATCTTATTTTGAACCTATGTTACGGGGCCCCTAAAAGGCACAGGGCCCATAGGCTGGTGTCTACTCACACTGGTAATCTGGCACTGCACTTCTATATTTCCCACACTAGAACACACAAGAGTGGAAACTAAGGGCAAAAGTGACCATGAAATGCCACTTCAATTCTCCATTTTAAGGGTTATGATTACTATGTCTTAATTATAGAAGCTAACGCTCACAGATCTCTAGGTAAACGTTTCCATACCTTGCCAGAACTTGAGAAGGTTTACACTCTAATTACATTAAATAGCTGGGTGCAGTTTTTTTTCCTGTAAGGAGCATAAAATCTAAAGTAGACAGCAAATAAAGCTTATAAAAAACATAAGCATTGTTTTATAGGAAAACTGGGGATGGAACCTACTCATCCAAGATGACTAGAAGACTGAAAAATGAAACAAAGAAATCAAACTGGATAACAGAATATGCAGTGGAAACTGCAGATAAGAAAGAAAGAAGCCAAAATCAAGAAGGATAAAGGTCTTTCAAAGGAAGAGTAGAGTAGACAGTTCCAGCGAGCTGCCAGAAATGATGAGGACCAGTATGACAAAATATGGAAATATGCTGAACATGGAAACAAACATACTATGAAGACTATTGTTTCAGATGTCTCCTGTAATTATGTATTTACCACACTAAATGGTTTCTGATTGATAGCCTGGGGGATTTATTTAAAGTACTATTCCATGATTCAGGTGCTCCTGACCCTAATGCATGTAAAGGCTGGGGTCTGGAGCATTTAATGTCTGGACCTTTATCTTATGTCATTTATGTAAAGAGCAGTGAAGAAAATGCTAAAGTAATTGATGTCAAATAATAATCTCTATTTATACTGCGCCAACATATTCCGCAGCACTTTACAAATTAGAGGGAACATTAACAGGCACAACCGGACATTATATGCAGTATTAAAAGCAGTAAATAATTTGAACCATAGTAGTGAGGGTCCTGCCTGCAAGAGCTTACAATCTATGAGGAAAGAGAGGTGACACGAGAGGTACAAGTGCTTGATCTGTGCAATGGTCCAGCTGTGTATATACAGATATAAAAAACCTTAGGGTGTTTGGGCTATGTAGTATACAGTGGAATGAAAAGGTCGGGCTCTGAGGGGAAAAGTAGAAGAGGGGTAAAAGGAGAAGAGTTAGATTAGGGAATGCGAAGGGCCTCCCAAAACAGATGTGTTTTTGGGGTACGCTTAGGTTGTTGTGAATTAATCTGAATGCGTGGAGTAGTGCATTCCAGAGAACTGGAGCAGCTTGGGAAGTTTCTTGGAGACAGGAGTGGGAGGTTCCTATTAGGGCTACTTTCACACAACTGTGAAACTTGCGCGAGATGTGTGTGTTGTAAGATGCACAAATCTCACGCGAACATGAACACCATTCTTTTGAATGGAGTCATATACACGTGGCATGCTCTATCTTTGCACGTTCCTTGAAATGCATTGCCTATTGATTTTAACTCTTGGCTTACGTGCTGTGCGATGTGCATGTGATGCGAGCTTTCCAATTGAAATCAATGGAAAACACTTCCGATCTCATCTATTGCACATGAAACTTGCGTGAGAGGATCAGGAATTTCACAGATGCGATGCGAGAAGTTTCTGCATGAAAATTGCCTTGTATTTCCGGGTAAATCGCACATTCCCGAGTGGAATATTGGACCAAATTTCTTAGGCCGATATCGCACTCGCCCGTGTCTAGGTAGCCTAAGAAACTTAGTGTAAAGCCAGTTTCACATGGCCGAGAAATTAGCGCAAGATTTGTGCATTGCGAGATGCATGAATATGGACCCCAGGGGAGTACAAGGGAGCAGGACTGTGGGTGCACACTACCAGGATGTGTTCTACGATGTTGGACAGACCGGCTCAATGAAGAAGAGGTGACAGCGCCAGGATGGTGCTCCTTGAAGGGGTTGTGTGACTGAATTTTTTAAAAGACTGGGCATATGTTAAAATAAAAAAAATACAGCATTCTCCTCTACCTTCAGTCTCCCAGGGTACTGCTAACCGACTCCCGCTGCTCTGTCCTCTGTAAGTCAGGTGAGCGCTGCTAGACAGTCAGAGGTCGCAGCGAACTCCTAGCATCATGGTGCCCAGGATGTGAGTTCTGATGTCAGGAGTATGGATGGGGACACTGCAGATTCTAATTGCTTGCAGCGATCACCCAACTTCTGGTGGATGTCCACGGATGGGGATGCGGGAACAGCTCAGCTGGGTCGCATGGGGCTGAAGATAGGGGTGTATATTGGATTTTTTTTAATTTCACACCTGCCTGGCCTTTAAAAAAAAAAAAATCTTATTGTCACACAACCCCTTTAAAAAAGAAATAATAGGATACAGTGGGAGAGTACAGAGTGGGGTTTATTATAGCGGGGGACACAGAGCAGAGAGCTTAATGGAGTGGGAGGTATAGAAGGGGGGCTAATTACATGTGGAATTTATTACTATGGAGATATTATTTTGTGGCAGGTACAGTAAGGGGTCTGTTATTGTATACGAGGCACTGAGAGGAACATTAGGGGTAGCAGCAGGAAGGGAGCAGTGTGTAGAAATCGTGGCTGGAAGAAATCTTCATGGCGGTCTGGACCAGATAGAAAATAGGGCCTATTTGCAGCCTTGGAGTGAAGGACTGGCTTGCAGTGAAGCAGGTAAGCAGTAAGAAATTGAAGCCTGTAAGGAGAAGAGGGACTGCACTGATGGAAGATGGAGGATATGGCAAGCAATTACATCAAGAAAGTCAGAGCATGTCGGTCACACCAGGAGAGTACAGCAACAGGTGAGCGCTACAGTGTGCAGTGCCAGGTATAAGTGGTCATTTTTTGAGACACAGAAAAATTGGGAGGACACTCAAGACAACTTTGACTGGGCTCACCAGGGTGTTAAAATAGGTTGCTGTCCCTGGGCCGTCACTGTAGAAGTGATTTCAGTAATGTGCAACAGATTAGGTGCAGTACCTGAGGTTGTAAATGGGAGAATATTCAAACAATCTGGGATGGGGCAGGCAGCAGAACTTCAAAACATGGAACACGTTGGAGGTGGAGACACACAGAATAGATTCAGCATAGTAGAGTAGGCCAGAAGTTGGGACAGGCAGCAAACAGAAGCATGGTTAATATAACAAACCAGGGTCAGGAGCAACGATAGGAACATAGTCAGAAATAGCCCAAATCAGGAAAGAGAATCAGAACATGCTTGAATAGCATCTTAAGCAGGACCAAAAGACACCAAACTCAGGCACCCTATGTAAGTGGAGGGTGCCTTACATAGCCAATGGTTCCAGGGAAGGAAGTCATAAGGTATATGTTGACCTTTGTCTATAACATGGGCTAAAACGAACGCTGCATGTTCTATTTTCAGCATTGCAGCGCTTTTTTGACACCCTGCATTGCCCATTGAAATGAATGGGATGTAGTATATAGTGTTTTACAGCTTACTATGCTACCAGAAGGGGAGGCAAAATGGTGACTTCATCAGCTTGCTTTGCCTGCATTGTTACTGCACAAAACAATGTAAAACACTATTCTCTATGCTGTAAAATGCTGCGCTTTTACAAATGCTTGTGTGAGAGTGGCCTTAGGCTATTGATTTCTGCAAAGTTTGTTAAAACAAGAATGGCTATTAAAAAAAAAAAAAAAAGAATCTCCAAACTGTTGTAAGATGCTGCCTCACATAATGATGGTTATCACTTCAGGCTGTATGTGTCACTTTCATGTGACACATAGCAGGTTTCATGCTGGTTTAACTGGACTACATAATCCATGATAAACTGGAGTTCACTACCAACCCTAACAAGGAGATATGGACTTTGGTCGGATGCTTAGATTACAGCTCTTGGTATAGTGCCCTAAACGTAACAGCAAAAAAACTGAATTATCTGATGCAGGAATTTGATCACAGCAGATGAAGTTTCTGCTTATAAGGCTGGGTTCACACACGGCGTATTTCCGGCGGAAATCGTGCCGTTTGGCCGCAGTAAAAAAACAGAAGATTTCCACTGGGAAAGTGCTGCTTCAAAACCAGTGGCACTTAGCCAAGGGTTTTGGAGCGGCTTGGCCACACGCTTTTCCGTTGCAGCCGGCGCTCCCATAGAAAAGAGCGCAGCCGCAATGGAACAAAAAAGAATGGACATGCTGCGAAAAATGGACATGCTGTGATTTCTGAGAAATCTCGTCCACATGGCTGGCTAACCCTGGGATCAGCAGCCGCGGGCGCAATTTCCGCAGCAAATCCACCCTGTGTGAACCCAGCCTTAATAGGTATCATAACTCATATATACAAACAAGGTATTAGTGTACCTTGACGCGACTGGAAGTGGTGGGTGTGGTTAAGGGTAAGGCTGTGTTTGACAGCCAGGTGACACCCCCTATTTCTGATTGGAGGCAGGCCTGCCTCCAATGTCTCGTGCTCACAGGTCCTGGCAATCCCCACTAGTGGCAGTGAGCAGTGGGCTTTCTTGAGGAGAGGGTGCCACTGACCTCTGCCTTGCACAGTCCGCAGAAATGAGTGTCCCGCAGCCATCTCCCCTCCCGCGGCCACTGTGATTGTCCCAGCTACATTGTGCATCTGCAGCGGCGCCACTGCTCCTGGCCCCGCTTTGACAGTAGCCACCGGCGCTGTCACTGTGCTCGACAGCGGACTCCCATTTCCACGTATTATGTGCCCTTACACTCCCCAGTGTCGCAGTGGCCGGGGGCACTGTCACAGTGCACGGAATATGCTCTACCCAGGGCCACTGTCCCTGTGGCCGTCGAAACTTGTACGAAGCCTGTCACCGGTGACACGAGTGCAGAGGGAGCACGGCAGACAGTCGCAGCATGCCAGGCAGAACGAAGCCGACTTCAGCCTGTCGGCGGTGAGCGCCGCTTCTGAGAGGCCAAAGACTGCAGGCTTAACAGAGTAGAGGCTGAGGTGCCAACCTATAACCCTGACCACAGTCATTACTCATTGGAAGGACCTAAGAACCCCAGCCAATCACAAAGAGGGTGTCACCTGGCTTACAAAGAGCCTTACCCTTTACCACACCCACCATTTCTGTTGGCGTCAAGATACAATAATACCTACAAACGAGTATGTATAACCAAGTGCCAAAAATATATGCCAAGTAGCTGCAATCATGAGTACACCACTACCCCAGCATGCTAGGATATATGAAATACACAATAATGTACAAACGGTGTGCTAAACTTGAAAAATATGACAAAAAAGAACAATATGCCAATATAAAAAGCACTCACCGAGCAATGGCGTGTGGAGGACGGAAGCAGAAGGCAGTGACCAGCAGTTAAGAAAAAAAGTGTGAGATGCTGCCATTCCGGCCGGTTGCGGTTGCATACACTGATACTGCGGGCTGGGGGTGACATCACGTATTCCCGCGGCATAAAAACACCCAGCTGGCCAAGATAGAGCATAGGAGCGCATTTTGGCTAGGTGCTTTTACGTCGGCTAAGAAAGATAGTTCAGGAACTATCTTCCTGGCCAGAATACGGTGGCAACTCCCATATACTCATGCGGTTTTCAGTCACGCTGTGGCCGTGACACAGCTGACCAAAAATCACTACGCTTGTGTGAATGAGCCCTTATATAGTGATTGCTCAGAGGGAATCAACCCTATAGGAAGCAAAACTGCCAGAATACACTCCT
Organism: Eleutherodactylus coqui; assembly: GCF_035609145.1. Lineage (NCBI taxonomy): Eukaryota > Metazoa > Chordata > Amphibia > Anura > Eleutherodactylidae > Eleutherodactylus > Eleutherodactylus coqui. The sequence continues at coordinate 161,664,175 of NC_089837.1, read as the reverse complement.
GCAACAATCAATCTCAATTGCTTAAGACCCAGAGAGGGGATTTAACCCTATATTGCAAGGAGAGAAAAGCGACAAATGCCAAACCTATGAGATGAGGGGTGCACATATGTTACAAAGGGGAAACATGACAAAGAGAAAAAAAGGAGAAATAGAAGAAAAATGAAAAAAGAATAAAATGGGAAATATTTTATTGGAATAAACAAATCATCCTAAATAAATATACAAAAAAGGAATAGAGAAATAAAATGTGTTATAAATATATTATATAATAAAAAAAAAAAGATACAAATAGACGGTAGGAAGTTAATGCATCTTCCAAATTGGTGCATGATTAAAATATACGTAGAACAAGGATAAGTATTTCTGTTATTTTCACGGACAGTTTGGAATAAAAAGCGAATAATTCAATCCCCTGGTTCAAGCCTCTGGGGGCTACTGTGTCAAGATCAAAAATCCATCTGCTTTCAACCTGGGACATTTGGTGAATGTAGCTTCAAATCCTAAAATATGGAACTACTTTGTCTCTGGCAAAACATTTTAAAGCCTTTTACAATATTGGTGAGGTGTTCGTTAATTCTAATTTTAAACGGGCATTCGGTTCTACCGACATAAATTTTATTACAGGGGCAAATATGAAGATATTACAGTTAAAAGAGTTTTATTTGGAATGAACGTCTATTGTTTGAATTGGAAAACTATACCGTAGATGTGCGTTGTCTAATGCGTAATTTCCCACACACATTGCAATTCCTACATGGTGTATAACCCCCTTTACTGATGGTTTCCCTCCTATTAATTTGTTTGATCTTTTGGATAGATGGAGGAACCATGTTACCAGTATTTTTTGATCTGGTGAAAATGAAGAAAGGTTTATTCTGTAGAAAGGGACCAATTAACTTATCCCTAAATAGGAGTGTCCAATGCTTGTTGACAATCCTTTTAAAAACAGTTAAGGCCCATTTACACGGAGCGATGATCGCTCCAAAATTGCTAAAAAGTGATTGAGCGATAATCGTTGCGTCTAAACGTGCAGCCATTGTGCACTTTTCGTGCACTGCTAGCTGATCGTTAATTTCAGTCCAACCTAAAAATCGTTGTTCAGCCTTATCAGGAGTTCTCGACGGGAAGTGCTGATAGCATTGTTTCCCGTCGGAGAACAAAAGAACTGAAAGCAGATAAGAGCCCTCGGGCTATTAACTGCTTTCAGCTAAGGCTTCATTTGCACACTTAATTGCTCTTAAGTAGCTACTTAAAAGTTTATGCAAAATTATCGCTCAAAGCTGTCACTCAAACTATCATTTGAGCGATCATCGCTCTGTGTAAATGGGCCTTTAGGTTGGGCATTAAATTGAGTGACAAGGGGGATTTTCAAATCTACAGGAGTTTTTTTTGTTTTTCTGTCCATCAGCTCCACCTTTGATTTCATCTGATTAAGCTCATGCCTATCGTGCCCACTAGTTATAAAGTTGTCCACTAACCGAGAGGCCTCCTTCATCAATTTTTGAGCAATTCCTTCAAGCTCTGATAAATTGGCTTTTGGGAATGTTCAAAAGCCTGATAGAAAGGAGGCAGCTATTCGGTGGGATGGAGCCATTAAAACCGATGTCTTTCCTAAAACTTTTGAAAAGTAATTTCTTGTTCAATGCATCCACATAGATTGTGACATCCAAAAAATTAAGACTGATTTTGCTACTAACAGAAGTGAATTTGAGGTAATAAGTGAGGTATCATAAAATACCTCTTAAATTATCCACTAAATAAGGATCTCAAGAAAAATTCTGCTGGTTCCCCTTTGATACTTTCTTATTTTCCCAATATGTGCCTAACCATAAAAAACCCTGTGGAAGCAGACTGCCACTGTCCTGTTGGACAACAAGGTTTGTTAAATAAGACATTTTCTTGTCTCCATGGAGTGCATAAAGCTCAATTTTGAAGAAGCAGGAAGCAAGACCTGTCGGACTTGGAACAGGTACTTCACTCATAATTGACTAATACAACATGAGTAACAAAGGAGTATGGTATAGGCTACTCAAGGGGAAGTAAAGCTTGTTTTGGACAGTGGTTGGTAATGGACCATAACTAGTGTAGCAGGAGAAGGGTTGTGTAAATACGTTTTTCATTACCAGATACATAAAGGCTTATGGGTCATTATTACTAGCAAGGGGCCTTTTACACTGGTATATTTTCTGCATGTAAAGAGCACTAATCAATGATGTCAGTATACTGACCAGCACTCGTTATTTCCATTTACATGGGGAATCATTGAGACTGTATGGAACCGACCAGTCATTCGTACAACATCTGTTCACACAGTTTCATTAACATAACAGCACATCCTGTTTACACGGGGAGATGTGCAGTTGACAAATGATGATTTTAATGCCCACATAAAAGATGTGCGCAGCCAACAAACAAGCGTAGGCTCATTTGTAAACTGATTGTTGTGATGTTTTTATGGACAATGAACAAGAAACCATTGGTTCATGTGAAAGAGTTTTAGGGCCATTTATGATAACCTGTTGTTTACCGTCAACCCCTACAAGGAGGTATAGACTCCTTTTGCCAAAGATCTCTGCATAGTCCCTAATAGGTTACAGCAAAAAAGAAGACCTATCTGTTGAGTAACTTACCAAGTTGAGAGTTTAAGTTGTAGTTAGTCCTAACACTTGTTAGGTCAGACAGACTCTTTCTAGATTAGTAGACTGGCCTAAGAATCACATCCTCTTTCTTTACTTGCTAAGGCTGGGGGACACAACCAGAAGCAAAGAACCAGAAATTCATTGAGGTAAGCAGGTTATCAAATGGAAGGTGGACGCCAATTACACTGGTAAAATAATGCTAAAAGTGATTAAATTAGGAGACAAACGAATTCGATTCAGGAAAGGCAGAGGAAGCAGAGTTATCATTGTTAAAGCCTATTAGCAAATTTTAAAAAGCCAAGTAATGCAAGAAAGAATTCAAAATTAGCCTTATTGGCGGCTCTTTTGAACCAATTTATGTAATGCCCTAAAGAAAATGTGCCCACAAACACCTAATCATGGATGTCTGATGGATAAATTAAACTCTATTGGCTTAGAAAATATAATTCGTAATTGGATTGAAAACAATCTCTAGGACCATATCTACAGAGTTGTAATCAATTATTCCTACTTGGAATGGTCTTTGGTTATAAGTAGTATACTGCAAGGCTCAATCTTGAGTCTGCTATTACCTAAAGGTGTTTTCCCACTATAATTTTTTTTTTTTACAGCTGGCATAAAATAACACAATACCCAAGTGACCTCAACCCTCCTGGAAGCAGTCGTAGCAGCTCCAATTCCCGGTATGGTGGAAGTCATGTGACCACTGCAGCCAATCAGAGGCCGCAGGGTCACTTTTTTTTTTTTTATGATGAACTTCTGTCCTTGTGTCTCTTTAATTTGTTATAAAATAATCAGGTAACAGCACACACCAGACCATAAAACTGCTTATCAATCACTATGTGAAAAATGGCAGTAATTTCTTAACGGTTATTGCAATATTTTTGTTAAATCCCTTGAATTAAAGCTTTAAATTTATACTTTAATCATATCAGGACCCAATTATAAGTGTTGTTTGTAAGTAAAGTAATTCACTGGGCTTTCCCAAGTAAAGTATCTTTTAATATTAAATGGTGTGCTCTGATATCAGAACACCAGTTATACAGTGATGATTAGAGTTACATTAGGATATCAATCCCCTTTATAAAGGGCCTTTTACACAGCCTGATGATTGGATTAAGAGTGTTTGTAGGAATGCTCTCTTGCCTGATCATGGGCTGTGTACTGCTGCACCTGATCAGCCAGAGGAGCATGCATGGCCTTACAAGTCTCCTCACACCTTCTAGGTGCTCTCCCTAGGGAGAAATTACAGTATACTCTGACACGTCCATAGGTCTCCCATTAGCCAAACCAGAAACCTCCTGCACACTGATGAGGGGCAAAAACCCTGAAACAGTCTGTCTGTGCATGGTTATCTTTTCATTCTGGAGAATATTCTGTCTTTGGCTGAAATTCCAAGTCAATATTACAAGGCTTGTTAAAAAGTCTGACACTGACTTGAAGGAATGCTGCCTTCCAATAGTCGGTGCTGTAGAGACATTGTTCCATCTTCCTTTTGCATATTTTCCTGAGGAACATGCATGGCCATGTAAGTCTCACATCTTCTAGGTGCTTTCTCTAAAAGGAAAACTTTACTCTTCAGTAATCAGTAAGGAATACATCTGAAGAGTGAGGAAAATCCTGAAGACGAAGTTGACTAGTGGGAATACCATCAAAGCTATTAACATCTGATCTATACTCGTCATCAGATGCACTGCAGGTATCATGGACTAAACTCAAGCTGAGCTGGATAGAAAACTGGTGATCGTTCAGTATAGTTTACATCCGCGTAGTGATGTCAACAGACTTTACTGCCCAGGGAGATTGGGGGCAGAAGACTGTTGCAAGTGAAGCAAACAGTAGAAGAGGAGAAACAGGCCCTGGCAGATCACATCAAAGAAAGTAAAGAATGGACACTGATTGAAGTGAACAAGCAAAAGCTGCTTAAAAGTACAGCAAACAAAACAAGAATATCGGAATGAAACTCAAAACTCTGATTGCTAACTGGCACTGCAAAGCATCACATGGCTAGTTTCTGGAAAAAAATGAGGGTAAAGTGGATAAAGAAAAGACCGGGCTATGGTTAACATTGGGAACTTTAAAAAAAGAAACAGAAGGACTCATTTTAGCTGCATAAGAACAGGCGATCAGGACTAATGTGATAAAAGCCAAGATTTAAAAATCTTTAATAGATCCAAAATGCCAACTCTGTAAAGAAGCTGATAAAACACATCAACCATGTTCTTAGCTGTTACAAAACAATTGCACAGATGGAGTACAAGCAAAGACACAATTCCATGGCAAAGATGATTCATTGGAGCCTCTATAAAAACTACCATCTGCCCACAACAAAGAACTGGTAGGACTATAAGCCTGAAAAAGTGGCTCAAAATGAAGCAGTGTGGGATTTCTGTATACAACACACAGTTTTGGCCCATAGTATGCCTGATTTGACCATCATTGAAAAGAATATTGCTATACTTGGTTATGACAGGGTTGATGAAAAGCAACAACAGAAAATGACCAAATATGAAAGCTTGAAGGCTGAAATACAGCATCTCTAGAACAAATTTGGCAATGGTGGTCCCAGTGGTAATTGGCATAGTGGGTGCTGTGCCTCAAGAATCATAGACTTGGAAGGGACCTCTAGGTCATCTATCCAACTCCCTACTTAATGCAAGATTTACTAAATCATCCTAGACAGATATTTGTTCAGCCTCTGTTTGAAGACTTCTATTGAAGGAGAATTCACCATCTCATATGACAACCTGTTCCACACATTGATCACCCTCACTGTAAAAAAGTATTTTTTCTAATATCTAATCTGTGTCTCCTCCCTTTCAGTTTCATCCCATTGCTTATAGTCTTTCCTTGTACAAATGAGAATAGGGCTGATACCTCTGCACTGTGACAGCCCTTCAGATATTTGTAGACAGCTATGAAGTCTCCTCTCAGCCTTCTGTTTTGCAAGCTAAACATTCCCAGATCCCTTAACCGTTCCTCATAGGACATGATTTGAAGATCGCTCACCACCCTAGTAGCTCTTCTCTAAATTTGCTCCAGTTTGTCTGTGTTTTTTAAATTACGGTGACCAAAACTAGACATAGTAGTCGAGATGAGGTCTGATTAAGGAAGAGTAGAGGGGGATAATTACCTCACGTGATCTAGACTCTGTGCTTTTCTTAAAGGGGTTGTCTCGCGGCAAACCTCAAAATTTTACCCTACCCCATTTCCCCTGTCACCCCCCCCTGGCATAAAATAGCAAAGTAAAGCGGTTTTTAAGCCGCTTGCTACTTACCGATCCGACGAAATAAGGACTTTAAAAAAATCTTCTCCCAAGATGATCCCTTTCCCAGGGATGCACTGCGGTTTTCTCCCATGGTGCACCGCTGGTCTTCTCCCATGGTGCACCATGGGCTCTGTGCGTTCCATTGCCAATTCCAGCCTCCTGATTGGCTGGAATTGTCACACGTGGTGGGGCGGAGCTACGCGATGATGCGTAGAAGGGGGCGGAGCCAGAACACCGCTCGTGCCTGGACCGAGCAAAAGGGGAGAAGACCGCACAGCGCAAGCACGTCTAAAAAAGCAAGAAGATATCAGAATTAGACGGATCCATGGCGACGGGGACACTAGCAACGGAGCAGGTAAGTGAATAACTTCTGTATGGCTCATATTTAATGCACGATGTATATTACAAAGTGCACTAATATGGCCATACAGAAGTGTATAACCCTACTTGCTGCTGCGAGACAACCCCTTTAATACAGCCCAGAATTGTGTTTGCCACTTTGCTGCTGCATCACACTGTTAAATTTACAAGTTTGGCCTTCTCAATATCATTGTTAACTAATACACTATTCATCTTGTAAATATCCTATAGCATCTTTAACTTTTCTTTTGACATACCCCCAAAATCTTTTTTTTTTCAATTGTTTAAAATTAGAGATGAGCGAACGTGTTCTTAACGAACACTTACGCTCCCGGACACCGGCTTTGCCGAGGACTTCAGTGTCCGCGCGTAAAGCTTCGGGGGGCGCCGGGGGGCGGGGAGAGGCGCGGCGGCGCGGACGGCAGCAGCGGGGAACAGGGGGGAGCCTTCTCTCTCTCCCTCTCCCCCCCACTCCCCGCCGCACCCCCCCGCGCTGCCACGGCGACCCCCGAACTTTTTTCGCCCGAGCACGGAATTGCTCGCAAAGTTCTGTGTTCGGGCGAAAAGGGGCGGAGCCGATCACGTTCGCTCATCTCTATTTAAAATCTATGAAGAAATAAGGGTGACACAAGAGGTAAAAGTGCTTGTTCTGTACAATGGTCCAGTCATCTTTTAAATAAATAGGAAGACTCACTTACTGACTCAGCACTAATTCTCTAAGTTCCCGATGTTGTCGTACAAATTTGAAATTTGGCACGACCATTCTTTAGCTCCTAAATTAGAAAAGAAAAGGGGTCGCAACTTGATTATTCAATTCTAAGTGCAAAAGCAAGTGACTCCCTATGTAATGTAACTAATACACATCTGTACTGCACAAACTTGAAATTTGCCATGCACATTCGTTAGGTCCTAAATACCATGTTTCCCCGAAAATAAGACCCTGTCTTATATTGATTTTTACCCTAAAAGAGGCACAGGGTCTTATTTTCGGGGATGTCTTATACTTACCTAGCAGGTGCCGTCCAAACCCTTCAACTGCTCTCTGGCGCTCTTGCTTCAGTCCTCACCCGCCGACAGAAGATCGTTTGCTGGTAACAGGGTTTGTAACCCTGCCTCCAGCAAGCGATGACTCAGATTGGTTCTCGAGTGCCGCAGTACAGCTAATCAATGCAGTGCTCGAAGAACTCTGGTAAAGTCGGGTATATCAGCTAGTTATACATAAAGCTTTATGAGCCGGTCCCCAACTGGTATCTAGGTATGTACAGGCATGAAGTGCCTTTGGGTATATTTGGGGAGCAGGAAAGGGGAATCCCTGCGGCTGAATGGTTCCCTTTCTGGATGGAAACAAACAGTGACTAAAATGGGGTCCGCCCATTTTCTGCCCAACTGGCTGGCTTTTGGTTGATTGAGGGAGTGCCGTTTAGGTGTCATGGCAGCCCTGGGGACCTTGTTTGTCTATTAAAGAATTGCCTGTGGCATGTCTTTAGTAGGCAGGCTGTTAAAATATTGCATAATGCGATACCATAGTATTGTATTATACTGTATTACAGATTAGACAATTGAAAGTTCATGTTCCCTATGGGCACTAATAAAAAAAAAAAAAAGTCAAATAAAAATAATTTATTTTTAATTATTGTAAATGATTTTAAAAATTAAAAAAAAAATCCTAGTCGAATTCCAAAAAAAGATTTTGCAATGATGCAATAATGTTTTGTGCGCATTTGCCTGCATTTTTAGTGCGTTTTTTTGCACAGTAAAAACGTAGACAAGGAAGCTGATGAAGTCAAAACCTTTCTTGTCCCGTACCGGTGGCATAAAAAATGCAGTATTGCAGGTGCAATTGCTTATTTACTGCATTTTTTTTTTACACATCCCATTAGTTTCAATGGGAGATTTATGCATGAAATACGCGCTAGAACGCCAAAAATAGGACATGCTTGTGATTTTGCGTAAAATACATGGTGCAAAAACACTAGCGTGAGAGGCCCCATTGAAATACATGGAGGTTTAGTGCTGTGTATTTCACACGCACGTAATACGCAGCAAAAAAAAAAAAACACTCATGTGCGAGTCGCCTTAGTAAGTGACTTACTAACACATCTACATCTATATATTCTTTTCCCAGAAAACCCTATATGGTTCACTAATATTTTATTAACTGCCTCTATAACAGCAATGTATCCGCAATCTACATGTAATTGCAATAAAGAAATATCAACATTGCCCCGCTTCGGTCGTATTTTCTGGTTATCCAACAATTTATGCAGATTTTATAATATAACATAATCCTCCTTAGGCTGGGTTCCCATTGAGCGGAATTTACGCGCGGGCTTTCTGCATGGAAATTCCACCGGCAATGTTTATCCCGGGATAAAGCAGCAAAGGGGACGAGATTTTCAAAAATCTCTGTGGAGAAGCCGTTGCGCCCAAGCTGCTCTGAAACTGACATGCTGAGCGGGATTTAGAGCCGCAGCATGTCAATTTTATCGCCGTCTCCGCTGCGGCCATCTCTCCTATCTATGGGAAAAGATGGCCGCAGCAAAATGCAGGCGGTCACGCAGCTTCAAAACCCGCGCCGAACGGCGCAGGCTTTGAAGCTGCACTTCAGTTGCGGAAATCTCGCTGTATTTCCGTGCGGTCTCGCTGCAGTCATTCCGCGGGATTTACACTCAGTGGGAACCCAGTCTTATAACTTTCTCGTCAAGATCCTACCAGAAAACCCTAAAAGATACAAATATTTCATTATTTTAGAGGACATTCACACCCACATGAGCATTTCACAGTAACCTGGGATCCATAGTTTGCAACAAATCTGCTGCGCGTGAGAAATAAAATACCACGTTCTCAACAAACCATAAATCCAACACATCTAAGTATTGTTAGAACATTTTGATGCCCAACCACTGAAGAAGCTGGCATCAGGCTGCAGGGGAAATGATGAAACAATACTGGTCAGCTGTTCATTTTGGCTAGACTCTTGCAAGGGACATTAGCTACGCAAAAGTTGAGTGCAGATGTGGACGTGCTGCACATCACAGAGTCCGCCTCGGCTTCCAGTAAAATAACAATATGCACTCTCCTTAGGATATAGTGTTAAAGGTTTACTTGAGAAACACAAACCCTGCCCTTTCACATGAGGTAATAATGATAAGTCCCAAGACAACCCTAAGCACAAGCTGGTGACAGACAGGGCACAGGGACAGTTGCAGGGACAAACTGCAACAAAACTGACCTGATAACTTTATTCTATAGGTCAGTACAATTACTACGATACCAAATGGATGTAGTTTTTTTTTTTGCTATACTACTTTTTTTTTAAAAAAGACATTTAATTTTTGAAAAAATTATTTTCTGCTGCCATCCTCTGTGCACAATAACTTTTTTATTTTTCTATTCACATAGTTGTGCAAGGGCTCATTTCTGGCGGGACGTCCTGTAGTTTGCGTTAGTAGTACCATTTTAGAATACATATGACTTTTTGATCGCTTTTAATTGCATTTTTTTATTGGAGCCAGAATGACCAAAAAAACTGCATTTCTGGCATTCTTCATTTTTTTTTTGGACAACGTTAACCATGCAGGGTGAATAAGACATTACTTTGATAGATCAGACTTTTACGGACACAGCGATACCAAACATGTTTTTGTTTTATGATTTTGATTCTTTAATTTAGTCTAACCAATGACCTGTACAAACACAGTTCATTAATTACAACTTACTGGTGGACGATGCACAGTGTTTACACCCTATATGTTACATAAACCTACCCTTATAGTGTTCAGTCAGCACACGGTGTGTAACAGTGATTGCCAAATAGTTGCGCAATTACTGTTGTTATTTTTTTATTAAACAATAGAGATGAGCGAGTAGTGCCTTAGCCGAGTATCCTCCCGCTCGTCTGTAAAGATTTGGCTGCCAGCGCGGGTGACAGGCGAGTTGCGGCAGGGAGCGGGGGTAAGAGAGGGAGAGAGAGATCTCCCCTCCGTTTCTCCCCGCTCTCCCCTGCCGGCCCCCGAATCTTTAGAGACGAGCGGGGAGATAATCCGCTAAGGCACTACTCGCTCGAGTAATGTGCCTTAGCGAGTATACTCGCTCATCTCTATTAAACAAGGTTAATGGTGAGCCTACTGGAATAATTGTATTGGCAGATTTCCAACAAATACAATACAATGGCAATCGGATTACATTATTCCCCATAATTGGAAAACCTTATGTGGCAGGAAAAACAGATATTATATTTGAATTCAGCCCACTAAAAATACTATAAGCCGTCTATCTGCTTATCTGTTACAAACATTCTGTTACACAGTGTTATCATTCAGAATAACATTCAAATGAGCGAAACTGTACTGTAATCGTTAAGTTTAAACATGGGCAAATGACTAAACGAGACGCGGAAATCGTAAGGTTCTTGCTCGTCGTTCAGTTTCAGCCGGCATAAAAACCAGCGCTGCATCGTTCACTTGTCAGGCAGTTTAAACACGGATCATTCAGTGTATCACATAGGAATGTAAGACAATGAATAAGTTAGCGAGAACTGCACAATTCTTAATGAGAATCATGCAATTTAAACAGGCGGCAATAGCGAGTTGCTGATGACGTCACCAGCTTCTCTGCTCGGGCAAATGAGAATCGGGAGATTCTCGCCCATGTAAAAGGGCCTTAACATATGTAGTGCTCCATTACATTGGCTTGTTTATCACAAATGTGACCTGTAGGACAGATCCTCAACCAGACATTAACACTGATAGCACTTGGCAGGTGGTTCAGTATTTTGTTTCAAAATATGTTTATTGAGATTTTTACAATAAGAAAACCAATAAAGTGACATTCAAATTAACAAGCCTCGAAGTCTAATTAACATGTTCGTTTGGAAAGGAACTGGTGGCATTTAGGATGGTCACCTCGGTGACCCAACAAGAGAACCGTGTGTGGGCAGCTGTATATGAGGCAAGCATGTCTCCTCAAATTCTGCCGCTTGGTTAAATATCGCTAGGCTTCAGAGTTTGGATTTGATAGCCAAGTAATGTCGATACACCTAACTCGGGTTTATTAAACTATGTGCGTCACTTGTTGGATGTTGACGCCTTAAGGAGCCGGAGCAGTTCGGGGTGAGCTTCGGCTCCTAGGTGATGTAGTGTCAAGGGGAAGAGCACAGTGGGGTGAGGGGGGACGGGGAGCAGGAAAGAGTGACCGAGGTTAAGTCTAGAAGGGGGGTGGGTTAGGGTGGGGGGCAAGTGGAAGTGAGTAGAGAGCGAAAGGAAGAGAAAAGATAGGGTAAGAGAAAGGTAGTGTCTCGGAGGAATGCCCCTGTCGGGGTTTGTGTGTTTGTTTAAATGGGCAGGACCCCATGTTCAAGCCATTGTTTGAACCTGGGGGAACCACGGAATGTCGTCTTTGTCGTTGTCTTTGGCTCTCAGCTCCTCCATGTATCTAATATCCTCTAGGGCTGTTGACCAGTTCAGGCGTGTCGGTGACGTCTGAGATTTCCAGAGTCGAGGAATCACTGTTCTCATGGCTAAAAGAAAGAATCTTAAGATGTCTTTTTTACTAGCCGCGATGGAGCTCGGCATGACTGAGAGAAGAGCAGTTTTTGGGGTGAGGTCTAGTGAGCTTTTTTTAAGGGTGTTGTATGGGGCCTGAATCTCTGACCACAGAACTCTGATCCCTGGGCACGACCACCATATATGTGGGAGCGATCCTGTCTCCCCCTTGCATCTCCAGCACGTTGCTGAGGAATCAGCGTATATTCTTGCTAGTGATGCTGGGGTGTGGTACCACCTCGTGAAGAGCTTGTAATTTAGCTCATGGTGCCTGCCCGAGACCGACATTCTGTGAGTCATGTTGGTGCCCTTAACCCACTCCTCGTCAGAGAGGGTCTGTCCCAACTCTTTCTCCCACGCCTTACGGCAGCCCTCTCTCAGGTCCCGGGTCCCCCCAGCGAGCAGCATACCATAGACCGCGGAGATTTCGCCTCTCGACTCCCGGGGTTTTGCACACATCTCTTCGAAAGGAGTGGGGGGGGGGGGGGGGGACAGTCAGCTCCGAGACTGGACCTTGTGCTCTAATGAAGTGGCAGAGCTGCAGGTATTGGAACCACGCACCCGTCACGGCCCCCTCATCTCCCACTAGCGAGCTCAGGGGTCTGATTCCTTCCTCTCACAGTAGATCTTGAATTCTCAGGAGATGGACTCCCAGGTTTTCTAGGAGTGGCAGGCCTCCCATCCCCAGGGGGAAGTCCGGGTTTCCTACCAGGGGAGTCCAGGGGCCCGGGACAGTGACTAGCCCTCCCTTGTTTGCAAAGTTGTCCCATATGCGTAGGAGCGAGCACATGAAGGGTGAGACCTTGACACCTCTTCTACCTAGGCCTCCTCTGAGCCAAAAGAGGCCCTGCGACCTAAAGGGGGCTGAGCTCTGCTCCAGTTCGACCTATAGTTTGGACTGCCCCCTGTGCATGAGGTCCAGAACCGTCCTGCCTATTGCGGCTCTGTAATAAAGCAATAAGTCGGGTAGGCCCGCCCCACCGTTTTCTTTTTCCTGAGTGAGGAGTCTGTGGCTCAGGCGGGGCCTTGCTCCTCCCCAGACAAACCGCGTGACTATCTTTCTTAATTTGATAAAGGAACTTCGCGGTAGTTGTATCGGTATGGTCTGGAAAAGATATAGGAGTTTCGGGAGGGAGTTCATTTTGATGGCGTTTATTCTGCCGAACTACGAGAGTGTTAGCGGGCGCCACTTGTCTGTGTCTTTTGCTAGGGAGGAGAGTATGGGTTCGTAGTTTAGGTCGTACAACTGGCTCGGGTGTGGGGGTAACTTGATTCCTAAATATTTGATGGCGTCTTCGCGCCACGACAGCGAGAATAGAGGTTTGAGTTGGGCTAGTTCTGCGGGTTGGAGTGCTATATTTAGAATTTCCGAATTTTGTAGGTTGATCTTAAAGTTACTGACTTTGCCGTACTTGTCGAATTCGTGTAGGAGAGCAGGTAAGGCTCGGGTGGGGTTCGTTATGTAGACCAGAAGGTCGTCCGCGAATGCGGCCACTTTGTGTTCAGATTGGGATGTTTTGTAGCTCTGGATTTCTGGGTTCGTTCTAATTGCATTGGCTAGTGACTCCATCACCAGGACATACAATGTTGGGGAGAGAGGGCACCCCTGTCGTGTGCCATTCTTAATGCTGATTGGGCGGGAAAGTTTGCCGTTAACATGTATATGAGCTGCGGGTTTGTCGTATAGGGCCATTATCCAGCTTCTCAGTCTGTGTCCCAGGCCTATTTTTTGCAGGGTGGTCTCTAGAAATTTCCAATTAACGCGATCAAATGCCTTCTCGGCATCAACCGATAAAAGGCATAGGGGGCTCTTTGCTTCGCGTGCCCTGCTCACTAGTGAGAGTGTTCTAATGGTGTTGTCCCTTGCCTCGCGGCCAAGGACAAAACCGGTCTGGTCTCTGTGGACGAGCTGAGGGACGAGTGGTCCCAGACGTGTGACTAGTGTTCTTGCAAATACTTTGGTGTCTACATTCAACAAGGATATGGGTCTGTAGTTCCCACAGGAGAGGGGGTCTCTTCCTTGTTTGGGGATGACTGTAATTACCGCCTGTAGGGCTTGTTGTGGGAACGGGCAAGTGTCAGAGATGGCGTTGAAGGCCTTACATAGCATTGGGGTTATTAGGACTCCAAATGTTTTATAAAATCGGGGAGTGAAGCCGTCTGGGCCGGGGCAGTTGCCTACTTTTAGGTTTCTGAGTTTTTCTGAAACCTCTTGCTCCGTGATGTCTTGCTCTAGGGTCTCTGCGTCTGATGGGTCAATCGAGTTGGGGGCGAATTCGTGGAGGTATGATTCTATGTGGTCTTGGGTACTGTTTTGGCCCGCTACTGGAGGGTCTGTGATATTGTAGAGCTTTTCGTAGTAGTGCCGAAAGCATTCTAGTAAGTCTTCGGTTGCGTGTACCTTCCCTTTCCCTGGGGAGTTTAGCGTGAAAATGTAAGATTGGTGGCCGCGGGGATTTAGGGCCCTCGCGAGCCAGCTGCTACATTTATTACCGTACTCGTAGAACCCTCATCTTAATCTGTCCCTCATACGGAGGTGGGCTTGGTCTAGTACGGCTAGGATTTGCTGGCATAGGGAGGCAATTTCTGCGTTTGAGGAAGGTGATGCATTTGTTTTGTTAGTCTGTTCTGCTCTCTCTAGGCGGATGGTGAGGTCTTTCAGTTTGCCCACTCTATCTCTTAAGTCTTGCACTGTGGGATATGAAAATTCCCCTTAGTACACATTTAAGTGCTTCCCATTGTATAGGTGGGGGGTAGGATCGCCTCGTGGGTCTCGATGAACATCTCGATGGTCCTGTGTATGTCATCCCTGCAGCAAGTGTCGCTCAGGAGACTGTCGTTAAGGCGCCAAGACCCGTAGCCCCTGCCCTGGTCATGTCCTAGAAGCACTCCGTAGACGGGTGCGTGGTCCGACCGCAAGGTGGTCCCTATGGAGCTTTTGGGGGATGTCAAGGAGCCCGTGTGATATAAACAGATAGTCTAGCCTCCCGTAGCTATTGTGTACTGTGGAGTGATGACCATAGTCCCTGGCCTTTGGGTGGAGTGTCCTCCAGAGGTCGATAAGTCTAAGTTCTAGCAGGCGTCTCCGCAGTCTACGTAATGCCACCGGGGAAACCCCGGACTTACCCGAAGATGTGTCTAGGCCGGGATCCATCGCCAGGTTGAGATCTCCTCCCAGAACGATGTTGGAACCCTCTGCGAATTGTTCTAGTTTTTTCAGGATGCTGAGGCCAAAGGCGACTTGTCCTGTGTTGGGAGAATAAATGTTGGCAATCGTTACCACTCTGTGTCCCAGGTCTAGTTTAAGGAATAAGTATCTGCCTTCGGGGTCGATTTGTGACGCCAACAGACTGTGAGGGAGGCTCTTGTGGATTGCTATGGAGGCTCCGCATTTCTTCTTTTCTGGATGGGAGCTGTGGTACCATGTGGGGTAGGATTTGTTAATGCATTTGGGGATATGGCTAGTCTTGAAGTGTGTTTCCTGTAAGAGGGCTATTAGGACTCGTTTTTTTGTGTAAGTGCGCCAGAATCTGGCCTCTTTTAGCGGGTTTGTTTAAGACTTTGGAGTTGTAGGTGCAAAACGAGAGGCCCATCATGGGGGTTGTTTGTTTGTGGTGAAGGGTGTCTGTGGGGCAACCGAGACGCTGAAGAAAAAGAGAGTAGAGGTTGACAGAAAGAGGTATTTCTGTCGATTGGAGAACCATGTTCCAATCTCACGAGGTGGGTTTCAGACCTAAGGTCAGAATCGGACGGCACCATGGTGGCATCCACCCGGTGAGAGGGAGAGACCTGAGAATGCCAGAGCCGCCCCTGGCATCCCCTGTGTGAGGTTGTACATTTGTTAAGGTTGTCTATGTTTGTGAGACCTGCATCGATTAAAGTGTCTAGGGTGTGGCACGCTGAACGCCGACAGGGGCGTGGTGTGTGTGTGGGGGGGGGGGGGGGGGAGGTGGCCGTGTGGGTGTTCGGTGTTCGTGGTGACCGGTGTGTAATGGTGTTAAACTTGTGTAACATATGGAACTATAAGATTAGGCTGGGAAAGTCCAACTGCAACTGGAAAACGTGGGGTTAGGCAGGTTAGCGTCCTGTTCATGCCCGGGCGGATAAGGGATGTCTCTGTGAGGTTGTTCATGGTGGTGATCTTGACGGTTGGTTTCTGCTCTTCGGGCGCCTTGTCCTAGCCTCCTGCCAGGGTGTTCTGGGCGCTGTTATGGGTAGTGCTGGGGTGAGTGGCCAGTCTGGGATCACGACCATTGGCAGTTCCAGGGTGCCGAGAAATTTGGGGAGATCAGCTGGGGACCGAAAGATCGCTGTCTTCCCGTTCTTTGAGGCGGATAGCTGGAAGGGGTACCCCTATCTGTAGAGTATCTTGTTGGCGCGCAGTAAATCAAGGATAGGTCTGATGGCCCTACGAAGCTGGAGGGTGTGTCTAGCCAGGTCCGGGTAGATCGCTATGGGGGTGCCGTTGTGGGTGAGGGGATCTTTTCTGTCTCCAGCGCTTTTCAGGATGGCCTCTTTGTCCCTAAAATAGTGGATGCGGCATACTATGTCTCTTGGTTTCCCTGGGTTGTCTGGTCGAGGGTTCTGTGTATTCGATCAATTTCTATTGGACGGTCGGGTGGGCGCTGTAGTAGGGAGTTGAAGAAGTTGTGGGCCCAGTCTTCCAGTTGTGAGGGTGCGATTTCCTCTGAGAGGCCTCTCAGGCGTAGGTTGTTGCGTCTATGGCGGTTTTCGAGGTCGTTGAGGTGGGACATCATATCCGCCATTTGCTGGGCTTGCGCATTTATGAACTGACTGTGAGTCTCGAGTGTTGAAAGGACTTCGTCTTGCGTGTCCTCTACGACATTTATGCAGTTTCCCATGCTTTTAAGTTCTTGTTGGATGAGGGACAGCGATTCCTTTTGCGAATTTTCTAGGCGTTGGAAGTCTCTCTTGGTCGGGAGGGATCTTAAGTGCGCTTTCCAATCCCATTCCTCGTCTGACGAGGAGTCGCTGTATGATGGGGGACTAGCCGTGTGGACTGCTGCGGTTTTTGAATGTCCACTGGGATTTCCCTGGCGGGCAGGACTACTACACCTCTCTGCGTAGGGGGTCATATTGTGTGGTCTCTGTGTTTTACTATTGGGGTCTTTATTCTTCACATTCTGTCTGGGTTCCAGTAAGGGTGAGTGTGTGCCTGCTGTAGTTCTCTCACTGGCCACAGTGGGGCCACATCTGTCTCTGGTCTTGTGCTCCTTGTCAGGGCTTTGGAGACTAGGGGAGCTGCGGGGACTAGGGGAGAGACCCGCGCTGCCTGTCTGGGGTGAGAGTCCTCCCTGCATGTGAGGGCACTTATCTGGCTCCAGAAGACCGCCGGGTCCGTCCGTGCTGAGAGCCGCTCGTCCGCGGGGCTCCATGCTGCTGCCGCTGCGGGGAACAGAGAGGGAGCGCACATGGTCCGGCGCCATCTTTGGGGGATCATCTTCTCTTGCTGACCGGGGCTTGCTGGAGGGTCTCCTCTTACCCATCGTTGGGCTGGGTGAACTTTTGTGCCGGGGATCTGGCGTTTTAGCAGGTCAGTGCTATAGGGGAGCCGGGAGCTCGGCAGAAGCGCGGCTTACTCCCGCATTGGCAAGTCACGCCCTAGGTGGTTCAGTATTTTGCACCTCGCGCTCCGAAGAACCGCTGAATAGTTGGCGGATCATCTTCTCCCGCTGACCGGGGCTTGCTGGAGGGTCTCCTCTTTCCCATCGTCGGGCTGGGTGAACTTTTGTGCCGGGGATCTGGCGTTTTAGCAGGTCAGTGCTATAAGAGAGCCGGGAGCTCGGCAGAAGCGCGGCTTACTCCCGCATTGGCAAGTCACACTCTAGGTGGTTCAGTATTTTGCACCTAAAGGTGGTTGGTTAGCTTTGCAGTACTGGTTTATCCTATTGCTTATGTGGATTCCTATCAAGTACTCCAGTTTTCACTCAATCACATGATACAAGAGTAAAAGAATTATGAAACCAATGATTTTCAATGGTTTCCTTCACATTAGCAGTGTTTTCACTGATGTGATTTTGTGAGAGAAAAAAAATCGTGGTATGCCCTGTCTTTCTGCAATATTTTACCTCCCATATTTCCCTATGGAGCCCCCTTTTTATCGCATGTCAATGCAGAAACTTGCGTTTTTTGTGCGATGTGATTTTAACATTAGAAAGTCCTATTCACTTTCGCAATAAAAAAATCATGCGTAAGGGGTAGCGATGCAATATTATTCTCAAGAAAAAGCATTGCTGACGTTCAAAATCGTGATCGCCCATGTGGAACTACCCTCTCCCAAAACATTAGGTTAACAGATTTTCTAGTCACTTGATTCGGACTTAGAGATTTTTGTGATTAATTAAAATCTGTGTTTTGTACAGTCTATTCACTTTATATATGCAACTTAACAGAAAGGCGGCCTTGTTATGGGCAGCAAGTGCTGCAGAATTACTTCCGGATGGAATTTCCGCGTGGCAAATCCGCCTGCGGCCGCTAATCTCGGGGTTAGCCAGCCATGTGGACGAGATTTCTCAGAAATCTCGTCCACACGGGACGGCCAATCCGCTGCAATTAATCCGGCCGAAACCGCGGCTGTGGCGCGGCTTTGCCGACCGCAGCATGTCCAATCTTTTTTCTTTCCGTTGAGGCTGCACTCTCCTCTATGGGAGCGCCGGCCACAGCGGAAGAGTGAACGGCCGGGCCGCTTCAAAGCCTACTCGGGTTTTTCCACGGCGCTTCTCCCGACGGAAATCTCGCGTTTTTTGCTGCGTCCAAACCGCGATATTTCCGGCGGGATTCCGCACCGTGTGACCCCAGCCTTACAATAGTTGGAAAGTCAGAGTTGTTTTCTGGATTCTCCTTGGATTAGAATAAAAGCAGGCTTATAGCATAAGAAATAGTTTTAGGAAACTGTTTCTTTTTTTCTTTCAATGTTCAGGTCAATGCTAAGGTTCCCCACTGGAGTATGACCACAGCAGCTAATACCAGAAGTGCTGCATGTGCACATGCCTTACTTAGTATTGCAGACAACTGCTACATGTAACAGAGTACCAGCCACTAGTAGAGCTTCATTTCTTTGCACTATTTTATCAAGTTCTTACCACCTATTAGGTGGAGTTGAAATATATACTCATTTGCAATTTACATGAATATCCTGATAAGTATAGAATACGTCCTCTCAGAATCCACTCTAAGTTAATTTCAGGGGGTTGTTCCACTGAAAAGGTTTATCACTGATCTACAGGATAAGTAATAAACATTTAATCACTGGGGGTCCGACCGCTGGGAACCTCAGGGATCATAGAAACGGTGTAACCAAGTCTCCTGGTAGAATGGAGCGATGGTGCGCTTGCATGTCCAATACTTCATATACTGCTGTGGGACTCGGACGAGGGTGAATGGAAGAGAATAGAGAAGCGGTTATGCACGTATACCGCCACTCCAGTCTCCCCAAGGACTTGGGGATGTGCGGCTCTCATGTGAGAAGCACTGGTTCATCTGAGAGCAGAGTGAAGTGTCTTTGATTACCAATGCATCAGGTATTCACCGAAGTGAAGAAGACAGAAGAGGGACCTGGGAACTGGCGGATCTGCACTAAAAAGATGCATAGATAGGGCAACAGTTATTACACACCTTCAGTCTAAATTTAAAAGAAAATTCTCTAAATCAGGAGGTTGCACTCAAATCATATTTCCCATTTATCAGGTCCTTTTTCCATTTAAAAACATTTAGCGTTCCTTGTGACCTCTTCTGACTTCTTTATCTGAGTTTAGCCTCGTTGCTCAGTTCAGTAGTACACTCTTGGGCAAATGACACTTGTTGATTTGGTCTAGTCACTATTCTTAAAACACCAATATTTCTCCAATGCCTTTACATTACAAGCAATTCCCATATATTCTGCACATTCTTACTGGGCAAGATTGTATAAAAGGTTCTTCACTTCAACAGAGCAGAAAACTACTTTAGGCAAAAAGGACACAAGTCGTCTTGGCCTCCCTGACTGACACTGTTGCATAAGCCCTGCATGAGTGTCCTGTGCGGGTGGAGCGGGTGTTCAGGTGTCTAATAACTAACAAACATTGTGACCATGTCTTCAGGCTTCTGCACCGTTATGGCATTATGGTTGGCCAGTTAGATATATCAGCACCAAAGTACAAAAGCACAGAATAAAGTGAACGCTGAATGTAAAAGTGGACTTATACAGTGAGTATAAAGGCCCATTTAGACCCAACGATTCCTGCTCAAAATTCACTCAAAGACGTCTTTTGAGCGAGAATCTGTGGGTCTAAATGCACGGACATCGTGTAGTTTTCGTGCACGAGTCGTTCATCGTTCAATTCCAGTTTTCTTGAATTGAGCGATGAAGTCTTATCAGTGGTGCAGGCTGTTAAAACAGTCGGCAGCGCTGATGAGATTCTTACAGCCCGTGTCCCACTGGTAGTTCACAGCGGGACGCGAGCTGTAAGCGCGGAGAACAATGCAGGTGTTTGCTTACGCAGAAAAGCTGTATTGTTCGCCGAGTGATAGTGGCAGTGTCCCGCTCCGCCTGCATAGCTCTTTAGTAGCTACTAAGCTACTATAGACTATGCAAAGATGATCGCTCAAAACTGTCACTCAAACTGGCTTTTGAGTGACTTTTGAGCGATCATCTGTCAGTGTAAATGGGGTCTAAGAGTCCACGCAAAGTTGTTTCTCACCATTGCTGATAGCAGAGCAAATTTATTATTAGTGTATTCATGGCCATCTTTGAGACAACCATCCAGAATTGCTTTGAAAAACAGTCTTCTAGAGAGCGGTCTTCTCCAAGACGATGGCCAGTGTGCAGAATGAAATCTGCTCCAGGTGAGAAGTGGTCTTTTAAGAAGAGGTTTCCCTGTACATTCCCCATTCAGGGGTAAATCTATATTTATGAAACCTCCAGTGCTAGTTTTTCCAGAACTTTCAAAAACTAAATTATAGTCAATGGGGTTTGTTCAGCACAATTTGCTTCTGTCCCGAGACGGAACTGTTCAGCCATGGGGATTCTACTTTCTTGCTCCCTGAACGTTACAGGAATGCGGAACTGCAGGCGCTGGTGTGGAATCACCCTTAGCTTAAGGCTGGATTCAGACGAAAGTATATCGGCTGGGTTTTACGCCCAGCTGATATACTCATCTCTCTGCAGGGGGGGAGCCTGGAAGAGCCAGGAGCAGTGCTCTGAGCTCCTGCCCCCTCTCTGCCCCTCTGCACTATTTGCAATAGGGAGAGGCAGGATGGGGGCGGGGCTAATTTAGCCCCACCCCATCTCCTTTCATTGCAAATGGGGCAGAGGGGCGGAGAGGGGGTGGAGAGGAGGCAGAGTGGGGGCGGGAGCACAGTTCCTGCTCCTGGCTTTTCCATCCTCCCCCCCCCCCCCTCCCGCAGATGAGGACGATGTATATCGGCTCGGCGTGAAAACCCAGCCGATATACGTTCGTCTGAATTCAGCCTCAGCCACATCAGAGCATATGTTCTCAGCTCCCTCTAACTTCCATGGAGGTCAATGGAAAGTCGGGGTGTCAACCACCTGGAAGCTCCTGGGCAGTCCTTAAACACACAGGACGTTTTTCAAGCATCTGTAAAAAAAAAAAAAATAATGTTTTTTTTTTTTTGAGGCCGGTGCTGTCTGAGCAGCTTATTCATTGTAATTATGTGTTCTAGCTCACAGTACATTAGTAATCTGTTTAACCCCTTATAGTCTTTATCATTCGCGTGGTCTTCCAATGTGCCTATAAATAATGTTAGCTGTGATTTTTTTGATATGTTGCCCAGGAAAATGAAAAAAAAACACAAGTTAGTAGCCCTCTCCGGGACGGACCAACTCCAAGAGCAGGCACTTCTTGGATGACTCCTACAACCAGCGTGCATGTGCAGATGGGACTCATTGATGGCACAAACCACACACACGAGCAAAAAAGCCGGAACTGCACCACTAGTAATGCACGGGCCGCAGCGCTAGGAACTGCTCAACTCACACAGCCGGTAAGTGTCCGTCCAGCGCTGCACCTGCTAGACGAGCACAGTGCACGCGCCGCTCTCACCCGCAGCTGCCGGAATCCTAGCCCCACCCACACGCGCTCTACACCTCCGGATAACCCCGCCCCCAACCTGCCTGACCCGGAAGAGGAATCTTGGCAGCAGTCAGCAGCGGCGATTTAAATCGAGTAGAAGAGCATCGCTGTCAGCGGCGGGTCAGTGATTTGGTGAGTGATAGTGTGCGGAGGGGTATAGTAAGTGCTGTAAGGTGGGGGCGCTGGCTCTGCCCCTATAGCCCGGGTTCATGCTGTCAGTCTATGTCATACTTGTCACCTGACCCCCAGCTAGTGGCACACGTGGGGCGCCGGTCCTCTGTGTTGTAGACTTTGCTGGAAGCAGCTGGTGCCTGATGATGTGCCTGCTGCTGTCCTGGCTGACCCTACAGACGGTGGCCCTGCTGCTCCCCCCAGGCCTGGCGCTGCCCCTCGGTGTAAGCCCGCGCTCCCCCAGGCCTGGCGCTGCCCCTCGGTGTAAGCCCGGGCCTGGCGCTGCCCCTCGGTGTAAGCCCGCGCTCCCCCGGGCCTGGCGCTGCCCCTCGGTGTAAGCCCGCGCTCCCCCGGGCCTGGCGCTGCGCCTCGGTGTAAGCCCGCGCTCCCCCGGGCCTGGCGCTGCGCCTCGGTGTAAGCCCGCGCTCCCCCGGGCCTGGCGCTGCGCCTCGGTGTAAGCCCGCGCTCCCCCGGGCCTGGCGCTGCGCCTCGGTGTAAGCCCGCGCTCCCCCGGGCCTGGCGCTGCGCCTCGGTGTAAGCCCGCGCTCCCCCGGGCCTGGCGCTGCCCCTCGGTGTAAGCCCGCGCTCCCCCGGGCCTGGCGCTGCCCCTCGGTGTAAGCCCGCGCTCCCCCGGGCCTGGCGCTGCCCCTCGGTGTAAGCCCGCGCTCCCCCGGGCCTGGCGCTGCGCCTCGGTGTAAGCCCGCGCTCCCCCGGGCCTGGCGCTGCGCCTCGGTGTAAGCCCGCGCTCCCCCGGGCCTGGCGCTGCGCCTCGGTGTAAGCCCGCGCTCCCCCGGGCCTGGCGCTGCGCCTCGGTGTAAGCCCGCGCTCCCCCGGGCCTGGCGCTGCCCCTCGGTGTAAGCCCGCGCTCCCCCGGGCCTGGCGCTGCCCCTCGGTGTAAGCCCGCGCTCCCCCGGGCCTGGCGCTGCCCCTCGGTGTAAGCCTGCGCTCACACAAGCCTTTGGAGAAACACTGCATTTTTAAACACTTTTCCGAAGGGTGTTTTGACGGTTGTTAACGCCCCCATCGTTGTAATGGGTGATGTGCATAAATAAAGAAAACTGCGCACAAAAACAGAACAGACACCACTTGTTGTAGAGCGTTTTAGAAACTCGTCACTAAAACGCTCGTCTGAGAAGTCTCAATCAAATCAATGGAGCTCGTACAGCGTTTCTCGCCAGTGTTACAAACCCGCTTAGTCTGGGTTCACACAGGGCAGATTTGCCCCAGAAATTCCATTGGGAATTTCGCTGTGGCAGATCCACCTGCGGCCGCTAGCCAGCTATTTTTTTTTTTCTATTCCGCTGCGACCGCACTCTCCTCTATGGGAGCGCCGCCCGCAGCAGAAGAGCGAGCGGCCAAGCCACTTCAAAACCTGTGGCTAAGTGCTGCAGCCAAACCGCGAGATTTCCACAAGAAATCCGGCGTGTGAGAACCCAGCCTTTATGTCATAACAAACCCGTGAGAATGCCGGCGGTGACTGACCATATCTTGCAGGAATATGAACCCCATTCTGCTGAACGATATCATACACGTGAGGGATCTCCCCCCCCCCCCCCCCCCCCTCCACTCCACAACCTCATTCGCATTGCACCAAAAAATTTCGGCATGTCCTGTCTTTGACAGTGCCCTCACGTCACATCACATTGCCCGATGATTTCAATGGGGCTGGTGGCAGCATCGCAGCACATGCTGGGTGCCCACAGTGCCATGCAATGCGTGGTCTCCCCATTGAAAACAACAGGAGACATGCCACAGTGGAGAATCGCTGCTTCCACGTAATGATGCAAGACAGTTTTGATCTAAAAACATGGGGAAATCACAAGTTGGTGAGTGCGATATCAAGTCATGGTTCGCGGCCCGATATCGCACTCACCCTTGTGACATTGGCCTTAGTCTCTGGTCAGATCTCCAGCAGCTTCTTCCCGGGTTCCATGTTAAATGCTGGAAAAAACAATGCAGCATGCTGTGCTATTCACAGTAAGAAGGCAGACCCCGTTATAGCTGGTGGGTGCTGTCGGGCAGTGCCAGGTTCTGACATTGTGACCGAACCGGCATTTGGTCTGTGTTAGTTATTGTGGAAGGAGTGTGAAGAGCCCAGCTTTTTGCTTTTGTCTTCTTGCTGTCAAAAGAAACACAAAACAAAATAAGTCCCACTGAAATCAATGGGGATTTTACCAAATCTGTTTATCTACTCAGGTTTTAGCCTCTTCTACACGCTTACACGGCACCACACCATTCATGTCCATGGAGCTGATAGAAATTGCTGACTAGAAGCACTTGGGTATCTCCAGCAGTCCCATTGAAGATGAATGGAGCAACACCATGTGTATGGGACCTCCATTCAGTCTTTACTGTAAGCATGCAGTGAGGAAGAGAGGGGCACACATGCCCCCCTGTTCTTAGGATTGGTGGGGGGGGGGGGGCTTGGGTCTGAGACAAGTGCATTACAGGTTTATGCCCCCATAATATGTACAATTTTCCTGGCCTGGCCTGACCTGAGCCTGCAGAGTCAGTGGGTCGGTAGACCTGCTTTTGGGTTGGGACCAGACACTAATCACCCCTCCCTCCAGTAGAACTACTTCTGGTAAAACATTTAAAGGAAGTTTATCACCTTTTTTACTGTATAACTCCAATCCCAATATGATGTGCTAACTACAGATGATAGGAATTGTATCTTTCTTGCTTTCAATCAGCCAAAAATTGAACATTTGCTGCTTCAGTGCATGGTACACAAGACTGTAAAAAGAAAGTCTGTGGGTTCCACAACAGAAGTTGTCCTGATTCCCTACCCCTCCATACTTGCAAGAATACCCCTACACAGATGGCTGTTTGCTGGCTTCAATTGTATCTCCATAGCAACAGTGACATTGAGGCACCCTGTCCACAGCCGAGGCGGAATATCGCTAGCGATAATCTGCCCCGGGGCACGAGGGGGAGCACTGATAGATCTCAGAGATGAGCCTATTTGATAGGCTCACTGCAGAGAATCACAGCATGCCGCGATTTAAATCCCGCGAGTGGAAAATCGCTATGATTCTTCGCTCGTGGATGCTGGCGCTGCGCTTTCCATAGCAACCCTATGGAAAGATTTACAGAGCGTGAACCGCGGTAGACAGGCAGCCTAAAAGTGTGCTCCTTTCCTAATAAAACTTCTCCCCCCCCCCCCCCCCCCAAATATAAAATGGGGTATCCAGGCAACGCCAGCTGGGATACACTGGGGTTGGAGCGGAAGCTCTACTCCGACCTCCTGTTTAGCAGTTGGCCCTTGTAATTACAGGCACAGCTATCGTTGAAATCAATGGGAGCTGTGCTTGTCATTGCAGGCTGGGGTCCGATTCTTTTTAGTAAGAGCTGTGCATGCAATTACTAGCGCCGGCTGCTTCCGCTCTGAACCCAGTGCATCCTGGTGGGCACTACCTGGAAAAACCTTTTAAAGCCCAAAATAGGCTGGTCACTAAGGGGTTAAAGTGACCCTCTGTTCGTTGACAAATGAAGAGGCTGCACGGTTTCTACCCGATATACACTGTGCATTAGTATGTATCTTTACTACACGCTATTTTGATGGGCCAGCACTGCTCATGTGGACAGCACTGGCCAATCAAAGCAGGTAGGTTTTGAGTGGCCAGTGCACCGTTCCACCATGCAGAGTTGCACTCACTTTCATGGTCCCGTGCCATCCATGAAGCATCTCTCTTCATGCTTTAGAACAACGTGACGTGTTCATGATACCTGTATGTTAGTGTCCTGGTTTTAGTTTCAGGATGTGGTGAGATGGGGATAAAAATACAACTTTGACGTTGTTACGGTGTTCACGGTATGATGAAAATGACATTTTTCTTTTTTCTGTGGGTCAGTTTGATGCCAATACTAATTAAAAAAATAACTTGAATTGCTTTATCTGTTGATCCCGTAACTTTTTTCATCGATGTCAGGGCAATATGTCGTTTTTATTGGTGCTATTTTGGGGTACGACACTTTGATAACTTTTATTCAGTTTTTCTGATGGGTCACCAAAAAAAGCTCAATTCTGTCATTGCCTATTTCTCCTTTTCTGACTGCTTTCACGGTGCGTGGTAAATGTGATGTTTTAATAAATTGGACTTTTATGGATGCAGCAATACCAATTTTTTTCATGACTAGGAAAGGCGAGAATAAACTTTTGATATTTAAATTTACTAATTAAAAAAAATTATTTGTTTTTGTGAACTTTGACTGCATGTACAATATACTGCAGTGGCTCAGTATTGCAGTAGATCGTAAATTTACAGGCATTCTATTAAGGGGTTGGCCTAGCCTTTAATACCGTAGTTGGTGGCCTAGCCTCAAGGTAGGCTACCAATATCTGATTGCTGGGGGTCTGCACCTCGGGATCCCCACCTATCAGTTGATTAAAGGAGTTCCCGACATTTGTCCGAGAGCTGCATCCTCTTCAGTGTTTGTGTATGGTATGATCCTGTGCTTTCTTAGAACATCTTATTTACAGTGACTATTCTGAGTACTACAGGCTTGTCTGACTGAAGTGAATGGCAGAAGCTTGTAGTCCTTAGAATGGACACTATAAATATGGTGATTAGAGCACTGAGGATCATGATTGGATGTAAACATTGAAGAGGCTGCAGCACGTGGACCCCTTCAGTAAGCTGACTCTTCGGAGTTGAAACGTTGCTGCCCATCCTTTTCTATGGATTAAATAAATTGGAACATTTTTGGATTATTGGTGGTGCTGCTCTCATCTATAACCATTTTGGATGGATTCATAGATTGACTACCTGTTTACACCGACTGATAGTCATTCAGTTTTTATGCATGCGTAAGTCGAAGGGGTTATCCGAGTTATATAAAGCACCTCTGAAGGGTTTTCAGCCTGTAAACCACAACATAGTGGAGCCCACCAGAGCCAGCGGTGGGGTTTGAGTGGGGGAGCGGTGAGTATCAGCTGTTTATTTTTCACAGTGGGGGACCCATTTAAAGGCGCTTTTATATAACTCGGACAACCCCTTTAAATATCGCAGTGAGGTGACTGAGTCCATGAGAAAGACTGGGCAAGCTATGAGGGAATAGGGTCACTAATGCAGAAAGTAGGATGAGAAGAAGAGGGCATCCTTGAGACTACTACTGTAGGGTCAAATGCTGAGAGTGAACAGGAGTTGGTGTGGGAGAGAAAGGGATCAAAGCTATTCGGGGACTGGGAGACTTTGCTGGTGAAGGTTGTCAATGTGTTCTTTGAAAGAAGTGGCCAGGTCTTCATCAGTGCGATCTATTGTAGATGGGTGCAGTCAAAAGGAGTGAAAACTATCAGTTATTTAGGATTATTGCATAGTGAAGAGATGAGATTGCGAACTGGGCTGGGCGTGGGATGGCGAACTGGGCTACTGGATCTACTGGTCTGTTTCTACAGATAGCGGCTTGAGAAAGACCTAAATGGTCGAAACATTGCCTGTACGTCTATCTATGGAACAAGAAAGGCTCTTTTTTTAGGAAGCAGTCTGCTCCATTTATGCTGCCACAATCTATATCCTATATTTGAGTGACTTTTGGGGCTGATAGTCCACAATCCTTATATTGCGTGGTTTGTAACTCCCCCACTATGTGGTGGGATTAAGTGGGTGCTGCTGGATACTTTACATTTCTAATACTGGATTTTTATGCTTAAACAGTAGGAATCTTGTGAGAACTTTGTTTTGTTTTTTTAAACCCTATTCGAACACCCAAGAAGTGCGGCATTGTAGACCACCGGTGCATGTACAACAAATGGTACTGGCATTGGTTTATGTTTATACTTCACCAGCCGCCCATGTTTCAGTTTGGAAGCATAGTTCTTTAGATCAGCATGGCAAAATACAACCCTTTTTTACTACTCTTATCCATTGACTTGCTTTTAGAGATTTTTATTTAAGAACTTCAAGTCCCTTAGACTGTGGTCAGGATCTTTCTTTTAGTCAATGGAACTGCTCTCACATATTCTCATGGCCCCAGCAGCCTTGCAAAATTGCCAAGGTGGTTGGAAATTGTGGGTCGTTGAACAGTTGGTTGTAACTTGTCTGCTGTAGGAAATATTTGTGATTCCCAGTATGATGGAGGTGATGGGGATTGGGAATGCTAGAACTCAACATCCTTAGTTCCTATGGAGATGTCAGACAGTGGTTTATCTCCCTCTTCCCATTGAAAGAAATGTGTATCTGTTTTATTCTTTTATGGGTAGGTTGTGAATAGGTTAAGCTTAAAACCTTTTCTGACGTGCCACTGACATGTTAGTGAGGCAATGCACGCTTTCCTCACACCAATTGCTCCTCTCTTTCAGATTTGAATATTAAGATCTGCAAGTTTGTAGTCTGTAATTTTCCATTTACTAATAGCAGTAAATGCACTGGAGTCTGAATTTTTTTTAGACCAGGTTTAAGGTGCATTTACACGTAACGATTATCGCTCATTTTCGGTCATTTGAACAAATTTTGACTGCTAATCATTACGTGTAAAAGCTATCGTGAAATTTTCGCTTGAATGATGATTTTAGGGGGGGGGGACTTGAAATCCACCCTTCAGCTAGTGGTCTCAATAGACCTCACGCTTTTATCTCCACGGGAGCTAGCAGATAACATTGTAACCTGCTGGCAGCCACAAAGAGAACAGTGCAGCTGTGTGCACAGCTGGGTGTGTGATTAATCACACGCTGGGCTCTGCAAACAGCTTCTGGAGGCCCTTTTACATGCAAACGAAGATGATAAAGTGTTAATGGAGATTAACACTTTATTCATATAGATCGCAAAATCTTTCAATCTTTCAGTCATTTGAAAGATTGGGCTTTTAGACTGCATTGTAATGCAGCTTTTAGTATTAGGATGGCTTCACATCTGCAACGGAAGCCCCCTCTGGAGGTTCCATGGTAGATCCGACTGAAAATTCCGGAAGACAAAAGCGCTGCATGCAGCGCTTTTTGTTTTATCCAAGAGCTTGGCGGAAAGAGGATGGAACCCATTGTAGTCGAGAGACTGAACCGTTTGGCTGTGGGGATTCACCTTTTTTGTTCTACGAATAGAGCAGGAAAGAGGAATCCCCAGCGCAGATGTGAACGCACCCATAGTGTACACAGTAGGTGAAAAATTAGACGCTGAACTGCTCTTACACTGAAAGAAGCCAGCCACACTCTTGCGCTTGGTTTGCTTTATTGCAAATAAAATAACTTTTTTTTTTCTTTTTTTTTTCTTTTTCCCCCTTCTCTCCAAGTCTGAGTGTAAGGTCACAATATGGAGCATTCAAAAGCCAATCATGGTCTGTCACCAAAAGAAGGTTCAAATTGGACTGGTGTCCAACAAAAAAATGCTTATGCTAGACTGGTCCAGCAGCATCACAGCGGACGCTTTAAATTCTATTTGAACTATATAGCTCAGAAATTGCAGCTGGAAGATGCCAGTCATGAGGACACTGTCTGTGACAGAGACTGTACTATTGAAAGCCTTCAAGAAGGTTCTGTTAAAAGTGGCTTACATTCTAACATGGTGCCCCCCTATGAGAAAAACAGTGCCTCAAGGTTTGAGAAAGGATGTGCAATAGGAGACCCCGATAGGAAAAGTGAAGTCGTGACGTATCGTATTGGCAGATATGGCAATGAAGATGGAGATTTTGACCAAAAGGAAAAGCTTTTCAGTGCAAAGATTCAGTTTCCCAAAGGCAATTATGACTTTGAGAGTAGAAAAGAATCCCAGGCTGAGAAGCAGATGCCAAAGTCTCAAGCTTGTTCGAAGGGTGTCTCAAGAGAAATACTTTATGATGGTATGGCTTTAATATACTTATACACGCAGATGCAAAAAAAAAAGTGAGTTACTTGGATTTCTGCATTGATTATTGCACTGCTTACTATCAAAATGTGGTCCGATTTGGAAGGGACCTCAAGGGTCCAACCCCCTGCTCAATGCAGAATTCACTGTCTAGCCTCTGTTTGAACACTTCCATTGAAGATGAACCTGCTAGCTCCAAATGTCTAATTTGTGTCTCCTCCCTTTCAGTTT
The DNA here is from genome assembly GCF_035609145.1 of Eleutherodactylus coqui. Lineage (NCBI taxonomy): Eukaryota > Metazoa > Chordata > Amphibia > Anura > Eleutherodactylidae > Eleutherodactylus > Eleutherodactylus coqui. The sequence continues at coordinate 161,634,097 of NC_089837.1, read as the reverse complement.
CATCCCATTGCTTCTAGTCTTTCCTTGTACAAATGAGAATAGGGCTGATCCCTCTGCACTGTGACAGCCCTTCAGTTAAGTCTCCTTTCGGCCTTCTTTTTTGTAAGTTAAACATTCCCAGATCCTTTAACCATTCTTCATAGGACATGATTTGCAGGATACTGTTGTACCTTGTCTCTACCAGGATTATGGATGGAGACAGCCTGAGGTAAAGGGAATGCCCCAAGGTTCTCATTGGTAGCCGGATACACACCCTCACCCATCTGCCCATGGCTAGGTGGAAGTTTCTGATTAACAGCCGCTAGTTCACTGCCTTCGCTGATAGCTGCAGGCCGGCTCCCGCTGTTTACCCCCTGCTGATAGCCGCCGATTTACTACCCCCGCTGATAGCCGCAGGCCGGCACCCGCTTCTCACCCCCGCTGTTTCTCCCCAGCTGATAGCCACAGGCCGGCGCCTGCTGTTTACCCCCACTGATGGCCGCAGGCCAGCTCCCGCTGAGAGAGAGCCGCCGATTCTGATTCACCGCCGGAGCTCCTGAATGGCAAATCGGGATGCTGGCATCCTGTTGCCATGACCACCCGGCGACTACACAACAGAGGGAGCTCCCTCCCTCTGTGAAGCCTTTGCACGTCTACACCGAGCTGCTGCTGCTCGGAAGCTCGCTGAAGGTGTGCATATGGCAGCCAATCAGAAGCTTCCACCGCGCTATTGGCAGATCGGTGAGGGTGTGTATTCGGCTACCAATAAGAACCTATAATCCTGGTGGAGATATGTTACAACAGTACCAATTTGCAGACCCCTCACCATCCTGGTAGCTCTTCTCTAAATTTGCTCCAGTTTGTCTTTTTTTAAATTGGGGTGCCTAAAACTGGACACAGTATTCCAGATGAAGTCTGACTAAGGAAGAGTAGAGGGGGATAATTACTTCACGTGATCTAGACTCTATGCTTCTCTTAATACATCACAGAATTGTTTGCCATTTCCCTGCTGCATCAGACTGTTGACTCGTGTTCAGTCTGTGATCTATTAGTATACCCAAGTTGTTTTCACATATGCTGCTTATTAACCCAATTCCTCCCATTCTGGATTTTTTTTTTCATTTTTATTGCCCAGATATAGGACTTTGCATTTTTCCTTTGTTTATCCAAGTCACAAACAGACACTGTCTAAGTAAACTGAAAACACATACAGTTGTACCATTCATATATTTTTATTAAGAACATTGAGTAAACATTCACAGTGTAGGGTGAAAGTGACTCCTTGAATGTAACAACCTTTAGAACCAATCACCTCCTCCAAACACTTTCTATAGCTGCAAATATTTGCACAATATTAAGATATTGTGGACCATTCTTCTTTTCAAATGTGTTTCAGTTCATCAGTATTTCTGGGATGCCTTTTGTGCACAGCCTTCTTCAGGCTAACACAGCATCTTGATAGGGTAAGGCTGCCTTAACATCTGTGGCGGGGGGTCCAGTTTCCTGCTCCGTTCGGGGTAGCAGAAAAGGGGAATCCTTTAGCGGAACAGGTCCGTCTTATGACAGAACTGAACAGTACTGAACGGACCCAATCAACCTAAATGGGATCAATTATGTTTACGATCAGCTGCCCGACATCTTATTGGAAGCAAGAGCTGTGTGCAGCACTATTCCTTCCAGTATTTTGTTACAGATCCTCTAACTGGAGACTCCAATACAGATCTCCGACTTGGCCATTTCAAAAAAAGGAATTACTACTTTTTCAACCAGTCTTTGAAGTCATGGACTACCGTTCTCACCGTCTCCTGTAAGATGGTTGTATATGCCTTATAATTCATTGTTCCCTTCACCATGCTTCACAGTTGGCATGAGCTTTTGGTCTTGGTGTGTAGTTTTTCAACCAAACTTGGCATTCTGTGTGTATGCTAAAAAATTACCTTATTGTCACATCTGTCCATAGACCACTTTCTCAGAAGCACTATAAAACAACTAAGTGGTTTCAGGTTAGTTTGAGAAATGCCGTGATGTGTGTTGTATTTTTTTGAAACTGCAGATTCCGCTGGTGGTCTTCCATTACCACTAGTCTTGTTCAGTTTTTTTTTTCCAATAGTGGACACATGAACAGATGATTTTGCAATTTGTATGGCCTTCTGTAGGTCTCTTGCAGTGTTTAGCCTTGCGTAAACACTGGAGCAGGGAGCGAGGAGTATATCCTGGTTGTTTTACTGTATGGTAAATGCCTTTTAGTAAAAACCTACACCTCAGACCACACCTCTAATGTGCTCAACCACACACATGTACAAACGTCTGTGTACTATTCGTTTAGTTAGATTGTCTATAATGATGACTTGGATAACCAAGGACACATTTTATTAGCAATTGGTGCAGAAATCCACGTAATTCCAAAGGGTTCACAAACTTTTTAAAAAAAAACGTATTCACATGGTGGAGGTTTAGACGCATTAAAAATGCATGCATTTCTGCGACATGGTTTTTAATGTGCTAATTTAATAGGCGAAATGGTTGACTTCAGAGTTTCACTTATAAAAACCTTGTGTTGAAACGACAGGACAAATGCAAACTGTTTCAAAACCATGTTAGTATGCTTATCTCAATGACTTAGAGCAGTGTTTCCCAACTCAATCCTCAGGGACCCCAACAGGTCATGTTTTCAGGATAACCTATGGTAAGAAGACATGAGGCACTGATAATAATTACATCACCTGTGCAATACAGAGGACATCCAGGAAACATGACCTGTTGGGTGCCCTGAGGACTGGGGTTGGGGAAGCACTGATTTAGAGTATGTTCACACGTGTAGAAATTTCTGTAAGTGTCCATTTACAAGAGCTGGTAGAAATCCATGCACATACTGCAGAAATCTTCAGATGGATTTACAGTTTTTTGTTGTGTTTTTATAGTTTCAAATATTTGGTGGGATTTGACTGCCTTCAGCTGGTGTTGCATCTGTGTTGAATCCTCTGGTCGAGGTACCGTTGCAGATCCGGCGCTAAATACCAGCTGAGTGAAAGTGAAAACGTTATAGTCAATGGGGTTCATTTGCTGTTTGGTTCCATCCAAAGACTGAGTCATTTGACCAGTTATGCAATGTTTTCAAAGGTTATAAAGATAGAGAAGGCACTTATTTGTCTGGCATCACCTGATGAGCGTTCTTAAGGCCCATTTACATGCAAAGATTGTCGTTACAACGAATGAGTTAACTGTGTTGCTTACAAATGTTGAGCATTTACACGTTAAGATAATAATCTGAAATCCTCTCCATTTCCCTCGTTGGCTATGTGAACACTGTATATGTAGACGTGTGTTTATGCAAGGAATCTCTGGCCTGCAGGGTTGTAATTGTTGCAAAGAAAAGCCATTGTCTTCCGCTGGCATGAGTAAACAAGTAGACATTGTGCAAACAATCACCCCTCCTCTTAAGTCGTTTAAAAGACTGAACAACTGTCATTTAAACCAAACGAAAAGCGAACGAACTAACAACTATTTTATTGCAAGCTGAAAATCAGCGATAAACTGCAAGCGAACGAATGTTGCACGATGGTTGCATGTAAATGGGCCTATAGATTAGAATTTTATTTTTCCTTCATTATCCTGCCCTGCTCTGTGCTGCACCTTTGCTTTGATACTGCCAGGGATTTGCTGTAGGTGGGATCGCCAATGTGAATGACTGTCTCCATAATTCTTCTTACAGACATTGCTTCTATGTATGCATGTTTATATGTTTGTCTATTACAATTTACATGGTGCTGCTGTAATTCCTATCACTATTGCTCAAGGCGAAGACAGAGGGCCCAGAGCTTGGAGCTGATGAGATGAGGCATGTGAGGGGAAGCCTTGTACTGCATGGAGGGCCAGAGGGTAACCGGGTATACAGGACATCCTACTACAAGTTTAAACAGGAGAATAGTCAAGTGACAGCATGTGAGGCTGACTTACAGAAGTCTCGCCTACATCTAGATTTATTGTACTATGGGGGATGGGGCTCTGTATGTGTATATGTCAATAGCACAGTAAGTATTTATTACACCATTAATTCTTTTAATTTGCTGACTACATTTTTCAGCTTAGAAACCCTAGGTTTGGGTTTTATTAGTCTTGCACACTGCAACCCCATTCTCCTGATAAGTAAAGGTTCAACATTCAGAGCTCCTAGCTATCATACATTTATGGCATACACTTTTAAAAGTAATGGGAATGTAAGGGCCCTCAAATATCTGGGGTCCCTTAGGAGGGAATATGGGGTGCATACTGGAGGAGGACCAGTCCCCTGAACAGCTGGGGAAATGTAGGTGTAGCCACATCCTTGTTCATGGGAACACTCACCGGTAGTGCTAGATCATGACTTGTGGACCCCGGTACCATCATAGAGTCCAGCTGTCACTGGATGTAGGCTGTAGTTTATGGATGCAGTTACTCTGAGGCTGGCTTCTTAACATCATCTAAAGCCTTTGTTATGATGCTCACAACCACTTTTATTAAAGGGGTTGTCTCGCGGCAAACATCAAAATTTTACATTAGCCCATTCCCCCTGTCACCCCCCCTGGCATAAAATAGCATTTTAAAGCGGTTTTTAAACCGCTTGCTACTCACCGATGTGATGAAAGATGAACTTATAAAATTCTTCTCCCAAGATGGCCGCCGGTCCTTTCCCAGGGATGCGCTGCGGTTTTCTCCCATGGTGCGCTGCGGTTTTCTCCCATGGTGCGCCGCGGGTCTTCTCCCATGGTGCACCATGGGCTCTGTGCGTTCCATTGGTGATTCCAGCCTCCTGATTGGCTGGAATCGGCACACGTGACGGGGCGGAGCTACGCGATGACGCGTAGAAGGGGGCAGAGCCAGAACACCGCTCGTGCCCGGACCGTCCAGAAGGGAGAAGACCCTTCTGCGCAAGCGCGTCTAAAAAAGCAAGAAGACCCCGAAATTAGACGGAGCCATGGAGACAGGGACTCCAGCAACGGAGCAGGTAAGTGAATAACTTCTGTATGGCTCATATTTAATGCACGATGTATATTACAAAGTGCATTAATATGGCCATACAGAAGTGTATAACCCCACTTGATTTCGTGAGACAACCCCTTTAACTGAGATTATGCAGTTTGTTCACTGACAAATGGGGACAAAACTTGAACTGTTGTGAATCCAGTATAACCAAGCTGTGTCCAGCCAGTCATCTCAACTTGCAGTCCATCACTTACAGTCCTTCCGGGGCCTGTGACAACATGATTGGTACTGGTGTAGGGTCGTGCGGTCTCCCAGTCGTCTTGGTGGCAGGTGAGTATCTTGTCCTAGATGCAGCTGTCTGATGGCTGAAGGCACTGACCCCCCCCCCCCGCCAACTGTGTAATAGGCGGAAGTCAACTCAGTTGGCCGTTACGGTATCCAACTGGCACAGTGTCTCAGGTTTGTTTCTCTTCCCAAAATGGCTTAAAAAAATGCTCTTTTATAATGAAGTCAGACACTGTGTCTGCCCTCGTGACTGTTACATGCCCCAGGCCCACTGGGTGCTAGAACCAACATAATGACATTTGACAGTTTTATTAAGTGCTTCACTATGACAATGTGACCCTCTGACAAGAACGGGGGAAAGGGACTTTTTGTTTGTATAGCGTCAACGTATTTCACAGTGCTTTCAGGTAATTTATTACCCCCCCCCCCAGCAAGCTGGGTACTCATTTTACCGACCTCGGAAGGATGGAACCTGCGAACCTCTCTTTGAGACCCATACATTCGGTATCGCTTAAAAACCTATCCATCAAAGTAGCCTTACTGGTAGTTATTACAACCCCTGGAGGGATTGGTGAGATATGGGAATTACCCTGTAGAGTCCTACCTAAAGGTGCTTGACAATAGGATAGTCATGAGACACGACTTATTTCTTTTCCTAAAGTGATGTTGGTATTCCACATGGAACAGGGAATAATTCTGCCTTCCTTCTGTCAGGTTTTTAAAATGGCAAAGAGTGGCGCTTGTGCAGCTTAGATGTCAGATGGGCAGTCCTGTCCTATTTACAGGTCTCAGAAACCTTTAAAAAATCATAACTTATTCCTTAAATGTCAGAATAAGGAAAAACCAGCGTCTGAAGATACCATCGCTGGATGGATTAAAACATCAATTTAGGAAGCATATAAAGCCAGAGATCTGCCTTCCGCCGAGGGGTTGAGAGCCCACACTACAAGAGCTCTCGCCTCCTCATGGGCTGAATGTAGTGAAACTCCTAGAGCAGGGGTCCCCAACTCTAGTCCTCAGGGAGCACCAACAGGTCATGTTTTCAGGATATCCTATGGTAAGAACACCTGTGGCAATGTCTGAGGCACCGACAATAATTACATCACCTATGCAATACTGAGGAAATCCTGAAAACCTGACCTGTTGGCGGTCCCTGAGGACTGAAGTTGGGGAACACTGCTCTAGAGAGAAGAGTGTAAAGCTACAATGTGATGTAGCATCCACACATGTTCTAAGCATTATCTCTTGGCTCTCCATTCTGGTAGGGAGCTGGCCTCTGGGCGGAAGGTCCTCCAGGCAGTAGTTCACAAAAAAAAAAACTTGGTGAATCTGGTATTACCTCCATGTGTGCTGTCAGAATGAACGCTATGGTAAAACTGGAATTATTCTTACCGTTAATCCCTTTCCATGAGTCCTTCATGACAGCACATACTTTTCCCACCCTTGTAAATGAAATGTACATTGTGCATGTAAACATAATAGCATGTTGGTTTTTTCAGCAACAATAAAAGACTAGGCCACGCATCTGTTGTGGTGAGTTGAAGTCACTGGAGGTGGATGGTAGAAGGTGGCCCTAAGAACTCTTCTCTTCCTGTTCCAACGAGCTCAGGCGGGGCAACCTCCATGTGTGCTGTCAGGATGGACTCATGGAAAAGGAGTTAACAGAATAATTCCAGTTTTCAACATTGCACGAGGGTACATGTGTTAAGCATGCTTATTCCAGCGCTAAAATCACTGTAGGGAATAGATTAAAACTAATTAGCACAACACATTTCTGACTGTAAAAGATGAAGACAGATGCAGGACTTTTGCATTTAATAATAATAAAGCTCAAAATATAATAAAGCACAACAAAAAATTGAGCTTTACTATCTTACAGAAAATGTTTAAAATGATTGCCTTAAAGGCTATACAAAGATCTACACTGTGTGTGGAAATATGGACAGTGTGTAGCATCTTTTGGGTTACAGGTTGCTTGTATTTGCCTCTTCAGTTTTTTTTTAACATCACAAGGTGCTGCAGGTTATTGGTTGTAGACAGCTGTCTTAAGGTGATCCCACAGGAAGAAATCCAGAGAGATCAAATCTGGGCAACATGGTGGTCAAGGAACTGGGCCATGTTGTCCAATCTAGCAGGTTCCAAACAGCTGTGAGCCACTCACGCCATTTCTTTGGGAATGGGGTGGAGAGCCATTGTGCTGGTACCAAACCCATTGCTGTTGTGCAAGTGGCAAGTCATGAAGTCATTCCTTTACTGTCTTATAGTTTCAGATAACTGTCACTAATCGGGGGGGTGTCATTGAAAACGGGGCAAAATGCTTTTGTTGTCGTGCTTTGTGTGCATCATGGAGCATGTTCTGCCTAGTGGTTTGCATTTTGATGGTTACAAACTCGATTCCAGTTAAACAAAGCTTCATTAGTCCATAAGATGTGCTGAAGAGTGGTGGTTCATCATGTTGCACCAGCTAGCCTGTGGTTTTGGCATGCTCCACACAGTGTTGCGCTGAAAAGAATGTTGAAAGAAAAATGTTTAGTGTGCCTGCTGAAGGAGAGGAATGGAAGCATGTGACTCAAAGAAGCAGGAGGATCAGGAGTCAGCCAGCACCCATACTGCTCTGAAACCGGTACAGCGAAGAACAGTCTAGTAAACACCCAGAATCCTCTTGGACGGAGAAAAAGAAGTATTGTGAAGAAGAAAAGGAGAGTGCTGTTTGTGGGGGATTACCTATTGAGAGGAATAGAGACCAGTCTGCAGACCTGACACCTCACGAGAGGTGTGCTGTTTTCCAGGTGCATAAAAAAAGATCTGATGGGCTATCAAGACTGTTCAGTCCTACAGAACACCACCCATTCCTACCAATGCATGTAGGGACAAATGACACTGCAGATAGTCGCAAAGTCCTTTTTTGCTAAGACTTTGAAGACCTCGGAAAGAAGGTGAAAGAACTAGGAGCATAGGTGGTCTTCCCATTCATGCTCCCAGTGGATGGCCATGGAATAAGGAGATGGAACAGGATTCTAGAGGTGAACTGGCTATGTCAATAGTGCCGTAAGCAAAGATTTGGATTTCTAGACCATGGAGTGAATTTCCTATATGATAGACTGCTTGCTAGAGATGGGTTGCACCTTACAAAAACAGGTAAGCATATCTTTGGTGGGCTTTTTGCTGCACTCATTAGGTTAAAGCTAACAATATGGGTAGGGAAGTGAAAGGCCAGGTAAAAATATGCAGCTAATTAATACATTTGAGAACCTTGCTATTAGAAGTGGAAAGAAAGAACAAAGACAAAAAATTCTGAAGGAAAATCGAGCAAGAGACACCGATCACAAACTAAAATGGTTTTATACAAATGCACGTAGAAAACAAACAAGGGGAATTGGAGCTCCTAACACAGGAAGAGAACTATGATGTCATAGGCCTCGTGGAAACTTGGTAGGATGATGCACTAGATTGGAATACAAGGCTTGACGGATACAACTTATAAATAAGACACAAACCTAAAAGAAGCAGAAACATTGCGTTGTATGTTAGGAAAACCTACATCTCCGCAGAGAACATAGTTCTGGAAAAAAAACTGGGTAAGAATACAAGGAGAGCACAGAAAGGACACCATTGTAGGCATTTACTGTAGACCACCTGGACAAGCAGAAGATATTGATGAACTCATACTTCATCAGATGGCCAAGCTCTGAAAAAAGCATGACATACTTAAAATCTCCCATGATCACTATCCAGACTTTGGTTGGGAATCTCTCAGGTTAAAGTAATTGATCCAACAAATTATCTGCTCTTGCTGACAACTTTATCTTCCAAAAGGTAGGAGAGAAAACAAGGGGATCTACTATCTTGGACCTAATTCTTACCAACAGGGAAGAAATGTTTGAGGAAGTACGGATAGCTGGGACAAATGTCCAAGAGGGTTCGGAAATATTGCGAAATGGGACTCTACAAGCACAAAGAAGAAAGATGGGAAAGCATTTAAAGAGACCAGGATGGATGAACACAGAACTTAAACACATGCTAAAAACAAAGAAAAATGTTTTATCAAGTGGAAAGAGGGGAGAGGTGTAATATCAAAAGCAGAATTTAATACGGTCTGCAGAAATTGAAGGGCAAGTGTCAAAAGCTAATAATGAATTGCGGCTTACAACAGAGGTTAAAGGCAATGAAAGGATTTGAGGGTGGGGGGAGAATATATATCAAAAGCAAAAGAAAAATCAAAGTTGCTGTAGGATGTTTACAGGATGAAAATGGTGAATAAGTTAAAAATGATCAGGCCAAACTTTTAAACTTCTATTTTGTATCGGTTTTCTCTCAAAGTAGATGAACATCAACTAATCTTCCCAGTGCTATTGGGGGAATAAAAGAATGCAGGCTATCTATAAACAGAGATGGTGAGGGAATTGAATTTATCTCTCCAAGTCCAGATAAATTACATCCTAGGATACAAACGGAAGCAGCAGAGGTAATTGCTGAACCACTTACCAGAATCTTTGAAAATTCCTGGAGAACAGAAGTCCCGGAAGATTAAAAAAGATTAAAAAAGGGAAAATGTCCCTATCTTCAAAAAAGGGAAGAAGGTGGATCCAGGAAACTACAGGCCTGTGAGCCTGACTTTTATACCAGGAAAGATCTTTGAACAAATTATTAAAAAGCATGTATGCAAGTAATTGGATGAGAATTCACTGAGTGGCTGCTGGCGCTCCATTAGCAAATTACAGCGCTCGCTTTGCTGGAGGCGAGGGTATTCAAAGCCTGGTCACCAGCAAAGCTGAAATGGCAGACGGAGAGGACTCTGAAGTTTGCCGCAGCGCTGCCGGGGACCAGGTGAGTATAACGGCGGTCCCCTCTAAAAATAAGACACACTGCCTCTTTTCGGGAAAAAAATAATATAACTGTTATTTTCGGGGAAACACGGTAATACTTTTTATATAGTGTAATGTATTTACTCTTGGATAAAGAGAGAAAATTGCCAATAAAATCATCATTACAGATTATTTTTAGGTGCTTCTGGATTCCAAGGAATCCATAATGCTCTTTTCCACCCAAAATAAATAAGTTGGGCAGGATGCGGGTGGCAGGGAAATTGGATTGAAAAGGGTTAATACTCTGCAAAGATCCATCAGAACTTGGTGACCGGCGATTGTTGATGGCAGTTTTCGCAGTCCAGATTGTTTGCAAGTAAATGGCGTTGTTTTATGAACTCAATAACAACTGTGGTATTTATACCCGCTGTAATTGGCTGGAGTGGCTTCTTAAGTGAATTGCGATCCATTTAAATTTGAAATTATGTTAATCTTTTGTTGCCCATAGCAACCAAAGGACATTCTTACTAGAAAACTGCTTGATAAATCTCCCAATATTCACTTGATCGGCCCTTATTTCTTTACTATGGCCATAATTTTTGTGTTGCAAAAGTGGCACCAAAGGGGCATAGACTCGGTGCATTTTGAACTGAAAACAAAATCTGCAGATTTTATCAGCTTGAAATTTGCAGTATTGTCTGTGGATTTACATGAAGACCCAACCCACTTCTTTAAACAACGGAATCAAGCAATGGTATGCAAGAACATTCGCATAGTAATTATGAAATGCATCAATTTACATATTGATCACGCAGGATCATTCACATGGAGAATAACATCTCACTTTGACGAGCATCAACGATAATTCTTACAGTATATTCCTGTCAAACTTTTTTGTTTCTTTACTTCATTCCTACATTCTTTTTTTGGGTGGGGAGGGGAGCTGGAACAGTAGCATCTTGTCCTCTTTATCATGAGGTAGTTTCAGAACACTCTTGACTCATAATGCACTTGACCCACTCCTGGGGTTCGTTGACAGGGGATGGGGTGGATATGGAAATGAAAGGGTTGGAGGGAGTGTAAGTGAAGTGCATACATCTACTTGATGAGATGGACCAGGAGCCATTTTGCCTTGTGGTTGGGGTCCTCTGTCCCTTGCTTGCTCACCGCTAGGCTGCCCAGTGTTCCACTCAATTCCTCCACTAGGTACCATTCTGTAGATCTAAAAGGAGCTACTATAGCGGATATTTCCGCTTCTGAGAAGTGGAAAGTGAGAAATCCCTACCATTTTTAAGTGTTTGTTTTTTTGTTTTTTTTTTTTCCCCGCCCCTTTCCTTGTGCCTCTCTACTTCTATTCTTTCCATGGTCATTATGTGAGTAAGATGGGCCACCACTTCTGCTACCCCGGGGAGCATCTGTGAGAGCCAGTGTTTCAGGATTGTACATTTGGCAGCTAGGAGGAATACATGCACAAGTGGTAGGATGGATTGTCATTCCGTCATGTCTGTTGCGGTACAACATGGAAAAGTAGGGAGAGCCTGTTTACACATTTTTATCTTCCGTTTTAGTTTGGATGTTTTGTATTTATAGATTCCCATAATAGGTTTATTTGTGTGTATGACCATATACTATGCTCAAAGTCTGGCAAGAAGGCCACATTTTGGGCACTTTACCAGTTGGTCAGGATTTGTTGCCATGGCTGGGATGTTAAAACCATAAATGACTGCATCTTTTCGAAGGACTCTCTCCATGCCTCGCTCTATACATGTTTTGCGTATCGTATTTCAGCTTCGGAGAAGCTTGGTCTCTTAAGTCATCGCATTGTATGCCTTTTTTCCGATTGTGTAAGCAATTTGTCTACCTGGCTCAATAAATTTGCCTCTAATGGTTTTCTGTATTCTTGATAGGGATGGTTTCGGATACGACTGCTAAATGAAGGTGTCAAGATTGGGGACAGCCAATTCTTTTGCTAGATTTGTCAACCTGCTTTTACTGAAGGAAAGGGCCTGTAACAATTGTGTGGGAGGTAGGTGGAATTGATGCTGAAGTTCTGGTTGGGTGAGCCATTTTTGCTCTTTCATTCATGAAGTGGGTGGCTAGATTTGAGCCATTTATGTGCCACATCTTGTATATCTTGTCTTGTCCCCTGCTAAAGTTGGGGTGGCCTATCAGAAGCCTATTGTTAGATATGAGGAAGGGGAGGCCGTAGGACTTTCTCAATTCCCTCCTAGTGATTATGGTGTCTTAGTAGCTGGGATTTCTTTGTCTGCTGGGAGGGTTTCATAAGCTGTATGCAGGCAAGCAACTTAGTCCTAGGGTACTGCTAGGTTAGATTTAAGTTCTCTGCAGGAGTACGCGTCTGTCTTCTTGATCCGATTTATGATGTGGCGGGTTAGGCAAGCTATGTTGTAGCTTCTTATATTTGGAAAGTTGATTCCTCCCTCCCCTTTGTTTAGCATCAGCTTTTTGAGTGAGATGCAGGGTTTTCTGCCTACCCAAATAAGTTTTTAGTGAATTCCGAGTATAAGCGGGTCACGTCTTTGTGTTTAAGCAGTAAGGGGATCTTCTGCATTGGATATAATATTTTGAGAAGCTCATTTTTTTGAGGTTACATCTTCCCAATGGGGTTAGTGGCAAATGTAGCCATTGCTTTAGTTCTTTCTTTATCCTATCAAATAGAGCTGGATAGTTTAGCGTGTAGATAGCTTGGTGTCTTTCCTATTTTGATGCCAAAATATGCGATAAAGGGTTTTGCTGTGGTGGTCGGCCCTCCCAGTGACGTCCATAATGTAGTAGGACAAAGCGAGCCTAGTTCTGGCATCTCACTTTTCAGGGGTTCTAGTTCATAGCCCGAGAAACCCCCGTATTTGGTTATCATTTTTAATAGTGCTTTCAGATGCATTTCTGGGTATTTCAGAAACAGTAGGATGTCTTCTGCGGAGAGGGTAAGCTTCAATTTGTGGGAGCCCATATTTATGCCCTTATACGTATCTGACTCAATCAGTCTTTTGACTGGTGGCTCTATTGCCAAGTCGAATAGTAGGGGTGATAGCGGGCAACCCTGTCTTGTGCCCTTGTGGCGTTCAAATGGGGTTGACAGCCTGGCATGTGTATTCTGGCTCTGCGGTATAGGCTGTCAATGTAAGTTCTAAAGGCTACTTCAATGTTCATTTTGTTTAGCACCAAGTTCAGCCAGTCCCAGCTTACGTTATCAAATGCTCTTTCTGCATCCAATGCTAATAGAATTGGGCTGTGCTGCTTAGATTGGGGCGCCTTCGCAGTGAAGGGTTTGGCTTTTTTCAAAACTCCTACTTCCCGTGGAATTCATAGCCCATCCGCAATTCAATTGCGGATGGGCCACGGACTGGACTGCTTCCTTTGACTTGAATGGAAGCCGTCCATGCTTGAACTGCACTGAAATGGAGCATGTTGCGATTTTATTTTCTGGAACAAAGGGTCCGCAAAACAAATCTGCATGCTTTAATTCATGTGGGGACACCCATGCTTCCCTATGAGCGCCTTGATTTGCGGCTCTTTGCAGATTATGCAAATCAGATCTGCCCATGGACATTGCGCCTTAAGGCACATTAAGACATAACTATTATGGCTCAAAAACCGTCTTTTGAGCAATAATCATAAATGCACTTACATCGTGCAGTTTTCATTATCCCGTTGCTCATCGTCCTCTTCCAGTGTGCTGAAAGACAATGATCAGCCTTAATAGGGATTCACAGGGGGATACAGCTGATACTATTGTTTCAGCTGTATCCCCTCCCTGATTACAGGGATACCGCAACGCCCGTGGAGAGGCAGCCTAAAATGAATATTACCTGTCAGGATGTAAGAACCTCCATGTATCACTTAGGTCTGGTATTGGTGTGACAGCTTTCAGAATTCTGTTCCTGTTGTGTACTAGTTGTGATATTGCCCTTCGGTCTTCTAGCGCATTCATGACTGTTCATGTCTCCACAGACCACTTTTTGGTCCACAGGATCATTGTGGAGTAGTTGTTCTATTTGTTTGAAGAAAAGTTTATTCTCTCTGCTTAAATGTTGTATATGCTGTACTTGCTTCCCTCATGCTCTAGAAGCACTTGGCACCATCTTCCTTCCTTGTCATTGTTTGTAATCTGGGCTCACTGGAAGGATTTGTTAATTAGGATAATGACCGCTGCTTTCCCATTCACAGCTGATGATCTGACTAGTGTGCCCACCCACAATATTTTAAGGCGATGAAATTCTTTCTCTATCAGGTGTCTCTTGTAGCAAAACTAGGTCAGGTCAGAATTTTGTGAGATGGCACAGCACCATGTTCCTCTTGTGGGGAGAGCCCAGGTTCCACGACATGATATGCTTGTGGGTTTGTTGGTTATGTAGGTTGTTACTGTACTACCCCTATTCTGTTTAAAAGATTTTCTGGTTTGGGTGTGGGGGAAAGGAAAGGTGGAATGGGCAGGGGAGGGTTGTGAAGGGGAAGGGGGTTTGGAGGCCCACCTGGGCTGTTTCCAGGTGTATCGCTTTAATGTTTCCCGCTACTGTGTTCTCAGTAAAACAATATAACATTCTAGATAATTGTCTAAAGACCCATTTAGACAGGACGAATGTCGGGCAAACGATGCTCGACACTCGTCCGTGTCTAGCAGGGGGCGGGGCAGTGCAGGAGCTTTCTCTCCTCTCGCTCCCCCACCCCATTTCCATTGAGATAACACAGCGACTGTATGCTCATCCTTAATGCTGCATAAAAGATGAGCGATGAAGCTGGGGTGGTGAAGATGGGGGTGAAGGTGATGCTTGCTGTTGGCTTCTATGAGGTTTAGCCTGTCGCACCTGGTAGGTTTGTCAGTCCACTTGTCCCTCTTTCGTGTTGTTCGAGGTGAAAAGTCACCTTGTCTCGTCGCGGTATTCCCCTAGGTCGTTTCTGCTGATTCTGGCGTTTTGAAGGTTCTGTAGGTGCCAGTTTTCTTGATAACTTTGAGGATCGCGGAGTACTGTAGCTAGAAGCGGATTTTCTTTCTGTACAGTGTGGTGCAGACGTTGTTGAATGTGCGCCTTTGATTTGCCACTCTTACCAAGGACTCTTCAAACAGCAATATCTTGTGGTTTCTGACACTGATTGGATGGCTTCTGGTTCTGAATGCCCTCATCAGAGCTGTTTTGTTGTTGAACTCTAAGAGGCGCATAATTAGTTGGCATGGTCTTTGTCGCGTTGGTCTTGTCTTTTGAGACCCTCTGGTAGTTGGTGGTTTCAGGCCTACACGTGGACCCTTTCTATTCAGCAGTAGTATCAAAGGCCCAGGGAGTTCTTTTTCGCAAACTTGGAAGACCTCTTGGCAGATTGATTCAGGCAGACCCAGATTCTTGCGCCTTGATCGGTTCTCCAGATCATCGTTTTTTTTGTCTGCCATGCTCTGGATAGTGATAGATTGTTCCCGCACCGATTTTCCATCTCTCTGTGCTATTGTTGCAATAATTGCTCCAATTCGTTTGTTCATTTAGAGTTGGACGCAAGTTCGGCAAAGATTTGAGTGTGAGAGGCTTGCAGGGCTTATTCTATCTTTTCTTTGCAAGTCAGACGTTATGCGCGCTGCCACTTCTGCTGCAATTTGGTGTATATCTAGGCCTAGAGGAAGGTTTGGGGTCTCCTTCTCTGTTGCATGGTGCTCAGTTTGTTTGCTTGTGCCCGGTATATATATTTATTTTTTTTTCTGGACTGTTGGGGTGTTTGTCGTCTTTGGAGTCACTGACATTTTGGGCATGGTCTTGGCGCTTGTGCCTCTCTTTTTGGTTGTTTGCTTTTGGGCATTTCTTTGTACGTATCTTTCCATGCAAAGTTTTCTTTGAGCTTGGCTTTTTTGTATAGTCGGAGACAGTGGGATAGGCTCCTGTGACGGGTTTCGATTTGCTTTTATGGTCTCATTTGGTCTCATTGCTTGATCTTTCTCAGGTGTCTATTTTCTTTTGGTGTCAGCCGTTTTGCTTGTGCTTTGATTTTGTTTCAGTGTTTAACTTTGTGGGTTGGTGGTCTTGTCTGTGTGGTTGGTGTTGCTGTGTTCCTCAGCTGCGGTCAGGGCTACAACTGAGACTACTGTCTCTTAATAGTTAACGGGTTATCGGTGGTGGTGTTCTCTGCTTTCCCTGCTGTGGTTCAGGCTCTATCTTGGCGAGTGGGGTGACTTCTGTTGACTATCTCTTATCTGAAGCCGGGCAGCAGCTGAGCTTCATATAGCTGCTTTTCATCATGTTAATGCCGGGTCCGGAAGTCTCAGGCCATTTTGTAGTCTTTCTGCTTAGCCTCGGCACGTGTTTCTTGGGTATTTTGGGGGAGGCACATATAAAGGGGGGCGGTGGACTTGACAAGCTATCTCAGTCCTTTTATGCAAGTCCCCAGCTTCCAGGTTATATTGTGGTCACACTCTTACATGCTTCTCTTATCTTGATGGAAGTTTTTGCTGCGGTAGTGTTTGTCAGGGTGTTTTTGTTGTGCTTTTCCCCTTTCCATGGGTCAGGGGGGGCACCTAGGGCTGATGGCTGCTGCCTTGGTGGGCTGCGGGTCCCTCTCCTGAAAGCTCCTTTTTAAAAGTGCCTCGTAAAATGGGCTCAGGTTGCTCACTCCCCTTCTTGCAGCTGTTTGCATGGACAATGGGATTTCCCCTTTAAGTAGTTGGATGGGTGGGTGGCCTCTTCCTTTCTTTCTGCAGCTGGGTGGATGGATGGACTGTTCCCTTCAGCAACTGGATAGATGGGTGGACAGCCTGCCCTTTTCTGCTGCTGAATGGATGTCCTGCACCTTTCTGCATCTCTCCACCGGTCTTGTGGGGTGCTGCGGTGACCCTGTTGGGCCGTTGGCCAGCTTTTGATGCTCCTGGTCCATTAGGCTGCAGCACAGGCTGGCCTAAAAATTTAGCCCGTGGCTCCGGAGGCTTCAATAGGCCACACTGGGACTGAGGCTCCTGCAGTCTCCGATCAGGCTGAGAGGCCCTGTTTTCTACTTTTTTTGGTGCCTGGAGGCTGGCGGAGGTGTCGTGGGGATCCCAGTTGCTGAGGGATCATGGATGGCTGACAGTTTTGTGCCCTTGTTGGCGGAACTGTCTCAACATCCATTTTTTCATGTCCTTATGTTTTGGCTTGTGAGACAAAAAAAAAAACAAAAAAAACTTTTGTGCAAATATGGAGTACTCAGTGATTTGCAACAATTTTCGGCACAGTTACTGCAAGCTGGCCTAGCTGCTAAATAAATTTGGGCCGTTATTTTTGTTTACCCAGACTCTTTGCAAAGTTTCATATTTTAATTCTAAAAATCTGAGTAATGAGCGACAAATCATTACACTTTTCACATTATTTCAATTATCGTTCACTTTTGCTTGTTTGAATGTTTTTGTTTTTTTTTTTTGTTTGGTTTTTAACTCTCTAATAGTTTCCTCTGGATTAACATGGGCGATGCACTGCAGGGGAAAAATTGCGACATGTCTTAGCTTTGGGCGTGCCCTCGCATCACATCTCCCATTGTTTTCAATGAGGCCGGCAGCAGCATCACACCACGTGCTTGGAAACGATGGGAGAAACTCTGCAATCCCCCACAGCGTCTGTCAGCCGCGCTGGAGAATAGCTACTTCCCTGAACTTTTTTTTTATATAAAAATGCCTCACAGCTGCGGGAAAATCGCATGTTGGCGAGCGCGATATTTGCCCAATATTGCGCTCTCCTGTGTAATGTTGGCCTTCGCCAATTTATTTGCATTTTGCACAGAGAAATAAGTTTTTGATCCCCTACCAACCATTAAGAGTTCTGGCTCCTCCAGACCAGTTAGACGCTCCTAATCAACTTGTTACCTGCATTAAAAACAGCTGACTTAAATGGTCACCTGTATAAAAGACTTCTGTCCACAGACTCAATCAGTCAGACTCTAACCTCTACAACATGGGCAAGACCAAAGAATTTTCTAAGGATGTCAGGGACAAGATTATAGACCTGCACAAGGCTGGAATGGGTTACAGAACCGTAAGTAAAACGCTGGGTGAGATTGAGACAACTGTTGGTGCAATAGTAAGAAAATGGAAGACCTACAAAATGACTGTCAATCGGCATCGATCTGGGGCTCCATACAAAATCTCACCTCGTGGGGTATCCTTGATCATGACGAAGGTGAGAGATCAGCCTAAAACTACACGGGGAAAACTTGTTAATGATCTCGAGGCAGCTGGGACTACAGTGACCAAGAAATGGGTCGGGGCTGGGTCTTCCAGCACGACAATGACCCAAAACATACAGCCAAGGCAACAAAAGGAGTGGCTCGAAAAGAAGCACATTAAGGTCATGGAGTGGCTTAGCCAGTCTCCAGGCCTTAATTCCATAGAAAACATATGGAGGGAGTTGAAGATCAGAGTTGCCAAGCGACAGCCTCGAAATCTTAATGATTTAGAAATAATCTTAAAAATTCCTTCTGGCGTGTGCGCAAACCTCATCATCCGCTACAAAAAACGCCTGACTGCTGTGCTTGGCAACAAGGATTTTGCCACCAAGTATTAAGTCTTGTTTGCCAGAGGGATCAAATACTTATTTTTCAGTGCAAAATGCAAATAAATATATATAATTTAGACAGTGATTTTTCTGGATTTTTTTTTTCTCCCGGATATTCTATCTCTCACTGTTAAAATTAACCTACCCAAAAAATTATAGACTGTTTGTCTTCAACAATGGGCTAACTTACAGAATCCGCAAGGGATCAAATACTTCTTTTCTTCATATATGACTCATTTTTTTAAAGGGATAAATCTACTGTATTAAAATGAGGCTTTTCATCACCATTATAATAAAATAATCAAGCTTTTTAGATCACAAAATATATTTATTGGAATATCATTTTAGAACACAACTTTTACTAAATTGTAAATAATGTGTTTAGTAAGTGTGGAAAGTTTTGAACAGAAGCCTAGTTAACATTTGTGCAGTCTATGAATTTGTTCTCAAATACTATTGTCTCCATCTGATTCTCCTTCATAGATGACCTGAAATCTGACCTGATTATTTTAAGTCTAGAGAACAACTTTTCTACACTAAGGTTGGTGGCAAAGTGGTAACCACCAGGGCAACATCTCTGGCATTTACAGGGTATAGAGGAATATCCTCATGCGCAGTTAGTTTTGTTGAATGATCAAACCATTCTAATTCTGAGTGCTAGTGATCGATTTTGTTGAAATTTGATCAATTTGTTTTCTATGGAAAAGGAGTCCTTCTCTGTGACAACGCTTTGCCTGGTCCGCGTGGTCAAAATTTTTTTCTAAATCAAATTCCTCATCTGTTAATGATCCTAGTTATCAATATGTTGATGAATAGAACATATGGTATATTTATTGGGCACTACAAAACTTTCCGATTGAAAGGAAATATGCAACAAATTCTTCATTGAAGTATAT
Source organism: Eleutherodactylus coqui (assembly GCF_035609145.1). NCBI lineage: Eukaryota > Metazoa > Chordata > Amphibia > Anura > Eleutherodactylidae > Eleutherodactylus > Eleutherodactylus coqui. Next base: position 161,614,654 of record NC_089837.1, on the reverse strand, counting down.
ATACTTTTTAAAGATTTTTCTAAGTACATTTCTACTGACTCTAAATTCACAGACCCTGCTATTAGTGCATACAAATCTTTGAGCCCTATCCTACCACCTGGGACCTTTTTGTATAGACAAGAATTTCGTTCAGGTGGACTTTGACCTGTTCTTGTCTTATAGGACAACCATTCATGTCAATGGCCATCATGTAATACGTTTTCCGCTGTAGCGGAGCTGCTTGCCTGGTTGTGGCTCTTCCTGCTAATAGCGGTTTGCCCTGACTGCAGCATTCTGAAAGATTGCGTTCATAAAACATACAACTACTTTTAACTTTCACAGCCAAGCAAAGTTTCACAAAAAATGGTCTGGTTTTGGCTTTGACCTCATTGCCTCTTCATAACGGCATGGAGTCTAACCACACTGGTCTAGTTAGGGAGTGCCTTGACTTAAAAACATTAAAACAAAAAAAAATCCTAAAATGAGACTCCTGGGATAAAAGAGAAAAAAATTCCCCAATGTAAAAAATCTTGTAGGAAACCACATTCTACTTGTTACACTGTGTATGTAATCGGGACCTTCGGTTCAGGGGAAAAGGCATTCATTAACTAAAGCAAGTAGACTCACAATAGTACAAGGATTTAAGGGGTGGGGGGGCGGGGGGGTGAGTAATTGAGGGGAAAAAAAAAATCTGTTCTGCACATATCTGATGGCGAGCCGTCTGCAGTACACAAAATAGTTATGTACGGACGCTGGCCAAGCACGGGGTTTGATTCCACTGCGGGTTCTCGCATGCGTAATCCGACCCATTCGTGTGCAGGTGGCCTAATGCGGTGCCTATTGTACTAATTACAGTGTTGTATCAGCTGTGTAGATCTGTGCAGTAGTTTTGGAGAAACTTGCATTTTATTAGTAGTAGTCAGACACAGGACTAGTCCTGTATATTCATGATCTGCAGCCTAGCCACGCCCACCCCGCCCTCCAGCCAATCATTAGCAGCTCTCTATATGCACCGTTATAGGCAGACTGCATTCAATCATTGGCTGAGGTGGTGGTGGTGGCGGGTGGTTAGCCTGCAGCTCATGAATATCCAGGAGTACTTCAAGTAGTCCTCTATGCATGTGCTGCCACTGATAAAAGGCAAGGTTCTTACTGCACAGATCACCCAGCAGACATATCCCTGTAATCAGTATGACTGTCGCTACCTTGTGCCGCCCTCAGAGTGGAGCAAAAAGATAGTGACTGTCTCCTAGGTTCTTTCCTCTTCACATGGGCTGTTTGTCCCAGACAAGAACAGCACATGGTGCATGCAGGTCAGACATCGCACGGGCAGGTGTCCGTTTTCTGTCCGATGCATGTTGTGCCGGTCTGAGTAAGCTGTAGCCTAGATACTGATGAAGTGCTATTTGAAACTTGGCTCATCATAAGACTGCAAAACCCTTCTTTAAATGCAAGTCAGGAGAGGTCGTGCAAGTGTGGCTTGCGAATAACTTGCTAACTCGTTAACATAACTCCATACTTAACCCATTCAGTAATTATACTAAGTCCCTGTATAATGTATCTGCCTGTGACGTTTTAGGCCAGGTAGTGGATCCCACTCCACACTCTCACGTCCATATGCAATAGTGTATAAATGCTTAGAACTTCTCCAATCTACATTTTTTTTTTTTTTAAATATAGCTTTCATCAAAGGTGCATCAGGAAAATTCACCCGACCACTCGTAAAATTTGTGTATATAAATTCATCCACAGGCTAATGATTAAAGGCCTGAGAGGTAGTCTGAACACAATGCCAGCAGCAGCGTCTCAGGGGGCCCTTCCACTTCCTTGGGTATAAGGACTTTGTGAATGCTCAGGTGAATATTCCTGATGTCCCTTTTGATGAAACCTATGTAAAAAGGTATTGAAAAGTTCCATGTGCTTTGTGTTGTAGCCATATTGGTATACACTGATCAGTCCTAACACTAAAATCACCTGCTTAATATTATGTAGGTTCCCCCTTGTGCCAACAAAACAACAATGATCTGTTAAGAAATGGACTCCACAAGATGTCTGAAGGTGTCTTGTGGTATCTAGTACAAGGATGTTAGCAGCATTTCCTTTTAAGTCCTGTAAGTTGGGGTAGGTCCTTCATAAATTCGACTTGGTTTTTCCCAACGTCTTGGAAATTCCTAGGCTGTCATCACCTTGAATGGTTTTGTTGATCAAACCTTTCAACAATGTTGAGGTAGGTGGTACGTGTCAAAGTATCATTTATATGCCAAGACTCAAAGTTTCTCACCAGAGCATCACACTATCTCTGCCAGCTGGAATTTCTGGTGCCTCCTCTCTTTTTGGTAAGCAACTTACTTGGCCATCCCTATGATGTTTCATCAGAGCAGGTCACCTTCTCCAATCCTTCAGCTCTGACGCTCATGTGTCCTTTGTCTGTACTTTCGGCAATGAACAGAAGTCTGCATGGGCGCCTTGACAGGTCTGTGGATATGCAGCCAGCTCTTATACACTGTGTGTTCAGAGACCATTCTATCATAGCTGATATTAACATTTTCAGCAATTAGTGCCCCTCCAACTCTTCTGTAGGAACAACGAGATGTGCTAGCCTTTTTACGCCATGTTCATCAATGACCCTTGGGCATGCGTGACCCTGTCACTAGTTTGGTGGTAGTCCTTCCTTGGCCCACTTTTGGTGTGAACGAAGCATTGCATACTGCGACTCACCCACAAGACCTGCCTTTTTGGAAATTCTCTAATCCAGTTGGCTATGTATATCCCAATTTGGCACTTGCCAAAGTTCACGTACAGAAACGTCTCTAAACTGTAATGCGTTTGTGCATTTATAGCATAGGTTATAAACTTGAAATATTGATGCTTCATTTTCAGGTTTGGATGTACTAAAGATTTATTTCTTCCCTTTTGCTTTTGATATGTTACTACAGGTGGTGACAGAAGAGGATTTTCCAGGATAAGAAACAAGTCCGAGTGTGCCAGCTCACCCCCAAGTGTTGATAGGAGGCGACAGATTTCAGAGTCTCACGGTGAGAGCATGTTCAACACACAAACCATAGTGAGCCCGCTACAGACTGGCACAGCGAGAGGTACGTACAGACATTATTTCAGTTGTTGATTTTGGTTAAATTGCTGAAAATATTATGGTGATAAAGCTCTGCCAATATGAAAGTTAAAAGGATTGCTTCATAAATGCCACCCTTTGTATGAGCCCTATTGGCTAGAATAGAGCTGTTAAATATTAGTTATAGAATATGCTACTTTACTTTTAAATGTATCAGTCTTTAACAATTCGATCCTCCTGTATTGAGAAACAACTAAAGTGAAACATAAGACCAGTTTTTTTTTTTTTTTTTTTCCCAGTCTGCATCAGTTGCAATCCCTTACCATTTCCCTGCCGAGGAAGTATCTAGTTTCTGAGGAGGGATAAATTGGTAGGTGTCAGTACAGCAGGTGTGTGCCTGGTGGCAGCTGAAATAAATGGGAGTCAATTGACAGTAGTGTTAGAGTATTATAGTATTGAGCAGTCCCCTTCCCCCAGAGACACGAGTGCATGTAGAGCTGTATATAGTGTATAGTCTTGCTATTCTGTCTTATCTGTTCCTCCAGCAGTACAGAAGATCTATCCACTCTCACCCTCTAATTCTGGAGACAACTCTGCTCATGTTGTCCCAGTCTATGCAGCAAAGCATGATACTCAGAAAATGGGAAGCTGCTGCCTTTTTGGGCATGATCTAGTGGCGAGTGCAAAAAGTGACATATTTCAAGTTTTTTATTTTAATGTGCAAAGTGTAAAATAAAAACCTGGTTTGCATTCCATTTTTTTGATAAATTCCCTATACAATATACACTAGTGTGCCAAAAGCCATGAGAGAGGAACTAATATTGTATAGGACCCCCTCTAGCCTAGTGATGTGCAGCAACTCAACGTGGCATCGATTCCATGAGTGGATGGAAGACATCGGGAGGGATGTTGAGTTGTGCTGTCTGGATAGCCACACACAGCTCTGTGATGTTTGTAGGTGCAAATGAAATCTTGGGTGCAAATGAATTTCTCCGCCACATCTCATAAATGTGGCGAACATACAGGCCACACCATTCATAAGAACTCTCCAGAATACTCCTTGAACCAATTTTGGACAGTTTGGACCCAATGGCACAGCGTGTTATTCTGCTGTAATATCCCATCATTGTGGGTACATGAAGGGTATATGAAGTTCATAAAGGACTGCAAATAGTCACCAAGCAGTGTAACCAAGCGAGCATCAGCCAATGGTGTGTTTAGTCGGATCTTTGGCCCCAACCTATGCCATGAGAACAAAAGCAATACCAGTAGGGAACCACAACCAACCTGAATAGTGCCTTGTTGACAACTGTCCATGGCTTTGTGGGGTTTGCACCACACAAATGCCACTATATCTGCCTGAATATTTGGTATAGTGAAAGATCAGACCACACCACATGTTGCTAGTTCTTTACGGTCCAGTTGGCAAGCTCACAAGTCCAGGTGAGGCACTGTGCCCGCTGTTGGGTTGTTAACAGAGGCACTTTGTTGGGTTTTCTGCTTCCCTATGCCATGAAAGCTAAAGATTGCTGCATTGACCTGCCCGGTATACATGTGAAGCCTATGTTGGATGTGATTTCTGTGAGTCTCTTGTCCATTTACATGGACATGTCTAGCCAGACGTTCCTAGTCATTATCATTAAGCACTTGTACGTGGGCATTGTGCTGTCCACTGTGGGTGGTAATGCCTTCTATGACATATTCCCGGTACACACGCGATACTGTGTATAGAGGAATGCTGGTACAACTTCGGAAATGGAATGGCTTCTACATCTGGCACCCCATATCATGCCTCATTTGAACTCAATAATTCAAGTGACCTTGCCATGAGCACAGTGGCCAGTGTTCAACCTCGCTCACAAGAGAACATCCCACAGCTTAAGTCCCATTTACACACACACAGATATTCTTTCAAAAGATTGAAAGATCAGTGATTGTTTTGCATAAAGTACTAATAGGCACTAATTGCTATTAATACTTTATCAGCTTCATTTGCATGCAAATGAGCTTCTGGAAGCTATGGTGGAACTCAGCAGGAGGCCTTAGCTCTGTAATTGGCTCCATTGTTCAGCCACAGGCTGCCAAGAGAGAAAATAATGTAATCTCTAGCTCCCCCGTTGAGAATTCAGCACCATGGACAGCAGACACAGAGTGCAGTCCTGCTTATCAGCTGTTTTGCCAGGTGGCTGACAGTTTAGAAAAAGCAATTAGCTGTAATCGGCTTTCCTCACTCTCCTCAGGCAGAACACAGTGTGTGTGGTCCAGCTTATTAGCTGTTCTGTTGAACGATGGTTTTCAAGCAGAACTGAAAACAGTAAAGATGGGCCCATTTAGACACGATTATCGCTCAAAAGATGGCTTTTGAGTGATAATCGTTGTCTAAATGGGCCTTTATACTGGTATGGGCATTCCCAAGCCGTTACCTAAGGTAATGCCGCTTCATAATCAATTTGCATACTGCTATCCCACGACTTCTGATATGTCAGTGTATTACAAAGTGGCATATTATGTTCTCTAGCTTTTTGTCCCAACTTGTCTTAAGATGAACGTTTTGCATTCCATAGCGATATAGCATCATCTTCCTAATTGTCATCAGATTGTGGCATTACTGCTACTTCCCAGAGGAGGGGAAAGTGTCAAGGGACCTTCTGACCATGACACCAAATCTGCACTTAATTTTGTTCGACGTTCAGACTAGATGATCATTTACTAGTAATGTTATTTGCTGCTTTGTTCCCTAGGTGCAAATCACAGTTCTGGCTCCACACCCCATGATAAAAAATACAACAAGACAAGGAAAAGAAACATCTTTGAAGCTTACTTGTCCAGAGAAGAAGTGTCTGCCGGATTGAAGAGGGGAGAACTGATTCAGGTTTGTAATTGACAAGAAACAAACAGGCTCGTACTTGCGAAAAACTAAACTGTGTATAACTTTCTATGCCCTGACATCGCTCACTTAGCCAGAATGTAAAAACCCACCTGTATGAACCATGTGCTTCCGTGCTCGTCCACCTCTTTGCTATACTTGTTTTTAAGGGGAAGCCTAAAAGGATGGCTCAGACCAGCAATCCTGTCTTTTTAATGGCAATACTATGGGGTTTGGTATTACTTGTTTAACATTGAAACGCTTCAAGAAAAACAGGTCAGATAGTCAGCTTGCCACTACTGATTACTTTAGGCGTTCCACCTATATACAATCATCCTGCGCAGAGTGTTCCGTGTATGGATAACCCTTTGAGTGGACATGGTAAATCTAGTTTTAGGGTGGATTTATACTGGTCGGTGACCTGCTCATGGTAGTAAAAAAAAAATGGCCCTACAATGAGCATGTTGGTTGGTGCTCTTTAATAGTCACATGGACAGATTGTTCGTCCCCGTACTAGCAGTAATCATTATGATCGGTCGTCTCCTTACATAATGCATTCGTCAGCAGTACTTCTCCGTGTTTTTACTGCTAATGAGTGAGCACCTTATTGCCGCACAAAGGGCATGATCAGCCAACAAATTAATATGTGCACATTTGGCTGATCGTATTCATATTCACACTGCCCAATTGGGGAAAAAAACATTTGTGTCTGATCATCAGCCCAGGTAAAAGGCCTTCATCCGGACACCACCGAGCTGCTGGACTTTTCTGTTATGTCTGTGTGCTCCCATGAGAAGTTGTCAGTGAAGTGAATCTCAACAAAAAGAGCAAATATGTGGATGTGCAAAGGCATATAAAGATGCCACTGAAAGTGACTATTCGCAGAGCATATTATGACCTTAAAAACACTCTGATTCTGCACCAATTAACATTGAACTACTTTGATGCTCATTTATTTTGTCTTTTAATATACTTGTTTATTACTTTTCAATAGTTTGTTTAAAAGCGTGCCAACGCATAATATTGGTGGTATGTAGGCCATTACAAAATAATGGTTGACAAATTAATAGGTATCAATGCTGGCATAAAATAAAGCTCTTGCACAAAGAAGACTCATCAAATCAAAATTAGACACATGGGAGAGTCAAGGCAAACAAGGGACAAGAAGGTAGGAGTAGAGATGGAGGATTCAAAGATGATCACCCAGTTGAAGGGAAAACTTGCACCATATTAGAGATCAACCAAGAAAGTCACCATGTACGATATCCATGGGGACCAAGCTGGAATATTGCGTACAGTTCAGGACACTGGTATTTAAGAAGGATATATATTGGAGCTTGAGTGGGTACAAAGGCGGGCAACTAAAGTAATAAATGGAATGGACGGCCTACAATACCCAGAGAAGTTAGCAAAGTTGCGACTATTTAGTTTAGAAAAAAGACGGTTGAGGGGTGTCCTAATAACTATGTATAAATATGAGGGAACAATAGAAGGATCTCTCCCATCATCAAACTACTAGCGATGACATGTACGTCCGTGCATGAGTGGGTTTGTGAGTGACTTGCATGCTTCACCCCTGATCACAAGATGGTGACATCACAGGTCCTGTACGCACACTGCTGTGGTACAGGCTGGTTAGTATTCTATAGCAACTGAGGCCACAGGGGGTTTGTAGTTCGCCTGTAATCTGCACGAGGATACAGGTCCTGTGATGACCTCACCGTCATGTGATAAGGGACGGAGCATGTAACTCCCTCACTGGCGATGGACCTTTGACGTCAGTCATGTGATCAGGGGCAGAGTATGTAAGTCATTTACTCAGGATGAGCCTCAGTCAGTGATTATGAGTGGGGCATGATGGTGATGTCATCACTGGTCCTTCATCTCTAGTGCTGTGCTGCTTCTGATCCCTATTGTATGGGATGAACAACGTGTGTAGCAGTGCTATGTGTGTGACGTGCATGTAACACAGCTGTGTGGCACATTGCACCATCAGAAGCGCTAGTACTATAATTTCCTAATAATTACAAGCCTGTTCATGCCCAGGATACTGACTGTAACAAGCGGGCATCCTCTATGTCTAGAGGAAAGAAGGGTCATACACCGACATAGAAGGGGGTTCCTTACTGTCAGAGCAGTAAGACTATGGAATGCTCTGCCACAGAATGTAGTGATGGCAAATTCAGTAAGGGTTCAAGAGGGGCCTGGGCGCTTTTCTTGAGCAATATAATATATGTTCTAATCATTAATAACTTCAGAAGGGTTGTTGATCCAGGGATTATTCAGATTGCCAGATTGGAGTCAGAAAGAATTTTTTTCCCCCCTTTTAAATGGGGAAAATTGGTGTCTACCTCATTGGGGTTTTTTTCCCCCCTTCCTCTGGATTAGCATTGGGCGTTAATGGGCTGAACTGGATGGGCATACCATGATAAGCTGTCTTAGACTTTGATAAGGTATTGTGGACCATGCAGGTGAGCCAATAGTTATCCACCCTAGTTTATTCTTAACCTGTTTTAAAGGGATAAAACTAGTTTTCCAGCTCCTGGCCAGAGTCATTCTAGCTGCTAGAATGATATCCCGAAAACCACCAGTTTATTTACTATATCAGGGATGGGAGTATTTAACAAAGCGTGTGTTGGATCGTTCTTAAGATTCACATCTGTAATAGAGTAAATAATGTGATAAATACAGATACAGAACCTGCAAGCAGTTGGGCTCTCCCACCATATATGATGCATTCTGCTCCTCTGTCCATGTTTCCTGAAGCAAAGTGGTGATACTCCAGAAGAAAGCCTATGGAAAGTCCCATCAAAACTTCCGGCGTGTCACTATGATGTCAAAAGTTTTGAAGAAGTTTAGTTCTAGTTTTTAAAAAGCTTTGAGTATAGGGATTTCTCACTCGGCGTGGTGCTTTTCACATTCAAGGTTTGTAATGCAGCTTTCCTTCTTTAGAACTGGTAGCCGCTCTCCCTTGTAGCATTACTGTGCCTTCACACTTTGGATATAGTTCTATGCTTCTAGGAATGAGCCATATAGCATCTGTAAGCTGTGCAGTAGCAGTTTAATTCTGTCCTAAGTTTGTGTTGTAAGTGAATCCAGCTATTTGACATGACGACCCCCTAGTCGTCACTGGACAGACCTCCACTCAACAACACCCCGTCCCTTTACACGAAAACATCTGTTCTTCGCAGATGGGAAACACTTCTGCTTCCAAATATGAGATCACAGCGTGAAATGAGCAACATGGTAAATACGCTTTTGGTCGGGAAGGATATTGGACCCATCTGCTCTCAGATATATAAATTTTAAGTGCGTTAATTTGCTGTTAAAGAGAAGCCAGAGATGAAATGAATCTTGCACATTAAGAGCGAATTTCTGATGGAGAGTTCAGTAAGCAATTGGGAGCTTACACGTTTGTTGTGGGTTAAACTTCTTGGCACTATACAGACTGCCTAAGCTGGGCTCACACGACTATAAATGTATCACGCAGCGGTTTACCGCTGTGAAGCCGGGCAGTTAGCTGGCCTATCGTTGCATACGGCAACGACTTTAGATTGCGCATGACTGCGTATCTCATGCATGTGCAGTTTTCCTGGCTTCTTTTCTTTTTTTTTTTAAATATCCCACTCTGTCGCTTCGCAACAGCGCATGTAAATGCCGCCCATGCGCAATGTAATTGGGTATGTGCAGTGTTGATTCCATGGAGAACAATGGACTCTAATATGCGGCAAAATAGAGCATGCTGCGTTCTTTTAATGTGTGTATTATACACCATAAAAAAAAGTTAGTGTGAGTGGGTCAATGAATATCAATATATTCATTGATTCCATTCACTGCGTATTGCACATGTAGGTGTACATTAGGCGGTGAAATTAGACTCCTGTTAGCCCGTCCGAAATAAGAAGGCTGTCTGCCTTTTTTTTTCTCTGGTAGATATTGCTGTAGAATGGGATTTTTTTTAATTATTTTTTTCTGTGGTACAACTCTGAGGCCAGCTTCACACGAATGAATTGGATTCCGCATGTAGGAGCCTGCAACTCGGTCCGGTTCTGATCCCAACCGGTGACCCACGCGTACCTTCTTTCTTCATTGCGGATGCTTGCCACCGGTCATACGCAGTACAGATTTTTTTTGTTTTTCCAGTGCTGTCGCTAGGCGGTGACGTGGGTACCCGTAGCCTCTCTGCAGTGTCATTTGCGGGTGGGCTGCGGGTCGGACAGCTTCGATTAGCTCAATGAAAGCCGACCGTGAGGATTCCGCACAAAAATAAAACGTGCTGTGATTTTAAATCTGCTTGTTAAAATCGCAGCTGCTATCATCTAAGCGTATTTTTTTTAATACCGCATATCCTCCGCGTGGGTGACTATTGCGGATTCCACATCTAAAATCCGCTCATGTGAAGCCGGCCTTATTGTGATTTAACTCTCTAATATTAATCCTTTTTTTTGTAGTTTATGCAATAGCAATAGTGGCTTACTATGAAAAGTTATGTAACTTATGTAGTGTAATCTCCTACAGGTGGTATGGGTACGGTAACCCTTCGCCCCTAGTCTTCAGTTTTGTGTGTCTGAGATGTATTTGGAAGCCTTTTGGGTGTACTCTGTATTTTGTATTACAGCATGTTGATTTTTAGTGGCCTCAAGCCCACAAATCTGCTCGAAGACCAAATCTAGCAAGTCAAACAAGCAGCTGCAGGCATGTGGTCTGTCAAATCTTGGGCGAACTTCTGTTTGCTGTCTTGGAAACACTGAACCTGCAGATGGGTTGAAGTGAAACATGTGTCAAACAGCCAGGATAAAATAACCACTCTAGGAATATAGAGCTTGATCTGGTGGGAACGCGGCACCTGAAGATCAGCGTTAAATAATGATCTCATAGTGCAGTAACCTCAATAGCAGAAACCTCCTCTGGAGGCTGGGTTGGATAGCATTTCTGTAGACTCGTTGTTTCGTCACAAACCCAGGTAGACTGTTATGTAATCTGTATCGGGAGGTCATTATTTGGATATCCATCTTTGTGTTGCTCCGTATCATGTCATTTCTTTTCTACTGCTATGTATGATCAGAGCACACATTTTGGGGGACTCGCTAAGCTAAATGTGCCACAATTCTGCCCAAATTGCAAAAAACCTTATGTACATACCATGTGCCAAATTTATATTTCTGAGCGGTCTAGTGGGGTGTAAGTGTCTAGGTGTGTGTCTAAGTGGAGACTTAAAAACAACCTGGTTTTATTAATGGCGTGTACCATTATTTTGCCACAAAATGGCGTAAAGAAATCCAGAATAGATTTGGCATAATGCTGCATTTAGGCGGAGTCGTTCAGTTTAACCCTTTCCAATCCACTGTCTGATGACATTCTGATTGAAGTTTGTGCAGATCCAATGTCGGAAGACGTTCGGCAGGGTATTCTTACTGTATATTACTGTCCGCTCTGTTGCCGGGAGAATCTCCAGCATGTCCCATACCGTAGTACTGGCTCTAGCCAGCAGATGGCGCCATTGTATAATGGGGGGAAAGAGAAAAACCCCTAGGAAACCCTAATTGCAAAGGGTTAAACACGAGCCAACGACTGAATGAGAACCTTGCGCTTCTCGTTCGTTATTCAGTTTCAGTCGGCATCAAAATCGACTGTTGGCATATCATTGTGTTTAAACGCTGATGGTTCAGTGTTTCACATAGAAACTTCTCATTCAGCATTTTACATTCCTGATTTCCCTATGATGATTCGTCTGTCTAAACATGCTGATGACGTCATCGGGTCATTCGCTTAGGCAAACTAGAATCGTGGGGTTCTCGTTGGGTGTAAAAGGAGCATTAGTAAGACAAGTGTCTATCAGGATGCACCCATCTTGTCCTATGTCCTGCGCCACTGTTTTTCAATAAACTTGGGGTAGTTGTTGAGTCCCATCCAGTTCTATTCTTTCTAAATTTAGGACTGCATTAATAAATCTGCTCCACGTTCTCATAATTTTCTTTTTGCTTGGTCTTTAGGGCTCTCTAAGGATTAATCCCAAGAAATTCCATGAAGCGTTCCTGCCTTCTCCGGTAAGAATAATGCTCCTGTCTGTGTATATGTAACCTTTTTTAACTGCCTGCAAATCAACCATTCACAGAGATTAAAATTGCATATTCTTTTTAGCACCTGTAAAAACCACACACTTCATTCTTTTATTGCCTAAAATACTGTAGTGCCATAAAAGTACTTTTTCTGTGTATACAGCGGTTTTTGAAGCAGCTGACTTGGGACCACCACTTAGTGTAACTGGACTCTTTTCATGTATCCCTGCTGAGATGTCTTCATTTTCCAGTGAATTAAGCTAATCTCCCTCGAAGCAGTTCTGCATCTCTTTCTGTTTCGGGAGCCAGTTTAGAGTGTTTACTCAGATCTAAAGTACAAGACCTGTTTAATTGATATGTCTAATGTAAAGAAGATGGTAGCGCTGGTTCCCACAGCATCCTTCACTGGGGGGGTCCTACACAGGAGCTTAAAAGCAGGTGAAAAAAGTGGATTTTGCATTTTGGGTCTGTTATTTCTGTGTTATGTAAATCATAGTGTTTAATATCATATCCGTTTAGGATGGGTTGGACAATACTGAGTGCGATGCATTAGATGATTCCATCATATCTAACAACTACATCTATTTCATGAGGTTCCTATTTCAGATGCCCTCTCTCGGAGTTATGTAAAAGTATTTGCTGTGTTACATCACTAATGCTTTTTGGCTTCAGTGTCATTCTATTTGCAAAGCTCTACATTTTCCACTTTTGATGAAAAGAACAATAGATTTATGTACAGAAGATGCTTGATCTGGCCTGACCCGATCAGTAAAGGGTTTTGCTCTCTAATGGGTTACGTTGGATAATGCTGTTACTTACACGCTCTTTGACATCCTTACTGGGTAGTCTGTGAAGACTCCAGGTTTAACCTTCCACAGGGTTGTGAAAAAAAGAACTGAACATGTGCAAAAATCTGTTCCCTGTGGTGGCCCTCTCCCCCGATAAACAAGCCTGCAGTCTTTCTGCATCGAGTCATGGGAGGCAGCGCATACAGCTGCTGCAGCTCTTGTCCCAATCTGATTGTTTCTGCTTTCCAGAGTCTCAAGGAACATTCTGTTTCAAATGCTCGCTGAAATGGTCTTTAGTTTGTCTTTTGTAACACTTTTGAACACTGTGCTTCCATGACTAACCAAAACAAAGTGCCAAAATCTGCTTAATGTTGGAGATACCTGGGAATGTCATTGATTTGTAAACCTGAGCACTCAAGATAGCACTTGTTATAGTCTTTCCTGTTTTGAATAGGGGTGAGATCAAGCTGATAATGAACAGTCTGAGATTGACGGGCATAATTGAGTAAAATTTGGCCACCTAAATATTGACATAAGGGATGGTATTGTGTATGTACAGTAGTTTACCAATTTATCTCTGTGGTTTTCAAGATCTATTCTTCTTCTTGATGACCACTCTGTACTGTAATTCTATCAATCAGACATGGATTTTTCCACCTGTAAAAACTAAGGCAGAAATCCACAGCTAAAGGCCCATTTAGACACAACGGTTATCACGCAAAAGCCATCTTTTGGGCAATAATCGTTGCGTATAAATGTGCCCATCTTTCACTTTTCTGTCGAGCGATGATTCCCAGGGCTTCTTTTCACTTGCGATAGCGATATCCCTGCGAAAAAATCGCAATGTTAAAATTGCAACGCTGCAAAAACACAAGCTTTTGCATTGCGATGCGAGACATCTGGTTTTCTATTGCGCTTTTTTTTTAAAATTAATTTATTTTTTTTTAATCCTTGCATCGCAGCTTGCCCTTAAACATCCCTAGGGGAAAGGTTGTCATAGAACAACATGTGTGGGACTTTCTTGCGAGTGCTCGCACTGTCACATCGCACTAGAAACATGCGACTACCTCGCCAGTGGAAAGGAGCCCTCAGTTCGACATGAAATCCATCATTCGGCAGAACAGCTGATAAGAAGAACCGCACGCTCTGTTCTGCCCTTGGAGCGCTGATAATGGCTGATTACATTGTCTCAGCTGTCAGCCCCGTGGCAGAACAAAGGGAATTTATTCAGAGTATAGCGGGTAGTCTGTTCCCTGAATACAGCTCATGCCAGCTCACATGCTACTAATAGGTACTAATAGACATTAGTACCAAGTAGTAGTTTATGCAAAATCACTCAAAAGCCATCTTTTGAGCTATCATTTTTTTTGTGTAAATGCACCTTAAGACATGAATTTCTGCCATGTATTTTGTACTAGATTCGCACACTGATTTAGCCCAGTCGAGTAACAGAATCTCCATCGTGGATCCATGTTAAGAAATAACATGTCACGTCTTAACGCAGAAGTGTGTCGGACATTCTGCTCACAGATTTTTTCCGGGCTAAATCCACGTGTGAATTAGTTTGGCTGCATATCTCTGAAATATTTGCGTCAGATACTGCGTTGTAATGTGTAAGTAGTAATATGTCCATCGCATAACCAGGACAGATTTCTATTCATTTGTCTTGAAAAATGAAGGCATCTATTTAATGACTGCAAGCTCAGATCTTGAAGACCATAAGCCATTGATACAGAAAGTATATTGGAAAGCGAGCTTTTTATCCTACAATGTGTTTTTACTGAAACTGTAACTTTAAGTGAGAACTATATAAATAAAAAATAAATCTGGTTATTTGTATAGCGCCAACTTATTCCCCCACCAAGCTGGGTACTCATTTTACCGACCTCGGAAGGCTAAGTCAACCTTGAGCCGGCTACCTGAACCAGGCAGGGATTGAACTTCAGGTCATGAGCGAGAGCTTAGGATTGCATTTTTGCTGCCTTAACACTCTGCGCATATAACAAGAAAAACTATATTCCCTTGGTATAACTTACATTTAAAATGGCTTCTGGCTCCTTAATGGCAACGTGTCGGTTAATGCTGTCGAAAATTTAAAGGGATATTAACCTACATTTCAAAATTAACTGGTTAATAAGCGGATACATTTTCTGTGTGTATTCTGATGGAAATGGGAACTACTGCTTTGAATTTGAAATTCACCAGTGCTGCCCTTATTAAAGGGGTATTCTGGGCACAGACTAACAGTTTAAAATCTAATGTACACCATCGCAAGAAGATATTTTGTAATAGGCTAACTGTACCTGGTCTAGCTACATTCTTCATTTTCTATCTGTCACTTGACCTGCTCAAAAAATATCTCCACTTCTGACATATTGTCCGCATTTTAAACTTCCTTCCCTGTCCATAGCCTCCAACTTCCTGTGAGCCGTGCATAATGGGAGGATAGGAGAGGAAGCACTGCTCTGTATTGCTCATGGGCAGTTCAGAGTACCAGAGGGTCCTGTCTGCTTCAGCGGGCTTTCTCTGGCTCTCAGAGAGGCTGGTGGTACCTGTAAGCTGTGAGCGGAGCTACAGTACTGGCCGGGAGATAAGCTCTATGAATGCTGGAAGTTGTAGGTAACGGTCTGTTGCTGTTTACTGTGGAAGTCATGCATGTAAACACCTCAGCAGATCAGCAGCTGCATGGGATGGAGAAGGGGGTCCAGAGAGGCAGACAAAAAGTACAAGTTGTCGCTACTTGGCTGTACCTCCTAGATTTTGGCATTTTCAGAATTTCTCTTTTGTGCCCAGAAAACCCCTTTTAAGAACTAACTAATCTTACTGGATATACATGGGCAGGTGTCCGAGATATACACATTTATAGCCTATCAAGCTGAGTGAATGTGGCTGTATTCTAAGGCCTCATGTCCACGGGATAATTGTTATTTAAAATCCGCAGCGTTTTTCCCGCACACGGATCTGCGCCCCATAGGGATGCATTGGACACCCGCGGGTAGATAAATACCCGCAGATGTTATTTAAAAGTGATTTTTAAAATTTCCGGTGCATGAAAAAAACGCGCCATGCTCCATTTAAGTGCGAATCACGCTCCGGATGGCCCCCATTGAACTCTCTGGGTGCAGGAGATCCTCTGCGGATATTAAATGTGAATTAAATGGGTCCGGGAGATCCGCTGCGGATTTCAAGGCTGGGAGGTGGAGAAAGTACTAGGAGGTGGTGGGGTAAAGTGGGCAAAACACCTCCAGCGTAAAAATTGCATCCGCGTACATACGCGCGTGAAAAAAAACGTATCCGCATGTCACCCGCATGCAATAAAATATCATTTTAAGGTCATCCGCAGCCCAAATCCGCAGCGGATCTGATTTTCCCCATGGACATGAGGCCTAAGCGTACTGTCTTCTAAAGTGTGCTTAAGTGTGTGACTTGGGATTAGTGACTTTGGATTCAGGGGCTTTAAAAGAGTCCCTTGTATTTACTGCTTATGTATTTGAATTTAAAACTGAAAGGGAAAAAAATGGGCCATAACCTGAATTTAAAAACTAAAATTATGAGAACTGCAAAAAATGGCCAAATTCAAATCAAAATCAACAATCAGGTCATAGAATGCCTGTGAGATTTCATCTTCTTTGGTTCAAAAATTGACCAGGCTGGAGAATCTATGCCAGAGGTAAAATGGCAATGGGGTGAAGCACGATGATAATCATGGACACAATTAGGGATAGCTGCATTGCAACTAAACGCAGGATAGTGCAAACCATTGTTTTCCCCATAGCTATGTATGGATGTGAAAAAAGCTGATTAGAAGTAGGCGTTTGAGCTGTGGTGCTGGGGAAAGCTGCTGCATATACTCTGGACGGCGAGAGTAACAAACGGAGAAGTCCTAAATCATTTAAGACTCAATATATCACTGGAGGCCATGATGACCAGACTCAGACTCACGGATTTTGGCCATGTAAGTGAGCAGAGTCGCAAGAAAAATCTATAATGCTTGGACAGATCAGTGGCAAAAGAAGACCCGGCCGCCAAAGGACACGATGGCTGATACTGTCAGAGCTGATGGGGCACGGATATCACACATCTGAAAGAAGCAGTGCAAAACCGAAAAACATGGAGGGAGCTCACCTTTAGGGTTGCCGAGGCTCGTAAATGACTAATCGGCTAACAACAATTTGAATTTTTACATCTATTACTTTAATCTATATATACAATCTTGATTCTGAATGTGCTCCATGATTGACAATGCCATCCAGTACACATCTTGTGCCATGTATGCAGTCCTTGAACTGCCATTTGAGGGTACATACTGCTATATGAAATATGACTGTTTGGTAGCCCAGATCCTGGATCTAAATGCACGGCTGGGCAACATGGAAAGGCATTTTCTGCTCACCGAGCGGGCCATCGCTGGGGAAGAATGGTAGTATGCAAGTGTAGAATAAGCCAGCTAGCTGGGTAACTGGAGGGTTAGAGGGAAGAGATCCAGGGAGGCTAGTCCTGAACTGCCACAATCCAACAAGTGTGCAATTTATATTACAAGTTTGCAAAGCGGGATGCAATTACATTGCTGCAGCTCGACTTGGACCCTGACCGCCAGGGGGATGTCTGCTCCAGTAAGAAAGGTAATAAGAGCGCAGGGCAGACTAGACAGGTCCTGGTAGTGGGTGACTTATTATGGAGACAGGGCAATCTGCCACAAAGACTGAGATTGTCAAGCAATGTGTTTTCCTGGTGGTCAAGGTTGACAGATTACTGGTAGGATATAGCTGTCATGGCACACATTGGTACCAATGTCAAAGTTAGAGATATGTGGAAGGTCCTTAAAAACAATTTCAGGGAAATGGGATGTAAACTTAGGCCAAGGACCTCCAAAGTAGTGTTTTTCGAAAGTGTTTTACCTGTATCCTGTGCCCCCACAAGAAAAGCAGGGAGGTAAACGAGTTGCTCAAGAGTTGGTGTAGGAAGGAGGGGTTTGGGTTCCTCGATAACTGGACTGGCTTTACTTTTGGCTACAGGCTCTATCGTAGGGATAGGTTGTGTGTCCATAGGGAGGGTGTAGCTGTGCTGGGGGAGAAGATGGCTTGTAGGTTGGAGTGTTTAAACTAGGGACTGGGGGGGGGGGGGGGCATATATCTATATTACTCCTCAAATGCACACTATTCGCAACCTGATTGGTTGTTTGGATTTACTCATTCCCGGTGATTGGTTATTTGAGTTGCCTGATTCATGGTGATTGGTTATTTAGTTTGGCTGGTTCACGGTGATTAGTTGTTTAGGTTGGCTCGTGTAGAAGTGGGGAGTAAGAGGCTAATATGCGGGGGTAAGGGGGAGGTGGGAGGCAACCTGAGAGATGGCAGGGAGACAGTGACCTGGGGCTAAGTAATGGAAATGAATGTGGATCAGTGGGAATGGATAGTACAGTTCTGCCAGTTCAAACTGTTATTAGGGATACAATAAATTATAAAAAAAAAAGTCTAACCTGTTACTAATGCTAGAAGTCTGACCCATGAGGTTAACTAACTGGAAGTGATACTGTCAAACTAGGACATAGTCGAAATAGTGGAGACCTGGTTGAATGAAAGCTGTGACTGGGCAATGAACTTAGAGTTAGTCTGTTCAGAAGGAATCATAGAAATTGGAAAGGGGGAGGGGTTTGTCTTTATGCAAGATCCTGTTTAAAGCCCACAGGAATATGGGAGGGAGATTAACATGTGGAGTCTCTGTGGGTAGAGATAAATGGAGGGAAAACAATACTTGTAGGGTTTTTCTATAGGCCTTCAAAAATAACAAAAGCAACTGAATCTTTTACTGAAACAAACTGATGAAGCAGCAAATAACAATGAGGTAATTGTGGGAGACTTTATCGGAATATAAACGGGGAGCTAAAACCTGCGGATCTCGTAAAGGGAACAAGTTTCTGTTAATAACCAAAGATAACCTTACCAAACTTGTATATGACTCAGAGGCCATTTTGGACTTATTAACCAACAGACCTGACAGAATAACTGGTGTAGGTTGGGGGGCACTTGGGGAAATAATGACCATAATTTCCACTTGTCTTTCAAAGAGAAGTTTAATCTGGGAGATATGAAAATGCTAAACTTTAGGAGGCCAAAATTTGATCAGCTCAGAAATGCTCTTAACCTTAATAACTGGGATAATGTCCTCAAAGATAAAAATACAGACAATAAATGGGAAATCTTAAAAAAAAATATATATCTCAATTACTCAGCGGTTCATACTTCTTTTTTTTTTAAAGAATTTGTTTTTCTCCCATTCCCATGGGGCTCAATAGAGATGTAAAGAAGGTAATAAACAGCCAAAAAGAGTTTGTACTATCTAAACAAGAAGGCAGGGAAGAAGCACTTGAAAGCATATAAGGAAGAAACCCACGTAAAAGGAAATAAAAGACTTAAATAGTAAAACTAACCCTAAACTGTTCTTTAATTATATAAATAGTAAAAAAGAAAATACTGAAAGTATTGGTCCTCAAATAATGTAGGAAATATTGTAAAGGGTTATGAAGAGAAAGCAAATCTATTAAATAGTTTTTGGGGTTTTTTTTTGTCCAGTGTATTCACAGAGGAAAATGAAATGCCAGATGAGATGCAGAGTGATAAAGTAAACTCTCCATTAAATGTCACCAGTCTAACTCAGGAAGAAGTGCAAACCTGCCTTAAAAAGATTAAAATTTAACAAATCACTGTATCCTGATGGCCTACACCCCTGGGTACTAAGGGAATTAAGTAATGTGATAGACAGACCCTTATTTCTTAAATTTAAGGACTCTATAGTGACTGGGTCTCTTCCGCTGGATTGGCACGTAGCTAATATGGTACCAATATTCAAAAAGGGATCAAAAGGTAAACTTGGAAACTATAGGCTGGTAAGTCTTACTTATATTGTGGGTAAAATGTTCCAAAGTATTTGATATGGTGTTTCATAAAAGGCTGGTATATAAAATGGGAATACTTGGCATGAATGGGTGAGAATGTGGGTAAGTAACTGGCTCAATGATGGGAAGCAGAGGGTGTTTATAAATGGGTACATACTCTGATTGGGGCACTGTTACTAGTGGGGTACTACAGGGGCAGTTCTGGGCTCTAGTCTTTTTAATATATTAATGACCTGGTAGAAAGATTGCACAATAATACCCAGAAAGGTTATCAAAATTGAGCTTCTTTAGTTTAGATAAAAAGGTGGCTGAGGGACGACCTAATAGCTATGTATAAATATATCTGGTGGCAATACCCAGGACTATAATTGTAACAAGTGGACATCCTCTGTCTAGAGGATAGGAAGTTTCTACACCAGCTTAGAAGGGGGTTCTTTACTGTAAGAGCAGGGAGACTATGGAATTCTCTGCCTAGGAACGTGTTGATGGCGAATTGGATAATTCGTCACTAACTGCTTCAAAAGTGTTGTTGATCCAGGAATTAGTCCGATTGCCACACTTGGAGTCGGGAAGGAATTTTTCCTTTTTTTTAAAATGAAATTATCTTCTACCTCCATTTTGAGGTTTATTTTTTGCCTTCCTCTGGATCAACATTGGAGGGGGCGTAATGGGCTGAACTAGATGGACATATGTCTTTTTTACAGTCCTAACATACTATGTTTACTATCCACTTGCTGATCACATACAAAAAAAAAAGTTAAGTTTAATTTAAGCCATTTTCCACTCTTTCTATTTTTATTCCCCACAAATAATTGCACTTGTGCTAAAGTAGAAATGAACGTTTACAAGGCTCAAATAAGCCTCCTAGCAACGCGTCCTGGCATGAGCTGGCAAGTGATTTGCATGTCATTACTTGTAGCATCTGGCTTTCATTTTCCTTCATTTTAGGGGCGCCACAAAACTAATTATGTCTCTTTTCAGACTCATTTGAGCACAACAGGGAGAGAAGGAGTAAATGCAATGCTTAGGAGCTTCTTGGCGCAAAGTAGTGAGAAGCAAAGGAAGATATTCCTCCATTGCATTGCAGGAGTACAGCGCTACCTTCATTGAGTAGAGAGAAACTACTTCAGATTAAGTTAATTTTATATGGGGATGGCTTCACACTGGATATTTTTTGTGGCATGTTAAAGTTGCGATTTTTCAGCCTTTTAACATCTGGATACTGTGGCTTTCAATGCTAAATGTTAATTGTCAAGCCATTTATAAATTAAATGTGGATTTTTTTTGTTAATTGCAGTACTTTTAGGACATCTCATTTTGTTTAAATTCAGAACCCCCAGAAATGCACTATTTTGATGTGTTTTTTTTTTTTAATCCTTTGTCTTTTTGCCATAGTAGTGGTTAGCAGCACCCTCATAATGACAGTCTCTCCATATGTGAATTGGGCCAAAGGCTAGAAGTCTGCTGATAGTAGTATAAAGACATTCTGTACATGCAATACCCGGGAGATGTGCAAATGGCCTTTGTAGCTCATTGCAGCCAGTCACAATGCTGTGGTAGTGTTTTTTTTCTTTTTTATTATTTTGTATTCTCCTTTTGAAAAATGAAAACTCCTGTGATTTGGTTGCTATGGGCAACAAACAGATTTCCATACTAGGCAGTTTTCGTGAATTTGCCCTAACTGTTTTTTTTTATTTATTTTTTTTACTTTTGTTTTGTTTTAATTTTTAATTATTTTAATAGCAAATAATGTGTAATGGTTCAAAAGTGTAAAAACATGAAAAGCAGAATCATATTTTTAAGTTAAAGTTTCAATAGTCTGAATTTATGATTTTAACCGTAGGGCTTTTTTCGGTTAACACATCAAAGACCTCACAGAAAGCAAATTATGGTTGGAAACTGGATGCAAACTATTCCTAACAGTGTCTCAACGTTTGTAGATTACTTTCAAACAATCTGATTCTAAATAGCCCGTGTTGGAACAGACTGCATTCTAATACCCTCTAGAGCAGAATTGTGGCAGTTTTGCTCTTCAGGTTAGAGCACATTGTCTTTTTCTTGCCATTAGAAATTAACCAAGGAAGACAGACCATTAAAACCCTTCAATAGTGTAGGTCTGTCCCACAGAGAAATTGCTAAGAAAGCCAAAGAGGCAGTCAGTACAGTTTTCTTATACAATCAAAAGGCACTTGAAAACTGGAGGAAACTCTGACAAGAAGAGGTTTGGCAGACCAGAGGCCACTTCAAATCAGATACGTTTTTGAGATGCAACAGTTTGAGTGATCAGCGCCTCACATTACAAAATCTTCAAGCACGTCTTAATGCAGCAAAAAATAAACAAGTTGCTTTTTCAACTGTGAAGAGAAGACTTCTATCTGCAGGTTTGACAGGTAGAGTAACAGGAAGAAAGCCTCTAAGATTGTACAATAAAATGTAAAGAAAAAAAAAAGGTTTCCTGGGCCAAAGCCGCACCTCCAGTGGACTACTGAAGAGTGGAAGAAGGTCTTGTGACCTCTTTTGTACATCACGCAGTGATTTTGTATGCTGTTGAGTAGGTGAAAGGATGGTTCACGAGTGTGACACCAACTATCAAACGTGGAGGAGGAAGCGTGAGGTATGGGGCTCCCTTGGCTGGATGCAGAGTTGCCAATCTGTACAGTGTGACAGGTTAAACTGTACAAAAATGGCTACCACAGCTTCTTAATATGCCATACAATACCTTCCGGTCAGGGGCTCGTAGAACAACATTTCTAGTTTGTCAGAACTACTAGAAGACAATATTCTGACAGGCTTCAAAGAATTGAACGGCCTGCACAATCTTCAGACTTAAACACCAGTGAGCTTGTTTGGGTTGAACCGGACAGAAGGGTGAAAGCAAAGCAACATACAAGTGCAGATTTGTGGGAACTTCTGCAACAATGTTGGGAAGACATTTCTGAACAATATCTGAATGTATTTATAGAAAGAATGCCTTCATTATGTAAAGCTGGGATATCCGCCTGAGAAGTCAAAATCTAGATTTAATTTGGTGAAACAAAGTTAATCCATTAATCATCTAAATGTTGTTTATTTTGCTTTCATTGCAAAGTGCATTAAATTGTGTAAATATCAAAAACTGGAAAAATTGAGGTTCTAAAACTTTTGACTTATAAGGGGACCATCTCCATGAAGACCACCAAAGATGAAAAGGAAGCTCATAGAGGGTATTTAAACCCATAATTGAAATATAAAGCGCTCCCCCGAAAATAAGCCCTAGCTACACTAGATAGAGAAAAAAAATAGCAATACTCACCTAGCCATAGGCGTTGAGTACCCCTCCCCAGCAAGCAATTGCTGTGATTGGCTGAGCCAGTGGCGCTCGTGATCCAATCACAGCAGATGCTCGATTATTCACAGCCATTCAGTGAATGACATTAATGAATGGCTGTTTGGTTCATCGAGCGCCGGCTCTGATTGGCTGAGCCACGGCAATCACAGCACTTGCTGGAGGTGGGGTATTTAACGGCGCCTGCTAGGTGAGTATTGCAGTTTTTTTTTCTATCTAGTGTAGCTGAACCAATCACAGCCATTTATCGAGTGATCGAAGCGTCAGCCAATGACAGCCAGTGCTTCGCAGGCTATTTTTTTTTGCAGCTAGGGCTTAGTTTAGGCTTCGACAGTAGAATTTCCTACTGTCAAAGTTGCATCGCACCACACAAAAAACGCATTTTCATGCAATGCAACAGAGGAAGGCTTCATAAGGAATCGTGGGCTACAAAACCTCACGAGTCGCATGCATATCGCCAGACCCGTGAGGTTTTTGTATTGGGTTGTCGCATGCTACAAAATATCGCATGTGGGAAGTAACCTATAGGAAACCATGGGTTTCTCATACATGCGATTTGTAGCAACACTACAAAATCGTCGGACTAGTCACCCGTGTGAAGGAGGCTATAAGTCCAGAACAGTGGTGATTTCCATTGGACTAGATGTAAAGTTGAGGATTCCTCAGTTTTCAGTAGTCATGTTACATTACCATGAACTCAAGTCGAGTTTGATAATTTTGTGATCAAGGGCAGCTTAAATGTTTCATGCAGCGTAATAACGTGCAGTCTCCTTCTATACCTAGACATAATTTATGCGGTTCCCCTCTGATTTTTAACCTAAATCGTAATCTAGTTGCTGTAGGGTATTGAGAGTTGACGTACAGGAAAGTGGAACGGGAGAGTTTGTATCATCATTGGAATGTTTCCTGTAATATATCTTTCCATAACTGTATTAGGTGGTAGTAGTAAGAATTAACGGTTGTATAGATGGTATTATGAATGCTGTCATGTTGAAGAAAGTTCAACAGCTAATCCTTAACAGAAAATCAATGAAGGCAGATATTAGTATTTGTTTGCTGTAACACTATGCTACATGGCACTGCAATCAGCAAACCCATCTCCATTAGTCTGTTATGTAGCATAGTCATGTTACTCTGCCTTAGTACACTTTAATCTACTTCCATATTTTTCCTTACTGTTATATAATGAGTAATTGTAAACATCTATCTAGGTCAGTTGTTAATTAACTTTTTGCTTCCTTTTTAGGATGGCCTGAGGGACATTTTTATTGATGGGGTGGTTTCCAGAAATAGAGCTCTGAATGGTGATATTGTGGCTGTGAAACTGCTTCCACGTGAGCAGTGGAAGGTTAGTACGGTCTATACCAACACGTCTTGGTTTCAAGGGTATTTCATTCTAAAGGAAATGTGTTGCGCATATATATCTATATCTATATCTATATCTAATAATACAGTTTAAAACCAGATACAAGCATATAAATAACATTTTTTTTCTTTTTATTGTATAGGACTGAGCTGCTGTTGGCAGTAGTTGAGATATGCTTTCTAGCAGCTACTGTATGTGGACTTTAGGCACTTGTAGTCTGCATTCACTTCTATGGGAGAGTGTTGTAGGCATGTTCGGTAGTCTGTGCAGGGAGGAGAGGAGCTCTGCCAAGTCATGTAGTGTGAATCCAGTGTATATGTATGTTTATAGGACAAAGTCTTGAGCTGGGTTCTCACATGCCGGATTCCCGGCGGAAATCTCGTGGTTTGGCCACAGCGAAAAACCGCGACATTTCCGCAGGGAGAAGCGCTGCTTCAAAACCCGCGGCACTTGGCGCGGGTTTTGAAGCGGCCTGGCCGCTCGCTCTTCCGCTGCGGCTGGTGCTCCCATAGAGGAGAGCGTGGCCACAGCGGAGGAATAAAAAAATGAACATGCTGTGGGTGGCGAACCCGCGCCGCAGCCCTGGCTTCTGCCGGCTTTGCCGTGGCGGATTTGCCGTCCCGTGTGGACGAGATTTGTAAGAGATCTCGTCCACATGGCTGGCTTATCCCAGGATTAGCGGCCACAGGCGGATTTCCCGCGGCGGAATTTCCGCGGCAAATCCGCCCAGTGTGAACCCAGCCGTAGATTGGGGTTTAATGACCTGTTTTTAGTGGGTTTTTTTGTTTGTTGTTTTTTTGTAAGGTGCATAAACCTACACCTGAAACTTGATTTAAACAGTAGAAACCTGATTTAAACTGATGACACATTCCTTGCAAGGTGATTGATTCACAACAGTGTACAGAGGGACGGCAGCATAGATGGTGGATAAAAAGTACAAAAATCTTGTTCCATGTTAAAAATTCAGACAAGCAACGTTTCGACCTTTAATGGTCTTTCTCGAGCCTGAGCCTTGGCGCACTGTTACCACTGAGTATGGAAAATAACTAGTCTTACCTCCAACCCTGTATATTACCTGCTGGACTATTTTCACTGTATGGATTAACTTACGAACGGTTTACCATCAGTAGGAGGGAGCTTCTGTTATCACATTCCCCTCCTCTAAAGTAAGTTTCTCTTCCATCTTAATTTTTCCTGTATGTTACACATGCCTGACTGAACTTTGGTTCTCTATGAGCGCAGAATTTTTTTATTTTACATTTGCTTTGTTTCATGTTTTTTGGGTGCCCGCTGGCCCCTTGCCACTTCTGCAGCCCTCCACTCGTTAGATGCTCCCCAGCATAGAAACCTACTACCTTTTTTTTCTCACAGTCCGGGTCTAAGGGTGAGGTACTTGGATGCCCGGGGCCTAGGTGTTTACACCCGGTTGGTCCACACTCTTTCTCTGAGGTCCTTTCCGACTATATCTTTACTACCGCTGAATTGGTCACGTTAGAAAAATTTCTGCGGTACAATTGTCTGCATGTTCTAGACAGTACAAATATTTGTCAAGAACAATCGTTTTAATAAGATTTATTCTGCCGGCCATGGATAGCAGCAACGCACTCCAGGTTTTGAGTTTGTGTTGGAGGGACGGTAATAGGGGAGCAATATTCAGGGTAAAGCTCAGAGCATGATCTCTAGAAATCTAAATTTCAAGGTACTTTAAATTGAGGGGTGACCTGTAGATTGTAGAAAACCTCTCCAATTTGCCAACAGTCAAGCCTCAAAGCCATAAAAGCCGACTTCTGCCAACTAATGCGTAAGCCTGAAAACTGCCCAAATCATCTATCAGGGAGATGGCCAGTGGCAAAGTATTCCTGAGCTCAGACATATATGTTGGTATAGGGGAAGCAGATGTGCCACAATTTCTTTTTTATATTGTAAATAAACTTCCACTGGCAGACCATCCGGTCTCGGGATCTTACCCTTGGTCATAGCCATCATCGCCTCTACAACTGCATCTATCGTAATAGGGGAGTCTAATAGGGATTTATGAGTGTCTTATAGGTTAGAGAATACTATGTCTGCTAAATAGTTATTTACTTAAGTAATGGAGTAAAGGGAAAACCTTTTTAACAAAATCTGTGCGACAAATGGCACTCCTTTCCTCCTGAACGCACTCCCTGCTAGGCTGTGAACTAGTGATGTAGTGTATATTGCTGGAAAGAAAAGAGACTGCCTGTAAATGTACGCTTTGTCACAGGAAGCAGAGGAATCACCCAGCTGTCCCCTGGGACTGCAGGAATAGATCAACATGGAGAAGATGCTGTAAGAAGACTGCCTGGGGAGGAATAGGTGAGTATAGTTTTGTTTTTTTTTTGTTTGTTTTTTTAATGACAGAACCCCTGTAACCAGTTATGTGGTCCCATTTTATGCCCCTGGAGCTAAGCCTACGTATTAAAGTTGTAATTCATTTTCATGGCTCAATGCTAACAAATTCCGTGAAGCACCCATTGAGTCCAAATGATCACTACACTTCTTCATGAATTCCTTGAGGAATGTAGATTTCAAAATGGTCACACTTTGGGATGTTCCATTGTAAAATCTGCACTCTGAGAACACAATAGTACTCTACTTATTTTTTGAGTCCCACTATGTACCCAAACAGTTTATTTTCACATATGGGGCATTTCAATAATCAGGAGAAACTGGGTAGTAAATTGTGGTGTGACTTTTCTCACATTTTTACTCATGAAAGTTAAAAATTTAGATCTAAACCTATTTTATTGAAAAAATTAATTTTACATTTACACAGCTCAATCTTAACAAGTCACCAGATACTTGTTGGGGCATAATGTTCACTATACCCTTTAATGCTCTCCTTCAGGGCTCTAGTTTCCATTTCTTT
Organism: Eleutherodactylus coqui; assembly: GCF_035609145.1. Lineage (NCBI taxonomy): Eukaryota > Metazoa > Chordata > Amphibia > Anura > Eleutherodactylidae > Eleutherodactylus > Eleutherodactylus coqui. Next base: position 161,587,416 of record NC_089837.1, on the reverse strand, counting down.
TTTTCCATTTGGAGGGTGGAGAATTGTTTTGGCATATCATGCACTCTGCTAACCTTAAATAGTGGAAAGTGTCTCTTAATAGAATAGAGGCCCCAAAACGCACATGGTTTTGCTTCATTTCTGAGGCCTGTGAGTTAGTCACTTTGCACATTGGCCACATGTCCAATATTTCTAAAAACTGCCTGAATCTGAGAAAAACTCGCATGTTTTTGAAATTGGTTTCCCTAATTCCCACTGAATCACAGAAAAAAGTAGTTTAATCCATGAATGACCAAGCACTGTAAACATATATATGGCGCTTGGTGCTGGGCTTTAATACAGGCTGATAGTAAATGTATGGTGTGTGTGTGATAAAAGCACCTGCAGGAGCAGGACCTGGAGGAAGAGACCGAAGCATTTTTTTAAACTATTTCTTTTTTACAAACTATGTAGCGCTCAGTGAACACTATGTAGAGAATGCAGGAAGCGGCTGTGCTATTCCATGCATGCAATCTGGAGATCACGGGATCGCTGGCGACCCCAGCATGTCAGAGATGCAGACTTCTTACCAGCTCTGGCAGTGACTACAGTCGATGTTTTTACCTGTAACTGGGGCTCCTATGGATGCTGTAGTTGCAGTTGAAGTGTGTAAAATAATAAGACAGAACAAAGTGAGATCTAAAATGTCATAGATGTTGACAAAAATAAAAAAAATATATAGTTTCCATAATCTGTATATGCAGACAAAATATATATTTTGTTTTTTTCTGGCCTCTTAAATTGTGACTAAATTTTTACATGTTATACTGACATGCCAGAATTTTGACCGGTGGGGGTCTAGGTGCTTAGATACTCACCACTTGTTAAAACGAAGGGTAGAAGTGCTCATCTTGTACATAGGCATCATGTCCACGGGGTTTAAATCCGCAGTGTTTCTCCCGCACGCGGATCCGCGCCCCATAGGGATGCATTGGACACCCGCAGGTAGTTAAATACCTGCGGATGTCATTTTTACCGTCAGGTGCGGATCTGCATGCAGGAAAAAATCCGGACATGCTCCATTTTAGTGCGGGTCTCCCGCAGGCTTCTGTTGAAGCCTATGGAAGCTGTCCGGATCCGCAGGAGACCCGTACCAGAATTAAAACTCACCTGCTCCGGACGATGCGGTTCTTCCCTTCTTCGCGGCCAGATCTTTTTTGTTCGGCCCGGCGGATGTGCTCAGCGCATGTGCGCGGCACGCTGCCAGCGTACCGAGCCAAAAAAAAAGAAGATCCGGCCGCGAAGAAGGGGAGACACTCATTGTCCGGAGCAGATGAGTTTATTCTTATTTTTAGGCCTCATGTCCGCGCGGCAGGAAGGGCCCGCTACGAATTCTACATATAGAATCCGTGGCGGGCCTGATTTTCCCTGTGGACATGAGGCCTAAGGTGTTTGGATTCTAACTGGAACTGGATAATTGCAATACTGTATCAAGACACAGACTCATTACTTTAAAACAAGATTTCAGATAAAAATGTCTTGTCGTTCAGCAGAAAAGAATGTTTAATTTTGGGCCAACCATTTAACAAATTGAGACCAGAAATGCTTTGTATGTAACTACTCACTCCTTGAGTCTACTAATTAGCTGAAGGTGATTAAAGATGGAAGCACTGTGTTTTAATGTAATTTTGGATGTACCGCTGGCTAGAGAGCTGCAGTATAGATGCCTTTTTTCCTTTTGCTGTTCTTGCTTAAACTTTCTCTCCGCACAACTTGTCCTTCCTTCATACTGCATTGTCTGTTCCACTTGAAGGCGCAGAACAAAAGATTTCATAAACTTTTGACTTCTAATATCACAATACCTGGCATTGCATGAAAGGCGAGAGTACAATGGAGTTCTATCTATGAGCATTCAGTAGATAACTATAGAATATATTTTACTCGGAAGTCTTACAATGATTTCTTGGAGTCAGAGCGCTGATGTGAGATATGGGAGCTGCCTGTGTTTTTCATCATCTATTTTTTTTTTTTTTCTTTTTTCTTATCTCTTGTTGTAATATTCTTTATTCCTTAATGACAACTTGTTATAACTGGTAGGAGAAAAATGTTTGTAATGAAAACCTACTAGTTCATAGGATATTTGTCATCGGAAAATGACCTTTTGTATACAACAATTGTTGTATTGTTTTGCATTTATCCATGCCTGAAAGCGCTGCGGAATAAGTTGGAGCTATACAAATAAAGATGATTATTATTATTACATCAAGTGTTTGTTAGGCTGGTTTCACGCAGCCAAGAATCTCGTGCGAGATTTGGAAGTTGTGAGACACATGAATATGTACCCCATCCTTTTGGATAGGGTCATACAAATGAGCCAGGTTTTTTTTTTTTTTTTTCTTCCACGCATCAAGCGTGGCATGTCCTATCTTTGGGCATGCCCTCACATCGCCCATTGTTTTCAATGGGGCAAGTGGCAGCAGCGCATCAAGTGCTAGGTGCTTGCGAGTGTGATGCGAGGTTTCCCATTAAAAACAAAGGAAGAAACTCTGAAATCCACTGCCGTGGTGGAGGATCGCTACTTCCCCGAAATAATGCGAAATGGTTTTAAATACAAAAACACACCACATCTACAGCGATACCGCATGTTGGTAAGTGTGATATCAGGCCGAGTTTCACGGCCTGATAGCGTACTCTCCCATGTGAAATAAGCCTTAAACATATTTAAATTTTTTTTTTTGGATTCCAATCTATATTTAAAAATCAAAAGATTTCTTTGGTTTTCACACTGTCCCCCAAGCCGGATACTTCTGTTCAGTAGAGATGACTTTTCAGTAGTCCTCACTATCACAGGCAGGATTACAATTAACTGCAACACCTATGTAGCGTTCCCCCAGCATGCTACATCAATTGTTTCTGGGTCGACCATTGTAAATTGAAATTATTGTATGGTGAAACCATAATGTTATGCAAAACCGCATTTGAATCCTCAAATGTCAATGAAAAAGTAATAGAAAATGAAGGTTAAAGAAAATTAAGCGGATAATTATACATAAAACAAGTCTTTACCTAGAAGCCAGAAAGAGTTGATGGCTGAACTGTTTGAGGCATTGTATGTTGAATCTGGTCTCGAGTTACAATGGCCCTGGAAAGACTATTTTCTGTTGAAAATATTGTACTGAGTCCATTGTAACTTGCACTGGGGCATAAGCTGTTACCATCATCTTTTGTGAATGGTGGATCCTATCGCCTTCCCATCATTGCACAATGACCTCTGCGCAAATCACAGAACATGCCTAGAACAGTCTCCCATAGAAGTCAATGGGTCGCCTTTTACAGTAGAAATCATAGGAGAGTCATCCAAAGTGTCTCTAAATACTGCTAACTGCGCTCACTAGTTGTGTATAGATGATAGAATAAAAATTACCAGAAGCAGAAAAAGGAATATGGTTCACTATTAGGGATGAGCGAGTATACTCGCTAAGGCACTACTCGCTCGAGTAATGTGCCTTAGCCGAGTATCTCCCCGCTCGTCCCTAAAGATTCGGGGGCCGCTGCGGCTGACAGGTGAGTCGCGGCGGGGAGCAGGGGAGAGCGGGCGGGAGAGAGGGAGAGAGAGATCTTACCTCCGTTCCTCCCTGCTCTCCCCCGCAGCTCCCCGCCCCGCGGCGGCACCCGACTCTTTCGGGACGAGCGGGGAGATACTCGGCTAAGGCACATTACTCGAGCGAGTAGTGCCTTAGCGAGTATACTCGCTCATCCCTATTCACTATCTATCTGGTTTTAATTTAGTGTAAAAAAAACAAAACCAAAACACATTCCCTGGAGGGCGCATTCATACGAACGATATTCTCATGCAAGTTTTGTGCGATGTGCTCAAAACTCACACAAATATGAAATCCATTCTTTAAGAATTGATTCCTTCACACAAGCGATGGTTTTTCTCGCAGCGTGTTCTACCTCTGGGCATTCCCTTAGACGTCTCACCCATTGTTTTCAACGGGACCTTGAAAGACCTCGCATGACACTCGCCTGCTATGTGTGAAACGTGCATGCGAGTGCGAGGTTTCCCATTGAAGTCCATGGAAGACACTTGGCATCCTTTCACGCACATGAATCGCAATTTTACAGAAGCTATGTGATTTTTAATTAAAAAAACTCTTCCCGTTGCCATGAAAATCACACATCGGCAAGTGTGATAACGAGCAGAGTTGCTCGCCCGTGTAAATGTAGCTGAATTTTTGTGATCGGCCAGTGTAAATACGAAACAAAAACGCTCACTATTCGTTTGTGGTTGTTTTTATTGCTAACTTTCAGTCGCGCTTCTCATAGTGAGAACCCAGCGATCCAGCAAGAAGTCATTCACACTAAATGCTCTTCACGAGTGCGGTGATGTCAGCGCTCCTGCAGTAGTTTAAATGACTGTCGGCCCGTGTTAACCCCTTCAGTGGCAGGTTTATTATTGCCAGGGCAGCAAGCCCCGGAGATTTTCCTGAGGTAACCCGAAGTGGCAAACGTGTACAGTGGCACAATAATTGTGTGTCCTGGCCAGCATTTCAGCACTAGAGCTGTCCATGGAAATCTTCTAGGCATTAACTGCATGGTTAGTGCAGCAAGTCCCGGAGATTTTCCGGGCGTGCCACTAAAGGGGTTAAAGGGCCATTAGAGAGAAACCAGTTTGATTATTACTAAAGAATATTCCACATCCCATATATTACAGTATTTCTGGAGGCAGAAGGGAGGATGTAGAACAGTCATTGTTTAAATATAATCTTTATATAGTGGCAACATATTCTGCAGCTATTTAGAGAATGAATGAATGAATGAATGAATGAATGAAATCTGACAGTGTTGAATAAAGAATTCAGACTACAGGAGTGAGGGCCCTGCTTACAAGAGCTTGCAATCTGAGGAATTAGAGGTGGCAAGAAAAGCAGCATGGTATAAAATAGAGTATATAACAAAATAATACCATAATCTAATCAAAGTATTACTAAGAGTAGGGACTACTGACCTAATGGTGTTGGCTTAGAGACATGGCACCATGAACCCAACATGCATTATGTCAGAAGGACCTACAGATGGTGCACTGAAAAACAGAACTTGTATAGTAGGGTTACCTGCTGCCATGGTGGTGCATATCCACAAGGTGCCATTGGAAAGGTTTTGAGGACTGGCGCTGTCTCTATGATTATAAGCATAACAGTTTAACATTACTAGTATTATAAATATGAACTTTAAATGCGCATTCTTTGTAGGAATAGAATTTTTTTTAGTTTTTTGCATCAGTTTTTTTTCCCCCTAGTTTGTTGCTTTAACCCTTTTTTAATACATAATGAAAAATAATTCCTATAGCCATCTACTTTTATTAAAGGTATTGAAGACATTTTTGCCATTTAAGGGCACAGGTATCCTCTGCCATGGTGATAAATCTTCTATGCAATTTCCCCTACTTGTATATAGTGGGATTGCTGCTTATTGGCTCTGATGCAATGAAGCTAAAATGGCCTGAAAAAATCGGGGGCCATTTAAGATTAATGGAGCATATTTACTTACAGGAGTGTTTCACATGCCAGGCGAAGTATGTTTTTTGCCGGTATAAGTCAAGAAATGTCTAAGGGATACAAGCCTTTTAATACACTTGTTACATCTGGCAGTATCTTTGTGCACCATACTGTGATCTAGGCCTGCTATGAGCTGCCATAGCTTTTAGCTATAACTTACCCCAGTTTCTAGCGTAAAGCTGGTGAAACTGTCCTTACATTACTATTCATACACACAGAATGAAACAAAAACTTTTTCCAATATTTCAGCCTATTCTTTATCTTATCACAAGTGCTTCCTAATACTTCCTGCCAGGATATTTGGTGCTGCCCTAAAGGAGCTGTGAAGAAGAATAGTAAGTGCACACATATATATTTTCTGGAGCCCCTGTCATGTCATTTTTAAAGCAATCATGTTTTTTTTCCCATGGGCTGTTCCCATCTACACTAGATAAGAGTGGGCCACCACACCTTCCTGGGACAAAGGAAAGGCAGGGACAGGAGAACAAGAGATGATTTCCTTCAGGCTTCCTTCACACACTTTGTTTGCAGTGTGTGTTTTTTGTTTTTTTTTAACCTTTTTAACAAGCAAAAAAAAAGCCTCCCAAAATACTTGTAAGAAGACATTTTTGCAAGCTTTTTGGGTTATTTATTTTATTTTTAAGTCTATGGTAAAAATTCTTATACCATGCCTAGAGCATACTGTGTTTTGAGGGGGAAAAAAGCAGTGTACCCAAAACATGCATCAAAAGTGAGGAAATGTGGCACAAGAGAAAGTGTAATTCATTACTGCCTATTCCTTCAAATTTGTCAGGAAAACCCTTGGCTTTGTGGTGCGTATTACATGTGCTAAACTTGCGCATTTCATTTGCAAAAAGCATGCAGTATGTTCTATTTACATACATGTTGTGCACAAAAAAATTGCACAAATTAAACTAAACTTAATTGCCCATTGAAATCAATGGACGTGCTTTTGTTTTTGCAGGTGTAAATACGCAGGGCATACACAGAAATGCAGTAAAATACACGGTCACGTTTATAAAAAAATAAAGCACCGCCAAGTCTGCATAAATAAGATTACATTTGTGTGAGCCCAGCCTTAAAGGGGTGCTCCATGACCTTAAGTACCTCTGTTACACCTAGGCACTGCTGCAGCAACTCTGATATATGCAAGGTATACCAGATCCTGCACCCAATGGGCATTTTTCTTGCCCAGTCATTCACTTCTTCCATTGATGTGAAAAGAACTGGTATGGAGGCGCAACACTCTAAGCTACTAGAAGATGTAGATCAAAGTCCAATGTGTGATGGTGAAAGCACTTCTTTTTTATTATTTTTTCAGAAATTAAAAACCACCAATGGAATACGCGTTTCGGGGAAGAACCCCTTCGTCAGTTCGGCTGGATAGGACAACAGGATGCCTAGGGGTGACACGATTCCAAAGATGTATAGAATGTGTCGGAGGTCCTTTTTCATTTCTTCCATTGATGACATGCCCACTGGATTCTGGAGCTTTCTTCCGCTCGGTCTGTGTGCGGCTCTGATCTTAGTACAGGGGAGCAGGGACAGGACTGGATATCGCATGCCTGAGAATGTGTGGAAAAGGAGGCCGATATTGGGCATAGGAAGAGAAGATTGGAGAGCTGAGCATACGCGCAAGATGCCCAGGAAGCTGATGTCAACAAACCAGGGGTGTCATCAAGTTTTTTTTTTTAGAAAAGTCCCGCAGCACACCTAAGGAATGCACATTAGTGCAGAGGTTCAATCAGTGATATCCCAAGCCACCTATGGGATCACGGACCTCCAATCCCAAATATACGCAGTAATATCCAAATGAAGCGGCAGCATCAAGGGTGTAGAAAATATATAGAAAAATGTATTGCTCCATAAAAAATGGTGACGTTTCGACTTAAGTAAGTCTTTTTCAAGCTGGGGGTGTGCCGTTGGATTAAGAAAGAGCTTTATAATGGGTCTTCAGGGCTTTGTGGAGGAGGTAATGAATGGGGAACTTCTAATTTTGCACCAGAAAACCCCCTTATAACTTTCCTGGAATTGTCCGACTGCCCTGGATCAAGTGCTACCTACTGTCTCTTTATTGCTATGTATTGTCCTTTTTCCACGTGGATGGAATGTTGTTAAAGATCTACTAATATGAGGAGTTTCCTTCTGCCTGTCCCAAAATGCTTAATTTCTTTCACTATGCAGTTAAGTACGCAAGAAAAGATGATGCAAGAGCTCTTGAGCAAGGATGTTGGCGTGTAAATCCACCCTCATGTATCCTACCTCGTGTATCATCCAGAAATCTTAATCCCTCGTCCTGTTAATTCTCCTCATCCTATTCTCTCATTTTAATGCCTCTTCAGAATGTTGTCACATGCTATAGTTCTATACATTTGCCTAGTCTTGCATTGTCTAATATATGGCCATCAGACTGCTCTTATTCGTAATCTATTGAAATTTCACTGAATGTTGTGTGTTGCCCTTGAGATTCCTGGGTGTAGAATTTCACTAGTTCGTCCTTTGCGGTAATATCCTTGTTGCTACCCTCAGTTTATCTGGTCACTCAGCAGGTGCCACGTTTAAAGTTACACTGTGCAAGCCAATCTATTAGCAGGGTTTTCTCCATGCCAGCTCTGCCTGGGTGTGAAGAATTCTCTGGAGGTCTAATCTTTTCCTGCTATTTGTGATAATAGAGATGTCCTACAAAGTCTGGTGCATTGCTATATTTCTGGACACCTCATTTTAGTTCATAGGAAAAAAAAATATTATACATAATCCAATAACTTCATAACTTTAAAACCACATGCCTAATAATGTGTAGGTTGCTCTCCTGCCACCAAAACAGCTCTGACCTGTTTAGGGTCCGCATCAATCTACCGCCTCTGTTTTGTCCTCTTCTCATTCCCATTAGGAAACCACGTATCCTCTTTCTTGGTAAGGCTGGGTTCAGATTAAAACCATATTCAAATGTATTTCACATAAGAACTGTTAACTTTAATGAGACAAATGGAGTCTTTGCACCCCCCCCCCCCACATCCCATCCCCTCCCACGTACACTCACAGACCATTCGCGCTTCTTACATGCCCATTGTTGGATAGGCATCAGAAGAGGGTACTATGGCTTGTCTTCAGCTACACAGCCCTATACACAAGCGAGCATGTTCCAACATCTTTCCATAGTAGGCAGCGTCAACTTTTTGCTATTTGTTCTACAGTAGCTCTTCTGTGTAATTGGACCAGACATGTCAACCTTTGGTCCACCCACATCAATGAGCCTTATGGGCCTTTTACACAGAACTATTATTGCTCAAAAATCGTTCAGTCGAAGGATTTGAGCGCTAATCGTGCAGTGTAGTTATACAGAAATCGCTCACTATTCGTTCACAGGTTATTAAGTTGACTTTTCAGTCAGTTTAAAAACAATCGCTGGATCGCGGGCTTGTCGTTCTTTGTGAACATTCAGCGCTTCACATAGAAGGTGAAGCACATAGCGAGAAGCCCGCGATCCAGTGGTGAAGTCTGACAGTGTAAACATTCTAATAAAAATAGAAGTGGAGAGGAGCTGCTACCGTTAAAAAAATTTCATTCTTTATTAAAGGGGTTGTCTCGTGAAATCAAGTGGGGTTCAGCACTTCTGTATGGCCATATTAATGCACTTTGTAATATACATCGTGCATTAATTATGAGCCATACAGAAGTTATTCACTTACCTGCTCCGTTGCTAGCGTCCCCGTCGCCATGGATCCGTCTAAATTCGCTGTCTTTTGGCGTTTTTAGACGCGCTTGAGCAGTCCGGTCTTCTCCCTGGTGAATGGGGCTGCTCGTGCCGGAGAGCTGGTCCTCGTAGCTCCGCCCCGTCACGTGTGCCGATTCCAGCCAGTCAGGAGGCTGGAATCGGCAATGGACCGCACAGAGCCCACGGTGCACCATGGGAGAAGACCCGCGGTGCATCGTGGGTGAAGATCCCGGCGGCCATCTTGGTAAAGGAAGAAAGAAGTCGCCGCAGCGCGGGGATTCGGGTAAGTAATACACTTTTTTTTTTTTTTTTTTTAACCCATCCCTTGGGTTTGTCTCGCGCCGAACGGGGGGCCTATTGAATAAAAAAAAAAACATTTCGGCGTGAGACAACCCCTTTAAGTAAAAAAAGCATACAGCTCACAGGTTCGCGCTGAACGTTTTTCGGCTATAGTAGCCTTTGTCAACAGTGTAAACATTCTGCATGAGCGCAGACTACCTTAGCGGTGCAGTTGTTGGCCTGTGTAAAAGGGCCATCAGGTGTTCATGCCGATTCTTTGGTTACTATCTAGCAAAAGTGATTCAAGGTAGAAAACCCGCTGTATTCTGGAACCAGAACCCTTTTTTTTTTTTTTTTTTTGGTGATGCATTGATCCGGTCATTTGGCTATTATAATTCGGACCATGTCAAAAGCTGCTCAAGCTTTTTTTTTTGTTTTTTTTTGTTTTTTTTAAAAATCCGATGCCCCAAAGCCAAATTGCTGTTGCAGTGTTTCCCATAGAGGAGAAAGGTGACAGCCAAAAACATTCAATGGGCAGTTCGTGTGGTGTCAACATCGGCCTGAGTTTTGACGTCTACAGCTGGAAACTCTCTGCATTTCAAACCCCCAGTGTTGCAAAGAGGGCGCTGCATGTATGTAATTTTCTGATATATTCTGCTGCAAGACAGTTACTGTGCATGCGCCAGATTCTCTAGTGTAGTCTAAAGTGAAATGCTCCGCACCACAGAAGGAGTGCCTGGACCACTGGTGGACCTGAGCAGTCTATCGAACGATTTTAAACTGTCATTTGCATATTGCGAGACAAATGGGGATATTTGGGCTTTAGAATATCAGATAAGAGAGAAAAAAAATTAAGGTACAGTCACGTTCATCTACTTGCAAATAAGGAAGCTGGAACAATACCTCTGCAGCGCCACCTATTGGATGGTAGCATTCTTCAAATCAATGCTTGACCCGTTATACAGGTCTGTAGAGCAGTGATTGGGAATAGAAAACAAAGTCAGAATCCATACACGGACAGCTGTTTCGGGGTTTTTGCCTCATCGGTGTGCAGGAGGAACCTGGAATGCTGCCATCCAATAGGTGGACTCGCAGAGGTATTAGTTCATCTTCCTTATTTGCATATTAGCCAGAGGAGCATGGATGGTCTTATAACTTCTCACTCACCTCTTTGGTGCTCTCCCTAAGGAGTGATGATACTCCTCCTGACATTCATCTTCTTGTCATGTCTTATACAGTTAGCTTACTTTTGCTAAAATCAACTGACTTTCATATTGCTTATGTTATGATCTGTGTGTGTAATAAGGTAGATTAATATTTTCAACCATAGAACTGGTAAATATACAGCTAAATTTGACTGAAGGATAATGGAGAAAATATTTTGAAAATTACATTAAGTTGCCAGGTGTCCTATTGGAGGGCCAAAAAAAGAACAGGAGCTGCTCTGAAAAATGCAACACAGCTAGTTTTTGTTACAAGAACGGTTTGTCAGTGCTCAGATTATAAAGCTTATAGTGATTTCTAAAGTGATTTATGTACCGTACTAATTTTGAGCGGGGGGGAGGGGGTGAGAAAGATCTCTTTCCCCCCCCCCCCCCCCCCCCCCTCCCTGTTTCTCACCACTCTCCCCTGCCGGCAGCCAAATCTTTAGAGATGAGCGGGCAGGTACTCGCATAAGGCACTACTCGCTCCAGTAGCTTGCCTTAGCGGGTACGTAGTGAGTCCCTACACTACTATAAATGTCACAGAAGGGGATAAATAAAAACATTAAAACAATCGCAGAAAATGGCCGTATACTTACTGACTAAGGAGGGCAGATAGCTGCATCCTCTCATCATGCAGGTAGCAGACTACCAAATGAGGGAGCTAATTACACCTGTGAGGGACACCGATGAGACAGCCACTCACACAGGTGTCCCTCACAGGTGCAATTGGCTCCCTCATCTGGTAGTCTGCTACCTGCAGTTATCTGCCCTCCTTAGTCAGTAAGTATATGACCATTTTCTGTGATTGTTTTTAAATTTCCCCTTCTGTGACGCATTTATGCTATGGATTTAATTCAGTTTAATATAGCATACAAATGGGAACTCCATTTTTCTGTGTTGCAAACCACACTGCATGTGTAATCTGTAAAAATCTTGATTACCTAACACTTGCAAATTTTAGATTAATTTGTCTAATGTGCAATTATTGGCAAGTTACAAATTTGAAAAAATGGATTCACCTCAATTTTGAAACTTCTATGTGAGTGTACAGTGTCTGAATTTCCAAAACACATCTGTTTTCCAGTTTTAATGATGATCAAGAGGTTATCACTAATCTCTCTACTTTTTTCCCCCTCCTAGTGTAATTTTCCAAAGAAACAAGAGTACAGTGCTGTTCTCATACATAATCTGTCTTGGGTCATCAACCTCATATCTCTGCAAGCCAGCTGCACTTTCTGAATTGAATTACTACGGGAAGATAGTTTTCCGCAGTAATTTTTGAGTCACCTGTAGGTTGGGTAATCTTATCCATGAGATGACACTGGATGCATGGAGGGTGAGCCTTCCTTCAATGGGTACTGCAGTGGATCTTCCAGGAAGACCTTTATAATATATTTGAGTACATCTTTTATCTTCATCTTTCGCCATCTCTTTCCTCTATGGTAAATCTAGTATTTCATGTGGGGGAAGGTTTACTACCCAAAAAGTATTTCTTCGTTTACTGACCCGGATATTTGCTTATTGCTTACTTTACGCACAAATGCTAGTTCTGATGTCATTGTAACTGGGAGTGTCACTGATTGGGCATATGAAGCTGTAAGAAACAGTACTCGGCCTTTTCCTTTCCCATCAATTCAGGGTGTCGAAGGTTCTCATGAATGTGTCACTTCCCTTTGTAATCTCACTTTACTATCCGTGATGTCGTCAGCCGGTGTCTGTATAGCCTTTACTATAAGGCAGTGATTGTCTGGGATAACTCGTAAAATTTATACAAGAGAAACCCAGTGAAGAAGGCTTAAATAGATTTACCAGGTGCAGCAAATGAAGCCTATTCATTATATAATGAATTATACAACTCGAATATAATTTGGGCATTGATTTCTCATAGTTCTCAAGATCCCTGCTCACTGGTTTATACACAGGTGCTCGGCTCATTACAAGACTCAGTTCAAAACCTACTGAAAGGGAATGTTCACATTGCTTTTATGCCCTACGTTTTGCTTATGAGGTGGGAAAGTTCCTGTCACACATGTCTAAATCTCGTGCATGTGCTATCAGTTAGTATGGACGCCGCTATGTGATAAGTGTGGCGCCTTCTGCCTCGTGGTATGTGGTGAACACCTGCCTCTGGGGTGTTGTCAAATTTGTTTGAGTCCTCATTAATATGGGCGGGCTCTTTTTATTGTGTGTTCATTGGTTAATTATTTTATTGGGTGTGTATATTGGTGCGGGTGTTTTCAGACTTCAGTGACTTGAAAAAGACTGTATAAGGTAGTCGAAACGTTGTCTTTACTCATGTGCAGCTAACAAAGCACTTTCTGCGGGATTGTGAGTATTCTACTGTCTTGGTACCCCGGATGTGGTTTGAATTTTGGAAGTAGTTGCTGGATTTATGGACCATGGATCTGCGTCCATTCTAAAACCTGCATCACTTATTTGGTTATTGGAGCCTCCCCTCAGGATTTGAGGTACGCCTGGGTGCTGCTGTCAACCACAATTGTCTACTCTTTCTGTCACACATGCCAGATATAATCATCAATCCGCATTCACCTGACAGATGCAAAGAGTGCCCATATGCCTTGCTCGACCCATTCACTTGAATAGGAACTGATCCTGGGATGGTATTGCAGACAACTGCATTTGTGTACATAACTCTTATACTTAAAAGGGTTTTGCAGGCCTAGCCAAATTACTTTTTAGTAATGTTCACACACAGAAGAAATTCTACAGATTTCCTGTGGCACAATGGGTGAGGATTTTGACTTAAAATTAGCAGCGCATCCACAGCTGATTTCAGCAGCTGCAGCACTCCCCATCACTGTTTAATTCTTTACACAGTCAGAGAACCCCTGTACCTGGCGGCCTCTGAGCGCCGCCGCTGGTTAGGTGATACAGAAGTGTCCTCACCTGACCAGTGGCGCTGCACTCACTAAAGGCTGCTGAGTGAAGGGGTGAGCTGTCAGTGTGAATAATTAGGGTGGTTTCACACCTGCAGCAGAGATTTCGCTTTCCTGCTCTGTTTGGGGAGGAAGAAAGGGGAATCCCCCGGCCGAACAGTTCCGTCTCTGGTTGGAACAGGACGGACCCCATTAACTATAAATTCGTGCAGCACTTTTTCTACTGGTATTTTCAGCTGTATCTGCGATGGAACCTCCAGTTGGAGGTTCCGACGCAGATGTGAAACCGGTCTTAAAAGGTGAGGGGAAGTGCTGTAGCTGCTGAAAATTGGCTGTGGATACGAAGCTGATTAAGGCTGTTTGCACGCGGCCGAGCCGGATACCACATGTGGAACCCTTCAGTAGCAGCAGCTTTCGCGCATACCTGCCTTTCTGTATCTTTATCTGTACTGCGGATGGTCCACATGGCTCGCCATCGGGCATGCAAAGTACAGATTATTTTTTTTATTTTAAGCTCCTGCTTTACTTGCGTCATCGCGGAAGGGCAGCGGGTCAGGCAGCTTCCCATTGACTTCAGTAGAAGCCGTCCACACTAAATCTGCTCAAAAATGGAGCACTTTTTTCATAGCATGCTATGGACTGTTTTTGCTGCGGAACCTGGAGGCGGACGCTTTCCGGATTCTGCAATACAAATCTGCCTGGTGCAGGTGACCTTAGAGTCAAAATCTACACTCATGGTACTGAACAGTGTTACCTGCGTGATCATCATGCAATTTGGACAGCACCAAGATAAGGTGTTAACTGTGCATAAGCCTGCAGATTTGTCATTCAAGTGTCTAAGAAAACTGGTTGTTAGGCCTTATGTCCACGGGCAAATCAGATTCCGCCTCCGGGCCCGCAGCACGATTCGACCCTACCCGCGGCCATGGACATCAATTCATTCCGGATGTTTTCTTTTCCCTGTCTCGGCAGGATTTTCTCTCGTCTGCGCGGCAGATGCGTGCCGCTGCACTGCACATTTTATTTATTTTTTTAAATCCCCTGCTTTCCCTCTCGTGCGCGGCACATCAGCAGTGTCAACTGTTGGTGTGCCGCGGATCGGACGGCTTCCATTGACTTCAATGGAAGGACATGCAATATCCTGCAGGGATGCGAGGCTGTTTCCTTGTAAAAATGCCTCGCCATCCAGAGGATTTCAGAAGGACTGTGAGGGCGATATCTGTCTGAGTCACTGCCCGATATCGCCCTCGCCAATGTGCAGGAGCCCCTAGAGGGGATAGAGAGACAGTATTAAGTGGGCGTAGTTATGCTACACAACCTCTGATAGAGGGGAGGGTGAGCTAAGCTTGTGCAATTCACGATAGACTAGCTGATCAGTGCTGGGAACGCCCCCCCCCCCCAGCCAGAAACTTGGTTTGCAACCTCTCCTACATTCAAGTATGAGGCTTTCTAAAAGCATAAGGAAAACTCAATGTAAAAACAAAAACCTAAGTGCATATTTTTTTTTCTTCAGGGACTTAGTACGATGTGCGTATTGACTTTTTCATGGTCAAAGATTTCCATAGCCTTTAACATTTTGTGTTTGCTGGAAAGAGACAGTTTCACAGCTGTTTTGCTGAAAATCATAGCTGTCGAAGTCAACTTACCCCATGTGCCCAGCTGGTGTGTGGAATGAAGTCAGAGTATAGAGTCTTACCATGAAACAGCTGGAGGAGGATTAATGCTTGTCATCTGTGACATCACTAACTTCAAGATGGTCCTCTTTATACTGCATGTGAAAACACATTCCTGCCTTGCCTGTGTGTGCAGGTGCACTGAATGATGGCCTGCAGTTCCACAGTGGAGCTCAATTTCATCAGGACCCCTAATCGTCATAGAGAATTTGGGTTTTTAAAAGTATATTTATTTAATAGTTTTGTGGAAAAATTCTAGTAGTAGCCTTAGATGGCTTTAGTTTTAATAGACAAATGCATTAAGCTTAACAAGTGTTCTCTTAGAAATAGCAGGTGCAAGCTAAGCTTATATCTGGCAAGACTTCTAGGCTATTAAGTTTAGAGTGTCTGTTTACTAATGTGTGAAACATCGCTTCAAAAAAAAAAAAAACCGAGGGTGATAAACACTGCAATTGGAGATTTGCTAATGTAGGTGTGTACTGTTCATGTGTTGTGTGCTTACAAAGTTGTACAGTGTAACACTTCCACTAGAATTCCTGTCAAGTAAGCTTATTATACAGTGTAATTCAATAAAGTAAAGGGGCAAATAGTTGCTGAATTACTTTGTGTGCTTACTTTTGAGTGTTTGGCTAGCACAACTTTTCCCACAAGAGCCTTGTGTACCTCTTAAAGGTTATGACCATCTTTTTGTCTTCTGCAGCTTCTACATATCACTGTATATAGACACTGCAGTCTACTTAGGACTTGTACACACTAGAGTTCTCCTCTCCATTTTGGCTCTCTATTCTGTTTATGGAGCAGAGAGTGAATTTAAAAAGAATTAAACTGACCTGTTTTGATCCCAGTAGACCTTCAATGGGTCTTTAGAAAGCTTTCAATTTGCTTCCGTTCCATTAGGCTTCAAATTTTTTTAAAATAGAATAGCGCAGTCTTCAGTGCTTTTTGTTCCGGTTAAAAAAAAAAAAAGACTTTCAATTTGCGTTCAGTTTTTTTTTTTTTTTACCCCTTTAAGAACTAAGTGCGGTAAATATACAGCACTCGGTCCTGGGTTTTAACCCCAGTCAATAGCAGAAGTAGGAGGTGGGATTGAAGCCTTTACTCCTGCAATCAAGCACTATAAACTAAAAAATGGAAGTAGTATTTTCACTATAGGACCTGGCAATCACATGACCACTGGGTGCCCTCTGTTACAGCAGAGCTGCAGAGTCCTAGCAGACCCTGATCAGCTCTGATAGTGACTGTTGTCACTACAGGGGGATGTTTTCCCCTGTAACTTGGACTATGGATGCCCCTCTATGGGCGTCACATTATAGCAATGATTTTGTAACCCGTGCAGATGCAGCCTTAAGTGCATTTTTAACCCCTTAGTGATGCAACAGCCTTAAGAGCCAGCAAATTGTATCCCGTTTTGTGTTGTAGTGGTTATAACTTTATATTTTCATTAATGTAGCTGTATGATACCTTGTATTTTGTGGGACAAGTTTCAGTTTTTATAGAAACCATTTTATTTAATATTTAAAGCCTTATGTAAGGGGAAATTGTTTAAAGAAAAATGTATTTCTGCAAAACCATTTAAGCACGCTGATGGTTAACCATAGCATCTAAACTCTATAGAGGAGTGACTAGATGAGCAACTCCTCTTCTGGGAAAAACCCCACATGTGACAATCAGAGAGCAAATATGCCTTTTGACATGGAGGTAATAATGTGAACGAATATTTTTGTTACTCCTCCACTTTCGCAGGGGCATCTACTGGAGAATTGTAAAATTTCTCTTTTGTGAAATGGTCTCCCCTTCTCCTCTCTCTTCTCACAAGGAATAAAAAAAGCAGTTGTAAATTCAGCATTCATGACTGCACTTCAAACATCTGTAGCATTTAGGTCTTGGTTGTAGCCAAGAATCTTAGCCTTAAAATGACAACAAAAGCATGTTGGTAGCTCTAGTAGAACCTGCGTTACTTTGTTATCCCACCACTATAGTGTCCTTTTCCTGCAGATTGGACAGAGCTCATCCAGAAACACTGGGGGTTTAATTCTGTTTGAATTCCTTTTCTGCCCAGACTGATGGTGGATTTTCCCTCTGATCTCTCCTCTCCTGAACTTTAGTCACTCACACTGGTGATCATAAATCAGCCGATAAATGATTGCAGTTCGTATGTAATGGCGTGCAAACTATTATTTCTATGCCTGCATAAAATGACGAATGGGAAGCTAACAAATTCTCGTTAATTGTTCAGAGGTTTGCTGTGTTTACACTGAATGATAACACTGTGTAACACAATGTTTGTAACAGATAAGCTGCTTATAGTAACTTTAGTGCGCTGAATTCAAATATGATACCTGTTGTTTTCTGCCACGTAAGGTTTTTCAGTTATGGGGAATAATATAATCCAATTGCCTTTGTACTGTATTTTTTGGAAATATGCCTATACAATTAATCCATTTGGCTCGCCATTAACCTTGCTTAATAAAAGCAAAAGTGAGTGTGCAACTATTTGTCAATCGCTGTTATACACCACGTGCTGACTGAACACTATAAAGCTGGGTTCTCACAGGGTGGATTCTCGGCGGAAATCCCACGGTTTGGCCGCAGCGAAAAAACGCAAGATTTCCGCCGGGAGAACTGCCGCTGCAAAACCCATGGCGGCTTTGAAGCGGCCCAGACGCTCGCTCTTCCGCTGCGGCAGGCCCTCCCATTGAGAAGAGCACGGCCATAGCGGGGTAAAAAAAAATGAACATGCTGCGGCTGGCAAATCCGCGCTGCAGCAGCGGCTTCTGCTGGCTTAACCGCAGCGGATTTGCCATCCCATGTGAATCTCTCGTCCACTAGGCTGGCTAATCCCTGGATTAGCGGCCGCATGTGGATTTGCCGCGGCGAAATTCCGCACGGAATTTCCGCGGCAGATCCGCCCCGTGTGAACCCAGCCTAAGGGTAGGTTTATGTAACATATAGGGTAGGTTTCCACATGGCGTAAACACTGTGGATCATCCACCAGTAAGCTGTAATTATTGAACTGTGTTTTTACAGGTGATTTGTTAGACTGGGATTATTTTTCAAAATGTAACAATATGGCTGAGCGGCACTAATGTCTGAACAACACAGACAATTTTGGCTGTGTCGGCGGACAGTTCATAACAAAGG
Source organism: Eleutherodactylus coqui (assembly GCF_035609145.1). Taxonomy (NCBI): domain Eukaryota; kingdom Metazoa; phylum Chordata; class Amphibia; order Anura; family Eleutherodactylidae; genus Eleutherodactylus; species Eleutherodactylus coqui. Next base: position 161,568,987 of record NC_089837.1, on the reverse strand, counting down.
CACAGCTGAGGAAAATATCGCATGTATTTCGGAATAAAGCTTTGTGTCATGTAACACATCTCACACATAGGCTGAAAAGCAAGAGTAGACCTCCATTCCGATGATATGGCAAGAACAAATAGACCACCATACTGACTGTTATTTCGGCATGACAAATACCAAAGGTTTCTCCAGTAAACAGATAACATTCTGTATCCAGAAATACCTTCTGCAATAAAACCTGTGCCGCATGACGCCAGATTACCTATTCCTGATCCAATGGGAGGGCTGCTATAGGCGTCTAGCTGGGCGTCATCCCTGGAACTACTATGGTAGTCACTATTACTACTTGGATGAATATAAGGAGACACTGTTACTACTGAGGCCACTACTGGGGCTACTATAGGGGGTCACTATTGGGGTTCATTCCCACGGACAAAAGCACATTTCAGTCGTGCAAATGTGATATGTGTTTGCACAACCAAAAATTGCTTACGCACGTGTTGTTCGCCTGCTCTAAGTGCACAAATACACTGCATATTTGCACATGCAAAAAAGAACGGAGGCAGGCTCATTGAAATGGTGTGCATGTTTCCTGCGTACTCACTGCATATTTGTGCCCTTATTATTTGTATCATTTTCCACCAAAAACAGTTGAATAGTAATATTACATGTCCAAACTGTAGTCATCTTTAATAAAGGAAATGGTTCGTAACGTGAAAATGAGACGTGCTGCTATTGCTCAATGTTACCAGTGCAATCAGCAGGTTCTAATTTCACAGAAACATTAATTTCTTTGTTAATTTTTTAAAATTTGTTGCACAGTGTTATTGTTCAAATTTGCACGATCCAATGGCTTTTTTTTTTTTTTTTTTTTTTTTTTTTTAATGCTAATTGTTTTGTGGGAAAGAGCCTTTAGACTGAAGGGTCTATATACAGTAAGGCTGGGTTCACACAGGATGGATTTGCCGCGGAAGCTCCGCGTGGAATTTCTGTGCGGCAAATCTGCCCACAGCTCCTAATCCTAGGATTAGCCAGCCATGTGGACGAGATTTTGCAAAAAATCCCGTCCACACGGGGCAGCCAATCCGTTGCGGCAAAGCCGATCGGAACTGGTGATGCAGTGCGAATTGACAATCGCAGCATGTCAGGTCATGTTCTGTTTTGTTTTGTTTTTTTTTCTCCATGTTGCGGCCTCACTCCTCTCTATGGGGAGAGAAAGCCGCAACAAAATGCCGGAGACCGAGACGCTCCAAAACCCACAGCGAAATGCAGCGGGTTTTGAAGCTACGGCTCTCTCGCGAAAATCCAGTGGCTTTTCAGTGCAGCCAAGCCGCGGGATTTCCGTCCTGTGGGAACCTGGCCTAATATGCGAAAGCTGCAAAAGACAAATTTAAAGCGTATTGTAAAAGTCATTTGTCTGCCCAAAATACATGCACTGAAGTCAAAACTATTTTTGCCCCCAAAAGTGTCCACAACCTTCATATGACTTCTCCTTCAGCTATTTAAAGTAAATGATAGCTGTATAGGCTAGCCCTCTGAGAAAGGGATTCCCTTACAAATACCAGGAGAAATATATTAAAAAATGGCCAGATTTTTTAAATTTGGTTTTATGTTTGGCAAGCAACACTGCTTTTCTTTGACATGTAGGAACAGCTTTAAAAATCTTTAACGTGCTTATATTTGTAGAACCTGGAGTAGGTTGGAAAGCTCGCTATAACATCATGTATTTTTGTTAGCCATTAAAAGGTATCATATCTACAGGATTACTCTTACTGAGAACAATCACACTTTGGGTAGAAGAATCTGTTAGAAAAAAAATATATATATATTTTTTTTTAAAATGCTACATTTCACTCTAGAAATATAATTCGTTATAAGAGGAACTTGCCTACAGTGTTTTCAAGGTCTGCATGTTTCTTAGTGCTCTTTCATGCCACAGTGTTTGTGGAAAAACGCCATACGCCAATGTGAGTCCAGTGTGGACGAGATTTTTGACAAATCTCATCCACATGGCTGGCTAATCCCGGGATTAGCGGCAGCAGAGAAATTCCGGATGGAATTTCTGCAGCAAATCCGCTCTGTGTGAACCCAGCCTCTGACTTGCGATAGATTTTTGAAAGTAACATCTGGCCTCAGTACTTTAGATAAAAGGACTGTTTAGCACAGGACTTATTGTTTTTAAATGACTGATCTATAGGATGATGTACACCTTAAGTAATTCCCTATACTTCATGCCAGTTACTAATTATACTAAGGCTACATTCACACGGCCATATGTGGCCAAAATATGATGATCAGACTGGATGTGTTGCTACACCATTACACACGGAACTCTTTCAATAGTGTTTGTCGAGTACAGCAGGGATCGGTGCCAGAACTGATCATCTGGGGAAGTTTCCTTGTAATGCTGACAAACATTCTTCAAAATGTTCTAGTTGTCCTGACCACCCCTTTAACAAAGTTTTGTAACATGTAACCCATTCACATATGGAGCTCTTGCTGATGTCTTAATTTTGAACATTCGTCGACGGCAACGAAGAGATTCAAAGCAAATCTGACAACACTAGCGTTTCGGTAATTCATTTGTGTCCAGCTGCGTGTTTCAGTATGCATGTAATGAGTACACCTTGTTTCTTAACAACATATTCTAGTACAATTACAGAAAAATCTCTCAAATGTGTGCAACAGATCATTCTTTCCACTCGCTCCTAAAATAAACATGAGCGGATGATGAGCTTACTGTTTGTTTTTTCTTCCAATTTTATGTATGAGAAAATGTAGTTTTTAAACTGCTGGATTTTTAAAAATCTATTATGTAATCCTCATACCGGAAAGACTGGGTATTTCAGGATTGTAACACACAGTAAAAAACAGTGTCTTGGTGCGATCCCCTGCTGGTGCGTGATGCACATAAGATATGAAGATGCTCACACCGCCTCCTATATTAGACTCCTCGCGATCTGTACATATGCCTACGCAGAAATCTACACTAGATTTTTCCGCTTTGGGCTCATTCACACAGGTTTAAGAAAATTCGGTTTGTGATTAAAACGCAGAGTTTTCATTGCGTGCATGTGCTTTTTGGTGTCGATTTGTTGCAAATGTGCAGTTTTTAACATCAAATTTACCCCAATAGGTCTGTCTTCTGTTCATGTTCGGTCAGGAAATTGGGTCTGAATACAGACAGAAAATACGCCTCTGCGAATCGTCCTTTAGAGCTGTAGCCTGGAGAGAGCAAACTGATAAAAAATGCAGGATCTATCGAATAGTTAGAAATGGTGATGTACCGCCTTCGGTGAGGTCGTTCTATGTACTCTGGCACCTGAGGCCGCGATGATCGTGCCTGCCGCAGACCTTGGGAAATTTATGCAATGCTAGGATGGAGACAGACTGTTAAGAGGAACTAAAGTGCCATGCTGCTGCAAAATCAACACCTATTAGTAATTCCGGTTGGGTTTTTGTAGTGTTTAAAATACCACTGCCCTACCTAATGGAGTGAAAAGTCATCTGCATGGTTAAGTAAAGTTTATTTTTATAACCCCCCCCCCCCCCCCCCCCAAAAAAAAACAAACCTGTCTTCGCCTTCAGCCGCCTGCACACAAAGGGGTCGGATTCCGGCTGCGGCAACAAACCCTGTGCCCCAGCCAGTGACCCCTGTGTACCTGTCAGTGTAGACAGCCTTCTGTACTGTGAATCTTCCAGCCGGCAAGCGGTCGAGCATGCGCGGTACAGATTCTCCCGCACAGTCGCTAGGCGATGACGTGGATCCCGCGACCCTTCTGCAATGGTCATTGCAAGAGGGCCTTGGGGCAGATTGCTTCCATTGACATCAATGGAAGCCGTCTGTACATAGCCCGCACTAAAATAGAATATGCTGCGATCTATTTTATTTTTTCTTTCCCCACCGCGAGCGGAAAATCGCAATTTATTTCCGCCAATGGACAGGAAAAAATGTTATTGAATAGTATTTAAATGGCAGGTATTTGCTGCGAAATCCAGGAACGTACACCGGTCCTGGATTCTGCAATGCAAATCTGTCTGTGCAGGTGGCCTTAATCTGTCAACGCCATGCTATGTGACATCAACCTGCTTTCATTTTGATATTAAAAGTTGTGGCAAACCTGGAGGCTGCTAACTGGTATCGCATTGTCATGCAATTCCCCCCCCCCTTCCCCCCCATGATTGAACGGCAAAGGGCCAGTAACATTAGAGGGAGCTCCCTCCCTCTGTTAACTCTGCATTTGTTGTGATCCACGTTAACTGTTGGGATCAATGTTCTTTGACCCCCAGTGTTGCAGCATGATAACTGCTTTCAGTTATAGCCAGCTGTGGATGATTAGCTCCTAAGTATGCGCCACCTGTATGTTATAAGCATACAGCATTTCAGGGGTAACCCCTTTTCCATGATGTAAATGTATGTCCGGGTCAGACAGTTAACTTTACTTTTTCTCTTCTACATACTTCTAATGAAACTAAAATATGAGAAATTTCCTTTTGCACAGTATATTTTAGACTGGACACATATTGCCAGGACATTTTTCTATTCACAGCAAAGTACAACCAACCCCCACCGTCAGAGGGGAAAATAACATGTTAACATTTAAGATTGCTCTTCTCACCTGAGCTGTTTCTCTCTCGGCTGGTAGCCTACTACAAGGCAGATTTCATTGCAAGCCGAATTCTTTTCTACCCACAAGTGCGTCATAAAAAGCTTATACCATACCCTGAGAACAATATCTGAAACTCCTAGCAGTATATTGGTTTACATTTACCCATCCTCATGATACTTTGCCTGGTTTTGGCTTTAGAACTTCATGTTCTCTGCTTGGATGGCACACAATTTAACTTTTTCATTTTCCAAGAAAAACATTCATCCACTTTAGTCTTGTGTTTTTTGTTGTTTTTTTTCATTTCGCCATAGAATGGAAAGAAAAAATTTGTTTAGCTTTTGGACTTCCTAATGGGAAGCTAAAAAGGTTTGTTGGACGAATAGATGAGTTCATCTGCTCCTGTATTTAAAGTTTCATTTAGAAAACCTTTGTAGTTTATCCGTCTAAGTTTATGGTATGAATGTTGGTGTTTTTGGAAGAATATTTTTGGAAAGAGCTCAGTGGTTATGCATAATGCATTTTAGCATTCTAGAAGATAAACTAGAACAATATGGGAAGGGAAGTGAAAGGCCAGGTAAAAATGTACAGCTAATTTATACATCTGAGAACCTTGCTCTGTAGTGGAAAAAAACAACATAGACGAAAAAATTCAGAAGAAAAGTAAAGGAGCAAGAGACCCCGATCACAAACTAAAATGTTTCTACACAAATGCCCAGAGCATGGGAAACAAACAAGGGGAATTGGAGCTCCTAACACAAGAAGAGAAATATGATGTCATAGGCATCACGGAAAATTGGTGGAATGATACACATGATTGGAATACAAGGCTTGAAGGATACAACTTTTGTTTATAAGAAGCTGACCTTAAAAAAAGGAGGAGGTGTTGCGTTGTATGTTAGGAAAATATTCATCTGCACAGAGATTCAAGCTTCAGAGTATGGTAGTTCTGTAGAAACCGTTTGGGTAAGAATACATGGAGAGAACAACAGAAAGGATACCATTGTGGGCATTTGCTATAGGCCGTCTGGACAAGCCGAAGATCTGGATGAACTCTTTCTCCATCAGATGGCCAAACTCTCCGAAAAGTATGACATAGTGATCATGAGAGATTTTAACTGTCCAGACATTTGTTGGGAATCTCTCTCAGGCAAAAGTAATGGATTCAAAATTCTTATCCGCTCTTGCTGAAAAATGTATCTTCCAAAAAGTAGATGAGAAAACAAGGGGATCTGCTATCTTGGACCTAATTGTTACCAACAGGGAGGGAATGGTTGAGGAAATAAGGATGGCTGGGACCCTAGGAGACCGTGATCATGCTATCCTTAAATTTTGGATAAAAAGGAGGAAGACCTGAGAAGACTCAGACCTCAAGATTGGATTTCAGAAAGGCAGATTTTAATGAACTCCGAAAAGGTAGGAAGAATCCCATGGCTGGATGTTCTTAAGGACCGAAATGGCCAAGAAGTTTGGGAAATATTGCGAAATGATATTCTCAAAGCACAATTATTAACAATCCGTAAAAGAAGGAAGAATTGGAAGCCTTTAAAGAGACCAGGATGGATGAACACAGAACTTACACACATGTTAAAAAGGAAGAAAAATATGTTTATCAAATGGAAAGGGGGAAATATCATCTAAATAATATATTGCAGTCTTCAGAAACTGTAGGGCAAGTGTCAGAAAAGCTAAAGCTAATAATGAATTGAGGCTTGCAACAGAAACCAAAAGCAATAAAGGATTTTGGTGGATATGTCAAAATAAAAAGTCAAAGATGCTTACAAGATTTAAATGGTGAATTGGTTAAGAATGTTGTTGAGAAGACCGAACTTTGAAATTCCTACTTTGCATCTGTTTTCTCTCCGAAAGTAGATGTAACCTCAGCTGAGCTTCCCTGTGCTACTGGAGGAATAAAAGAATGCAGGCTCTCTATAAGCAGAGAGAAGGTGAGGGAACACTTAGCTAACTTACATGAATTTAAGTCTCAAGGTCCAGATGAATTACATCCTAGAATACTAAAGGAAGCAGCAGAGGTAATTGCTGAACCACTCGCCATAATCTTTGAAAATTCCTGGAGAACAGGAGAAGTCCCAGAAGATTGGAAAATGGCAAATGCCGCCATCTTCAAAAAAGGGAAAAAAGGTGGATCCAGGAAACTACAGGCCTGTGAGCCTAACTTCTATACCGGAAAAGATCTTTGAACAAATTTATTAAACAGCATGTATGCAAGTATTTGGTTAAAAATGGAGTAATTAACCAGCGTCAGCATGATTTTGTAACAAACAAGTAATGCCAGATGAATCAAATTTCCTTCTATGACAGAATCAACAACTGGGTTGATCAGGGAAATGCAGCAGATATACTATATCTTGACATTAGTAAAGCATTTGGCAAAGTATCTCATACCATACTTATTGAAAAAATGACCAAATATGGGATTGACAAGGCAACTGTTAGGTGGATTCACAGCTGGCTAAGTGATCATACTCAAAGGGTGGTCATAAATGGCTGTACATCCAAGTGGAAGAATGTATCAAGTTGGGTGCCACAAGGCTCTGGCCTAGGCCCAGTGTTCAACATTTTTATAAACTATATGGAGGAGGGAATTGATGGGAAACTGATCCAATTTGCAGATGACAAAGCTAGGAAAGCTAGCTAACACTAGGGAAGAGAGTAAGAATATTCATAAAGATCTGGAAAAGCTTGAACAGTGGGTGGTGACTAGAATGGTATTAACAAGGAGAAATGCAAGGTCCTATATCTGGGCAAGAAAAATGAAAAAAAAGCACACACAGAATGGGAGGAATTGGGCTAAGCAGTAGCACATGTGAAAAAGACTTGGTTATACTAATAGATCATAGACTGAACATAAGTCAACAATGTGATGCAGCAGCCAAAAAGGCAAACACAATACTCAGGTGTATTAAGAGAAGCATAGTCTAGGTCCTTTTACTCAGACCTCATCTGGAATACTGTGTCCAGTCCTGGGCACCCCACTTTAAAAAAGACAGACAAACTGGAGCAAGTTCAGAGAAGAGTTACCAAGATGGTGAGCGGTCTACAAGTCATGTCCTATGAGGAATGGTTAAAGGATCTGGGAATGTTTAGCTTGCAAAAAGAAACCTGAGAGGAGACTTAATAGCTGCCTACAAATATCTGAAGGGCTATCACAGTGCAGAGGGATCAGCCTTATTCTCATTTGCAAAGGGAAAGACTAAAAGCAATGGGATGAAACTGAAAGGGAGGAGACACAAGTTAGATATTAGAAAAAAACTTTCTTACAGTGAGGGTGATCAGTGAGTGAGACTAGGTAGTCTTCAAACAAAGGCCCCCTAACAGGTCATGTTTTCAGAATATCCTATAGTAAGAACACCTGTGGCAATGTCTCAGGCACTGACGTTAATTGCATCACCTGTGCAATTCTGAGGAAATCCTGAAACCTGTAACAGGTTACCACGGGAGGTGGTGAGTTCTCTTTCAATGGAAGTCTTCAAACAAAGGCTGGACAAATATCTGTCTGGGATGATTTAGTGAATCCTGCACTGAGCAGGTGTTGGACCCGATGATCCTCGAGGTCCCTTCCAACTCTTCATTCTATGATTCTAGCATGAAATAGTTTTGAAGCTACTGGAAACAAAACCTTCCTTGTATTGCTGACTAATTTGAAAAACGAGCAGGTGTATATGTACTATATTGGTGACTAGCTAGTGTGTTATACCTTGACAAAGTCCTCTTTGTATGCCACAAACAACTGAGACCAAATTATTAAAATAATCACTCATTGGCTTTCTGCCAAAGTAGCCATATGTTGTGGTTTTATTTTTCCCCATTGGCTGCCTTTTTTAAAGTGTTTTTTAAAAAAATAAACTTAAAGAAGAAAAAACTGCCGCGTAACACAAATATTTTCTAAATGGTTATCCAACAAGATCTGTGTTGCTAGTATAATCTATTTGCTTTGCAAATGTCCTTGTATGTGAAGTAAGTTTAGTTCATAACCATTTTCTTCCTCATCAGTTGGCTTAGCTTTATTTAAACAGGACACAATTTTACTACTTCCTGTCCATTATTGTAAGATTCGCAGGTGGTCATGCCACTTTAAGGAAGTCCTTGCTCGCTGATGAGTTGGAGGGCCCTTGGAACATGAGAAGTAGTGATGATGCACGGCATGTTCTATAAACTTGCAGATCACACACAAATGATCTTATCTAAGGTGCTCGGTGGTCTCGTGACATCTTCAGTTGAGGGGCAGATAATTTGGCTCTGCTGGTAGCTTTTCTTCCTCTTTGCATTGGAATATGTGGGAGGTTGAGGGAGAGCATTGGTCAACGGCTATCTTGCTTATGACCAGCTTAGACTTGTCAAAGTTTTCAGATATAAGGTGTTGAAAGTTCTTAAGTCAGTTATTGTCTGTTACCACTTCAGAAGCATAAAATGTGTTCGGCTTATTATAACTTTCCTTGTAAGTTATCCGTAGAATACTGGCAAGCGGTGAACATAAGGAGCTTACTTTGTTGCTGCCTTAACACATGCTAGTGGTGGCAAGCTTATCTGTTCGTGCTGTAAATATTACTGAAAGACAATCTTGAGCAGGACCACAGGTGATAATCCTTGGCAATGTTGTTTTACTGATATACTTCTAATCCAATCAGCCTTGTGGCTGAAATTGTGGTGCATCTGTAGGTGCTTTCAAGGGAGAAGCAATGGGGAAATGTCACCTAATGAATGTGATACCCAGTGCAGACTATTAAAAGGAAGCATAGGTCAAAGTGATATATAGCTAAGGTCAGGTCTGTGAAATACTTGTTTTGCAGAGTTCAAAACCTTGTGTAATTTCTGCAAATGAGTGTAGTTTGTGTTCTCTTTGAAAGGGGTTGTCCAGGATCAGATGAACATGGCTGACTTCAATCCAAAGCAGCATGGCACATGTTCATAGTTGTCTGGTATTGCAGCTGCGCTCTACTGAAGCCCATGGCGTTCACCTGCAATATTTATCACAATCTTGGAACAGGTGTGGTGCTGTTTTTGGATGAAAGTCATGTTTTCTAGCTCCTCAAAGGCCCAAGGTCCACTTGCACGCATAGGTTCTACTGCTGAATCCCGCAGCGTAATCTAGCCGTGCCCGCAGACATTGGAGAAGAGCAGGTTTTCTTACCTCTCTGGCTCCAGCGCAGATTTCCTCTTCACCGGCCAGACCTTCTCTCTTCAGCAAGGCGGATGTGTCTGGACGTGCCTGACGCATGCGCAGTGCATTTTTTTTTTTTTGATGTCCTGCTTTCCCGCGGATCCGCGGCACAGCTACAATTACAGCTGTGGCTGTGCCGCGGATATGACAGCTTCCATTGACTTCAATGGAAGCCGCCCCGCAGGTACCGCAGACAAAATGGAGCATGATGTCAGATCCGGCGGCCCTCGGGGTCTCTTTGTCTGTACTACCGGTCCTAGTACCCAGGCTCTCCTGGTCGCCGAGATCCGATACGCCGGTTCCATGTGCGCGCTCCCATGCGCAGGGGGCGTGCACCTATTTAGTTGGGTTGCTGGGGACACGGGTGCCATCCTGCTGCATTCCCATTGCCATGACTCTGGGCGCACCTGCCTGTCTTTCGCAGGTGCTGGGGGCTGTTTCTTCCAGCATCCTGGTTTTGGCTCCTGCCGTTGTCAGACTCCCCACCCCAATCAGCTGCTGGGGCGGGAGTTCTGACAGCATTTAAACATCTCAGTTCCTGCCAGTATTTGCCATTGTTATGTTTGGTCTTTCAACTACACCCGCGTCTTCCTGATTGCTGCCTGTTTCGGACTTACTTGCTTGAACTCTACCTTCGCCTGACCCCTTGTACTGCTTTCCCTCCAGTTGCCGACTCGGATTGCCTGACCTGTCTCAGTGTGTGTTTGTTCACGTATTTGTTTGTAGTCTCCCTGACCCACTTGCCTAGTTAGGATAGGGACTGTCGCCCAGTTGTCGCCCTGGGGCCTAGTTCAGGGAGGCAACTGGTAGGGACAGGGGTTGCGGGCAGTTTTCAGGGACTTTCCATACCCAGACCCCAGTCCTTGACAGCTGTGATTTCTTCCCGCACGTGCAAGCCACACGCCGGGAGACAATCACATCCGCATGCTTTAAATTGCCCAGCTGATGCTAATGCATTCCTATGGGCTTCTGAAGCTGCGGATCTCCTGCACGGGAGACTCGTGCGCTCTTTTGTAATTAAAATCCGCACGTAGACATTGGGCGTAAATTTTCAGAGGACTTGCATGATAATGTTTGTTTAAGTGACCTGTGTATTAGTCTTTATTCACACAATAAAACGCTGGCTGAAAATCATGACCATCTGATGCATTGGATTCCAATACACCAGTTCAGATGAGCGATCTTTATTTTATTTTCCGGTGCGTAAAAATGGCCAGCTGGGAAAGATAGTGCATATGGTGTGCCTGCCGGCCGCTTTTATGCTGGCCAGAAAGTATAGTTTTGGACCTATCTCTTCGGCTGGCCAGCCAGTCTCAGACTCCTATGGGGGCTGCTGGAAAAGGAAGATGGGAGGGAGTTTAGCAGCGGCTCTGCTAAACTCCCTCCCCCTTCCCCTCTCCGTCCCTTGCCGGCTATCAGCAAAGAGAGGGTGCGGGATGGGCAGGACATTAGAATACTAGCTCCCACCCCCTCCCATTGCAGGCAGCTAGCAAAGGAGGGAAGGGGAAGGACGTTTAGCAGAGCTTAACTTTCTCCCCCACCCGATGGTATTCCAGGCTGCGGAGTATACTCTCCGCACCCGGCTTGTCTAAATTGGCGCTTCAATGGGAGATGCAGCCGTGACTTGGTCACAGCTTCCTCTCGTTCACTTGGATTTTTTTTTTTTTTTGACGGGCTGCAGCTGTGACATGGCCGGCCGAGAATCACAGCGCCCGTGTAAAGGAGACTTTACATATAGGATACACACTGTTGCTAGTGAATTTGTTTAACTGACTGATAAACTCATAACTCAGAAGTTGCATAATGCAGGAGGTGCAAATGGTTTTCTCATTAAAGACATTTAAAAAAATATATAATTTTTTTTTGCCCCACAGCCCTGTCTTGGTGCAATTAGCATGGTGTCCTACTCTATCGACTGTGTTTAGGTCACTTCGTGTTTTGAATCCTTAATGTGAAAAAATCTTTTCTATCAAAATGGTGTCAACATTTTATTCAATTGAAAGATGGGGTAACAGCAAGCAGATGGTATTGGACTGGCACAGCACACTGTCCTGTTGTCACACCTGGAAGAGCTGCTCTAGTTCAGCTACCTTTTACATGGGACGAATATTGTTTTTTTGAATGATCGCTCAAAAGAGCAAACGGAAACTAGCTGTTCAGTGCAGACATGGCCACTAGCAGGGTGATGACCGATTTTAGTTGCTAATTGTTTTGACCAACCTACTATTTTTTGAGAAAGCTAGAACAAAAGTGATCGTATTTCAACGACCTGCAAATGAGTTTACACGGGGATCCTGTATATTGATATCCCTGCAAACAGTGTAGAGTCGCCCTGTAAATGCAAATCCACTATTTGTAAGCTTCAGCGACTTTTCTGAGCGGTTGAACGATTGTTGCCCTGTGTAAAGAAAACGAACAGGCATGACGCGAGAGAATGAGCAGAAGGCAGTCTGAATACACTTCGGTTTGTACGGCATCTGATTTTTGTATACATATATTTTTCTGTAGCTATACATGCACTTTTTTTTTTTTTACATAGTTTTTATTGTTTTTTTCTCATTATGTACTTAACTTTTTTTTTTCTTTTTTCCTCCCAAGCAAGGATGAGTTAAATGTGTGATGTGCATAGCTAGAGATGAATGTGCTGTGGGAAATTAAGCACATGGCCCTTTTGGACAAGAGTATCAGAGTTCTCATTCTGATTTAGTGGGCTACATTATCTTTTATTACACATCTGAAAAAATGTTGTATTACATGGACATGTAATAAACCCGGTGGTTAAAGATCAGCAAGTCATCTACAGAATCTCAAGTTATTCCTGCTCCTATAGGTCATTCCATCAATGTAGGTGGAATAAGGGAGCAATAAGATGGTACAGTTAAAGCAATGTTACACCCCCCCCCCCCCCCCCCAAAAAAAAAAAATGTTTTTCTGATGCATTTTGACCATAGCTCAACCCCACAGTCTGAATACACCCTAATGCTTGATTTGGGCAATCCCGTTAGGACTGCTGTAAGAGGACTGAATTCATATGTAGCCGTAGATATGACCTTTATCTGGCTTTAGGCAAATCTGACTAATGCATATCCAATGATCTTTATCGAGACATTTAATAAACACACATTTAACCTTTAAGCTTTTATTCAATAGAGTTGTTGATGTAACAAATGTGTTTGTTACATCAGACTGGATTTTAGATTAGGTTCTAAAACGCCATTGATGCTGTAATCCAGATCATAAAAAAGTTTCTAAGTATTTGACCAGTGACACAAGATTTGGTGTTTTGGCTGCGGGCTACAACTTGTTGGATTTTAAATGTATTGACTTAGTTTTAAGATGTACGTTTTACCTTTGTGAACTTAAACTAGTATTTAGGGCAATTGCACAAACCGCAATCCCTATATAATAACTTGGTGTAGTTCTTCTGTTACACTCCGAAACCCCGAGGGTTTGCTTGTAGTTTACCATGGGGACACAGAAGTCTACTTGGGAGCTGTAAGTGCAAAATTCTATAAAATTTTTAGTCAATCGATTCTGCAGTTTAGAAGAATTGTAGCAAAAGCATAGTTTCAAGGTGTGCATGATCTTACGAGATCAATTTTAGATGTCTGGAGAATCAAAAATGTAAAATTTTAAAGTTGCTTTGTTTTGCACTTTTTTACTACTTTACGGAGTATGCCAATTGACTGGATTGAATCCCATCATATGTCACTTAGATGATCTTTCTTTATGCAGCGCCAACGTATTCTGAAGCATTTCACTAGGGTAAAATTGGTACGTATACAGAGAAAAACAGACTGAGTAAAAAACCAGCAATTCAAAGAGAATTGAGTGGCCTGTTCACAACAACTTGGTACTATTTAACATAGAAATGTTTAAAACTCTTCCTGTACATTATGTAAGTGGTGGTCAGTTGGAGAAACCCCAGAATTGAAGCATTTTGGAGGTTTTCTATTTTTACGGCGGTCAAGTTGCAGTAAAAAATGACATGTCTGTCTATTGGGACTTAATGTGAGTACAGCGATACCAAAGACCCTTTGTTTGTTCTTTCATATATAGTAATACTTATAAAAAAACTTTTAAAGGCATTCTTCCATTGATAGGGCTGTTTGAGGGTCTCTGTGGGGTTATCTGTAGTTTAATTGGGCAACATACAGTTTTTAATAAATGGCTTCTTCAGTCCAGTCCATATTTTTTCTTTTTGGACACTGACTGCAAAGCATATTTTTGTTATTGCACATTTCTTTTTTGAAACTATTATTCATGAGAAATTAATGTGATATATTTCAGAAAAAAAAGTATATTGACCTTTTACGAAGGCCGCAATACAAATTTTTAGATTGGGGAAGGTGTTAACTTTTTTATCTGTACAATAAAAAAAAATCTTTTTTTTTTTAATTTTTTTTAGTCCTAGTGGACTTGAACCTGTGATCGTTTGCTCACTTTTATTGTGTAATGCAATATTATGGTATTTCAGTATACTATGTTTTAACTGGCTTCCTATTAAAGACATGCTTGTGGCATGTCTTTTAATAGGCAAATGATCATGGCAGCCATAGGGACTTTCAACAGTCCCCTGGCTGCCTTGGCACCCAAACGGCACTCTTGCAAACTTAGCTTGTGGTAAAAGTAACATGTTAACCTCATTTTATGGATTAGAATGATTGGTTATACCAAATTTTATGTGGAGTTTTTTTCTGTTACTCTTTTTAAAAAAATCTTTTAAATGTACTTTCTATGGCCATCTTCCGACCATCATTATTTATTTTTCTGTCAATGGGGCTGTGATGGGTGTTTTTTTTTTTTTTGTGGGCTTAGCGGTTTCTCTGGATACCATTTTGATGTATTTGCAATTTCTTATTACATTTTATTGTTGGAGATAGAATGACCAAAAAAGTTCAACTCATACTTTAAATAGGGGAAAGTGACGGGACTAAAATCTTCTTTTTTTATTTTTTTTTTCCCCTCCCCATTGGGGACATGAACGTACATTTGTTTGATCCCTTGTACAATATCTTTGTGTTTCTATATTGCATTTTTACCAGCATCCTGTTAAATGGGCTATCCAGAGTAAAAAAAAAAACATGGCTGCTTTCTTCTGAACACCTCTCCACCCTTGTCCATAGGGTTGTATGTGGTATTGCAGCTCAGCTCCATTGACCTAAATGGAAGCTGAACTGCAATACCAGAACCAACCCACAGACAATGGTGGCGTGTGCTGGGAAGAAAGTAGCAATGCTTTTCTAACCCTGAACAACCCTCAATCTTTTTCCGTGAAAAATATTTTTTATACACTTTGTAAAAAAAAAATCTTTCAGGAGTTGTGGTTTTGCTGCACAACTCGGCATGCAGTTACATCTCATGCAGATATGCAAATGATTATAGTTGTGGTGTGATTTAGATGAACAGTCTTGCCACCTGAGACCCTAAAAGTGGTTCTACCTTTTGGCCTATAAAAAGACTGTGTGTAGTGGACCTCCTTTTTCCGCTTGTGTGGAGCTTGTTGACCACTAGACTTCTCCACGACAGAGTTTTCACCCACTTAACAGACTTTGAGACGGGATGCAATATTAGAAGAAGCTGGGATGGTTACATCCACAAATTCCCTGCACTTGGGCTGTTCTGTCCAGACTGTTAGGAGCTGTTGGGACCAGTGGACAGGGAAGGCATGCACACAAGGTGCCCGAGGTCAGGACGTCCTCAACAGACAACCAGTAGAGAAGATCGTTTGATTGTCTGACAAGCACGAGCAGCTCCAACTGTTTCATTCTCTGCTATCCAGAGACAGATGACCCCATCGTTGTGGCACCTATGTCTGTTGGAAACCTTTCCAGGCACTTGGCTGAAGGATATTTGGTCTGATTGCACCCATTTACATGTACGGCCTTTGACACCCATCCTCTGTGGCCTCAGTTTGCAGTGGTGTCGTGAGCAATGAAACTGGACTGCTATGGAGTGGAACTGGGTTGTCTTCAACACGACAGCTGTGTTCATGACTGGAGACTCGAGGGTGAGTTCCTCAATCCTGCCTTTGCTGTGTAGCGGCACACTGCCCCCACTGCTGGTGTGATGGTTTGGGGAGCCATCGCATACAACAGTCGGTCATCACTAGTAGTGGTACGAGGGACAATGACCGCTCAGTGATATGTTCAGGACATCCTGCAGCCACATGTGTTCCTCTCATAATGGCTTCCAAGAGGTGTTTTCTTGGTTGCACACACAAGGGTGTCACAGGAAGCCTTCACAATATTTCCACACTTCCGTGGCTGCCCGGTAACTAGATTTATCACCTATGGAACATGTATTGGGACCATTTGGGACACTAACTTCGACATCCTATGAGTTTGAACTATCTAGAGGCTCAGTTACAGCAAATGAGGACAGATATCCTGCAGAATACTGTACAGAACCGGAATCCCTCCATGCCCGCCTGTGTCACATCTTGTACCGCCTCTAGCTTGAATACAAGATGTAATACAGATCGACACGAAGGGTCTAGTACGCTGTTGTACCGCCTCTAGCTTGGATACAAGATGTAATACAGGTCGGCACGAAGGGTCTAGTACGCTGTTGTACCACCTCTAGCTTGGATACAAGATGTGATACAGGTCGGCACAAAGGGTCTAGTACCCTGTTGTACCGCCTCTAGCTTGGATAGAAGATGTAATACAGGTCGGCACAAAGGGTCTAGTATGCTGTTGTACCACTTCTAGCTTCCTGTTTTACCACTCAAATTTTATGTTTCTCAGTACAGTAATTGGTTCTAACAAAAAAACGCAACTGCTATGACAAACAGCCCTCATATATCAACGGAAAAATAGTTATGGTCGTGGAATATGAGGATTAAAAAAAATTGTCTTTCTTCACAGGCTTAAAGATTGAAGACCAAAAACAGGCAAGAACTAAAATTGGCCGTCTTGCAGGCCTCCAGAGAACTACATTGCATCTGCTAACTTAACATGATCACTGTAAAAGATTTACAATAGGTGGTGACCGGGAACTTCCTGCACAGATTCACAAGTCCAATATTTTAATACAGTGTAATATTGCATAGTATCATAAGGTTAACAAACGTAATGCCATATGGATAAACCTTTTATACCTATGATGGTCTTATGCTGGATTCCAATATATATATATTTTATGAATCTTACTACTTTTTATAGTACCAACATATGCCACTGCGTTGTACACAGATTTGGCATCACGTATTTTTTTTTAAATGGCTGTTCAAGTTGAAAAGGACTATTGTGTATTGTTGAAGGTGTAATTTATTATTTTTTTTTAAAGCTTCTGTTTACCCGACGTTTTGTTGCCAACCACCAATAAGACTGGATCAGCATTTGATGTGAAGTACTTATAAGCGCTTAGCTCTGAGAGTCAAAGCTCTGTTTATATGGCTCATAAAGCCTGAGACTTGAAAATCCATAGCGGAGGGGGAAACGTAAGTGTATTGTCAGTTCTTCTCAGAAGTACAATGTGTTTGTTTAATAAAACTTTTCCTCTACTAGTATTGACTTGTCTTTGACCCTACTGCATAGCAAGGAGTAAGAGTAATACTGAATTTAATAAGCTTTTGTCAACTGCTAAAGAGGATTTCCATCCTGTGGATGTTGCTGGCTATGTATTAGGCAGATGTTAAGAGTGGCAACAGGATATATTGTCCGATTTTTGCTTTTCATCAACTTTCGCGTTTCATGCGCCAGTTTTAAACGGGAGTCCTTTAGAATACAATGCTACAAATTTATAAAGAGGTGCGGTTAATCTTCCCTAAAGCTTGTAACTTTTAAACTCTAGAAACCCGGTATAAGTTGCTTAATTCTCACTCCCCCCCCCCCCCCCAATATGTTTACCATAAGTTTGAAAAGGGAATTCAAAGATGACAAAAATATGCATTTTTATTTTTTTCTTGTACTAGTATCACTTCTTTCTCTTCTGTTTCCCTGCCACATACAGGACCTCTGGCACATCCAAAAAACCTATGGAATTGTCATTCCCCCCCTCCCCACCAGGCATCCTGTTGTATTCAATCCAGACAGACTGACGAAGGGGCTCATCCCCGAAACGTGTTTTTATTTGGTGAAATAATAAAGTGCTTTCACTATCGCATATTGGACCTTAATCTTTTAGTAGCTTAGAGTGTTGTGCCTTGACACCAGTGTTTTTCCACATTCTTTTAGTTTAGTATCACTTAAGACCTTTGCTCTAACTTTTTATATACTGATATTTGGCCATTTAAGTACTTTGGATGGGAATGCTCTTTTGCATCTATACGGCTTAATTCACATGAACAAATGCTGTGGATTACAGTATCAGCCATGTGGTTGGGATTTTGACAAATCCATAGAAATAAGCAATGTAGCTGTCGGAGACCTAAGATGCAAGATTGATTTTAAGTTAGACTCCGTTGCTAGGCAGAAACCTTGCTTTTGTCATTCAGGCTTGAAAAATGCTCAGTTGCTGGACCAGAACGTTGCAACATTCAGTTCAGACAAACAATGCACGTTAGTATGCTGACATCCGCATTATTTCCATGGTCTTTATGGCTGATCGGCTTCATCTCTTTAGTTTAGGGCATGCTGTGCTATTCTCAACCCGTTTCTACGAGATTTTAAGAAGTCTTTCACTTTTCTGAAAATCGGACGTGCAAAAACGTTTCGCACAGAAGTTCACCTACAGAGTCTCCTTTCTAGGCAAGGACGGTCTATCCTCAATCCACTTAAATAATCTTTAGTTAAATTGCATGCAAGGAATTATTTTGGTTCAAATTCTTCATTTTACTGAAATTTCGACTGATGGCTTTCCCTGTATGATGATGCATATAGAGATGGCTATCAGTCAGCGAGTAGGACAGTCCACTGGGCTTCTAAGTGTAGAAAGAGTAGGGATTTCAATGGAATACCAGTTAGATTAGGGCTACGTGGTGACTTGAATACAAGTCTGTTGAATTCCTGAGAGAGGCTTTCTCCTGACACCCGTTATCGGGGACTGAGTGCCGCTGTTTTATCTGCATGTGTACATGACTGTCACAAATCACTGAGGACTGGGGTGGATCGCTCTTCTCGAATATTTTGGATTTATAACCTCGTCTGTGCTAGTCTGTCAGCTGCAATTAGTCCTATTGTCTGATTTTCATACAAGAATCATATGTCTAAGTGCTGTGTTCAGCACATTGGACAGCACACGGATAGGATGTCCGTGTACTGTCCGATCTGAGTTGCACCTTTTTTCTCCCAGTCCCCGTGTGCATGCCCCCTTACTGTTAAAGGGAATATATTGCTGCATTTATTCTGCCCTTGTTTTATTTTTTAAAAATTCTGCTCCCCATTTTTTTGGGATCTGTGTAAAATGAAATCTGATATTAGAACTAAAGTGTCCGTTAATAGGAAGTCTTTGATGTTGCAGCCAAATTATTAACACACACTGCCATCTCTTGTACTTTTTTTGTAACTTGTATAGAAGGGCATTTATTGGAGTATAAGAAGTTTTACTGGCAGGTCTTTTAGTGCAACTTATGTGGCTGTGCCAAGGCTGTTTTCTCATAAGGGGATTGGTATGGCCCCCTCCAGCTTACACTTTAAATGACCCTAAACCTGAATTAATTGGAAAACGAAGACGACAAGACATTTTGTAGAACTTAGGTACTGCTACTGAAAGTAAAACTTCAAAATCTTGTACTATCTAAGCTTGTAAGTAAACATTTTACAGAGTGATGTCCAAGAAATGTACAGTTTAATCTAAAGATGATGACTAAATCGCGTTGGGGACTGGTTTGTAGCATCTTTTTCTCCTCGACAAAATTCTTCCATTTTAATTTCTCTTCCTCCAAAATTAAATTAATGGTCTCCTGGCATTACGTCTTGTTCCCATCAATAAATGCTCTTTGTTTTGAATCTGATTTCCATCCTCTTCTTGGCTTAGATTTATCTGGACAACCTGATTCTACTCTCTAATAAATCTCCTGTGTTTTTGCGCTTTCTAAGGAAATTTCCTCCAATCCAAATTTATTTTACTAGCTTTTACCCCTAATACCCCAGCTTTGGTGTTTCCCTGTGTTATAAATTATCTCATGTTGACTCGAATCTTTGTTTTAAAGCACAAAGAACTTTTTCAGGTGAACTATATTGCATTTTTTTTATATACACAAGGGACTGTAAATGGCCCTAGAGATAAGTCCAAAGGAGTTGCGTCCAGTGACTTTGGCAGCTATTCTACCGGATCTTTTTACCCAATCCAATGCCCAGGGGTTTACACATCCAGCCATCTGCGTACAGCCACAGCAAAGTGCGTAGGTTTTGCCATACTGTTGAAAGTAACATGGGAACTCACTGTACCCATTGAGCACAATTGGGAATATGGTATCCTGTAACATCTGGAGGTACTTCTCACTGTTAAACTATCTGACATCCAGGACCTTTTTTCAATGACGAATCACTTACCAACTTTGACTCGCTTAACTGCTAAACAAGTAAAGACCGGGCAAAACTGATACTTGCAGTGCGTTTCTAACTAAACTATAAAACAATGGGGAGTGTGGCACGTTATGTTGTATATCGGGCTTGGCTAGAATTTATTCACACGTATCATTTTGGCCCTATTTTTACTTAAATCGCTCGATTTACACAGTGTTGCAAGGAGAACAACGATCATTTAGTCTGATACTGTGCATGTAAACAACTATTTCCGAATTAAATTATGAAGGCTTTATCTGCCTGTTTAAACGGGCTGGACATGCACATTGCATGCATGAATGAGTGCGCAATGACCAACCCATTTATTGCTTCATGTAAAAGAAGCCTTAGGGCGCTTTCACACAACCGTTTATGTTCAGTTTTTTTTGGACACCAAGAAAACATAATTGATCAAAAAATATGTTCCCCCAAAAGTGATAGCAATAGAAACTACAGGATGTCCTGCAAAAAAAAACAAAAAAACACACCCTCAC
This sequence comes from Eleutherodactylus coqui, assembly GCF_035609145.1. NCBI lineage: Eukaryota > Metazoa > Chordata > Amphibia > Anura > Eleutherodactylidae > Eleutherodactylus > Eleutherodactylus coqui. The sequence goes on along the minus strand of NC_089837.1, from coordinate 161,548,271 downwards.
ACAAATGTGGCGCATAAAAAATAAAATGGCTGTGGGAAGATGGTATGAAAATTAAATATTTTTTTTTCCAAACAAATTTTTATTTTTTAGATTTGGTACAGCAAAAAAAGTCAGACAAGGCAGTGACGGGACACTACTGTTAGTTATAAGGAGTAGAATGTTGGTGTGGCCACATGGCAGATAATTTTGTAGAACACCATTTAAATTTAATTTCAAACTTCATACTTCAAATGTTCATTACAACGAATACAGTTGCAACAAGGACCATCATGTCTTAAAGGGGTTGTCCCGCGGCAGCAAGTGGGGGTATACACTTCTGTATGGCCATATTAATGCACTTTGTAATGTACATTGTGCATTAATTATGAGCCATACAGAAGTTATTCACTTACCTGCTCCGTTGCTAGCGTCCCCGTCGCCATGGTGCCGTCTAATTTCAGCGTCTAATCTCCCGATTAGACGCGCTTGCGCAGAGGGGTCTTCTCCCTTCTCTTGGGTCTCGGCACGAGCGGCGTTCTGGCTCCGCCCCTTCTCCGCGTCATCGCGTAGCTCCGCCCGTCACGTGTGCCGATTCCAGCCAATCAGGAGGCTGGAATCGGCAATGGACCGCACAGAGCCCACGGTGCACCATGGGAGAAGACCCTCGGTACATCGTGGTGAAGATCCCGGCGGCCATCTTGACTGCAAAGAAGAAAGAAGCTGCAGAGACGGGATTCGGGTAAGTAAAATTCTTATTTTTTTTTTTTTTATCACGTCCCTTGGGTTTTTCCCGTGCTGAACGGGGGGGGTCTATGAAAAAAAAAAAGCTGTTTCGGCGCGGGACAACCCCTTTAAATTACAAGTACTTATCTACTATTCTAGCATTTTGTTATACAATATCTAGAAATTAAATGACCAAGTTTGTACTTATCACAATTCATTTAAGGTTTTGCAGAAAATAATGTATGAGAACGTCTGAATCAGGATCCGTATTGGTGATAGATCCTTTGGTAACAGCTGATGCGGTGCTCGCGAAGTGGATGGAACTGCGTGTTCATCTGCATGGCGCCCGTCAACTTTACTCCAATCTGTTTATATATAAAATGGTTGGTTTTGTAGAAATTGAAGCCAATGGTTTAAGACCCTTTTCTTCACCACGCCACGTAAGTTTTGTTGTTTTTATGGATTCAATTTCTCTGTTTACATTGAATGCTCACTCATCGTACAGTAATGTTATGGTCGGCACATTGACTGCAGCATTTATAACTTGTCCCACAGTCGCATGTCCTTCGTATTGCAAATGCTGCAGTTGCATGAATGGTAGTCGCGGCGATATGTCGCTCTGTGATCACATCAAGTGGTGGCAAATCTGGCTTTGCTTGGTATTAAAAGCCATCAGGTTTTGATAATTGTGGTATTTTTGTTTCCTGATAAATTTCTTCTACACAGCATGGAATCCTTCACTTTGGTTTGAGAACGACTTGAAGCTGTCACAGAACACTATTGTGATATCGTTGCTAAATCGCAAGTTTTCGCAGTCCAAAGTCTATCACAAACCTTACGAAAATATCTAAATTCATTGTTTATGAATACACAGTGAAAGTGGCTCTTAGCATTGCCCCACATTTTTGCATATGTATCGCTCCGCATATGCCACATTTGGTGCACTCGCTGTTGATGGTTGTGGCTCTATCGGTTACATTCTGTTGCTCGATAATGAAACATTTTTCATCTGAAATGCTATTTGTATCGAACTGAGAGATGGAAGTACTTGGCGCATGAGTTTTGAGACCTGCTCACCTTGGCGGCGCAACACCTCAACTTTGAGGTTCTCTGGCCGACCCCATTGATGCTCAGAATCGAACATTGGGGCCTTCTTAGTTTCCCTTTCTCTCAATCTTTCTTCCTGTTGACGTTGTTATAATTCTTTGGGCATTTGTTATGCGTTTATTTCGACATTTTTTTTAAATTTTGGTGACATTTTTACACTTTGAAGCGGGCATGTAAACAAGTATTAAATATTGAGGTTTTAGGTATAACCAATTTTTTTGAATCTCGACTAAATGTGCGCTGTTCCGTACAATTTTATGACTCAACTTTGCACTTCAATTGCATCAGCCTATGATGTCAGCGCAAGGTCAATCAGTATCTAAAACCTGTTCTCTTCAATGTAATATCGTTCATGTATCTATCATTGTTTACATGGTAGATTTTTTTGATCACCACCGTTTATCGTGACATTTATGAATTCGTTTCGAAACTTAAGACGTATTCTGTGTTTAAAAAAAATGTAAATAACTTGTATAAATTTGGTATCGTAGTAATATTACTGAACCATAGAATAAAAGTTATCATTTTTGTTGCATTGTACACCATAGAAACAAGACTGAAAAACCTTTAAAAATTTCTATAGCGCCATTAAAAAAATACTTGCCCCGCTAAAAGCAAGCCCTCAGATGGCTAAATTGATGTATAAAGAAGAGTTATGGTTTTAGAAGACTGGGGAGCAAAAACCTGAAAATGGGAAGAGGGAAAAAAAAAAGAGCTGCATCCTTAAGGGGTTAAAGCCAGACATGAGAACTCGGGAAAGGACTTGCATTTCTCCTTTTCTCCTTCCTGCTGGGTCATTGCCTTAAAAATTTTTTGTATGTGACCACCCTTAAGGTTTACAAGTAGAGATGAGCGAATATACTCTTTCGAGTAATTACTCGATCGAGCACCGCGATTTTCGAGTACTTCCATACTCAGGTGAAAAGATTCGGGGGGGGGCGGGGGGAGACATGGCGGAGCAGGGGGGAGCCCTCTCTCTTTCCCTCCCCCCCCCCCCCCACTCTCCGCTGCAACCCCCACTCACCCACGGCACCCCCCGAATCTTTTCGCCCGAGTACGGAAGTACTCGAAAATCGCGGTGCTCGGGCGAAAAAGGGGCGTGGCCGAGTGGGTTCGCTCCTCTCTAGTCATACCACCACTGATCCCATAGTTATCACCTATTCTGTGGATAAAGGATAACTTCTCGTGGAAGAACATCATTAACATTTGCATAAACATGAGCTTGCCAAATTTTTCGTGGTGGAAACAAATCTTAAAACCTAGTATTTAACCGTTTTGGTCATGCTCTTAAGGCCACTGTCATACTGGACGCTTTTTACAGTGATTTAGAGTGGCGTCCCAAACGCCACACTAACCGCGGTACAACACCGCCATTTATTTCAATGGGGCCTCGCAGACCACCGCTGTCTGCTCTATTTTTGCGCATTATAGCACTTAAAGCACATCACCTATCACTATGATTCTCCGCTCATGGACATCGGGCTGCTTTTATTTGCCACGGATCTCGCTATGACATCTTGCCCGTGGACAGCCAGCCTAAATCACGTCTTATTGTTTTTTTATATTATTCCACAAAACTAAAACAAAACGGCAGTATCAGATCTTACAACAGTCTCGTCCAAGTCAGACTTACAGTAACAAAGGCCCAATGTCCACGGGCGGATTTGCAGTGCGGGACACCCGGGCAAAGATCCGCAGTTCAAGCCGCCCATAGGGGAAGCATGGGGCGTCCGCACTTCAGTTAACATCTGTGGTTTTTATTTGCGGATGCCACGTGCGGAAAAAAAGATCACAGCATGCCCCATTTTGCTGCGGATGGGCACCATGGATCTCTATGGAAGCGAGCCTTCTGCAATGCATCCGCAATTCAATTGCGGATTTGTAGGCAGATACTTCTCTGGTTGCTTAGAGTCAAACCATGGAGGTAGGGAGGAGGAGGGGGGCAGGCGGGCACATTAAGCTTGTAATGTACATCTGCACGGGAAAAAAATTGCATCCGCGATCACCGGGAAGTATTTAAAAATTTCCGCACTGTCACACAGGTCTTCCACTGCGGAAATGCCCTTGTGCCGTGGACATGAGGCCTTACATAATTATGCTGCTTTGTTGATAGCATCACATGTGAACAGCATCACATGTCAGTAAACTGACATAATTGAAAATCTAATGCCAAACATTGACAAAAAAGGTAGGGGGTATGATAGAGTGTGGGGGGGGGGGGGGGGGGGGAGGATAGGGGGAGATAGGGGACAGGGAGTGGGGGAAAGGAGATAGGTAAATATTTAGGTGAATAGTTAAATTGCAAAGAAAATGGTGAGAGGCTGAAGATGACGTGCCTTGGAGATAGCTGGGCCTTGGTGATTAGACGCTCTCTCACGTATAATGATTCTAGGTCAGTATGAGTTAGCGTCCGACCCCACAGCCGCCCCCGCTCTTTCCCAGCACCTGTCAGATCCACCACGCTGATTCCCTACCTCTGCATAAACCCTGTAAGCCAGGACAATGGCCAAGCTGGAGATCCTTATTCGGACCTCCCTAGATTAGGCATTCCTGTTTCACCAGGGATCAAACCATATCTTGCCATCTTAGGTTTTCACAGTAAATTGCCTATTTCCAGAACATTTAACAATCGTCCCTTGGTTTCTGGCAGAGACTCCATATCTGTGTAAAAAAAAAATTATCATGTGAGCCTTTTGACTAACTGGATAGCTCCTCCAAATTGTAGATGAGATCTACTTATTCTCTCCACTGCGCCTGGAAAAAAAAAATAATCACAATTTTTCTGGAGCCTAGGTTCACTTCACTTGCTGATATACTGCAGCATATCTGTCCACATTTTTTTTTTAACTGAGCCTCTAGCTTGTGCAAACTCATTGGCTGTCAAATTTAGCATCCTTGATGGTCCAATACTTGTTCTATTGGTGATAAATCTGGCGACCGGTTGGGCCACAGACATGTGCAATGTTATGGAGGCATTCCTGCGATACTTTTGCTGTGTGCGGCGGAAGATTATCCTGTCGGAAAATGCTTCTTGGAAGCCCTGCCATAAGAGGCAACACATGGCTGCAAGATGTTCTGAACATATCGTTGAGCTGTCATTGTCCCATGTACTACTACTAGAGGTGATCGACTGGTATTTGCGATTGCCCCCCCCCCCCCCCCAAGCTATAACACCAGCAGTGGGGGCAGTGTGCCGCTCCACAGTAAAGGCGGGGTTGAGGCACTCACCCCGAGGTCTCATGAGATGAAAATGGCTGTTGTCAGTGCCCAAACAAAACCAGAATTTGTCGCTAAAGACAATCTGGTTGCGCTCCATAGTGCTTCAGTTTTGTTGTTCATGACACCACTGCAAGCCGAAGTTATAGTGAGTTGGTATCAAAGGCAGTACACATAATGGTTATCGTGAGATCTAATGTCCTTCAACCAAGGGCCTGGAAATGGTTTAGACACTGGCGCCTGTAGCGATGGCTCCACATCTTTGGATGGCAGATAACAAAACAGTTGGAGCTGCTTGTACTTATCAGATGATCCTCTCTACTGGTGGTCTGTCGAGGATATTCTGAGCCCGGTCACCTTGTGTCCACGCCCTCCTGCATCCACTGGTCCCAAGGCTTCCTAACAGTCTGGTTAGAATGGTCCAGGTTGTGGCAATTCATCAATATGACCATCCAGCTTCTCACATTCCAATAATGTGTCCCTCTCTAACTCTGGTATGAGGGTGAAATCTCTTCGATTGCGTCAGAGACGTCTAGTGGTCAACAAGCTCTACACAAACAGAAAAAGAGATCCACCACACACATAGCCTCTGAGAGCCTTTTTATAGGCCAAGGTGGAACCACTTTTAGGACCTCAGGTGGCAAGGTTGTTTATCTAATTACCCCACAATTTTAGTATTTTGCATATCTGCCTGAGATGTAACTGTATGCTGAATTTTGCAACGAAAGGACAACTCCTAGGCGCTTGATTAATTTTTTGAGAAAATATATTTCAGTCTGAAAAGAGTGGTTCAGCATTTGGAGAGTTCCAATAGGATCCTCCTGATCCATACATTTCGTTCCTATGTCTGTTTTAAAACTGTTGCAAGTTTCAGTGATGTAGGGTATTGGGCAGAAAGTTTTGCTTAAACGCATTTTGGGTTAGAAAGAAATGTTATTTACAATTTACCTTTTAGCTTTATTTAATGTGTCAGTTTAAATTTTGGAATTTGTGTTATGAGCTCAGGCAGACATGGTGGTATGTGGCTTCTGCTTATCTTTCGTAAGATTTTTAGGCCTAATGCCCATGACACATGCCCCCCCCCCCCCCCCAGAGACCCCATACTTCCGGAATCGACGTCCTGCATGACGCTCTGGCGCGCATGAAGCGCTGGCAGTGTCATGTGACGTGCTGGCTGCGTCACATGACACGCCCACCGCGTCATATGACGCGGGCGGCTGTAGGCAGGGAAGCGTTAGCACGCTATCTTCCACTGTACTACACACTCAATGGGAGCCGTCTGCACGTACGCCTGCGGCAAATAGAGCATGTTGCGGGTGAGTACGGAAGAATTCATGGGGTGGAATTCCGCACTGTGAGCATTGCGCTATTAGGTTCAATAGAACCTAATAGCTGCGGGGCAACGCTGCGGATATCCGCCCGTGGGAATTAGACCTTACACTTAAATTTGTGATGCTAATGGAAACCTAGAAAACTATGGACAAGTTGCACCGTTTTCTGCTACGTATCAAAGTACACTAAAAGGCAGACTGTCTTTGATACCTGTAGCAACCAGTTAAAAACCAGCTTTCATTTTTCAGGAACACTATGAGAAATAAACGCTGTTCAGTGATTGGTTGCTATAGGCAACAAAGTTGTGGTGGTTTTGTTTTTTTTGTTTGTTTAAGACAGTTTTGTAAGGCTGGGTTCACACGGGGCGTATTCTCGCCGGAAATCTTGCGGTTTGACTTTGAGGCGGCCCGGCCGCTCGCTTTTCCATTGCGGCCAGCGCTCCATAGAGGAGAGCGCGGCCGCGACGAAAATAAACAAAAAAGAAAAGTAAATAGACATGCTGCATCTTCTGAATCCGTGGCTGCGGTGGCCGCAGCCGCGGTTTCAGCCGGTCTTACCGCAGCGGATTGGCCGTCCCGTGTGGACGAGATTTCTGAGAAATCTTGTCCACATGGCTGGCTAATCCCGAGATTAGCGGCCGCGGGCGGATTTGCCGCGGCGAAATTCTGCCCTGTGTGAACCCAGCCTAAGTCCTCCCCGTTTAATTCTTTCCTATTCTTCTGACTTGCCACCATTTTTGTTGCCAGTCTTTAGACTTGGTCTATTTTATCAATGCCTTTCTGAGCAATATGGCCAAACCTCTCCAGTTTGGGCTCATCTGTCCAATGGACATTCTTCCATAGGTCTTGTGGTTTGTTCAGATGCAACTTTGCAAATTTTAGCCATTCTGCAATATTCTTTTTAGATTGTTTTCCACTTGTGAAAAATCTTTCTCCGTGTAGAACAATGGACTCCAAATTGTTTGGAAATGGCCTCCTAACCCTTTCCAGATTGAGTGGTAACAATTGCTTCTCGAAGATCATTCCTGATAGTTTTTCCTCCTTTTTAGCACTGTTAACACATGCCTAAATGCTCCAAGGGCAGTTGATTAGCAGTGCTTTGCTGTCACTTACCCTCTTAATTCCTATGAACGTGCCTGATTTAACAAAAACTAGGCCAAAATGTAGAAGTAGTTGAAAAATGGCACAATGTATCAACGTGGTAGTGGTGTTCATCTAAGGTTGTATTTACCTAATTTCAAAACCTACGGGCTAGATTTTAAAAAATTGTCCTGACATGTAAAACCATAGAACTAAAAGAGGGTGTATCTAGTTTTTCTCAGGATTAAATATATACATTTTATTGTAATTTTTTTCTGGATAGTAGTTGCTTCCTTTTTAAGGTTTTTTTCTCCATGAACATTCTTCTTCAGTGTTTTCCTAATAGCAGAGGTTTTCCCAGTTTGTACCGTCTTCTGCAGGGGTTTGTTATTCTTGTGTTCTTCCTTACTACTTTGTCAGGATTTCCCATTGTGCTTTTAAAGTGATCTTAACCGTATGTCCCATTCCTAGGGAGAGTAGCAGCATTTCTGAATTTTCTCCATTTATAATTTGCTGCTGTAAGTAGTTTTTTAACTTTGAATTGATGCACATCAAGGTCTTTATGAATGTTTTATAGCCTTTTCCAGCTCTATGTATCTCTTAAAGGTCTGAAAGTTGTTTTGTACGGAGTTATGGATCTCACTAATCAATCTTTCCAGATAAAGATTTGTCAGTAATTGGGCTTTGTGTGTCTCTATTTAATGAGCAAAGCACCCGTGAAACCCTTGCTTCTTCGTAGAACCACCTTTTGCCATTGGCCCTTTGAGATATCATTAAGGACGATAGCCATCCCAATAATTCTCTCGCTAAATAGAGGTGGAACATTTTTGAAATTTTTTTCTGGCCGCCTGCCTCCTTTCAGAGTAAACCGGCAGTCATCCATAGATGAAATGTAGTAGTCTGTGCTCAGGTGGCAGCCGAAAAAAGCCCATAGCTATCCAATTAAAACTTCGACTGCACAATTTTTTTCTGGTCCATGCTTCATAATACAGTATCTTTCTCACTTCAGTGAACGGCAATCATTTCACAGCTGTAGTGGCGCTCACCAAAATATAAAGTAATTCAAAATATAGTCCAAACTCTGCGCCCCTCACCGACTGTTAAGGTTTTTTTTTTCCCCCATATCCCAACGTTGACATGCAAAGCCCTCGAGTATTTTTCCACTTGTTTATATGGCTACTTTGCTTGTGCACACACTTTTTGAAGGCCTGATTGGAAAGTGTAGCCTACAGTATTATAAATCAGTCAAAACGAAAATCCAGTTGCTGCTTACTGTAATTATTTTTTTCCTTTGCATATAACATTTGTGTACTTAATGCCGCTTCTAACTGTTGCTGAGCTTAAAATAAAGTTTCCTAGGTCTTTGCCGACAATTTCGACTACTTGGGAGTAAGTGATGCAACCACCATCTACTATTTAAAGCCTGAAAGGTCCACAGTAGAATCTGCTGCTCTGACAGCTGAGTCTTACGCGAAATAGAGTCAAAGTGCCAGTTGACTTAATTCCAGAATAGGTGTTAATTACTGCTCCCCTTGAGGCAGTTGGGATTACTACTTAGAGATGTTCCACTATTTTGAATTGAAAACAATCGCCTGTCATTTCCAAATCTTTGAGAGCGGAGACAGGTTCAGTGCACATATGGTAGCCAACATGTGCAGCTCTGCATTGGTTTTGCAATCGTGAAAAGCTGTAAATAAACAAGTGCACAACACCCATTCATTTTCCACTGGCTAAAATTAGTAGCCTGGACATTTTCTTAAATGATGGCTGTGTTTCACACCTGTGTTTGTCATTTGTTTTAATATTGTTGTGTTCTCCGTTACTATGCTGACATTATGGTAGAATAGTGTTACTTGCCCAAGACTTATACATGGGTGCAATAAACACCCTTGTATACAGTAAATAAGGAAAAAACAATTCTAAAATATGGTGTGCGCCAGCTTGCCTTGGGGTGTAGTCACAGGTCATGCGTTTTCTTTATATAAACTCTTCTCTGCCCTCTAAAAGCCACTTTTTTATTTTTTCGTTAATGTAGCCTTATGATAGCTTGTCTTTTGATTTGAAGATCTAACCTATGTAAAAAGCTCATTTGTCAATGGTAGATCCAAAGATTCACTTCAGCTGTTTTCTATGAAGGTTGCATGGTATCCCAGTGGAGAACCTGGTATGGGATAATTTTTAAGAAATCTGCGTAAAATCCTGCACTGTAGATATAAATGTAAAATCTTTATTAAAACTAGTTTCAATGACCTAAAATGCCGACATGTTTCAAGCACTTGGATTCATTTTGCTGCCATGACTACGAGCAGTAACGCTTAAAATGTGTAGGAGCTTTAGGCTTTCTATGCCATTGAAACCGCTTTTAATCATTCTTTCACAAAGATTTTACGTGTTTGCAGTGTTGGATTTTATGCATGTATCTTGAAAATTATGTAATCTTCCATGCAACTATTTTGAGGCAGATATCACTTAACCTCCTAACTCTTTCTGGGGGTGAACTCTGCCATTGTGTGTGTTTTTAACATGCAAGGTGCATTCTATGATTAATGATGTTACTATTATTCTGTAGGTTGAATTATGGTGATAGTTTTATACTCCTTTTGTACAGTAAAGACCCTTTACAAAGTTTGTCTCCATAGTTTAAGAACCTTAAAGGGGTTGTCCCGCGCCGAAACGGGTTTTTTTTTTTTTCAACCCCCCCCCCGTTCGGCGCGAGACAACCCCGATGCAGGGAAGTAAAGAAAGTTTACCGGAGCGCTTACCTTAATCCCCGCGCTCCGGTGACTTCAATACTTACCGCTGAAGATGGCCGCCGGGATCCTCTGTCTTCGTGGACCGCAGCTCTTCTGTGCGGTCCACTGCCGATTCCAGCCTCCTGATTGGCTGGAATCGGCACGTGACGGGGCGGAGCTACACGGAGCCGCTCTCTGGCACGAGCGGCTCCATAGAAGACTGCTGAAGACCCGGACTGCGCAAGCGCGGCTAATTTGGCCATCGGAGGCCAAAAATTAGTCGGCACCATGGAGACGAGGACGCCAGCAACGGAGCAGGTAAGTAAAAAACTTTTTATAACTTCTGTATGGCTCATAATTAATGCACAATGTATATTACAAAGTGCATTATTATGGCCATACAGAAGTGTATACCCCCACTTGCTGCCTCGGGACAACCCCTTTAATATTTTACCATCTAATAAGTTTGAGGGCTAGTTGTGTTTTTTTTTGTTGTTGTTGTTTTGTTTGTTCATTATGCGGAGTAAACATCTGGAGCTATAATATGGTTTGGTATACATATGTGTAGGTTTTTTTGGTACTATTGTATTTTGTCTCTGCCACAAGTATGGTGACACCCCCCAGTCCCTGATGGCTACACAGCTTGCTCCCGTCTTAGCCTCTCGGGTCCTGCCACTCACCAACCTGATGTCCCTTCTCTGCTCACTGGTTGCTACAGTCGTCGGGCTCTCAGGTCTTGCCTTTCCCCCAGTCTCCCTTCTCCGCTCACGCCTAGCTTGTTCTGCTCAAAGCTACTCCTATTGTCCTACTGCACCCATGAAGCCGGGGACGCACTCTCAATGGCTAGATGGAGGGGCGCGGCCCCGGTAACAGCTTGACGAGGGGAGATGTTAGATGGGTGGCAACCTCCTAGCACCGTGGGGAATCAGTTTTGCCTGGGATAGAGGGTTAGGGTTACTTTCAGTGCAATGCTTAAATTATTAGCTGTAAATGCTTCCATGTTAATGCCACCCCGCTCTCAAATGGAAGCATTTACAGCTATCAATGTAAGACGAACACTGATACGAACCCTAACCCCCCATCCCAGGCAAAACTGATTCCCCACCCTGCTAAGACCTTGCTCCCGGCAGTCAATCAGTAGCTTGTAGGCGTACACTGGGTGGATATAGCCGATTACTAGGTCTCCATCCATACTTGTGGTGGAGACAAGATACAACAGTATCGTTTTTTCCCCCCTTTGCCCATAATTAAGCACATTTAATCGGTTACCCGCTTTTTTTTTTAGGTCTGTTAGACATTTAGAGTCTAGGATCTGCAGTTCTGTGTACAGTCTATAGAACACAGCAGCAGGCCCTATCCCCTAGTTTTGAGAGGATTAGTAATCGAGTGCACACCTTGCAGTGGGCATAAGGGAAGATGCAGGGTACATGCAATTTAATGGCCAGAATTGTGGTGATTATTCATGTAAAAATCTGGCAGTATAGACATGGTATTCTGAAAAACTTGAGGATGCTTCAAAGATCACCAACTTAAGAGATGAATTTTACTGGCTGTAGCAGGGAGGTTTTACATAACATTTGGATAGCATACTGTCAAAGTTAAAGGGGTTGTCTCGCGGCGAAAGCAGAAAAAAAATTTTTTCACTTACCCCCGCATTCTGCCCTGTTAAAAAGAAAGCATAGGTTAGTTTTTAAAAAGCACATTGCACTTACCTGCATCAGCGTTCTGCAGCTTCTTCTATTCTTCTTTTAAAGATGGCGCCGCTGGTCTTCTCCCACGGTGCACCGCGGGTCTTCTCTCATGGTGCACCGTGGATTTTCTTCTCCTTCCTTGCGTTCCATTGCCGATTCCAGCCTCCTGATTGGCTGGAATCGGCACACGTGATGGGGCGGAGCTACGATGACGACGTGGTGAGCAGCTCTCCGGCACGAGCGGCCCCATTCACCAGGCAGAAGACCGCACAGCGCAAGCGCGTCTAGAAAAGCAAGAAGCCAGCGAAATTAGACGGAGCCATGGAGACGGGGACGCCAGCAACGGAGCAGGTAAGTGAATAACTTCTGTATGGCTCATATTTAATGCACGATGTATATTGCAAAGTGCATTAATATGGCCATACAGAAGTGCTGAACCCCACTTGCTGCCGCGGGACAACCCCTTTAACATAGTATGTTAAAATTTCAACAGATTATCTTCCAGATGTGTAGCTGTTTATATTTTCATAGTATAACTTTGGTTCCCAGCTGCTGAAAAGAACTGGGTCCATAAAACATACCAACTGTATGCAGCTGTATAATGTTTTGAAGGAGCTTTCAAACGGGTCCCAGTTGGTCCTGCCGATTTGTATATAGTTGCATGGGGCACAGACCTTTTGTGAACATGGCAATAAAGGGGGAAAGCAACATATGTTCCTTATGTTTATAAAATGCTTAATTGAGTAATAATCCAGTCTAATTGCAATTAGAGGAGTGTTCCTATCTTATACATTCTTTGTATGTGCATAAGGCTACTCCATAAATCTTGGCGATTGTGGATACAACCTCACCTGCTAGGAGAGTCGTTGTCTTATTGCTTCCTTATAAAAGCCATGTTGGTTGCATGTGGCCCTCTGCATTAAAGGAGATGTCCCGAGGCAGCAAGTGGGTCTATACACTTCTGTATGGCCATAATAATGCACTTTGTAATGTACATTGTGCATTAATTATGAGCCATACAGAAGTTATCAAAAGTTTTATACTTACCTGCTCCGTTGCTGGCGTCCTCGTCTCCATGGTGCCGACTAATTTTCGCCCTCCGATGGCCAAATTAGCCGCGCTTGCGCAGTCCGGGTCTTCTCCTGTTCTCTATGGGGCTCCGTGTAGCTCCGCCCCGTCACGTGCCGATTCCAGCCAATCAGGAGGCTGGAATCGGCAGTGGACCGCACAGAAGAGCTGCGGTCCACGGATGCAGAGGATCCCGGCGGCCATCTTCAGCAGGTGAGTATGAAGACGCCGGACCGCCGGGATTCAGGTAAGCGCTGTGCTGTTTGTTTTTTTAACCCCTGCATCGGGGTTGTCTCGCGCCGAACGGGGGGGGGGTTTAAAAAAAAAAAAACCGTTTCGGCGCGGGACATCTCCTTTAACATCTGTGAGTTGCTGAAAGGTCCTGAACCTCCTTGTTCAGTTCTTTACATAACGCTCATAGCCCTAATTGAAGAGGGTTACACTTGCACACAGGCTCTTTAACTTCTGTGGAGGAAATGTCCTGCCTGCACTTGCAGGACCACCGTTCTCTGGATAGGTGACAAGCCCATCAATGTTTAAAGTTGGAGTTTGGTTGATCTGGATGTAATTGGGGAATTTTGCTTTGTTGCTGTGCTTGTTCTTGATGAGCTTCATTTTATGAAGATGCTTTCATTAAACTAATTGCTTTACTTGCATGCTAGCAGAAATTCCTACTCCAGCTAAGCCAGCTGTAAACATGTTTGCGCTCCTTTTAGTTCTCTTTAGGATTATGGTGAAGTTACTAATGTAGAGTTCCTATGATTTATATGGCAGTTTGGCGCTTTTCATTTAAATTTGCTCCTACTTGATGTGTTGATGTCTTTATTTACAGGGCAATTGGTTTAAAATCACAGAAAAGGCCGCACTTGTACAATGCTAGGAGGGCATGTGCAAACACCAATTCCCAGAGCTAGAATGTTATATGGAGTTTGGGAAGGAGGGGTGGTGGTGCAGGTTCAGAATGCTGATTAACACATGGGGATTGGCTGCTTTGTATTATACTTGCACATGGATAAGGTTTCTATCAGGGGCCAGTTGCTCGGCTATATGTAGTACACTATATGGCCTTGCAGCTTATACGTTACGCTCATACTATTAGATTAGGTAGGCTGTCCTGCACATTCTAAGTCTCTTCCAACATTACAAGGTATTGCTATTTTGGCCAACATACACAAGCTCGCAACTTGTCTCATGGGTCCTCACTACAGGTTTTCCCCAAAAGTAAGACCTACTCTGATAATAAGCCCTATCCAGATTTTTGGGTGGGGGACTCAAAATATAAGCCCCACCCAAAAATAAGCCCTAGCCGTACTACATAAAAAAGTAATACATTACCTAGAAGGCTTGTCCCGGTACCTGTCACTGGTCTCCGAAGGTCCACGCAGTTCCCGTAGTCCTCGGAGCTCATAAAACATCAATTTTTTTGGGTCACGGGATTCATAAATTCCACCTCTAGGAAGCCTTCCCTGTAATTTAGTTCTTCGAGCGATGGCTGTGATTGGCTGAGCGCCTGCTTAGCCAATCGCGGCCATTGCTTTCTGTACCTACTATATAAATTGGCTGAGTGGCGGTGAGTGCTGGCCGCCGCTCAGCCAATTCAAAAATCCGTCCCTCACCCAGCCATGTATGAATTGACTGAGCGGTGGTAAATGAAAGTCGCGGCTCAACCAATTCAAAATCCCCCCCCCCCCCCCCCACAGTGATGGCTGTGATTGGCTGAGCCATCGGCCTCAGCCAATTCAAAATAAGATATCACCTGAAAATAAGCCCTAGCGCATATTTTGGGGCTAAAATAAATATTAAGACACTGTCTTATTTTTGGGGAAACACGGTAACATTTTAAACAAATCTGAGAATGGGATAAATTTACTTACATTTGCAGAAAAGGCCACACGGACAAGTGGTACAATGAGGGAGATGTACCAGTACTAGCACAAGCAAAAGTGGGGGATTAGCCAAGGAAAAATGAAACCTGGAATCTAAGTGGTTGCTTTTTTGCACATTTTATCACTAATGTGTTTGTGCTAATTTATGTAAAGATTGTATTGAAGTCTTTTTTAATTTATTTTTTCTTTTAAATTAAAACGCATACAGGTTGTAAAGCCAGAGGCCTGCGATGATGACAAAACTTCTGTTAAGGCAGACGCGGCACAGCAAGCTGAAGCATTGCATCATGTACGAGATGGATCAAAAAGCCCAGATCTCATTATAGAGGCCCAGTTTGAGTGTGGCATAGAAGATGATCTCCACAGCAAATTATCCTGTAATGTTGGAAATGGCAAGTATATATTTCTTTTTCTGCTATACATTTTTGAAAATTTAATTTGAAAGTTGTGTGTTTTTTTTTAGTTTTCCCATTACATCCTTAGTATAACCGTTCCATTTAAAATGGCTGCCCCTAGTGATGTCGTCTTACAACCTTCGGTCTTGAGCCCTATTTTTAATGTTTGCAGATGATTATAAGAGAAGATCTGGTAAGCTTTGCCTGTTTGCTAATGGCACACCTCTGCGATGGAGCTGATATTCTGGTGGTCTCTGTTACATGGAAAATAATTGCAATGTTTTAGAAAATGGAAACTGGAATCCATGGTTTCCAAGTGAAAAACAATGGAATTTTGGTTAAAGTCGGAGTATTATATTAGATGTTGTGTGTTATCCAGGACTTCAGAAGAGAAGGATTTTTTAGAGTTCTGATTTCTGACCACTTTAAAATAAGTCAATGATGTGGGCAAGCAGCAAAGAAAGCAAATCGGATGCTTGTCTCTGCAGTTAGAGGTATAACCAGTAGAAAAAGGGAGATTGTTGTATAGAGCTCTCACGAGACTGCACAGGTTATGTGCAGTGTTCACTTCTGGAGACCTCCTCTCCCGAAAGACTGGCTACAAAAATGATGCAAGATCTTAAGCATAAAACCTGTTAGGAAAGACTTTGAGAACTTAATTTGTATAGCCTGGAGGAAAATGACGCAATGTCCTTAAATTTTCAAGAATTGAAAGCCATAATGAAGGCTTACTTTTTTTGTACAAAACAATCCTATATAAAAATACTTTCAGACAATGTTATCACAGTCTCCTCTCTCGGACATCAGGGAGGAACAAAATCCCCATTGCTACAAGTTGTGGCAGCAAGAATTTTTTCTTGGGCAGAAAAATTAGTCCAGTCCATTTCGGTGATAGAATATTTTCTTCTCCCTATTGAGATGTGTCAGACTTCCTCAGCTATTAAAAAATTCTGCCTGGAGGGAGTGGTATCTATATAGAAGAAGAAAAAAAACCCAAATCCTAGTATCCCGGTGGGGTCTTCCTCAGACCTTTTTGCAATAAGGAAAATTTGCAAACTATCAAATTCCTTTCCCTTCATTCAAAGGACAGACCTGTGGGAATGCGTGGATGGCTTGTGTCAATTTCAAGACCCATGGGCTGAATCCGGCCCGCCACGTCATTTTATGTGGCCTGCGACGAGGTCCAGATGCAGAAGGAGGATGCAGCCAGTAAATGGCAGCGCCAGCACAGGGAGTGGGTGGGGTGCTGTGTTGGATTCTGAGCTCCACTGCACACTTTCATGCCACTCTGTTCAGCAACCCACAGGTGGTGGCACAGCTCTGACAGCCCTACCCAGGCACCTTAGCCACCCTCCAAGGTTGGAAGCTCGGTGCTAAAGAGGTGAAAGGGGAAAAATGCCATCGTAGTGTAGAGCGCTCCATAGCATGTTAAGGAGTATGTTACATTTAGTGCTCATTCACATGGGTGTATGCAGTTTCGGTTCATGAAATGCACGTAGTTTTTAGAAAAACCTGTGCATATTCAGCGTATTTGCATCTTCTTGCTGCTATTTTTCCAGCAAAAAAAAACCTGCAAGAAAGTCCCATAAATGTTTCTGCGTTCATGCGTGCATATGCATGTATCATGAGTATTCGCCACGTATTTATGCAATGCCAAGAACTGTCCAATAAGCGCTGTGGAATAAGTTGGCGCTATGCAAATAAAGATTATTATTTATTATTCCATAATGCAGATCAGAATGGGACGTACTGCGAATCCCCCCCCCCCCTCACGTGAAAAAAATAATTTCCAAATACCCCAATGCAAATGGATGGTGCTTAAGCTGTCTATATTATGCACGTAAAGCATACGCACATAATAATCACAAATACGTCTGTGTGAATGAGTGCTTTTAATACTGCCCTTTGGAAACAACCATTAGGTCGATGTGACCTTCGGGGAAAATGAATTTTGACACCACTGGAGTAGATGCTATATCTCAAACATGGGATATGGATTTGGCCAATGCCTTTCCCCCTTTCCCACGGATTCCTCAGGTTCTGAGAAAATTATACATGAGTAAAGCAACCATCATTTTAGTAGTTCAGTTCTGGAAGAAATTATGCTGGTTTCCTCTTTCAAAGTATCTAGCTCTGGAAGATCCCTTGATATTTCCACAAGAGCGGGACCACCTTCTTTAGGGTCTAGTACTGTTCTGCAATGTAGGGAAACTCAAGCTATCCCCATGGATCCTGAGAGGCAAATTCTAAAAAACACGGGATTTTCAGACAGTCATATCAGCCCTCAAAAGTTGTTGAAAGTTGGTCATAACTAGCATCTATAGAAATTACTGGGAGAAATTTCACACCTGGAAGAGGTTCTAATATGTTCGATCTTCAAGATCCGGAGGTTACTATAGTTTTAGACGACTTCTTGGAGTGGATTACATAAAGGACTTGGTTGTAGTATAACCGTACAAGTGGCAGTCTTTCCAGCGTTTGTACAGTTCCCTTATTAGAAAATAAATTTACTTAAAGATCTCTGAAAGGAGCTTATAGGCTAAGACCACCTAGAAGATGTAATGTAGCTACTTGGATCTTAGAGTGAAAACGGAGGCCCCATTTGAACCTTTAGCAGTATTCCTAGTAGCCATCACAACAGCCTGTAGAATAGGAGGAATAACCGCAATTTCTATTAGTGATCCATTTATGAAAATTTTGGATGACAAAAATCATTTTCCGCAGGGTAATGCTCGGTCGCACTCAGCAAGGGGGTCACAGGAATGCCTCCACAACATTGCCACACGTCCATGGCAGCCTGGTCACTAGAGGCAACACGTGGCTGCCGGATGTCCTAAACGCATCGCTGAGCGGTCGTTGTCCCTCATACCACTATAGGGGTGACCAATTGTCATATATCATTGTCCTCCCAGACCATCACACCAGCAGCGGGGGCAGTGACAGCAAGTGAAGGACTAAGGGGCTCCAGAGATGGACACGGACCTTGTCAGTGCCAAAACTAAACCAGAGTTCATCGTTGAAAACAACCTGGTTTCGCTCTGTAGCGGTTCAGTTTTACAACACGACTGCAAACTGAAGTTATAGTGGGTGGGTATCAAAGGCAGTACATTTAATGGTCATCGTGAGATCAAATGTCCTTCAACCAAGAGCCTGGAAATGGTTCTGACAGACACTGGGGCCTGTAAAGATGGTGCCACCTGCTCCATACAATACGGGTGTCGGATGTTCTTACAGCTGGCAACAGCTGCAATCAGTGTGAATGCTAATCATGGCTGTTAACTTTGTAAATGCTGATGTCAGTTCTGATCACATTTAAATCCTGCAATAGGATTTGCGTGGTCCTGAACTGGCCCCCCATCCCTCCTGTGAGGAGACTGCAAGGCAGCCTGGGGTCTTCTGAAAAACTTTTTTGTCAGATAGCAGTATAATACATTATACTGTAGGAGCATCAAACAATTGCAAGTCCAAGTCCTCTGAGGAGTAAAATGTAAAAATGTTAAGTTTTATTAGAAAAAGTTTTTAAAAAGCCCCCTCTTCCTAGGTTTATTTAAAAAAAAAAACCTAAAGAAAAAAACATTGTATAGCTGCACCAATCTGTCAAAGTAACGTATTGTGTATCCTGCATGGTGGATGCCTACAAGAAAAAAATGCACAACTCCGAAATTGTCCTTTTTGGTTCACCCCTTTCTCCAAGAAAAACTTGGAGAAATAAGTGATCAAAAAGTTGTATGAAGTCAAAAACTAGAGCAAATCCCCCAAAAAACGAGCTCTTGCACTACTCTGCTGATGGAAAAACGTTATGGCTGTCAAAAGTATTCTGCTTCTTCAAAGATTTTACTTATTAAAAGTAGTACTGCAGAAAAAAAGACACTAGGAATTTGATATCATCATTATTGTACTGACTCATAAAATAAAGTTATCTTTTCCTTTTTACCGCAGTGGGTACACCATAAGGCTGGGTTCACACAGGGCGGATTTGACGCGGAAATTCCATCCGGAATTTCGCCGTGGCAAATCCGCCTGTGGCTGCTAATCCCGGGATTAGCCAGCCATGTGGATTAGATTTCTCAGAATCTCGTCCACATGGGACGGTGAATCCGCTGCGGCAAAGCCAGCAGAAGCTGGCGCTGCGGTGCAGATTCGCCGGCCACAGCATGTTCATTTTTTTTTCTTCTTCCTCTGCGGCCACGCTGTCCTCTATGGGAGCGCCGTCCGCAGCGGAAGAGCGAGCGGCCAAGCCACTTCAAAACCCAGGGCTAAGTGCTGTGGGTTTTGAAGCAATGCTTTTCCCAGTGGAAATCTTGCGTTTTTTTCGCTGCGGCCAAACCACAAGATTTCCACCGGGAATCCGGCATGTGAGAACCCAGCCTAAATCCATCTTCCAACCACCCCCCCCCCCCCCCCCCACCTCAAGATAGCAGAATTTTCATTCATTCTTTCCATCTCTCTTCACTTAGAAATTTGTTAAAGGTTGTCCAGTACATTATATGGTACATTAAAGGGTACCATTGAAAAATACAAATCTCCCCACAAAGAGAAGCCCTCAGACAGCTACGTATAAATAAGAGTTAGGATTTTTTTTAATTTTTTTTTTGAGGGAGGAAAAATTGAAATGAAAAAATAAGACTGTGTCCTTAAGGTGTTAGAAAAACTACATTTATACAATAGGTCATTTTCTAATGTTGTTAATGTTTTCTAATAACCTTTTAAGGGCCCTTTTACATGGGCCAATAAATTGTTGAGATTCCTACATCCAGTGGGAATCTGAATAATTATCGTCCAGTGTAAAAGCATGCCCCAACTGAACAAATGAGAATTTGTTTTCTTCTCGTTTATCCATGCACAAAATCGAACAATGGATTGGCTCGTGTAAACAGGTAGCTCGTTTACTGGGAATGGTGGCGCCTTGTCCAGAGCAATCCCCTGCCCGCTCCGCCTCCATTCGCTAGCGATCATTGCTGAGCCGCCCTGAGGTGGAGCATTAAAATGGTGCTGGGCCCTGTGGATACTGCATTGATACATTAGAATAGTTTTGAAGAGAAAGTATATGGCTTCACAATGCTGCTCTCATTATACTGTTTTTTTCCTCCCTTGTCACCATACATAACCTCCCTTTCCATTCTGCTGCGCAGATGTTATTTTAAATTGAGTATAGGCCTTTTCCTGCTATTACGGAAGCCCACAAACACTTGTTGAAATCTCCCTACAGATCAACTTTCAGCACAAGGGAGTTTAAATCCCCTTTTCGTCAGAAGTCCAATATATAAGGATGTGTCTTGGAAAGCTAATTTTGCAGCGCCTGCTAATTTACTGTGCCGGGATAGATGACTCTAACATAAGATACAATGTGGTTTCTTAAAAGGAAGACAAAAAAAATCCTAGTTGATTTCTGCAACCTGTTTAAAATTGCATTGTTCAGAAAGATCACCGGACTAGTTAGAACTCTAGTGAAATTGTAAGACCAGTCTACACAAAGTCATGATCACATAAAATGGATAAAAATCACATACAGCCTCCCTCACACAGGGCGTTTTGTACAGCGTTTAGCGCTGCCTTTTCAGCCCAGCGCTAAATGCTGTAAACACTTCTATTCATTTCAATGGGGCTGCTCACACAGGGCTGAAAACGCAGCGCCTTCCAACGCTGCGCTTTGACAGCGATGCAAGTTCTATTTTTGGGCGTTTTCAGCCCTGAGTCGCCCATTAAAATGAACACTTGGTGCTGTGTTTTGGGCAGCGTTAACCGCTCGCCGGTTTTCGGGGTGAGGGCTTGCAATAGAAGCCCTACCCCGAAAATCAGTCCCAGCTAGGCAGAGAAAAAAAAAAAGTAATCACCTAGCCGCTGCAGTCCGGGTCACGGCCGCTGATCCGGGCTTCCTCTGCACTCACAAGTTTATTGCCGTAGGCTAGGTTTGAGAACCCCGCCTCCAGCAATAGAGTGCTGTGATTGGTTATTGGCGCGCTCGGTGTCCAATCACAGCCCTTCATTGACTGTCTCAGCCAATCAGCGCCGGCAAGCTCTGATTGGCTGAGACAGTCAATGAAGGGCTGTGATTGGGCATCGAGCAAGCGCCGACAACCAATCACAGCACTCTATTGCTGGAGGCGGGGTTCTCAAACCTGGCCTACGGCAGTAGACTTGTTAGTGTTCCTTCTTATTAGGGCTCATGTTCACGGGTGTTTTTTCACATATTTAAACTGGCAAGTGTAATATTAGTCCAAGAAACTCAGACCGGTGTCACACCGCGGGTAACACAGTGAACCCTTTCCTGGCATTGGTATGGAAAGCGCAGCCGCGGCATCCACGAGCGGAGAATCATAGCGATTCTCCGCTCGCGGGATCGAAATTCCGGCATGCTGCGATTCTCTGCAGTGAACCTGACAGCGCCCCCTCCCCCACACTCCTCTTCGGCGAAATATCGCTGTCGATATACCGCAACTGCCTTCGACAGGGGGCTTTACTGTAAATGTGTACTTGATGTAGCCACACTTTCAAGTAAATATTTAGAATTACCTGTTTTGTGTACATAAGAAATAGCGGTTTTTTTCTGACCATTATGACTTGCATATGGCAATTTTTAGCAGTTTTTCTTTTCTGCAGGCTTTCTCTTTTTCAGTTTTCCCTGATTCAGTGGGTGGAGACTAGCTGCTACAATGGTTTCCATACTGCACACAGAGAGGAGAGGGGATATTGCTCACCTATCTGTTTTTAGCACGCCTTTAGTAGTAGCAGCATGGAGGATATTATTTAGAAGTGCTGGGCAGAGTAATTTTTCAGCACAAAAGTTGAACAGAGGGGGGCCATTCATGGGAGTGCATACAGTGATATTTTGTCATGTGTGTGTGTGTTTCAGTGGAATTCAGTGGAATTCAGAAACTTAGTTTCTGAATGAAACCTCCAAAAGTAGTGTGAAAAATGTCAAAAACGCCACAAAAAAACAATGCACTAATAAGCATTTGATTGAAAGAGGCTGAAGTGAATTGCATACTAGTATCACATGATTTCAAATGAAAAACATGCCAGTAAAACGCATAATTTTACAAAAATGCCAGAAAGCAAAGTAATGTATGCAAGATTAAAGAGACCCTGGACAGCATGAATTCAGGGCAGGTATTGCCCCTGTGTATGTGGTGGTCTGAAACAGTGGTATTTCAGAATAAGAACACTGTAAAATTTGACGCTGAGCTTCAAGTCAGAGGCGAACTGTGCTGGAATTTCTCCCCCTGCAGCAGGTAAATTGATGGATCTTTCTCTACTTGTGAACAGGGAGAGAATAGTCAGTCAATAAAACCTATCCAGCGTTAATCTCAATGAACACTTCTTCTTTTTTTTTTTTATGTAAAAAAAAATTAAAATACAATTACAGGGTAAAGGACAGGTAAGACACGATATAGAAGAGTAAAGACCAAGCGACATCAGATCTGAGAAGTAATCCAAAAGGTATCCCAGAGATTCCAGTGAACAGATTAAATATGTGCAGGACTCAATCTTGACAAAATTGAAGTTTCTAACTTCTTTTAACCCAAGTCTATAAATCCAGAGCAGAAGGCGAGGCGGTTTGCTTCCAATGACATACAATCAGATATCTTGCAACTGTTAGGATATGGAGGAGTAACCTGATGGGAGCTTGTTTTATTGGGAAAGGGGAGGTTCTATAGGTAAGCCTTTGGATGTAATAGTAGGTCAAACCCAAAGACCTTACGAATAAGCGATCAAACCTTCCCCCAAAAAGGAGTCTGTAAGAGGGCAATTTAAATATATATGAAAAGGTGAGCCTTCAGATGCCTTACACCTCCAACATATAGGTGGGATTACCGGGTTAAGTTTATGTAGTAAGTTTGAGAAATTCTTTAGAGAGCCTTTCCTGGGAAGGTTTCATCTGTTGAAATCTAAGGGATAGCTAATCAACAGTGGGTAAAAAAAACCCTAATTAAAATCCCCTCCTAAAAGAAGGGGCGTGGTGGGTAACCTGGCCACTTTTGTTGAGGACCCTCCTAAGAAATTTAAATTGTGACTTATTAGCATAAACTTTGCATAGGGTAACCTGCGAGCACTGTAGGGTGCCTTGCAGAATAACATATTTGCGATTTGGGTCGAGAAAGCTAGAAGCCTAAAAAGGGCTGTTCCTAGCCACAAGTGTAAGAACCCCCGCTTTCTTTCTGTTTTGGACAGCTGAATAACTGTAGGGTTGTGCCTAAGATCACAATTAAAGAAACCTAACGTGTTAAAATGAGTCTTCTGGAGAAATGCTACATTTGCCCCAAGAGATCTAAGTTTAGTAAGCACCTAGCATCTCTTTACATTAGAGTTGACACCCTTGGCATTTAAAGAAATATACTTGTAAAAGGAAATAAAAGCGTGAAGCAAGCAATAACGACTCACCAAGTGAAGCACTGAGGAGAGAGTGGCCCTCTCCGAAGAGATAGAAAGTCGAGGATCCTAACCGTATGCCCGTTTCCACAGTCAACGGAATGTGTGAGGAGACCTTTGTAGTGGTTCAAGTCAAACTGAAGTGTGTTTATTGTGAAATGCTGCAGCTTTTCAGAATAACAGATATCTGGGGGCGATAAGCATACCTATGCCAGACTGATGTTACCCCCTAGTTTGGGCAGCATGAACCCGATGACAGCTTTTCTATAAAAAAAAACTATATTTGCATGTGACTTTTATCACCACAAAATGCAAGAGTAAGAAGAATATGTCCATATTTATAGTGAGGGTAGTTTAAAATAGTGAGCGACTCTGATTGCAGTTCCTCCAGTCCCCGGGTCACGTCAACCCCTGTCGGCTGGATCCTCTTCTTCCTGTAACGAAGTGTGCATTCACGGCAATCTGCTCCCTGCAGGGCAATGCACGCTACGTCACTAGTGACTATATGAAACACTAGCATGAGCCCTAAAACAGGCTTCCGAACAGTCGGCATTCCCTGCTAGGCAGAGAATGCTACGTCGCTCTGAAGTGAACTGCAGCTAATGGACGCTCCAAAACAGAAAGAAGAGGACCCAGCCGGCTGGAGCTGATGTGACCTGGGAGACTGAAGAACCTAGGAAAAGATGCAGTAAGAAGACTGCCTGGGAAAGAATAGGTAAGTATTGGATTTTTTTCCCCCTAATGACAGGACCCTTTTAACAAGTTTTCATAGAATCTGTGTTTAACAGTTGACTTCAGCTGATAAAGTCCTTGTTTTAAGCTGTCAATTAGTTTGGTGGGAGCAGGCAGCTCAAGAATATCAAGAACTCCAAATCTTTGGTACATCATTTAGAGGACAATAGTTTTTGACTTGCTTTTTTGACTTCATGATACTGGTAGATCGTCACCCATCTTTCGGTGTCAATCTGCCACCTTCCTGGTCTGGAGAAAGTTGAGTTGACCTAGTAGATTGAAGTGTTTTTTTCTGCCAAGCAGAGCTCATCCAAATTCATTGCTAACCCTTTGATAAAGATTTAAGCTTTATTCTAAAGTCATCCTCAACGTTTTAACCCCTTAGTGACCACCCCATAGACTTTTTACATCCTGCTTTGCTGGGCTTTAATCGCCAGGGCCGTAAAAACACGCTTTCCCTGGGAATTAAAGCCCTGTCATGGGGGTGGGGTGGGAGGGGGAGGGGCTGCAGGAAGCCCAAATGTAAAAGTGAAAAAAAAAAGTCTAGAAAAAAAGCTTGTTTCATCTCCCCTCATGGATTATATCCCGGCTTCTGTACACGGGCCCGTCACCACAACGGTGCATGCAAGCACAAAAGCCACAGATTGAGGTAATTTAAAATCTCTGCGTTACTGGCTACCAAATATAGCTGAGAGTCTGGAAATCTCACGGGGGTTCGCGGTACGCGGTCACATGATTGTTATCCAAAAGATAATGGCGATCGCATAAAAGTAAAAAGAAAAGTTAGTTTCACCACCCATCATGGAAATGTCACCCGACAGGATCCATATCCGCGGACCTTTCCTCAGCTTCGACACATGAGCCCATCGCCAAATTGACGGACGCAAGAGCAGAAGCTGGGCAGGGCCCGGGAAAATTAAAGACTCCTGGCTGCTAAAGGTAGCTGAGAGCCTGTAGCAGTGGCTGCTGTGAGCTATTCCCTCTCACGTGATCACCGTTATCCAATGGATAATGGCAATTACGTAAAAGTTAAGACAGTTGAAATTTAATTCTCCGTTCTGTTTTGGGCCCAGTTGTGCATACGGACATAAGATTAGGGCAACAATGCGCGGTACACTCCTAGATTCATTAAGGGGTCTAGTTTTAAAAAGGTGGTCATTCGTGAGGGCTAGCCATCGTTTTGGCTGCTCAAGGGCTCTACAAGTGGGCAATGAGGCCTAAATCACCTTCAATCAAAATGTCTGTTCTAAAAGCCACTGGCTGCTCCTTTAGTTTTGGGCCCCACTGTGCATAAAGATATAAGATTAGGGCCACAACAGATATGTTTCTGAACACAGGACAAACCTGGGTATCTATTTTGAAACTAACTTTTAAAATGACATATTTGGATATGCAAAACCTGTATGGAGTTATTCTATGTTAAAGTGACACATAATGTCAGTAGGCCTCTGGTTCAAGCCCCAGGGTACACTCGCTAGTGGGGGCGGGTCTCAATCATTGAGACTGAGAGAAAGTGTTGTGGATAGGATTTGAGTGGGGATGCTCAGCACAGACACCATACCTTGTCAAACTTTCCTGGGCATCTGCACCCTTTCTAAACTATATCAGGGGCTAATCTTCAAAAAGTCTTGTCATGCTTTCATCTGAAACTGTATAGCATCATATATGGCGCTGATAGGCGCCCCCTCAGACACCAAGATTAAATGTGCTAAGCCACGCCTCCTGTAAAATTAAGCATCCAATCCTCTGCTGCCACGTCAGCCATTCATTGGATGCCTGGAGAGAAGGCTGATCACATGCACACTCTCACTCCCTTCTGAAACGGCACAGTTACTCTGCCAGTCACAGAATGCCGCATCAGCAATGATGTAGCATCCCCCTATCTTTCACTGACGGTAGGCTGTAGACTCGTCACTGTCCCCATGGGCAGAGTGACATGGAGCCTTCACCAGTATGACCGTCTTCTCCACCCTTTACTGGACTCAGCCTGCTTCTGTGTTTCCTACATAGATTCCACATGTCCACGGGGTCTCTGTTAGTACTTTATGCTGTCCTCAGATTGCGCAATATAAACCTTGTGATACATGCCCTTTTTAAGACAAAGGGTGAAAATAGTGTACATAATAAGCCAATAACTGAATCACTATTACATAAGTTATTTTACCAAAATAAATGTGATCAGATTTGATGGGTTTGCAGTGAGGTGGTATTTATTACACAGCTGTTCACTGCAGAGGTCTTGTCCTTGTGCTCCAGCTGGTGTAGTGACAAATTACAGCCAAGCACAACTGCTCCAGGTTAATACAGTCACATCCACGTAACCATCCTATACATCTTAATTATCCCTGGCGTTTCTTTGGAAATGCTTCCCAGAAGCTTTTCTGTTTGGACCACTTATATATCCTGTGCTCATGTAAGTCTGAACTTTGGTTTGGCAGAGTATTCGGAGTGGAAGCTTCTCAGCCAGAATCTGGGCCTCCCAGCAAATTGGACTTTCAGGTATTCAGCTCTTCAACTGTAGTCTTGCTAAAATAAATGATGAGATTGTGGTATCTTTAGAAAAGTTAGCATAGGTTAAGCTAGAGGTAGAAAGCCTCTCTCGTTAATAGCACTGTCCCCTGCTCTGAATGCTATTTAGAGCCTGTTGCTTTTTAGCAGTTGAACATAAATCTGAAGTAGTTTTGAGGGTGATATAACACCGTTCACTTCAGCTTTACAAGGAAACTTTAAAACTTCAGTGTAATAACCCATTCATAGCCTCTTTGTAATTGAACGCCTACGGCATAATGCTGGGTTCACACATGTCCTTTTTTTAACACAGAATTCTTTTTGTCCTGAATTCTCTCTCCAAAATATATACAGATGGTCCCCTACTTGCATACGTTCGACTTATGAACTTCGCTAGATACAAACATAATTGTACTGCAGTATCATGTAATGCCATAGCATTACATTATACTGTGTTTCCCCGAAAATAAGACACTGTCTCATATATTATTTTTTGCCCCAAAAGAGGCAGTGTCTTATTTTCAGGGGGTGTATTAAAATACTCACCTAGCAGCCAGCGTTCGGGTCCCTCGCGCTGGTCTCCGGCGCTGCTGCAGGCTTCTGTGTAATCCCGAATGTCCAGGGGGCATTTCTTCCTGGTAGCAGGGCTTTAATGCCCCACCTTCAGCAAGCGATTGCTCTGATTGGTTCATCGAGTGCCGCATCTGCCAATCAGAGCAGGCGCTCGATTAACCAATCGCAGCCATTCAATGATGTTGTTCAATGAATGGCTGTGATTGGTTAGCCGAGCGCCTGGGTGTAGACTGAAACCTGCAGCAGCGCCACAACCCAGTGCAAGGGACCCAAATGAAGCCTACTAGGTGAGCATTGTGTTTTTTTTTAATTTAGTACAGCTAGGGCTTATTTTTAGGCGAGAGCTTATATTTTAAGCCCCCCCCCCCCCCCCTCCTACATGATGCCGGCCCCAACTTCAGGACGTTTTCCTCAGCTGTGGGAGTGAAGAGGACTGCAGGAAGTTAAGTATTTTGTGAGAATGTGGGGAGCTCATCCAGTATGTGTCCTGTTTTCCCAGGAGCTCCTTGCAGTCCTGGAGAATTTCAAGTGTCCTTATTAATTCTGAGGCCTGTGTAACTTCTAGCTCAGTCGCTGCATGCATTTACATGAGACGATTACCGTCCAAATTACCACGGGAGCTTGAACGATTCTCAAGGATAATTCTCCCTTGTAAAAGGGCCATTATTTCCAAACTTGATTAAAGTTGTTGTAGCTGCTCATCATAGCTGTGCTTGTGCTAATAACGAGCTTTGGCACTTAAAGGGGTTGTCCAGTGAAAACTTACATTGGTCACACACTAAGATAGGTAAGGATCAGAATGGTTGGGACTATTTCAAAAGAGTGAATATAGGTTATTTTATTGGCTCAGAGCATTGTAAGTGTGCAGGAAGAAAAATGTCACTGGTCATTGCTGCTTACATATTCCTCCTCAAGCTGCTTAGTATGCACAGGGACTGATATAAGTTCAGTACACATGCTCTTACTAAGGTTGAAGCCTGTTATATTCTGAAAGGACTGTCTTGGCCACTGAACTAATCACACCCCTGTTGGTAATGTCAGCCAAATATACTGCAATCATCAACAGCCCTATCAACTTTTGTAAAACTCCATTAGAAGACAATCATTGGATACCCTATTCGGAATTCGGTGATCAGCTGTAGCCCTTGAAAACCTTTTAGCAAGTGTTCATTTATTTCCTGTAGGAAGGTTGTTATGCGGGATTTGAAACCTTAATCAGTCATAATTGGTTCAGGAATGCTATCTTTTCTCCTTAAGGAGAGCACCTAGAAGGTGAGTGAGGAGACTTATAAGGCCATTCCTGCTCCACTGGGTAATATGCAAATAAGGGAGATGAAACAATACCTCTGCAGCTCCACCTATTTGACTTGCAGGATTGCTGCCTTCAATGTTATCATTGTAATGAATAAAGCTATACATGGTGTTCAACAGTATGCCATGTTCTCCAAAGTGAGGTGTTCTTTGTAACTGTTTCCACTTTGGCTAAGGCCACTTTCAAACATCCGTATACTGATTTTACCCGAGATTCTCAGGTGCAACTCTCATTGGACAGCC
Source organism: Eleutherodactylus coqui (assembly GCF_035609145.1). Lineage (NCBI taxonomy): Eukaryota > Metazoa > Chordata > Amphibia > Anura > Eleutherodactylidae > Eleutherodactylus > Eleutherodactylus coqui. The sequence continues at coordinate 161,519,326 of NC_089837.1, read as the reverse complement.
CACAACACATGTCTGTACGCTACCCGATCTCTGTGAACAGTGAAAATTACATGTTCTATTCTCATTTGTGATGTGGACCAGAATAATTTTTTTTTCCCACTGACCATCAATTTGTGTGAAAACTTGCTAATGTAGATAGCCTCATGGGCTAAAATGGATCCATGTACTGTCCATGAAATACATGGTTGGGAAATACACCCAACAGATAAGGATCCTCAGTTGAAAGACCCCCTCCCCTCTCTATTAACTCTGAGTTAATGAAGTGCTAAGCAAGCTTTAAAGCTATAACTTGATTTTTTATTACCAAATTCTACCCAAAGTTACATGGCATAATGTAGTCCAGTGGGCTTGACTGATAAATGTTTTGGGGTATGTTCACACGTAGCGTAAATGCTGTGAATCTACCGCAGTCGAAAAATCTGCAGGGTTTGCTCTATGTGAGAACATAACTTTAGGTATGGGGCGGGTTTGCTGTGGATTTTCTAGCACACTTAAAAACTTCATCCACTTTGCTGCTAATGTAAAAGCTATAGATTTTCTAAGTCTTATTCACATGCTGCAAGAAAAGTCCACACAAAACCTTGGCAAAAATTGACGTGTGGATTTAAAATCCGCAGCATTTCAATTCTAGCACTAGATTTTTCGTTCAAAAGTATTTTATTCACATAGTTTCAACAATATAAACATTTGTCTGTCGTTTGCATAGAGGTTTGAAATGGTACGCAGTTGTATTGACAGGTAAATAAATTCTTTACACTTCTATACGATCAACCAAGCGTCTTTTTTTCCTACTTGGGCAGGTATATACTGTCCAGCGTTAGCAAACATACTACAACACAGACCAAACTGAGAAACAGGGGGGTTCGGGGGGTGGGGGTGGAGGAGGGAGTAGGGTTAGATGGGGGTGTCAGGGGCGTTAGAACTTTGGCGCAAGTTTGGGCATGGTTTGAGGCAGTAGGGCCCAACTCCGGGTAGCTCTGTGCCCAGATCCCGGGCACCTCCCGGGGGGGCCCTCCCCATTTTTTGGTTCAAGTAAGTTTTTATAATATATAAATCTGGCATGTAATTATATAGCTTAAACATTACACGGAAAGGAAATAAACTTAAGAGGGATCTGTGAGGACGAGAGTGGAGACAAAGGAGGGAGGGGGGGAGGACCCCGGAAGCAGAGCAAGTCTACCCTGAGAAGTTCCGTCGGCTGACGGGAGTAAAGTGGTAGTTACTTCAACAGACGGAGGGAGGGGGGAGGACGCTAAACATTGGGGAGTGGAAGATAAGGGTGTGGGGGGGGGGGGCAGGGTCAGGAGACGTTCCCGGGCGGAGTTACCTCTAGTCGCTAGCCCGAGTGGAGGATTGGCCAACTGATCCGTGGTCTATCCAGCATTTGAGGTCGTCTGAGTCTCTAAACGCGACCCATGGTTGCCACGTCCTATAGTATGTTTCCCAAATTTCGGGTCGTCGGCCCCCAATTCGTCAAATCTCATGAGGGTATGGAGCTCCTCCACCCACATGCCCCTGGTTGGGGCAGTTGAGGATCGCCAGAACCTCGGGATAAGTCTCCTCACTGCTAATATGAAGTGTTTTAAGATGCTTGACTTAGCAGTTCTTATGCTGCCTGGGAACAGTGAGAGCAGGGCCATTCTTGGAGACATGGTCACCTCTGAGTGGTTGATATGGTTATAGAGTTTGGTTACCTTTTCCCAGAGGTCGGCCACTGGATGGCATTCCCACCATATGTGGGTCATTGTGCCTCTGCTCCCACTGCATCTCCAGCACAAGGGAGATACCTGTGGGAAGATCCCTTGGAGGTGGTCGGGGGTCCTATACCACCTAGAGACTATTTTGTAATTGAGATCTTGGACTTTACCTGCTGAGGAGAGCTTATGGGTTAGGGTCCAGATTTTATTCCAATCCTCATCAGCAAAGTCCTCCCCTAGTTCCCGTTCCCATGCCCCTCTGTAGTTCGGAGTCTCCTCCTCCGCCTCCCGATCCAGTAGCAACTTGTAGAGTGTGGAAATCATGTGCCTCCGGCTTGGGTCTGACAGAGTTGTTCAAACGCCGTTAGGGGCGCCGTCAGGTTTTCTTTTGGTGTCAGCGAGCTCACAAATCCTCTCAGTTGCAAATACTGAAGCCAGAATCCTGGCTGGGGTGGGTTCTGGTTTAGGATCTCGATCATGGGTTGCAGGCCTGTCTGGGACACTACATCCCTCACTCTGGGGATCGGGTCTACTGGGGTAGCCAGCAGGCCCTTCTGCCTTAAAGTTGCGTCGAATGAGGGGTTTGCCAGTAGCGGGGTTAGAGGGCCTCGTACAGTGACCAATCCGTGTCTCGGGGCGAAACTCGCCCATGCTTTGAATAGAAGTAGAACGAAGGGAGAGATGTTTGGGATATGTTTTATCCCTTTAGGGGGGATCCAAGGGGCTCTGTATAGACCATCTATTTCTCCCTCGTGTTCGATGTCGACCCAGAGTCTAGATCTTCTATTTTTGAGGATATCGTGAACACAGTTTGCAATGCTAGCCTTGTGGTAGAGGGAGAAGTCCGGTAGGCCCAGGCCTCCCCTTTCCTTACTCCTCGTCAGCAGCGAGTATCGCATGCGCGGTTTACGTCCCCTCCAAACAAAGTCGGTAATCAAGGATCTGATTTTTTTCAGGAAGGTTCTTGGGAGCCCTATCGGGATAGTTTAGCATAGATAAAGGAATTTGGGCAAGACGTCCATTTTAATTGCGTTTACCCGGCTGTTTCAGGAGAGGTATAGGGGGCTCCATTTGCCCAGGTCCCTCTCTAGGTTTTCGGCAAAAGGGGTGAAGTTTAGTTTGAAGGAGTGTGATAGGTCAGTCGGAATGTTAAGTCCCAGGTATTTTAGGTGTGAGCTGACCCAGCGGAACGGGTGCACCGATTTCAGGTGGGAGACCTCGGCCTGCGAAAGTGTGACGTTAAGGGCCTCTGATTTCTGCGTGTTGATTTTATAGTTGTTAACCCTCCCAAACTTTTCAAATTCCTTTAAGAGAACGGGCATACTGACTCGGGGGTTGGACAGGTACAGCAAAAAATCGTCGGCAAATAGTGCCATTTTGTGTTCGGCGGAGCCGACCCTGATGCCTCTTGTTGAATCGTTACTTCGTAGGCGTTAGCTAGAGTCTCCATGGTCAGGATATATAAAAAGGGGGAGAGGGGGCACCCCTGTCTTGTCCCGTTGCTAACTTTGAGCTGGTCTGACAGGGTCCCATTTACCCTGATCCTGGCCGTGGGATCTTTATAGAGCGCCATGATCCACTGGCACATCCGTGGTCCTAGTCCGATTGCCCCCAGGGTGGCGGAGAGGAAGTTCCAGCTCACCCTGTCTAACGCCTTTTCGGCGTCGATTGACAAGAGGCATAAGGGGTTTTTTGATTCTTTGGCTCTGGCTATCAGGGACATTGTCTTGACGGTGTTGTCTCGTGACTCTCTGCCCGGGACAAAGCCGACTTGTTCCAAGTGGATCAGCCTTGGGATATGATTTTGCAGTCTAATTGCTATCAGCTTGGCGAACATCTTTATATCGACATTTATTAAGGATATTGGTCTGTAGCTTCCGCAGGCCGAGGGGTCCTTGCCCTGTTTAAGGATGATAGCGATGTGAGCTTGTAACGCCTGTTGGGGGAACGGGTGCCCTCTGTTTACTGCATTGAAAGCTTCTACGGCTATTGGAGAGAGCTCTTCAGCAAATAATTTGTAAAATCTAGCAGTGTACCCGTCTGGCCCTGGGCTTTTGTTTGCTTTTAGATTTTGGATTATGCAAAGTAGCTCTTGGGAAGAAAAGTCTAGTTCTAGTTCGTCTGCCTCCGCTGGCATCAGGCTCTTGGGGGGCGTGGTTGGATAGGTAAGAATCTATTTCTCTCGAGGGGGGTGATGTCGGGAATTGTGAGCCTGCATTTATATTGTATAGTTTATCGTAATAGGATTTAAATTCCTCTAGGATACCTTTTGGTGTTGTGTATTATGTGGCCATTGGAGGATTGAATTTTGGGTATGTATGAGAGAGGCGCCCTGGGGTGGAGGGTTCTGGCCAAATGGTTCCCACATTTATCCCCATATTCAAAGGGCCCTCTTCTGAGCTTGTCTCTGAGGGCCAGGGATCTTTGGTCTAGGATCCCAAGAATTTGTTGCCTGATAGAGGAGATCTCTGATCTCAAGACTTCGCTTTGTTGGCGTTTGTTGTCAGCTTCTTTGGCCCTCAGGGATGCCAGTAGGCCTGAAAGGGTGGCAGATCTTTCTTTTTTAAGTCTGGTGCCTTGGGAGATTAGCACTCCTCTTAGTGTACATTTAAGTGCCTCCCACTTTATTGGCGCAGGGGTTTGGTCTAGCCGATGCGTCTCTTTAAAGGTTTCTATCTCCTTTCTTAGTGCCGCGACGCATGTGGGGTCTCCCAGGAGGTTGTCATTTAAGGGGGGGGGGAGGGGGGAATGAGCATGGCAGAAGCGGGTGGGTGAGATGAAGAGCCAGGGTAAAAACGAAGCCTATAGTGCTATAGTTGTAAGTCTGGCTGATTCAGTCTCCCGTGTCGCCTCTGGTGGTGTTCCTCCCTTCCTTGTGGGGGTCTTTTCTGCGTCGTCTGGAGCTTTTCGTCGCCGCTTGCCAGATGTTCCTGGGGGGCAGCGTCGGGAGGGCACTTGGTGCCGGCCAGTCCGGAAGTCGGACCGCTGGGAGTTCTAAGGTGCCTAGGAAATTTGGTAGATCCCCCAGGCCTCTGAAGGTTGTAGTCTTGCCGTTCTTTGTTGCGTGGAGCTGGAAGGGGAAGCCCTAGCGATATGGGATCTCTTTCTTGTAGCAGGGTCAGTAGGGGCCTCAGCGCCCTGCACAGCTGCAGGGTTCGACGCGAGAGATCTGGAAGGATCTGGATCGGGGAACCCTTGTAGGTCAAATCTTTGATGTGGCGCATTTTTTGTAATATCAAGTCTTTGTCCTTATAAAAATGGATTCGGCAGATCACGTCTCTGGGTCTGCCGGGGTCGGAGGATTTAGGGCCCAGCGATCTATGTATTCTGTCCATTTCCAGGGAAGAGGACTCTGGTCTTTTTAGTATATTATTAAAAAAGGACTGGGCCCAGGTTTCCAATTGAGGCGGTCCGATTTCCTCAGTGAGGCCTCTTATTCGCAGATTATTCCTGCGGTGACGATTTTCCAGGTCGTCTATGTGGGTTTGCAGCTCCAGGATCAGTTGGGAATGTAGGTGTAGTTCCTGGTTATGGGATTCGAGGGTTTCAGTGACTTTCTCTTGGGCCTCCTCCACTGCCTCGACCCTCTGGCCTATTTGCCGGATCTCGTGCTGAAGGGAGGCAATGTCTTCCTTGCGGGCTGCTTCTAGTTGTTGGAACAGCGCGTCTATATGGTGCTGGGTTGGTAGGGCCTTCAGGTGCTGCTTCCAGTCCCAGTTGTCCTCCTCCGCCGCCGAATGATGGGGGTTGGGGACTGCATTCTGGGCCGGTTGTCTGTGGGTGGATGGTTGCCACTCTCTATGGCCGGTGTCATCCTGAGTGTTTGGCCGGCAGGTGGTCTTGGGTTTGGTAGCGGGCTTGGGGTCGGTCTGTCTCGGTGCGTTGCTTCTTTGTGGCTTTGGAGAACCCTGGTTAAGTTGGGGCGTTACAGTGCCTGCGTCTGTGGGGTGAGGGTTGCTTGCGGGGCCCTTATTGGGAGCTCTCTGCCCCGGGGGATGAGCTGTGGAACTGTATGGAGGTGGGGAGCTGCTCCGTGGCGGGGAGCCGAATGCTGGGGGGGGAGGGCTCTCCTGGCAGGAGAGCTTTTTGCTGTGGGGGTTCTCTCCCTTTCTCCAATCCTTGCTGGTGACCCCCGTTGAATTTTGTCCCCCATTTGCGGCTTGTTGCTCTTGGGGGGGTGTTTTCTCATCCCTCTGTGGCACAGGGGACCCCTCTGGCGAGCTGGTCTGGTGAGAGCTTTCTGCCTCGGGCATTGTGCGCCCTGATCCTTTGTCCCCTGTAATACTAAGCTTTACCACTGGGGGGGGGGCTGTCTGAGGGCCGGGGAGCTCGGGCTCCGAGCTGCTGCTGTCTTCTCGCTCCCCTGTGGTTAGCCCACTGATCTCCCTCACCCCTCCCAGCACCTTGGATGCAGGGACTCCGTCCCTGTTCACCGCTTCACCACTCCTCCCCGCTGCGCAGACTTCAGAGCGCTCCGACCTGTCACCTTCCGCTGGTGTCTCCCCGCTGTCTCCGTCCTGTCGGCTTTCAGAGGCTCCGGCGTTCATACTCGGGCTGCTGCTGTCTCGGGCGCTGGTTCTCCCGCGGGCTCTCTCCTCGCTCTGCTGTTCCTGGCCGGAGTCGGAGCTGGGGTGCCGCTCCGGTGAAGTTGCGGGTGCCATCTTGGGCGTGGCGGCTCGGACCTCTGCTCCCGCTGTTTTCTTCAGGAAGGTAGTTATGCTTCTTCTGGGGTTGTCTGAGGAGGCTTGGGGTGTCCCTCGTCTCTTCCCCCTCGCCATGCTTGCTAGTAGCCGGGTCTGGGACATCCACATACGGGGTAACTTGGTGCTGGAAGCGGGAGCCGAGCTGATGTGCTTCTCACTCCTCCATTAGCCGGCCACGCCCCCTCCTAGCACTAGATTTTTGGTGCGGATTCCACCTCCTCAATAAAGGGGGTAAATTCTGCAGTAAAATCCACACCAAATTCCACAGCAAATCCGTCCTGCGTGGACATAGCCTTAGACCCAATTTACACTGACAGATGGTCGCTCAAACGTTTGAGTAACAGTTTTGAGCGATCATCTTTGCATAGTCTACTTAAGAGCTATGCAGGCGAGCTGGGCACCGCCGCTATCACTCAGTGAAGAATACAGCTGTTTTGCATAAGCAAACAGCTGTATTGATGTCCGCGATTACAACTTGTGTCTTGCTGTGATCTACCAGTGGGACGCAAGCTGAAAGAATCTGATCAGCGCTGCCGACTGTGATAACAGCCTGCACTGCTGATAAGAGTTCATTGCTCAATTCAAGAAAACTAGAATTGAGCGAGGAACGACTCGTGTTCAAAAACTGCACGATGTCCATGCATTTAAACCCAATGATTCTCGCTCAAAAGATGGCTTTGAGCGGATTTTGAGCGAGAATCGTTGGATCTAAATGGGCCTTTAGATACTAGTTTTAATTGGACTATAATTAGTCACTTCTAGTGATGAGCGAGTATACTCGCTAAGGCACTTTACTCGAGCGAGTAGTGCCTTAGCCGAGTATCTCCCCGCTCGCCTCTAAAGATTCGGGGAACGGCGGGGGAGAGCGGGGAGGAACGGAGGGGAGATCTTTCTCTCCCTCTCCCCTCCCCGCCACAACTCACCTGTCACCCGCGGCAGCCCCCGAATCTTTACTCGAGCGAGTAGTGCCTTAGCCAAGTATCTCCCCGCTCGTCTCTAAAGTGCCTTAGCGAGTATACTCGCTCATCTCTAGTCACTTCTTACCATTTCAGAATTCAAAGCTCCTTGGCTTGCTTGTGATTTGCCTAGTTATCCTCAGCTTGTAAGATTTCCATACGTAGCTTATATGTGCTGAAGCCTTCTTGGGTTTCCAATATTTGACAAATCAGATATCCCTTTATTGTAAGCATCCTGTGTGAGCTAGGGTAGATTACATAATTTCCTCAACATTTCTGTGGTGAAGCCGTTTTGGAGTCATTCTCTCCAGCCTGTCTGTTGCTTCTGTGTCTGTAATAAAATTAATTTTCATAGATCTGGAACAGCTCCAACAAAAATGGATGTATGCACGATGCAGGAACTGAACAGTTTATAATTAAACAATGAAGTGGCACGTTGCCCAAGGTGTGGTCCTAGGAAATGTGGAGGTGCCAGCAGGGCACAGGATCGGCCAAGTGAGGGTGGCCTCACAAGAGACAGACATAATTAGTTGTCAGCTGTAAGATAACAGCCCCGAGCACAGTTTCTACCAGGACAAACGTGTTTGGCTGTGGTTGGCAAACGTGTGTCTCCTCATAGGGTTGGGCTTGTAACTGTTAGACAAATGTATAAAGTAGAAACACTATCAGTGTTTAAGCATGTATTGCGATTGGGAATAGAACGTTATCATTACCGCTTCCTGCGGTGGAAGTCAATCACTTCATTTAAAAAAAAAATAAAATAAAATAAAATAAAAAAAAAAAAATATATATATATATTTATATTGAGAATCATTAACCATATATGTGCTGTAGTTATTTAACTGAAAAAACAAAGTATTCTGTAAAAAGCCTGATTTATTTTCAATGCACTGCAGAAGCATGGAGCAAAAAAAGTTTGTCTGAAATGTATTGATCATGTTCATTTGTGATTAGCTAATATTGATGTGACTTGGCCAAACCACCTTTACTAATATTTTTATATGAATAAACCATATCCGCTCTGTATTAATCATTAGCCTGACCTTTTGTAAGACTGATGCAACTGTTTTCAAGTTTTCTGTTCCTACCTCTTATTTGTGTAATGGAAGGATGGCCTTACGTGGAATGGAGGATCAGTACTGGGAGCGTTCCGGTCACAGAAGTTGGACTTAATAGAACTTTCTATGTTTGCAAATAACACCAAAGCTTTATAGTGTAAAGGTAATTTTACACGGGGCAACAATCGGCCGAATAAATACAAAAGTGCGCAAATGTAGACAATGGTCATTCAGTGTGAACACGGCCGCCAGCAGGGTGACTAACAATAGTTGTTTAATTTCAGCTCGCCTAAAAAGAAAAAAAAGTCGCCAATCAAAAATTGTTTGCTATAAAGTTGCAGTTCATATTTGAATAACTTGCAAACAAATTTGCATGGAGATGACTCTTACTAATGATATGCCAGCAAACCCACTAATGAACAACAAGTGCTCTGTGTAAAAGTAAACAGACTGTCCTTTATACTCCTCAGTGACATTTTTTTTTTTGTCTTTTTTTTTTTTAAGCTACTCCCTTAAAGGGGTTGTCTTGCGGCAGCAAGTGGGGTTATACACTTCTGTATGGCCATATTAATGCACTTTGTAATGTACATCGTGCATTAAATATGAGCCATACAGAAGTTATTCACTTTCCTGCTCCGTTGCTAGCGTCCCCGTCGCCATGGATCCGTCTAATTCTGATGTCTCCTGGTGTTTTTAGACGCGCTTGCGCAGTCCGTGCTTCTGGCTGGTGAATGGGGCCACTCGTGCCGGAGAGCTGGTCACCGCGTCGTCATCGTAGCTCCGCCCCGTCACGTGTGCCGATTCCAGCCAATCAGGAGGCTGGAATCGGCAATGGAACGCACAGAGCCCATGGTGCACCATGGGAGAAGACCCGTGGTGCACCATGGGAGAAAACCGCAGTGCATCCCTGGGAAAGGACCGGCGGCCATCTTAGGGAGAAGATTTTTATAACTCCTTATTTCGTCGGATTGGTGAGTAGCAAGCGGTTTAAAAACCGCTTTAATTTGCTATTTTATGCCAGGGGGGTGACAGGGTGAATGGGGTAATGTAAAATTTTGATGCTTGCCGCGAGACAACCCCTGGTCCTGGGCTTGCATCCCGTCCGAATGCAGAAATACGGCGCAGGATTGAAGCCTCTGCTGCTGCAATCTAACAGAAGCAGGTCAGGTTGTCATCTATTAGTCACAGCTAAATATCCATAGGAGAAAAGAGAACTGGTTTTTAACTGTTTTTACCTTCTGCTTTCTCGGGTAAATGGCACTCAATGAGTGCAATGTACTAAGAAGTGAAAGTGTTTCTTCCACTACGCAAGCCGGCGATCACATGACAGTCAGGATCTCGCTGGCACAGGAGAGCTGCAGTGTCCTAGCAGACCCTGATCAGCTCTGACAGTGACTATTGTCACTTCATGTGGATATTTTTACCTGTAACTGGGGCTCCTATGAATGCTACAGTGGAAAGTGTGTAGTAATAATAATTTTAAAAAATGACCATGTGAATGACCCCTAGAGGACGATGGAAAAAAATTAGTTAGAGGATTAAGTAAAAAAAAAAACAAACATAAGTGTATACATAAAAAAGAAAATGAGCCGAAGCCAACCAAAACAGTCGCCGTATGCGCCCTGTATTCCAAAAGCATACATATTCTATATCAAACTGTCCGAAACAAAATGAGGAACCCGTTCCCATACTTTATCTTAGTGTTTATATACTAATTTTAAAACAAAAACTATAAATGTTAAATATATATTTTTAAATTTTTACCCTCAATAAAACAAAAAAACAGGGAAAAAAAGGTCAGTGAAAAACATATTTAAAAAAGCAGCAAAAATAATTTTGGTAGCTGAAGAAAAAAATAGAGCAGTAAAACCACCACATGGGTAAAATCCCTAAAAAAAAATAAAAAAAGGGTCTGGTCCTTAAGGTGCAAACAGCCTGGTCCTTAAGGGGTTAATAGTTGCTCAGTATAAAGGTACCCTTTAATCCAAGATGTTCTTTACAGGGTAAACTTGCTGTATAAGCATCATCTGCTATTTTGCTGTTCAATGTTGTCGTGTAGTTACAAAGTTTGGGATAATGTTGCATGCAATCTCTACCTCCAATAGTTCAACTATGTTGACTCCAGTGGAGAAATATTTAATGAAAATACACAAAATGATGGCACTCAAGACAAGTCTGCTGAATCAAACACAGCAAAATAAAGGGGCAGACTAATAGTGGAAACGTAGACCAAACCGTTTTGAAATGATCCAGATTTATCACGGTGGCTCTGCTCCATGAGGAATCTGTTGAATCTTTAGACTATTTAGTCCAACTTTGTGCTACCCTTTAGTTGGTTTAGTTTATGCCAAAAACTGCTCGTAACTTTAATGAACAATGTATCATACAGGCCACATCCCCTTTCCCCAAAGCCACTACTGCCGTAAAATATCTGTAAATGTCTGAAAACACATAATGTAGTGCAAACTAAGTTATACCAGAAAATTGGCATAACTCCAATAGTCAATCTGTCGCAATATCTTCTATAAGAAAGAACATGATGTATGGCTAAGGTCTAGTTTTTGTAATACAGTTTATAATGCTGGAAATATGGCCATTCAGTTTAGCAGTTTTTATCCTGCAATCGTTTTTTTTTTCTCCTTCCTGTGGCTCAACATGAGGTAGAAACCAATTTTCCTCACTTTAGGGGGAAAAAATTCCTTCCTACTTCATAATCTGATTGATGCTGCATAAAGTACAAAGCAGGCTAATCAAATGAAAAAGGTTAACCAGGTTTAGAAGTGCATGTGTGTTCTTGGGTCACAGTGTTTCTCAAACTCCAGTTCTCAGGGACCCCAACAGGTCATGTTTTCAGGATTTCCTCAGTGTTGCTCAGGTGATAATTGTCGGTGCCTCAGACATTGCCACAGGTGTTCTTACTGTAGGAGATCTTGAAAACATGACCTGTTGGTGGTCCCTGAGGACTGGAGTTTGGGAAACACTGGGATAGACCATCACTACTAGATTGGGGTTCCAACTTCTAGCACTCCTGCTGATCTGCTGTTTGAAGAACATGTAGCGATATTCCCTTACATAAAATACTCAATGAGAACCATTTTTTCCCTTTATGGCATGTGGAGCATGGACCTGTAAAATACAAATAGTCTTGTATTATTTTGTATTGCTCAAAATTAGGCAGTTTTAGATTTTTAAATAAATATTTGGTTTTATTTATATTCTCAACGTGACAGAAGCACCTCGGCTGTAGAGAGAAAAGTCTCTCTTAGCGGAGTTGATTATGACCCTACACTTTCCAGTGCAATTATATTTTGTACCTACCTATTTATTTTTTTTACATTTATTTATTAACTCATTAAATTGCTAATTTATGTATTACTAGCTGATATACCCAGCTTTTCCCGAGTTAATTTGATACAGGTGTTTACGTGGTGTTTGCACGGAAAATGTTATGAAGTCAAGGTTATTTTAGAGTAACTGAGGAATAAAATATGTATACACGTAGAGGAGCATTAGATTCTCCTCAGGCTGCAAAATATGCTACCCCTCCCACACTCCTCATTTGGGACCTAAAGAATGCTCGCGCCAAATTTCACGCTTGTACAACACAGAAGTCACATTACATAGGGGTGCACTTACTTTTGCAATTAGCATTGAAGAAATCGAATTGTGACCCCCTTTTATTTAGGACCTAAAGAATAGTCATGCCAAATTTCATGTTTGTATGACACCAGGAAGTTAGAGAATTAGATAAGGTACATCATATAGGGGTGCCAATACTTTTGCACTTACCATTGAATAATCAAGTTGTGACCGCTTAACTTTTCCTAGTTAAGACCAAAATAATGGTCATGCCAAATTTCATGTTTGTACGACACCGGAAAGGTATATTACATAGGGGTGTCAATACTTTTGAACTTAGCATTGAATTTTTGAGTTGTGACCCCCTTACTTTTTCCTATTTAGGACCTAAAGAACAACCATCCCAAATTTCATGTTTGTACGATATCGGGGAGTTAGAGAATTAGATTTGGTACATTACCCAGGGGTGCTAATAATTTTGCACTTAGCAGTGAATAATCGAGCTGTGACCCCTTTACTTTTCCTCTTTAGGACCTAAAGACCTGGAAGCTAGAGAATTAGTAGTGAGTCAGTGAGTGAGATATAGAGATTACAAATCAAGATTAGATCATTAAATTACTTAAAGGGGTTGTTCCGCGCCTAAAGAGAGAAAAATGTTTTTGCCCAGTCCCTCAGTACCTGTAAAGGAATACTGCTGGCAGGTGTTATTAAAAAAAACAAAAAATTCCCTTACCTGAATCCCTGTTCAGCAACTTTAAAAAATCTCATTTCCAAGATGGCTGCCGCTGGTCTTCTCCCATAGTGCACCGTGGATGTTCTGCTGTCTACGTGCCACTGCCGATTCCAGCCACCTCATTGGCTGATCGGCACCGTGTGACGGGGGCAGAGCTACGCGATGACTCTGAGAAGGGGGAGGAGCCAGGACGCAGCTCGTGAGCCCGGAACCTCCAGAAGAGGATTCCTCTCTGCGCAAGTGCGACTGTTGCGGCGACCAGAGGAGAAGTTTGGTCGTCGCCATGGAGACGGGGACGCCAGCCCCAGAAGGGGGTAAGTATATAACTTCTGTATGGCCAATGTTTAATGCACGATGTATATTACAAAGTGCATTAACATGGCCATACAGAAGTGCATAACTGCACTTGCTTCTGTGGGACAACCCCTTTAACTAAACTGGGGTCAGAAACGCCAGCTTTTCTCCTTAGGTGACTGACATCCTAGGCTTCTCACTAGTAAAGCCACACTCCTACTTTACCCTGATGAAGGGCAAATACCGTGAAACATCTGTCTGGGAATTAAAAGCAAAGTCTGACTCCATGCACAGTCATTGTTACAAGGCTTGTATAAAGAGTCTGACTTTGGCTTGAAGGAATGCTGCCTTCCAATAGGTGGCACTGTGGAGGTATTATTCCATCTCCCTTATTAACAAAACTGCTAACGTGTTGAAGGAATAGATGGAGTTTTCTGCTTGGTGAATTTTATTTTTGTGATAGGCAGAAGCTTATTCTCTTCATACCACTGCAATAAATGTGCATGTTTTTTGGGTAGTCAATAATGTTTTTTTGAGTGTATAACTTAACCTCATAGACTTGTCATGGGTGCCTAAAGTGGTCTGTACTTGATCAATTCTCCAATATCTTTTCTTTTTTTTTTCAATATTTTTATATTGATTTTTTTTTTTTCTCTAGCTTCAACAAGTGTGGACATAGTCTGTGACTAACATACATTTTTCATCTTCTCTAAAGTTAATATGTGCATATACACAGAAATATTAGATCACTTAAGCTTTGGTAGACCTAACCTACGGATTTTAAGAGGTTTCTTTCCAGTACTCGGAAAATGATGGTGTTTAGAATTACTTAAGCACTGCTTGTGTGAGAGCTAAGGTTAAGTGTGTAATGTTGTTTTTATCTATTAAAAAGATTATGCAGGAGAGGCTGTTTTTCCCAAATTGTGCTGTAACCTGATAGAGATGAGTTAAGACGATTCTATGAATACAAAGGTGGTTTATACCATCTGGCAGATAAGTCAGAATGTTACTAAGTGTCTGGCTCTTTAGTGGAACATGTGAATTCATTTGATGAGCTTTGTTTGAATGAGGTGTAGTCGTATTTGGAAGCTTTCTTTGGCTACATGAATTAGATAGTAAGGACACGGCCCCTGCTTTACTCCAGTGCCTCAGTCATTGAACATGCTTGCAGTATGCCATAGCAAAAATACCGGTTGATTCTCTCGCTAGGAAACCCAAACATTCTGCAATAGCTTTGTAATTGTTGTATAGTTCCTTATTAAAATTGACATGGATGAACATTATGGAGCAGATTTAGGAAAACCTTCGAAAATAAACTTTCTTTGTTGCCTGTAGCAACCAATTGCAGAACAGTTTTCATTTTTCAGGAGCATTGAAAAAGAAACTGTGATTCTTTGCTATAGACCACAAATAACTTTTTGTGTTGGACCGCTTCATAAATCTCTCCCATGTCTATCGAACGTTGTGCTCATGACATGGAGACATGACTGCGAAACAAGTGATTGACTCAGTTCGGCAGCTTTACTATGGAAATTTCTACTGTACAAAATGCACTAGGAAACAGTCAGACCTGCTTTGTGCCACCGTTACCATATGTTTTTGACCCTTTCGGACTCCCCACCCGTCGCACTGTTGGACAAAAGATTGTTCCTTAGCATTTGGGCCACGCTTCTTTATACGATCGGTTTAACCCCCAACGCGCTCTGTTTTAAGTGGGCCCTAAAACCACATTTCTTTAGGTAGACCTACAATATTCCCTAATCCCTCGGTTTACCCCTCTTCTCCATTTTCCCTCAGAACTTGGCCCCCTTCTTACCACTGTATCCCATACACCCTAATGAACTTCCTATCTATTTTATACACCCCTGCTGGCTGCTGACGTGCTCATGCAGCTTTACGTATAGTACCCTATTTATTAACGAGATGGAATGACCTTGTACAGAACAAGCACTTGTAGGGTTTGCGGAAACAGAGTTCACGCCAGTAGTACAAGCAGAGTCCTCTCTCCCACTGTTCAAGTTGGTTATTGGTTTAATTCTGCATGTAATATCTGCTTTTGTCCATGTTCCCTCTGATTTGTAAAGTGCTGTGGAATATGTTGGCGCGGTATTAAGATGAGAATAGATACTATTGTACTTGTGCTTTTTTCTTTCCCATAATACAGAAACTAAAGACAAGCCAGGGAGCAGTGAAGTAAAGAAAGTACCTTCTAATGCAACTCGCCAGAACCAAATGACAGATGATGGGCTTCAGAAGACTGCAAAGGTAGGACTCAAGGCTGTTTGTGACTATGGCAGTTTTATTCCCCCTTCCACTTTTGCATCTTTTGACAATCCAGCAGATGCAATGGGGAACTTTTCACTGCATCAGCAAATTCAAGGAATTTACCATTTTTATATTCTCTCCATCAAGAGCTGCAATGTCAATGTTTTGAACCAGCTTGTCTCTAGTTAGAAACACAAAGGTATAAAACCATCACTGATTTAAATTGAGATTAGTTTGTTGAACAAAAATTGTTTTGCCTGAAGACTTCCCACTGATCCAAAAATTGTACATGGTTTAGGCCGCCTGCACACGGGCGGATTCGTATTGTAGATCCCAGAGTGGGCGTCCGCCTCCGGATTCCACAGCAAATACAGCCAATAGCATTTCCGCTTGTGGAGAAGAAATTGCAGCATGCTGTGATTCTGTACGGACACTGCGCAGGTATCTTCCACTGAAGTCAATGGAAGCCGTTCGATCTGCGGCCTTTCCACAACAATTCAGAAAGGTCGCAATTCTGCATCATTGTTAAGTGGTAACGCGGAAAAAGCAGTGATTTGAAAAAATAAAATAAATTTAACTGTACTGCGTATTTCCAGCAGTGAGCCGTGCGGACCATCCACAGTACAGCAAAAAGACTTCCACGCAGATGCCGACCAGGCACATGCGGAATCCAACATTACTCGACATTTAGGTTTTATGTACAGAATTGACAGTGACATTTGTTGGCTCTGAAAACAGCCGGCGCCTACATTATATGTCGCGGGATCCCCGTATACAAACCCCGAACCTCCAGGATGTTGTGTATCCTATAGCATTAAGGGCTTAATGAGAGCTTCAATGCATCTTAAACGGATTGCTCATGGATGATGGATGTTCAAGGGGTCTTAAGCCCCATTTACAGGCAATGATTATCGCTCAGAATTCGCTCAAACGATGGCTTTTGAGTGATAATCGTTGTGTAAATGCTTCTATCTGTCACTCCTAGGCTGAACAATGATTTTTAGGTGAGCAAAAAATCCATCGTTTAGCTGGAGAGAGATAGCAGGGAGTTCTGCATGGAGCAGCTGATTACATTGTATTCAGCTGACAGCCCAGTCAGCCCACCTGCTGTTCTGCGCAAGCAGCTCTTGGAGGCTCATTTACATGCAAATGAAGCTGATAAAGTGCCAATGGGCATCAGTGGCAATTAGTACTTTATGCAAAATGATCGCTGAAACTTTCAATTGTTTGAAAGATTGTCTTTGCGTGTAAATGAGCCTTTACTGTTCAGACTTCTTTAAGCAGCTGATTGGGTAATCCTTTTACCAGATATGCTATATTGAATTTTATTGGACAGAGGCTTTAATCTAGCCTTTAGACCCATTCATGCACAAGCTAACCATTTAGTATAATTTTCTTAGAAGTCATAGTGACTGAAAAATCAGAGGCACTAAAGAGTCCCAAAGGGAATATATCATAAACTAATACAGACTAACTACATTCCAATCTTTGTGACAAATAAGCGTCTTGCATATTACATCCTTTAGGAGCAACAGGCCTCTGTGTGTGTGCATGTGAACATAAATAGAATGGTTACATTTCTACTTTTTTCAAGCATAAATCGCATTGTCTTAAATGATTTGCATTATGTATCTTGTGTACTAGGCTAATAATTATGTTTTTCTAGAGGGATTTCGATTATAATTAAAGATGACTGCATTGGCACTTGTAGTAAGGTTTTGCTGCCTTCTATTAAATGTTTTGCTAACATCATCCTCTTTTTTTGTTTTGTTTAAAATGCTGCATTTTAGATGTTTTTAAAAGTCGGGCAGCATTGCTTGCTATTGTGTAATGTCTTGACTCGAGCTAGCTATGAGCAAAGCTTAGGGTAACCTAAAACGTGTGAGTGTGTTTGCAAGGTGAAGGGGTTTTTCTGCTTTGTATTATGTAATAAAATAATTTTATGTTCAAGAAGTATTCGGAGATCTGACAGAAATTGCCAGTAACAATATGTAATACAGCAATTACAGAGGGGTCACCTGTAGAGATGAGCGAGCACCAAAATGCTCGGGTGCTCGTTACTCGGGACGAAATTTTCGCGATGCTCGAGGGTTCGTTTCGAATAACGAACCCCATTGAAGTCAATGGGCGACCCGAGCATTTTTGTATATCGCCGATGCTCGCTAATGTTTTCATTTGTGAAAATCTGGGCAATTCAAGAAAGTGATGGGAACGACACAGCAACGGATAGGGCAGGCGAGGGGCTACATGGTGGGCTGCATCTCAAGTTCCCAGGTCCCACTATTAAGCCACAATAGCGGCAAGTGTGCCCCCCCCCCTCCCAACAACTTTTACTTCTGAAAAGCCCTCATTAGCAATGCATACCTTAGCTAAGCACCACACTACCTCCAACAAAGCACAATCACTGCCTGCATGACACTCTGCTGCCACTTCTCCTGGGTTACATGCTGCCCAACCCCCCCGCACGACCCAGTGTCCACAGCCCACACCAGTGTGTCCCTGCGCAGCCTTCAGCTGCCCTCATGCCACACCACCCTCATGTCTATTTATAAGTGCGTCTGCCATGAGGAGGAACCGCAGGCACACACTGCAGAGTGTTGGCACGGCTAGGCAGCGACCCTCTTTAAAAGGGGCAGGACGATAGCCCATAATGCTGTACAGAAGCAGTGAGAAATATAATCCTGTGCCACCGCCATCAGGAGCTGCACACGTGGGCATAGCAATGGGGAACCTATGTGCCACACACTATTCATTCTGTCAAGGTGTCTGCATGCCCCAGTCAGACCGCGGTTTTTTATAAATAGTCACAGGCAGGTACAACTCCGCAATGGGAATTCCGTGTGCACCCACAGCATGGGTGGCTCCCTGGAACCCACCGGCTGTACATAAATGTATCCTATTGCAGTGCCCTGGACAGCAGAGCTAACGTCAGATTAAATGCAGGTGGGCTTCGGCCCACACTGCATGCCCCAGTCAGACTGGGGTTTTTTATAAGTAGACACAGGCAGGTACAACTCCCTATTGTGAAGTCCGTGTGGACGAACAGCATGGGTGGCTCCCTGGAACCCACCGGCGGTACATAAATATATCCCATTGCAGTGCCCTGGACAGCAAAGCTAATGTCAGGTTTAATGCAGGTGGGCTTCGGCCCACACTGCATGCCCCAGTCAGACTGGGGTTCTTTAGAAGTGGACACATGCAGTTACAACTCCGTGTGGACCGACAGCATGGGTGGGTGCCAGGAAGCCACCGGCGGTACATAAATATATCCCATTGCAGTGCCCATCACAGCTGATGTAACTTCAGCTTTAATGCAGGTGGGCTAAAAATTAATTGGATTACACTGTAGGCAAGGGCCCAAAAAAATTGGTGTACCAACAGTACTAATGTACCTCAGAAAAATTGCCCATGCCCAACCAAGAGGGCAGGTGAAACCCATTAATCGCTTTGGTTAATGTGGCTTAATTTGTAACTAGGCCTGGAGACAGCCCAGTTAAAATAAAAATTGGTTGAGGTGCAAGTTTCAACGCTTTAATGAGCATTGAAACGTATAAAAATTGTTTACAAAAATTATATGACTGAGCCTTGTGGGCCTAAGAAAAATTGCACGTACAGCGTGATTACGTCAGGTTTCAGGAGGAGGAGGATGAATAGAATACACAGATTGATGAAGCTAAAAGGTCCCCGTTTTTGATGGTGATAGATAACGATGCTTCCGTCCGCGGGTGCAGCCTACGTATTGCTTAGGTATCGCTGCTGTCCGCTGGTGGTGAAGAGAAGTCTGGGAAATCCAGGCTTTGTTCATCTTGATGAGTGTAAGCCTGTCGGCACTGTCGGTTGACAGGCGGGTACGCTTATCCGTGATGATTCCCCCAGCCGCACTAAACACCCTCTCTGACAAGACGCTAGCCGCAGGACAAGCAAGCACCTCCAGGGCATACAGCCCGAGTTCAGGCCACATGTCCAGATTCGACACCCAGTAGTTGTAGGGGGCAGATGCGTCACCGAGGACGGTCGTGCGATCGACTACGTACTCCCTCACCATCCTTTTACAGTGCTCCTGCCGACTCCCCTTGACTGGGGAGCGGTGACACAGTCTTGCTAGGGAGCCATAAAGCTGGCAAAGGCCTTGGATAGTGTTCCCCTGTTGCACTGTACATGCTGCCTGATCTCCGCGCCTCCCCTGCTACCTGGCCCTCGGAACTGCGCCTTCTGCCACTAGCGCTGTCGGATGGGAATGTTACCATCAGTTTGTCCGCCAGGGTCCTGTGGTATAGCATCACTCTCGAACCCCTTTCCTCTTCGGGTATGAGAGTGGAAAGGTTCTCCTTATACCGTCGGTCGAGCAGTGTGTACACCCAGTAATCCGTAGTGGCCAGAATGCGTGTAACGTGAGGGTCACGAGAAAGGCATCCTAACATGAAGTCAGCCATGTGTGCCAGGGTACCTGTACGCAACACATGGCTGTCCTCACTAGGAAGATCACTTTCAGGATCCTCCTCCTCCTCCTCCTCTTCAGGCCATACACGCTGAAGGGATGACAGGCAAGCAGCATGGGTACCCTCAGCAGTGGGTCAAGCTGTCTCTTCCCCCTCCTCCTCATGCTCCTCCTCCTCCTCCTCCTCCTCCTCAACGCGCTGAGATATAGACATGAGGATGCTCTGACTATCCAGCGACATACTGTCTTCCCCCGCCTCCGTTTCCAAGCGCAAAGCGTCTGCCTTTATGCTTTGCAGGGAACTTCTCAAGAGGCATAGCAGAGGAATGGTGACGCTAATGATTGCAGCATCCCCGCTCACCATCTGGGTAGACTCCTCAAAGTTTCCAAGGACCTGGCAGATGGCTGCCAACCAGGCCCACTCTTCTGTAAAGAATTGAGGAGGCTGACTCCAACTACACCGCCCATGTTGGAGTTGGTATTCCACTATAGCTCTACGCTGCTCATAGAGCCTGGCCAACATGTGGAGCGTAGAGTTCCACCGTGTGGGCACGTCGCACAGCAGTCGGTGCACTGGCAGATTAAACCGATGTTGCAGGGTGGCAGCGTCCGTCTTGGACTTGCGGAAATGTGACCCGGCGCACCTTTCCGAGCAGGTCTGACAAGTGTGGGTAGCTTTTCAGAAAGCGCTGAACCACCAAATTAAAGACATGGGCCAGGCATTGCACGTGCGTGAGGCTGCCGAGCTGCAGAGCCGCCACCAGGTTACGGCCATTGTCACACACGACCATGCCCGGTTGGAGGCTCAGCGGTGAAAGCCAGCGGTCGGTCTGCTCTGTCAGACCCTGCAACAGTTCGTGGGCCGTGGGCCTCTTCTCTCCTAAGCTGAGTAGTTTCAGCACGGCCTGCTGACGCTTGCCCACCGCTGTGCTGCCACGCCGCGCGACACCGACTGCTGGCGACATGCTGCTGCTGCTGACACATCTTGATTGCGAGACAGAGGTTGCGTAGGAGGAGGAGGGTGGTTTAGTGGAGGAAGCATACACCGCCACAGGTACCAGCACCGAGCTGGGGCCCGCAATTCTGGGGGTGGGTAGGACGTGAGCGGTCCCAGGCTCTGACTCGGTCCCAGCCTCCACTAAATTCACCCAATGTGCCGTCAGGGAGATATAGTGGCCCTGCCCGCCTGTGCTTGTCCACGTGTCCGTTGTTAAGTGGACCTTGGCAGTAACCGTGTTGGTGAGGGCGCGTACAATGTTGCGGGAGACGTCATGCAGGGCTGGGACGGCACATCGGGAAAAGTAGTGGCGACTGGGAACTGAGTAGCGCGGGGCCGCCGCCGCCATCATACCTTTGAAAGCCTCCGTTTCCACAACCCTATACGGCAGCATCTCCAGGCTGATCAATTTGGCTATGTGCACGTTTAACGCTTGAGCGTGCGGATGCGTGGCGGCGTATTTGCGCTTGCGCTAAAACAGTTGCGCTAGCGACGTCTGGACGCTGCGCTGAGAGACATTGCTGGATGGGGCCGAGGACAGCGGAGGTGAGGGTGTGGGTGCAGGCCAGGAGACGGTAGTGCTTGTGTCCTGAGAGGGGGGTTAGATCTCAGTGGCAGATTGGGGCACAGGGGGAGAGGCAGTGGTGCAAACCGGAGGCGGTGAACGGCGTTCGTCCCACCCTGTGGGGTGCTTGGCCATCATATGCCTGCACATGCTGGTGGTGGTGGCTCCCCGGTTGATCTTGGCGCGACAAAGGTTGCACACCACTGTTCGTTGGTCGTCTGCACTCTCAGTGAAAAACTGCCAGACCTTTGAGCACCTTGGCCTCTGCAGGGTGGCATGGCGCGAGGGGGCGCTTTGGGAAACAGTTGGTGGATTATTCGGTCTGGCCCTGCCTCTACCCCTGGCCACCGCACTGCCTCTTCCAACCTGCCCTGCTGCTGCACTTGCCTCCCCCTCTGAAGACCTGTCCTCAGTAGGCTTAGCAAACCAGGTGGGGTCAGTCACCTCATTGTCCTGCTGCTCTTCCTCCGAATACTCTGTGCGCTCCTCCCTCGTACTTACTCCAATTACTACTACCTGAGTGATAGACAACTGTGTCTCATCGTCATCGTCCTCCTCACCCACTGAAAGCTCTTGAGACAGTTGCCGGAAGTCCCCAGCCTCATCCCCCGGACCCCGGGAACTTTCCAAAGGTTGGGCATCGGTCACGACAAACTCCCCCAGTGGGAGAGGATTCGGAACCATTGCTGCCCATTCTGGGCAGGGGCCCCAGAACAGATCCTGGGAGTCTGCCTGCTCCTCAGAATGTGTCATTGTAATGGAGTGAGGAGGCTGGGAGGAAGGAGGAGGAGCAGCCAGAGGATTCAGAGTTGCAGCAGTGGACGGCGCAGAACTGTGGGTGGTCGATAGATTGCTGGATGCACTTTCTGCCATCCACGACAGGACCTGCTCACACTGCTCATTTTCTAATAAAGGTCTACCGCGTGGACGCATTAATTGTGAGAAGAATGTGGGGACGCCAGAAACGTGCCTCTCTCCTAATCCCGCAGCAGTTGGCTGCGATACACCTGGATCAGGAGCTCGGCCTGTGCCCACACCCTGACTTGGGCCTCCGCGTCCTCGCCCGCGTCCACGTCCTCTAGGCCTACCCCTACCCCTCAGCATGGTGTATTACCAGTAGTGCAGAAACAGAACGCTGTAATTAAATGTGCCGCTTATTGGCCTGTGGTTGGAGGCTGACTTCCCTTACAGAACGCACAGCAGATCCAGGAAGCAATTTTGCGCCAGCCTGCTGTAACGCTTAGCTGCGTATGAATTAGGACAACTACCCCCAGCAGAGACGCAGTACACTCAGGACGGTCACAGGCAGCCCAAATTTATTTTTTTTGTCCCAAATTTTTTTGGAAAAGCCCACTGCCTATATAGACTGTATATGTCTTCTGTCCCTGCCTCACCACTACTGGCCCTGGACTATGTAAAATTACTGCAGGACGCAATGCTCTGCACGGCCGATATAAAAAAATAAAAATAAAAAATTGTGCAACACTGCAAAAAGCATCCTCAACACTACTGCACATGGTCAGATGTGGCCCTAAGAAGGACCGTTGGGGTTCTTGAAGCCTAAAATAACTCCTAACACTCTCCCTATAGCAACTCCAGCAAGACCGCACTTTCCCTGAACAATGTCAGAATGCATCTGTGGCGAGCCGCGGGAGGGGCCGATTTTTATACTCGGGTGACACCTGATCTCGCCAGCCATTCACTGCAGGGGGGTGGTATAGGGCTTGAACGTCGCAGGGGGAAGTTGTAATGCCTTCCCTGTCTTTCTATTGGCCAGAAAAGCGCGCTAACGTCTCAGAGATGAAAGTGAAAGTAACTCGAACATCGCGTGGTGATCGCCTCGAGTAACGAGCATCTCGAACACGCTAATACTCGAACGAGTATCAAGCTCAGACGAGTACGTTCGCTCATCTCTAGTCACCTGCTATACAACACAAAGTATACAGCATACCGAGTTTAAGAAAGTGGTAGTAACATACTTGTAAATATTAACAAGACAAAACAAAGTAACAAAATGAAAGTAGGAAAAATAAAAGCAAGACTAAAAGGAGAAAAGTTGTGCCACTGAAGGTGTCCAGGCTGATGACACTACTACCACCACCGTGTGAAATCTAGAATAGAAGAGTGCCTAGTCGTAAAAGCAAGTGAATTTCAGAAGTCTAATCATACAGCCAAAGGAAGTAAAAGTTGCAAGTAGCATTATTGTCTAAGGATCTTGGTTCTTCCATGTATCTTAGCGAGTTCACAGCCTCAAACCATAGCATACTTTAAAGGTGGAGTTTCCAAAGCGTAGGAATAACCTGTCTTGCAGCCATGATAAAATGTCTCAAAAGACCTTTCTTCATTTGGGAAATGGAGCCTGGGAGCATTCAGAGAAGAGCCATTTCTGGCGTAACATCTGTGGATATTCTACATAATGTTTTATGTAAGGCGGAGATGTTCTGCCACAGGGAAGTCAGCAGTGAACAATCCCACCAGATGTTATACATAGTACCCGGGGCAGCAGAGCACCTCCAACAGTGTAAGAGCTATCATTTTTGAGAATAACATGACATCCATATTAATGAAATGGGACAAAAACTACTGCAGATTTGAGAGATTCTTTTCTTGTTTAGGAATAACTGACATGAGCCGGCAGGGATTGAGGGGGTAAAGGACAGCGATGGGAGACTGTGTTAAATGCCCCGAAGTAAAGGGCCGGATATTAGGCCACCACATAGCAGCTTGTGAAATCTAGGTTTGACGCAATCTGTCCCCCAGCTCTTCCCTAGCTCTTCCCTATCTTCAACTCCTACAGAGCTGGAAGCCAATTCAATCGACAAAAAATCTTGATCCAAAATATGTACATCACTAGTAGAGATGTTGCCAGGGGTGTTAGCCTCCATACAGTTCCTGATGTCACTTGGAAGTAAAGTTGGGTCATGATGCTCTGAAATATTATACAGTTTGTAGTAATAGGAACAAAATTATTCCAAAGTGTCCAGAGGGGAGAATGTACAATCCCCCATAGTGGGAGAATTAATAGAGATAATATGGGATTGGAACAGACAAGGGTAAAGTGCTCTGGTCAACCACCTCCCACATTCATAATATCCAGCCTTTTAATTTGTCCCTGAGACAGAGGGGTTTTTGGTCAAGAATCGATTCCACTTGATATCTGAGGGAAGATATTTCAGCCCTTAATTTGTCAGAGGATTGTGCTTTTTAGAAGCTGCTACTCAGACCTAGTGCGCGAAGCTAGGCAGACCGCTTATCAGTTCTTTTTTTCAACCTTGCACTATTGAATATGAATATGCCTTGGACAATGCACTTTTAAGCTTCCCATTGTAGGGGAGCAGATGTGGGGTCTAATTGATGATTGGACAAGCTAATAGCTTGCTTAATATCCACAAGGCATACCAGATTTTTAATAAATTTATCATTCAAACGCCAGGTATGATATCTGGTCCCACTTTCTGAACCTCCCAGGAAAGATAGTTTGGAGTATAGTCGGACCATAAAGTATATTCCAGTTTCCATCCAAGAGGTCTTGAGATATGAAAGTTGTCCAAGCCTACTGTAACCATTATCAGATAGAGAATGAAAACTAAAATCTTTTAGGTTTAGTTGCGATATTTGCCATAAATCAATTAGCTTTAAACTCAATAAGGCCTTCTTTATTTTCCGGATCACTGCAGGGGAGACCGAGGACCTATCCACAGATATGGGGATGGAAGGATCATATACAAAATTAAAATCACCTAAAATGCTGTCCACAAAACAAGTGAGTTTCCAAAGAGTACGGAGGTCAAAAAGAGCCTGATCCTGATTGGGAAAATAGAGGCTAGCAATTGTATATGCCATGGCCTGATAAAAGGATTTTTAAGAATATCTCTCAGCATCATCCATCTCAGAAGTTAACAATATGGGCTGAAAGGATTTGTGGAACACTACTAAAATCCCACAGGCTTTACAGTTCGAGTGAGGACTATGGTACTAGATGTAATATTTATTAGAGCTTTTTTGGGGCATTAGAGGCCAAAAAATGAGTTTCCTGAAACAAAGCTATCATTATTCTTTTTTTATGGTGCCTATATAAGATCTGACTATTTTTCATGTTTTCTGAAGGGCTCTAGCATTGTAGGTACACAGTTAATGGGGTCCTTACCCTAGGTATAAGCACTTAGAGATAACCGCAGCCAGAACACCATGAGAAAAGCACCGATGACAGAAAAGTGTAGAAAGGACAGAATGGAAACCAGTAACTGAACACTTGGCAAAAGCCTTAAAGCTGTGATTGAACACTGAAATGATATCCACTGCTGCTACAACACCCAGTGCTGTGTACCCTAAGGAGGTGTGAGGAAACAGACAGCAGGGTATACTATCCTACTCGTACCATATGCCATATATGGACCACGAGGTCCTGATGGAAATTACTGACCTCTAAGAAAGAGGAAAACAGAAAAACACATGCAAGCTGCAAAAATGTAATCTGTAAAATGGCACTGTGTAAATGTACAGCCATAAATGTAGAGGACACTGATCAACTACAATCTAAATCCCAGCCAAGGTCTGAGTTTTAATCAGCCCAAGGTCCTTCATTTAGGTCCCAAAACCTGTTTGCATGATTGCTTCTAAGATTTAGCACCTGCGGGGTGCGACTTCTCTCTTGAAGGAGGGATAGACTAGGAACAAAAAAAAGGCCAATCTGCGAGAGTGAGCATAGGAAGTTCGAAAGTAACAAGAAATTTTGGAAGATCACCCATTGACTTGAAAGCAGCTGACTTGCCCTCTTTGTGGGCTGATGGCCGAGAAGGATAACCCCAGTGGTAAGGAATGTTTTTTTCCCCCTCCCAGAGCAACAAGGAATGGTTTCAGAGCCTTGCACTTGGTATTGAGATGGGAGTCTCCTAGAATGAGAGGTCAGCTACTACTTTGGCAAAATGGCCTCTCTATCTTTTGTAGAAGTGAATTCTGCAAACCATTTCTCATGGATCCTATCAATTTCTATGGGTTTATCAGATTGCCATTGTAAAAGATTGCAGAAACTCCTGTACTGATGGCTTTAATTGCGAATTTCTAATGTCTTCACTGAGCCCTTGAATACGGAGGTTAATTCTACTATTGTTGTTTTCAATATCCTCAACATGAAAAGGTATATTAAATATTTGAGCAGCTTGTTCTTTTATGGCACATCTGTAGGCATCTAATATTGACAAGATCCCTTCTTGGGTTTCCTCGACTGCTACAACCATGTGACCAATATGTTGGAGACGCTTTTGTAAAGCAGTAATTTCTATTTCCAGAGCGTCATCCCGACGGCCCCATTACATATGGAGGTTGCCCTCTGACCCAGGTAGGGACAGGAAGAGTTTAAAAGCACCTCCCTTTCCACCCGTGCTTCAGTGTCTTCCTGTCCCTACGGTGGGACAGAGGAGCAGCTCCAGAGCTGCAGGAGATAGGAAGCTGCGGAGGCAAAGAAGACTTACCGCAACGAAACTTACCGCACGCTGTGCGGCCCCCCTGGAGGGGTAGAGGTCGGGGCCGCACACTCAAGAGTCCCTGCATCCCCGACCTGCGCCGCCGACGGAGCCGTCAGTCGCCTCAGTAGCGCTGGTCTCCCTCGCGCGGATCGCGTGTTCGGGCCGCCGCTGCCGCGATGGGATAGTTCCTCCTGGCAGGGGAACGGCAGCGGCGGCCTCCCTGGACCTCGGGCGCATAGCGGTGACGTCATCCGGCGTGGTGACGTCACGCGCACAACGTAGGGGGCGTGGCTACCGGCGAAAACCCGGAAATGGCGCCAAATTTGAAAATCCTCCCCATAAAAGCAGGCTAAACTCCATGGAGGATCCTGCTGACTGCCAGACAAGTGTATGTGAGTATGTCTACCCACGACAGCTCAGCACGTGAGGGAGAGATTGACACCCTACCAACTGTAAGTAGGCTATACGCCAAAAGATGCGCAAATGGTCACTTGTACAGCGGATACATATATGTTCCCTTTCTTGTCTCCCCTCTCCCCCACTTTCATGGGTAGATGGATAAGGAGGGTCCAAAGAAAACGGACCCGAGGAAAAAATCGAAAAAATGCGTCCTCTGCAGCAAAAGGCTCGAGGAGAGCTATAAAAAACCCCTATGCGAGGAGTGAGTGTATTACCGCAAGTAATGCTCCTGAATCCAACGCTTGCACTGCTATAACAGTGAATTGCTGTGCCTTCACAGATGCACGGGGAAAATTCTCGCAGAGGAGAAAGCAGCATTCAAATCCGATATCCGCTGCATGATGAGGGAAGAGCTGCAGGCTTCCATGGCGTCCCTTCCCCAGGCCAGCCAGGTCCGTCACAGGTCCCTAAAAGACCTAGACAGACCGAGTCGGCGAGTTCGGTCTTCGGTGAATCACTGGAGCTCCTGTCCGAAGGGGAATTAGAGGACCCACCAGTTCCCATAGAAGACGAGAAGAAATATTACTTCTCATCAAGCGACATTGCGCACCTCATCAAGGCGGTGAGGGAAACAATGCAAATTGAGGAAGATAACCCGCCGAGAACAATCCAGGATGAGATGTTTGGCGGCCTCCGATCTAGAAGAAAGATCATGTTCCCAGTCAACCAGACGCTGCAGCAAGTGATCACAGACGAATGGCAGGAACCGGAAAAAAGGATCACTGTTCCAAGAGAGATCCGAAACCGGCTCGCATTCGCTACCGAGGACGTCCGCCTGTACAGGGAAACCCCTAAGGTGGACATCCAAATCGCAAAAGTGGCCAAGAAGACCCTCTTGCCCTTCGAGGACACCTCCCAGCTATCCGATCCGATGGATAAAAAAATCAACGGATTAATGAAGAAAGCCTGGGAGGCAACATCCCTCACCATCGAGGCTAACATAGCCTCAACCTCAGTGGCTAGATCCATGGCGCTCTGGCTAAACAGGCTAGAAGCCTCCATAAAGGATCGGGCCCCCAGAGAGGAGTTGGCCAGCTGTCTCCCCCTCTTAAAAATGGCTACCACCTTCCTGGCTGACGCATCAGCGGAGACGGTAAGATACGGGGCAAAAACCGGAGTCCTCAGCAACTCAGCGAGAAGGGCACTATGGCTGAAGACTTGGGCCGCAGACATTACATCAAAAAATAAGCTCTGCGCCATCCCCTTCCAAGGGGAATATATGTTTGGGCCCGTCCTGGACAAAATCCTGGAAAAAGTCGGCGACAAGAGTAAAACCCTGCCCGACAGACAACCTTTCAGGAAACCATCCTTCCCGAAGAGGACGCGCCAGCCTCCTCCCGAAGTTAAAGGGAAAGGGAAGACTGGAAGATGGTCGTACCCCAAGGGAGGTCGGGGTAAGGAAGTCCAACCCTCCCCTGAACAAACAGGGGGTAGATTAGCGGGCTATCTAAGCCAGTGGCAAGGGGTAACGTCTAACCCCTGGGTACTCCGAATAATCGAAGCAGGGTACCAAATTGAATTCCACTCGCTACCCCCTAGGAGATTCCTTATAACCTCCCCGGGGTCCCTACAGGAACAAGGGAACCTCATAAAAGGCGTTCAGGAACTTAAGGACCTAGGGGTCATTACACAAGTCCCCGATTACGAAAGGGGTGAGGGATTCTATTCCCCCCTATTTCTAATAAAAAAACCGAATGGTTCCATTAGGACTATATTTAATCTTAAAGCCCTAAATAAATTTATCTCGTACAAAAAATTCAAGATGGAAACAGTAAGATCCATCGTCCCACTAATAGATCGAGATAGTGTAATGTGCACCATAGATCTTAAAGATGCATATTACCATGTCCCAATAACGGCAGCCCATCACAAGTACCTGAGGTTTGCTCTGCGGGAGGGAGACAAGATCCAACATTACCAATTCACGGCCCTTCCATTCGGAATCTCCACCGCCCCTCGGGTATTCACGAAAATCGTAATAGAGATGGTAGCCTATTTCAGGCGGAACCAGATCCGCATATTTCCGTATCTGGATGACTTTTTGTTGGTGTCAAGGACGGAGAAGACCATGCGTATAGACCTATCCATGGTCTTGTCCACCCTAAACAGTTTAGGGTGGATAGTTAACAAGCAGAAGTCCGACTTGAACCCTGGTACACAAAAGGTGTACCTGGGAGTATTACTAGACTCCCACATCCAGGAATCCCGGCTTCCATCATCTAGGAAGGAAGACCTCACCCAAAGAGTAAACTCCTTCTGTTAGGCTACGGCGGTTTCCATTAGAGAAACAATGAAGGTGCTGTGCATTCTGACAGCTTGCATTCAGATAGTCCCATGGGCACAAGCCCATACCCGGCAACTACAAGGATTTATCCTTGCCAACTGGGACAAACGGCAGACATCCCTGGATAAGAAGGTGAGTCTGTCTGTCCGAGTCAAAGAGTCCCTGCGCTGGTGGACCTCACAGAGGAACCTAAGCAAAGGTACTTCTTGGTCACAAGAATCTACCGTACCCATCACAACAGATGCCAGCAAAACGGGATGGGGAGCCCAAGTAGCCGACCAAAATCTACAGGGAATCTGGGACCCCCAAGTAGCTAAACGCTCATCCAATTTCAGAGAACTAAGGGCAATCTGGGAAGCCCTTCAGGCGGCAGAACCCCTTATAAAAGGAAGGCCTGTCAAAATCCTAACCGATAATATGACAGCTCTGTCATTTGTTCGTCACCAGGGGGGAACGCGACACCCGCACCTGCAACTACTGGCAACAGAGATACTCCGCTGGGCGGAATCCAACGTGCTGTCCCTCTCAGCGATCCACTTAAAAGGGTCCACAAACGTCGCTGCCGACTTCCTGAGCAGACAGAGCATTCATCCAGGAGAATGGGGACTGAATCAGCGAGTCTTCGACCCACTAATCTGCCAGTGGGGAGAACCGCAGATAGACCTGTTCGCCACGAAGAGAAATTCAAAGTGCCAGGACTTTTACTCGCTGAACCCCAGAGACAATCCACGCGGGGTAGACGCCCTGTCCCAAAGCTGGGACATGGACCTAGCCTACGCCTTTCCTCCCTTCCCACTGATCCCCCGCACCCTCAGGAAAATCCAAACCAGCCGGGCGTCAGTCATACTAGTTGCCCCTATGTGGGACAAAAGGCCCTGGTATCCCCTGCTAAAAGCCTTGGCGATCCGGGGTCCATTCCTACTACCAGCCGTAGAAGATCTTCTCCTCCAGGGCCCACTAACATACCCAGGGGTCGAGAAATTGAAGCTAGCAGCATGGATGCTGAAAGCATGATACTGCGTGGGAAGGGACTCTCCCATAATGTAATTACTACCCTAACAAAAAGCCGTAAACCTATCACGACAGCTATCTACGATAGGATATGGAAAAAATTCACAGAGTTCTGTAAAATAGAGCCAGGGAAAATCCCAGGAATTGACATTCCCGTAATCCTGGAATTTTTGCAGGCAGGCCTAGAAAAAGGCCTTAGTCCTAGAACCCTTAAAGTTCATACAGCAGCACTAGGGTCCTATCTAGATTTTCCCTTGGCAGAACACCGCTGGGTGCGTAGGTTTCTCAAAGGGGCAGAACGGCTTCGACCCTTTGTTAGAGAAACCTTTCCTACCTGGGACCTAAATATAGTCTTAACTAGCTTTTGCCAACCCCCCTTCGAACCCCTCTCACAACTCTCCTTGAGGCTGCTCACACTAAAAGTTACCCTTTTAGTTGCCATAACTTCGGCTCGGAGAATAGGGGAATTGCAAGCATTACATTGTATTGAACCATACATGGTAATACAAGACGACAGGATTACCTTCAAACTAGACCCAGCCTTCCTTCCGAAGGTAGTGTCAAAATTTCATAGGGAGCAGACGATCACTCTGCCCTCCTTCTGTCAAAATCCCCGCAACGAGAAAGAGAGAGAATTTCATAACCTAGACGTTAGGAGAGCTGTTCTAGCGTACCTAGAGGCCACCCGTTCTTTCCGTAAAAATAATAACCTCTTCATTCAATTTCAGGGGCCGGCAAAAGGAAAGACGGCAACTAAGAGCACCATCGCGAGGTGGATCAAGACCGCCATCCAAGAGGCATATAAAGCCAGGGGTCTCGGTCCTCCGGGGAAAATTAGAGCCCACTCCACTCGCTCTCTCTCCTCCTCTTGGGCAGAAAAAGGCCAGGCGTCTGCCGAGCAGATTTGCAAAGCGGCGACCTGGTCGAGTATACATACATTTACCCGACATTACAGGGTTAACGTCCAGTCGGACAAAGACCTGAGTTACGGACGTAAAGTCCTTCAGGCAGTGGTCCCACCCTAGGGCCACGTATAATTTGGTATACTCCATATGTAATGGGGCCGTCGGGATGACGCTCTGGAAAGACACGGATTACTTACCGGTAGTCCCATTTCCAGGAGTCATCACGACGGCCCATAGTTCCCTCCCCTTTAAGAATAATTTATGTTCTTCAAATGTAAATCTGACCGAATAAAGGTAAAATTTGGTTTAGTAAACATTGTCCACCGTAATAATTTATAAGTCACTGAAGCACGGGTGGAAAGGGAGGTGCTTTTAAACTCTTCCTGTCCCTACCTGGGTCAGAGGGCAACCTCCATATGTAATGGGGCCATCGTGATGACTCCTGGAAATGGGACTACCGGTAAGTAATCCGTGTCTTTTATAGAAGGCCTCTATTTCAGATTTAGTATGTATAACCCTAATATGCGCTTTCCAGTCCCAAGCCTCATCCATAGTCTGTCTACCTGGGGAAGAGGGTGCCTCCATGTGGTGTAGGTGTCCTCCTGTAGCTGCCTGTGGGGAATAAGAGCCTGATTCAGAAGAGGGTCCGACATTATTAGGAAATGGGGGTGCAAGGAATACTGCACTTGCAGCCAAGTCCAGAGAAGCCCCTTTAGCTGGTCTATGTGGGGTTTCCCTTTCTGAGGACCCCCCCACTGCACGCTGTTGCGATTTGCTGGGGGAAGAGGACTGGCTCTCACTGTACTGTGGGGCATGTTCTTCCTCAGAGAAGGACCCTGAACTGCTCTATTCTGCCACGGTCACCTTAAGGAACGGATTCTCATGGAATAGGCAGGAGCAAAGGAACGGGACAAGTGTGATGGGCCAAAGGCGGAATCAAATGGGGTTTTCAGGAGCCTAGCATGGATGCGGCCAACGCTGCAATCACCAAGCCACGCCCCCGGGTATACAATTATTTTGATATACTTTTTTGTGCAGTGGCACTTTTGTTCACCTGGCATTGTAGGGGGCTGCTGGAAGGCCCTATCCAGTTGAATGGTGCTCGTACTACAGTTCTCTGCACAATGAATGGCTGGGGTCTGCTGTACAGGGAAAATAAGGTGAAGTGGGGCGCAGCACTGCAGCTCAATCGTTGGTCCCTGCACCAATTGTAAAATGGTGTACTCCGCTGTACCTGTGGTGGTGCTTAATAGAAATTAAGAATGCCTTCAGAACACTATATAAGGTGTAAACAATCAAGCGATCACTAGTTCAAGTCCCCATATAGGTGGTTTTTTTTTTTTTGGTTTTTTTTTTTACTACAAAAAATAATTTACTTTGTGACCGTCTTCTGACTCCCATAAACGTTTTTGCAATCAATAGGATTCTGAGGCTTGCTTTTTTTTTGTGGTGACAATTTATAGTTTCTAATAGCACCATTTTTGGGGTACATATGACAATTTGATAATTACATTTTTTTTGTGGAATGGGCAAAATCCATGTGACCTTTCACCAGTTAACGTGGATACGCACAGAGTTGTCAGAAATTCTGCGTGCGGAAGTTGCTCATCCACAGGGCTAAATCTTTGTTTCAATCCCTGGCAAAATACACAGCAGAAATTCACGTTTTTAGAGGTGGAGTTCACACGAAGAGCCTTGTATTTTAAAATTGTATGGATGGATTCAGGCTGCTGTTTCACACTGCAAATTTGGTAAACGTGATGTCTCAAAATGCTCAAGTATGGTTCTGTTTTAAGACCGAGCTCACACGACTGGATTGGATTCGGCATATGGGAGGTCCATACCTGATTCCGCCTGGGAGCCAGGCTAGTGACCCTGCAATAGAGCAATTAATTGTATTGTGCAGTGTCTGCATGGCGATGACGTAGGTAGCCATTACCTATCTGCAATGTCAATTGCGGAAGGTCCACTGACTTCAATCGAAGCCGTCCGTGTGGAATCCGCTCTAAAATAGAACATGCTGCGATTTTTCCTCTGCGAGTGGAAATCGCAATTTATTTCCGCTCCTGTGCCGGAAGAAGCACTTTTTTTTATAGCATGTTATGAATGGTATTTGCTGCGGATCCGCGGTGCGGACGCCTGCCGCAGATTTCGCAATACAAATATGTTGATGTGCAGGTGGTCCTATACTAGTGTGTTTCATATTTTAATATCCATGCATTTTTGGTTTAATTTCCTTTTGTGTTTTTTTTTATTGTCAATATGAATTTATATATAAATGATGTATTTGTTTGATTTTCCAACAGGTTGTTTATATATTGGAGCAGAAACATTCAAGAGCTGCCACTGGCTTCATTAAATTAATGACTGACAAGAATGGGGAACTTGCAAAAAAGTTCGCTTTGTTTTCACCCATTGACCATAGGCTTCCACGGATATATGTCCCGCTGGCAGACTGCCCTGAAGACTTCTTAATCCGACCACAGGATTTTGCAAGCACACTTTTCATCTGCCGTATTACTGCTTGGAGAGCAGACAGCAATTTTGCTGAGGGGTAAGAGTGATAAATATATTGATGTTGAATGCTTTAATGTATAAATGTATACGTACATTATTGCATTATATATTTTACATATTCCGAATTTTGTTACTTTTTGAGATCATTTGATAAAGTGACTATCTTTTTCAATAACCATATATTTTCACAAATCTCTGATTTCTAAAAAAAAATGTTTTCAGA
This sequence comes from Eleutherodactylus coqui, assembly GCF_035609145.1. Lineage (NCBI taxonomy): Eukaryota > Metazoa > Chordata > Amphibia > Anura > Eleutherodactylidae > Eleutherodactylus > Eleutherodactylus coqui. The sequence continues at coordinate 161,485,177 of NC_089837.1, read as the reverse complement.
TTTTTACATTGATTTATCAACACACCTTTTAACCCTTTCCAATCCAACTTGTCTCCTGGTTTTCCTAGGGGGCTTACTCTTTTTCTGCTGTTATACAACAGCGCTATATGCTGGCTAAAGCCAGTACTGCATGAGGTGACACGTTGGATAGGCTCCGACAGCAGAGAGGCTGGTAATATACAGTAAGAGAACCCCGACAGATGTCTTTCAACATCGGAGCTGTACAGCCCTAAATCCTAATGTCTTCAGAGGTCAGACAGTGGATTGGAAAGGGTTAAAACTTAACAGGTTTTCTTTACCCACTTATTTGCCACGGTTTGCACTGTTTCCTGTTTAGAAATTCTGATTTTTCAGGTGGTCTTCCCAATTTTTCTGCTGCCCTGCTGTTTGCAATCCACTTTCAGGCAGGGTGTGTGTCACAAAACCTGTTATTCTGCCAGTAGCTCACTGCCCCATACTTCCTTTCCCTCACTTCCCATCCTTCATTTCTCACGCTGTATTGGTTTGTCTTTGTTCCAGTCAGCAGGGAGGCAGTATATGAGCTCCTATTCCTCTGCAATTGTTGGAGTTGGGCATTCAGAGACATCCTGAACAAGGTGTGTGTGTGTATATATATATATGTATATATGTGTGTGTGTATATATGTATGTGTATATGTGTGTATGTATATGTGTGTGTGTGTGTATGTGTATATATATATATATATATATATATATATATATATATATATATATATATATTATAATATAATATAAAAAATAAAATCAATCACTTGGCCAGGATGTATCTGAATGCCCAACTCTAAATATAATATAGATATATTATACAGATGCACACTCTGTAACAGTACGAGAGGCAACGATTGTAAGATTGAGGACACTGTGTAAACAGCATGAGAGTGCAGGGAGCAGCCTGTGAATATGGCCCCTTCCCTCACAGATAAGGAAATATGCCAGTGTCCCAGTAACTACAATAGCTCAATACCTAACAGGCAGTGGATTGCAGAGAGAATGAAAGGGAGACCCCTAGATTTGCAGTGGTAATAGAAGTAGATGATAAGATTGTTGAGCGACTCTCAGGTTATTACATGAACATGAAAAAAGATTCCATGCAATACGGAAAATCCACTTTTGGGACATTGAATTGGTGAAGTAAAATGTGTCATCTTTGCTTACCATTCTTCCTCTACCACCTTATCTTAGAAAATGACACCCTTAATGCAGTTTTTGCGACTTTATTTTCTTAAACATTTAAACATGCCCCAAACATTAATTTATCAATTCACTTACAGTGACGCCTGTCACACAGGCCTGTAGATATTCAGCCCAGGCCCTGTATATAGTACATAACTCATCACATTCCATTTTGTGGACGGCAGACTGCTGTGGTTGTATGTGAATAAGCATGTCACCACTGCAGGCATTGTAACCACAGACTAGCTGGGAGGGCATGAATGGCGGTGGGGGAGCAGTAGCCAGAATTGACAACCACTTTATATAGAGGTGTTTGTTTTGGGTTTTTTTTCAATTCAGAAGTGTGGCAAGTGTCGAAAATAAAACCTACTCGCCTGTTCTCTGCCCCATTGATCTAGCAATGCATCTTCTAAAGTCCTCTTGGCCTTCATTTGCAAGCGGACACCATGTGACGGCTGCAGCAATTAAGTGGGCGCAGAGGACACGTGTCCTTACTAATAACATCAACAATCAGCCAACATGCCAGAAATACGGTAAATAACTGCTGCCGCCACTGACTGGTGGCAGTGGTCACCAGTAGTACGAAACATCTCTGCATTACGCATGTAAACAAAAACTGGCACTGACCCACTCAGGCAGAGAATGGGTGAGAAGAAAGCCCCCCCCCCCCTCATTTCACCACGTGTAGCCTTTAAAAAAAACAAAAAAAAAACTTTTCTTAAACTAGATAACACTTTTTTAATAAAATGCAATCTGTTACTTTTTAGTTGTCCTTGATATTGAACAACATTATCCAGATTTTGCAAATGCATTCTACATGGGTCAAGTCACTCTGTGTGTTCTATGTACAAAGACCAGTTCAGGGGCTCCTTGATCTGAGAACGAGTGTAGAGTAACACTGACTAATCAGCCATTTGGAAAGAAAAAGATCTTGTGATCCTAAAGAAAGCCCGATATGCTTGTCACAGCTGCACTGTGAGAATTTGAGAAGAGAGGAAAGAATAATAATGATGATGATGATTAGGAAAAGTAAGTGGATCCGACATGCATGTAATTGCTGGGTTAAAGGTTGCACAGAGGAAGCACCTTGGGTGCGGCTAATAAACCTCAGAAAGCAGCAGTGAAAATGAGCAAGAATCACGATTTGCTAAAGTCACGAGGGATTCATGGCTTCTCTACTGGCTGGTTCATGGGAAGTTTGAGGCACAGAACAGGCATCGACTTTTTAATAGAAAAACAAGCAATACTACAAATGTGAGCACAAGTTGATTGTTTCTGCCTTAGTGTTAAGAAAAATAACAAAAAAAAAAATCATTTCTGTTCTGTGAGCAAGAAGTGGCTTAGTATTTTCATATATTATAATTTGCCACTTTTTTTGTCCAACACTGTTCTAAACTAGAATATATAAAACATCACAATATCACATTTTCCATCCGTGCTATGAGAGCCATTTCCTTTTTGCTAGACTATTGCATTATTTTGTATGAATAGCCTTTGGGAACCTTTCTTATTTAAAATGTAAAATTTCATTTTACAACCCCAATTTCAAAAAAGTTGTGAGACACTGTAAAATGTAAATAAGTGTTAAGAATAAAAAAAGAAGAATACAATGATTTGGAAATCTACTATAACCATTTTTATTTAAGAGTAGAACATGGAATGCATCAGAACTTGAAAGTGAGACCTTTTTCAATTTCTAAGAAAATTAACTCATTTAGAAATTGGCAGCAACACCTCTCAAAAGACTTGGAACATGGTTAACGAAAGGCTGGGAAGGTAAATCGTACCCATTTAAACAGCTGAAGGGTCAGTATTTTACTAAGCCACATGACTGTATAAAAAGAATATGTTAAAGAGGCAGAGTCTCTAAGAAGCAAAGATGGTGAAAGGTTCACCGATCTGTGAAAACTGCACCTGAAAACTGGAACAATTTAAAAAAAATGTTCAACGTAAAATTGTGAAGACGTTGAATATCTCCGCTTTTACAGTACATGATATGAACAAAACCTTCAGAGAATCTGGAGAAATTCATCTGCCAGACAGCTAGACCTGGGACCCACACCGCTGACCATTTGAAGGAACTGGCTATAGCCACACTGGGACTGCTCTCCTGCACTCTCTAAACTCCACCCTTACCCACAGCAGCACCTGGCTTCCAGAGGCCCGTGGAGCATTTTATCACTGCTGTCTGTTCTGGAACCTGCCTGCATTGGGAGAAGCCTCAGCAGAGATGAGACTAGCTTCATCTTCAACTTCCATTTACGCCCTGGATGTGGCGGTTCGGCACTGTGACTAGGATGGACAACATTCCCACCAGAGGTGTCGGGCTGTATGGGAGGCACTAGCAGCTACAACAGAGAGGGTACTATTGCTTCTGGAGGAGGCTCCCTTGATGTGATGAGCACCCAGTTTTGATTTCTATCTCTACACTGCCCCACTTAGGAGACGCATTGGTTTGGTAGCAGGTTTGGATAGTACCCAGGTAGAAGGCTGTGAGTCCAGTGCATCTGTGTACTGGCTGCTCTTGGAAGTTGAGGTGCCTGTCTTTACTGCACAGCTTTTTCTTTACCTCTTCTTTTTGTATATAAAGGTCTCTATTCCTCACAAGGATATAGCAAAGTGCACCCTTTCCTTCTCCAAGCACTTCACCATTCCTAGAACACAAGATATTTCCTCCATGTAACACTAGTATTTTGGAGGTATTATCTCACACTTGCTTGGTTAACATACAAGTGAACTTACTAATGTGTACTTTTTTTTGCTTAAAGGTGAATATGCCCTAATCTTGTTTTCAGGTCTGCCTGGCAGTCTACAACTCTCAAGTAGCTTGTGTGAAGGGTGCAAGAGCTAAATCTCCATAAGACCCAGCCTTAAAGGGGTTGTCCCGCAGCAGCAAGTGGGTCTATACACTTCTGTATGGCCATATTAATGCACTTTGTAATGTACATTGTGCATTAATTATGAGCCATACAGAAGTTATAAAAAGTTTTTCACTTACCTGCTCCGTTGCTAGCGTCCTCGTTTCCATGGAGCCGTCTAATTTTCGCCGTCTAATGGCCAAATTAGACGCGCTTGCGCAGTCCGGGTCGTCTTCTCTTCTCAATGGGGCTCCGTGTAGCTCCGCCCCGTCACGTGCCGATTCCAGCCAATCAGGAGGCTGGAATCGGCAATGGACCGCACAGAAGAGCTGCGGTCCACGGAGGGAGAAGATGCCGGCGGCCATCTTCACCGGTAAGTATAGAAGTCACCGGAGCGCGGGGATTCAGGTAAGCGCTGTGCTGTTTTTTTTTTAAGTCCCTGCATCGGGGTTGTCTCGCGCCGAACGGGGGGGGGGGGGGGGGTTGAAAAAAAAACAAACCCGTTTTGGCACGGGACAACCCCTTTAAGTGACTCTCTACTAAAGCTGTTGATATAGACTTTTGCAGAGGATTAAACTAATTTAAACTACTGGCTGCACCAGACTGTTTTCATGCCACTCTGCTAGCTACTTTTGAAGTTACGGAGAACAAGATTATCTCATGCATCCTACTGATTATGGACTGTATAACGTCACTGGTCTTTTTGTTGAGCTCTTAAGACCTTTTACAGGGAACGATTGTTTCAAAAAGTGTTCTATTGTGGGAATAAATCATATTCCAGAAGATTTCACTGGTTTGCTCCAGATTGGTTATAATGAGATGCTTCATGCATGAATATATGTATTTGAACTCACTGATGCTGTCAGTCAGCCCCCATACTCTTCTGGTTTATCAAAGGAAGTACAATACAAATATACTGAATATGACGCACCAATTACATGCATGTGCCCCCCTCCCCCATTCAACATTATAACAACTCATGATTGGCCTAGTATGTAATAATGCTAATGATTAACATGTGTTTACGCCCCAGGTGTATGTCTGCTATCTGAACATGTAATTCCTATATACCCAAGTAGCATAGACTTTATTAATCTAATCTGGACCAAAGAATCCAAGGGATGAGATAAGGAGCAGCCCCCCTTTTATGAGCGGTGGGCACCGCAGGTCTTGCTCATAAGAAACACATCTGTAGGCAGTGTTAAGTCCTGCGAACTATGTGTAGGAGATACCGCACAAGAATACAACACACACACAGTGTCCAGTATTGAACCAGTTAACCATTTCACTGCTAGGTATTTTTTACGAAGGTGGATCTGTGAATATATATTTGCATAGGCTGATTTTAAAAAACACATTTATATTATTACTACAACAGTACAAATGAACGATAATCGTTGGCACAGGCAAAATTGCTCGTCTGTTGTTCATCATTTTATGTAGGCATGAAGATTATTGTTGGCTCATTTTACAAATCAGTTGGTTTAAATACAGAACATTCAGTCGTTCTCATTGACTTATACAGTGAATATGAATGACTGAACGATTTCTCGTTTGAACGAGCCAACGATGTGTCCGCCTGTGTTAACGGGCTGCCCGAGCGAACGCTGACATTGTTCACTTGTTCAAAACGATAAATTGCTTGTTGTAAACGATCCCTTACTCATATTTTGTCTGACAATTTATGGACTACTGCCGCTACCAGACAGCCGCAGCAGATCCTGCAGCTTTCTGCAATTTGGCTTCTCGCATCTATCCTGACCACATGGGAATTTTCTTAGTTATGTAACAACTGAACATTTTCTGTGAACTCCTCTGTGATACTAACCAAATTCCAGCTCACTATTTTCCTTCCACCTGCCCTCCGTACTTTCTTCATGGCCCCAACAAAACAGATCTAGACAACTAATAAATTACAGCAATTTGCATGACCTAGTGCTACAGCGAACTCCCAACTGACTGTGTACTGATTCTCGGGGGTCTCCTGCAGAATGTGTTAGACCATGCACACCACCTGCAGCTGTCCGACTACTCCGTATGTCATCAAAGTGATAATGGTGTATTGCTTTGTACTTAAGGAGAACTTTGACTTTTTACGGTCAGACTTCAGTCTGCTGTGTGCAAATTTCCAGTCTCTTCGGGAGTGCAGTCTTTGGAATTCCAGTCTCTCTTCGGGAGAGTCAACCACCGGTTGGTTCATGTCTGACCTGGAAAATTCCACAACACTGCTTAGGGCTCAGGTATACACTCCGAACTTTGCCTCTGCTGCACAACAGAAGAAGGTAGACAACCTAGAGAATAGTCTGCGTAGGTGTAATATTAAGCTTATACGCCTTCCAGTGGGGGTTGAGTGGAAGAACCCATGCGATTACTTGGAAATACTTGTCAAAGACACATGGCTCCGACTCGCCCGTCTCCGTGTCCTAAAATGACAGATATTCCCAGATTTCTCACTGGACATAAAAAACAGGCAACAGAAATTTGCAGAGGCAAAGAGATTCTTCACTCCAAGCAGTTCACCTACGCTGTGCTTTATCTTACCAAACTGAAAGTCCTCAAAGACCAACTTTTCTTGAGAAGCCGGAGGATGCAATTGCTTGACTGGAGCAGCATTAAACCATATTTTTTTTGTGCATTTATTGTCTCTGCTTTGATCAACCCAATGTTTTTTTTTCAATGTTTTAAATATATATATATGGTCTACGATTGGGTTATTGTTTTTTTTTCTGAGACCTCCCTCGATGGGCCTTTTGGGTGCAGAGTTTTTAACATAATGTGGTTCTGCCTGGCAGGAATCTGCCTTTCATTATGATGACCATTAGTACCACTGTTTTAATATATGTTTAGCGTTTTATGATGGTTAGTGCTTCCATGGTACCATTCCATGTCTCTTTACAGTGCAGTTTCATGTTCTGTAATTTTTATTTCAATTTTGAAATTTACTATGACTGAAACAAAGAGAGAAAATAAAGTATATTCTAGGTCTGTTTTTAGAACAATGTGTAAGCTAATAAGGTAAAAATACAATAAGTGATGGTCCAAACTTCTATATAATCTCTCCAAGCGTAATCATTTTTACCGAAGAGATGAGCAAAATAATGACCTGGCCAGGGCCAAACTTCTAAAGGAATGAAAAGAAAGATGATGAGAGGGGGAGAAAGGGGAAGGCAAGCCTTCTCGCGCAGAGTTGATGTCCAGGAAGGAAGTACAAGGCTATATAACAGAATCAAGAGTGATTAGAAATCCATCATGTCTATTACCTATTATTGATCATTTTTCATTTATTAAATACCAGCTCATTCTATGTTTTACCTCAGAAAAGTCCAGAGAAGCGCTTTGCCATACCTGGGTGATGGTTTGTTTTGTATTTAGGAAAAAAATAATAATTTTTTGGAGTCTGGAGACTTAAATTTTTTTTTTTTTATTTACTGATCTTTTAGTAGGGGTCCTTGCACACCCACACCATCCTCCTCCACTGTTATAAAGCTTACGAGATTTAGATCTGTCATGGTTTGGGGTGGATGACTAGGGTGGGAAGGGTTGTTTGTAATTCCCGGTCAAATTGTTTCAGTATGTGTTTTCTCCTCAGCACGACTACTTCTCTGGTGTTCTGCAGGTCTCTTACGCTACTCATATTTTTCTCCATGATGGCTGATGTGAAACTTAATCTGGTCTCTTGGAATATTGGAGGCCTAAACTCCAATGGAAATTGAATACCAAGGCTTCTTTAATCTTAAATGTAATCTTATGTCCGCTATGTTTCGGTATTTCAGGAGATGCACTTGCAGGATTTTAAGGTATTGGCTTTTAAGCAAGTTTTTGTTGGCTCCGCTTATCACGGCACTTATTCTAACTGTTCCAGAGGGGTCACTATCCTGGTAGCCAAGTTAGGCCAGTGTACTTCAAAGACAATTTATATTGATTCTGGAAGCAGATTTCTTATTCTTGAAGGTATTTTTTTATGGCAGTCATTACATTAGTTAATTTTTGCCCCCTTTTGTGGACCTTCGGGTCGTTAATGATGTAATGACCAAGGTGATAATGCTTGAACTGGCTCTGGTTAAACTTATGGGGGATTTTAATCTTGTACTGGATCACGTATGTGATTGTCTCACTAGAGCAGCCCCTGCAGCATCTCATCTGACAGACGGGGCTGCCTCTTATTTGTTGCAAGAGCTGTGGTGTTTAAAGCACACACATGACACTACTTATTCCTGTCCTTCATTATCGTATGGGACTTTCTATCATATTGAATTATATTTTGGCTCTTCGAACTGCCTCTCGATGTTGCGCAATTCTATTTCACCTGCCCAGGGATATCTCAGACCATTTGCCACTGCAGTTGGTTCTCAACAATGGGATATATGAGCATTGTCCTCTATGGAGACTTGAATCCATTATGTTTGGACCATCAGGTGGTGTATAATTATGTGGAGCAAAAGGTGGTTGTGTACTGGGCTGTAAATGAGGGGTCTGCCTCGATCTACAATGTCGGTGACCTTTTAAGGCTTTTAGTAGAGGGTATTTCACTTAAAATATCTACAAGCTGTTAGGCGATGATCCAAATCAAGCCATTCTGCATCTAAAGCTGGTCATAAAGCGTGTCGCTCTCACTCTGTTCTTAGTGGGCTGCCGCTATTAGTTGACAACACCAAAAAGTAACTTCTCTGCACCCAGCACCACATTATTGATCAAGGTAATAAAAATGGCCACCTACTGCCCTATATAAAAAGGACACTATATACACAATTACAGCAATTCAGTGATGGCACTATGGTAGTTGACCCCATAATTGATTTGATGTTGCCTACTCTACTAGCTAGAATTTAAAACCAGACCAAGCTCTAGTTTGAGAGAGTTCTATTAGTAGCAGGGGTTGAAGTGTGAATTGAAGGTATTTTAGATACAGTTCCCACTTCAACCTTGTTCGTTCAGCCAGAATTGCAATCTTGGTCTTGTTTTAAAGCCAAGAATCTAGCCTGAGAGCAAGCTTTAAATATCAAGTATCTCCTACATCAAGTGCCTTGCTACCAGAGTGTCTGAGCTATGTCTTTGGCAGGTTAAGTGTTAAATGTACATTACGCCTTCAGAATAAGGCAAAAGGAAATAAAATGGTTTTATGAGCTGCATGCTATAATGGACACATCTGACATTTGAAAATATGCATAATCGTGGCTTCATCTAAAAATATCATAAACTATTTTCATTAATATGTTTCCAACTTTGATTCTACTTTTAAAATTGAATATTTTTATAGGTTTAGAAGGTGAAAATAAAAATCTGATTTATTAAGTTGTGCTTCAACGGAGTACAGCTCTTGCCATCAAACTGGATTCGGCATGGACTTTCCTTTTTACAGTTTAAATCTGTTAAATATATTTTTTTAAATTCTTAAATTGTATGGTAAGGGAACTGATGAAACTGAAATCTTTTTGAGGTGGCCGCTCAAAATAACCTGTTGAGATCGAATCTTTTTAGTTTGGTTCTTTAGGTCTAGTCTGGCAGAAATACTTGAGTAATTTGTTTGGCTATATGATATGGCAGATCATTCAGACAAGCTGGATGGTATTTGTGGAATATATGAGATATTGGTAGAATTGTGTCCTTGGGAAAATTTTTATATTTGATAGACCTGGGTGAGGCTGTAGAAAACTAGATCATGTCATACAGATCCTGCTCTCACGCCTGTAATTTCCTTGACAAGCTTTTGTTTGGGCAGGAATGTTATGGTTCATTCCAAGCAAGTTAAGAAGGGATGAAATCACATATCGACTTCATTCTGCGAGCCCATGGCAAACTTTATGTAAACTGCTGACATGCTGTCCAGGTTTCCTTGGTCTCATTGTCAAATGAGTAAGTCTCAACGAGTCCCATCAGTCTTCCCCAGCCTTATGTACTTGTGCACTCAACTTGATCTCTCCTAAAATAACATTTTATGTTTATGTAACTCATTTTAGTAATATAGTGCTTTCCAGTTATGCTGCTGAAGCGTTCATGCATGATGACAGAGCGTAAGAAGTGGTTACTATCAGTTGAAACTGACTATTTGTTACAACAGCAAGGCTAATGTTACATGGTCTTTTTTCTGTTTTCGAAAAAATAAAATAAAATAAAGAAGCGCTAGTTGCACATCTAGCACACTAGCACATTTGGGGCTGTGGGACATCCCTATTACAGACTATGAAAATTTGTACATGGGCTTTTTTTTTTCATGTGGATCGATGGTGCATGGGAATAAACGCATCACATGTCAAAAGGGGTGCTGTCTGTCCTTAAGGAGAGCACCCAGAAGGTGTGTGGAGACACCTAGTGGGTGAGTGGGCTAGGGAATGGCATCGTCTCTCCCCAATGAGAGCACCTAGAAAGGGGTGTGAAGACACGTATGAGGTGACTGAGGAGACTTATAGGCCAGGCATGTTCCTCTGGGTAAATCATGCAAATAAGGAAGATGGAATAATACCTCTGCAGCGCCACCTATTGGATTGCAGTATTCCTTCAAATCAATGTACGATTCTTTAACAAGTCTGTAAAACAATGATTGGGAATAGGAGACAAGGCCAGAAAGCTATACAGACAGCTGTTTGGGGGTATTTGCCCCTCGTCAGTGTGCATGTCAATGTGCAGGCTGTGTGTAAATTTAAATTGCACATGGACTGGTGTCATGTGTTATCCAATGCGAGTTATGCCTGAGCGCTTCAGATTCAACTCTCATACACAGGAAGTGTGACGGAGGCCATAGCTGTAGGTCAATAGAAAATTATGAAACTCCATACAAACTGCGTTCTGTCATATTTTTGGGGGGTGGGGGGGTGGGGGGGGGGTCTCACTTTCAGTGTGTTTTTTTTTTTTTTTTTTTCCAGTATGAATGTTCTTTTTCTATTTTCCAGATTGGCTTTTTTCTATAGTGAAACCTCACAAATACTAAGATCCAAACACCACCACAGAGAAGCTCATAAGACTGTAACAAAGGCATTGTTAAAACAAAAAGTTTCTCTGAAAGAAAAAGAAAATGCCAGAAAAAAGATTTTGAAGGCAGTTTAACCCCTTCCCGCTATAGGACGTACAGTTACGTCAGGCGGGGTCGGGGTATGTATGAAGAGAGATGTATGTATCTCTTAATACATTGCAGGCGCCAGCTGTTTATTACAGCTGAAAGCCGCTGTCAATAGCTGCAATCAGCTGTGCGCTGATGGGGACTATTAACCCTTTAAATGCTGCTGCCAATTCTGACAGCAGCATTTAAATCCACCCTGAATGATGTTCGTGGGTCCCGTATGGCTTCCACATGATGAGATCACGGGGAGCTGTGCAGGTGTCATTGCAGCCAGTGACCTTCTAAAAAACCCCAGGGCGGTCTTAGCAGACACCCTATCAAGCTGTCCCCGTGGGGTGGCTTGATAGAGTGTGCCTGTCAGATTGCAGTATGATGTAATGCTATGCATTACATCATACTGTAGAAGCGATCAAAGCATCGCTAGTTGTTGTTCCCTGTGGGGAATGAAAAGAAAAGTGCAAATCGGAGCAATAAAATTTTACTAAGTATTAAAAAAAAAAAGTAATAAAATCTAAGTAATAAAACAAAAATACATATTTGGTATTGCTGAATTTGTAAAAGTATGAGCTATCAAGGTAACGCATTATTTTCCCCGCATGGTGAACGTCGTCTGAAAAATAAACAGCTACTCCCTGACCTATCCCATCTTACTCTTCAGAAAAGGAAAGCCCTTCGATCCCCTTCTGGACATTCTGCACCAACACAATCAGTTAAATACCTGAGGATTCCACTTCATTTGCAGGTTCATATATGTTCTTCGCAATCTGGGAGATATTCATACTTCAGCACTAGGCCTTCCTGTAACTACAATCCAAGACTGGTCGTCTTTACCTACAGCACATTGTGGAAAAGACCAGACTCGGCGAAGAAGTGACTATTATTTACTAGGCTCCCTGTCGGCCTAAAACATTTTTCCTACCATCCTACAAGGCCACTTTTGGTCCACTTCTTAAAGTTTTTAGTTGATTTACCCCCTCAGGTTCTTCACCCCTACATAGCCCCTTCCCCTCCATCACATGTTGTACATAGTTCTCTAACATTTCTATAACCATAGACTTCCAGGCTGCACTGTTGTTCATCGTCTTTCAATATTGTCCACGGATAGAGCGTGCGTAGTTGTACGACGCCAAGGACACTGAGAGCTCACGTATGTACTATGCATATGGAAGGCATATGAGTTCAGCTGTTGTATTCATTTTCTTGTTCCTCAAGCCACAAGCCATGCTTGTTCGAGGGGGGGTATGGTAGGAGCACATGCTGCTTATGTGGTGGTACACTGGTTTCTCTGCTGGTATAAATTGCAATATTCTCACTTGTGTATTATGAAATGCCCTAGGAATATTCCCGGGTTATATAAGCACAGTTCTAAGTGCTAAAGGCAAAAAATACCCATGGGTGATATCCCCTAAAATATAATCTAAATACTTTATTGTTCAAAAAAGCCAAAGACAACATCTAATATTTAAAATAAAGGGGCAAATGGTGGTAACAATGAAATGTGACCAACAGTCATCAATTAGTATCATGTGTGAACTGTGCACACTAAAACCTGGGCCTAGATGACCAACTTCCAAAAGCCAATGTGGAAAGCACCATCAAAACCCTATTAAAATGTAGTCTATAGCCACCACGCAATGTTTCGCCTTGCAGTGTCCTTAGGGAGAACAGCCACCAAGGCTATATTGAGGGCTCACTCAAATTAACTGTTGGATCCACCATGTGTACTATTACTAATTGGTATGTCCTAAACCAACGCTAGGTTGCAGCTTGTCGCTTCTTGCTAGGTGTGCCGACTGATTTTGCTGAAGGAGTGCTTATTATTGGAGGGGATTTTAAACTTACTTTAAACATGAATATTCATACCATAACAGGCACTGCCCATCCAGACAACTTTGATCTCTCAGAAATCTGCTGCATGCTCTCCAATTGGTAGATGTATGGTGTATTTTGTACCCACAGGATAGAAACTTCTCACCCGTATCTCTGCTGTAGCCGCATCAATTATTTCCTGCTTGGCCGCCATGCACTTTCCTGGCATCTTACGAGCTCTATTCGGGATATGGTGTGGTCAGATCACGCTCCACCTGCAATTATGAGCACTGGCCACTACACAGGGCGGAGCAGCACTTCTGCTCTGACTTCGGTGTATCCCGGTAAGCGCTGCCTGGAAAACTCATTTAAAATTGGCTTAGTGATTCCCAGCCCGGGAATCACGGCACCCCTGGCGGCTTTTCACTGTGGCACCCCATTTGGGAATCGCCCATCTAGAGATTCGGTTGCAGCAAATGTGGATCAATATGCTGCAGGATACCATACAGAACCTTTGTCGTCTTGCCCATCCATATCACATCTTGCATCCAAGCTAGAGGCGGCCCAACAGGGTACTAGAGTCTCCATGCCTGTCTGTATCACATCTTGTATCCAAGCTAGAGGCAGCCCAACAGAGTACTAGAGCCTCCATACCCGTCCGTATCACTTCTTGTATCCAAGCTAGAGGCGGTACAACAGGGTACTAGAGCCTCCCTTCAAGTGTTCGCTTTTGTACAATAAATTATCCTTTTGCTCGGATATTGTAACCATTTACAATATCATTCAATTCTGACAACTTCTTCTAGGTTTGTTATTTTTCTTGTCAATGGATAGTCTCTCAATTATATAATAGTGCGGAATATATAGTGCAATATACAGATTACTTAATTTGAGATCCTGTCTTTATATTAATTGACGAACATTAGTGAAAATGGTGGAATGTTTTGTGCGGTTGCACATATTAATCTTCCCCCTATACATGTAAAGAAAAGTATTAAAATCCTTAACTTAGCAATTTCCTTCTGCAAGTTGGTTCTACAATGTGATACTTTTCCATCTGGGAAATGGAGTTTGTGTTTGTGATTAAGTGCCTCTGGCAATCAGAAGTGCTTGATATCGTATAAAGGGATTTTACAGCATAAATTTGTATATTAGTGGCATACAAGTTTTTAGGGACGGACACACATTTGGAAATACCAGGAGAGATTTACTAAGCAGAATGCATACATCTTTATTACAGTAGTGATAAATTCCCACATTGTGCTCATTTTATGGCAGTTGCTTGCATGATCTTTGTCAACTTTGCAATGTGTTTCTTCATTAATGGTTGTCTGTGTTTTTTCTTTTGCTTTTCTCCATCCTTGTCTTCAGGAAGCTGATGAAGAGCCTTGGACAGGCTGGTGAGATTGAACCAGAGACAGAAGGAATATTAACAGAATATGGAGTGGATTTCTCAGAATTCTCCAATAATGTGCTGGAGTATTTACCTCAGAATCTACCATGGACTATTCCTCAAGAGGAGTTGGAAAACAGGAAAGATCTGAGGTTTGTCAAAATAATGCGTGTTTTTGTTAAATCACTTAGCCGTTTGGTTACCAGCTGTTTTGTTAGATGGTGGATCCACATGCTCCAGCTCTCCACTTATCCAGGCTTTGTACTCTTAATGGTCAAGAAAGTTTTCAGTTCACATTTAAAAAAATTTTTTTTTGGAGAGGCTGTGCTCTTTGAAGAGTGACTCTCTCAAAAACAATTATGGCAAACAAAAGTTAAAATAATTAACCCCTTAAGGGCCAGGCTGTTTTGTACCTTAAAGGGGTTGTCTCATGAAATCAAGTGGGGTTATATACTTCTGTATGGCCATATTAATGCACTTTGTACTATACATCGTGCATTAATTATGAGCCATACAGAAGTTATTCACTTACCTGTTCCGTTGCTAGCGTCCCCGTCACCATGGATCCGTCTAAAATCACCGTCTTCCGGCGATTTTAGACGCGCTTGCGCTGTGCGGTCTTCTGTGCGGTGAATGGGGCCGCTCGTGCCGGAGAGCTGGTCCTCGTAGCTCCGCCCCGTCACGTGTGCCGATTCCAGCCGATCAGGAGGCTGGAATCGGCAATGGACCGCACAGAGACCACGGTGCACCATGGGAGAAGAGTCGCGGTGCATCGTGGGTGAAGATCCCAGCGGCCATCTTAGTAAGGTAAGGAAGAAGTCGCCGCAGCACGGGGATTCGGGTAAGTACTAAACTTTTTTTTTTTTTTTTTTAACACATGCATTGGGTTTCTCGCGCCGAACGGGGGGCCTATTGAATAAAAAAAAAAAACCATTTCGGCGTGAGACAACCCCTTTAAGGACCAGACCCTTTTTTTTTTTTTTTTTCTTTTTAGGAATTTTACCCATGTGGTGGTTTTACTGCCCTTTTTTTTCCCTTTTAGCTAGTAAAATTACTTTTGCTGCATTTTTTTTCCGTGACACATAGGACTATTAATATCTATCTTCTTGACTTTTTTTTCCCCTTTTTTTTTTAGTTTTATTAGAGATAAAAAGCTAAAAAAAATTTAACATTTACAGGGTTTTTTCTTTTTAAATTTATTTTAGTGTAAATATACTGTGGAATGGGTTCCTCCTTTTTGTTTTGGATATTTTGATATAGAATATGTATGGTTTTAGATTACAGGGCGCATACGGCGACTATTTTGGTTGGTGTGAGCTTTGGGTCATTTTCTTATTATTCCTGTAACAATTTTTTTACCATCTATGACCACCATGATGTCATATAAGACCTCTGGGGGACATTCACATGGTCTTTTTTTTTTTTTTTTTTTCTCCCCACTTTTCCACTTTAGCTGGAGCATCCGTAGGTGCCCCAGTTACAGGGTAAAACATCCCCTGTAGTGACAATAGTCACTGGCAATGCTGTTCAGGGTCTTATAGGACCCTGCAGCTCTGCTGTGCCCCCTGGCAGTCACGTGATCGTTGAGCACTATGTACTCCGGAAAGGAGAATGCAGAAACAGTTAAACGCTTCTCCTTTCTCCTCTGGGTTCTCAGCTGCTACTAAGAGCTGACAACACAGCCTGCTACTGCTTGATTGCAGGAGCTGAGGCTTTAATCCCATGCCATATTTCTGCAATTGGGCCGAAATTTAAGCCCTGGACCAAGCACTGTAAATTTACCGTCCTTAAGTGGTAAATGCACACAAGTGGTTAGTGCACACAAGCCAAAATTCTTTCCTTCTCTTTGCATGTGCATCAGGCGTGCACCATACACTTTTTTTGCAGTGTTGTGCTCCATATTTGTATTCACTGTGTATACATGATGAATATGGAAATTCCTAGACAATACATCCTTGAGGCCGAACACTGCAGCCTGCACAAAGAATAGTAGATGGGAATTTAAAGTCATATTAAAAGCAAAATTATGCTACATATTACAAAAGTCTGAAACCCTATGGAGTCGGTAAAGAGCTCTTGAATAGGAGGTACATAAGTTTTTATTCCTGCAAGTTCACCAAAGGTGAATGATGACGCACTCCTATCTTGTGACTGAACTGAAAACAAAATGCTTCCTCTCTGTTAAAATTTAGTCATAAAGACATGACAATTTCTGGTTTAAATGTTGACTTATTACTGGAAAAAGGGGTTTCTGTCAAGTTTAGTCATTCTTACAGATTATGCAGATTCTTGGCAAATTCTACAGGATTTGTAAATGAGGATATTGGTGGGGATTTGGAGATCAGAATGGAAAAGAGATGGTTAAAGCAATTTGTATGAAACTGATTCCTGCAAAAGCAATTTTCATAGCAACCTCTAGAAGAAAAAAATGTATTTTAAAATAATCCCTCTTTTCCTGCATTTACACAGTAACTGATCTATGTACTGTTGAATGCCCCGTCCAAGAGGAACGGATGTTTTTAGTATTTTTTTCATTTTTAAATGAAAGGTTCGTGCTCTAATGGATCTCTTGACCGGCTACTGTTTGCTGCTCTATTTATAGTGTCGTAAATCAATGCCTCCAATCTATTTCCATTGTTCCTTTTCTCTTCTACAATGTTTGTATTTGGAAGAAGACAAAGATGAATTCAAGTGCTGAGCAATTAATTAATATGAAGGCATTTAACCGGAAATCAGGAATATTTTATGGCGTTGGACTTTCTTTGCAATTAAAATTTTTGATTGTGTAAAGGAAGGAAAGAAGTATAGCTCCTCTTTTGCTGAATTAACGCCTCTACCGCTACTTTATTTTAACATGTGTAGTACATGTTTGGAAAGAATGGTTGTCAGAAACGTTATCTTTTCTCCTTAGGGTGAGCAACTATACTATAAACTAAGTGAGGAGACTCAAATGGCCATGCATGCTCCTCTGGGTAATATGCTAATAAGGGAGATGGAATAAAACCTCCACAGTGCCACCTATTGAAAGGCAGCATTCCTTCAAGCCAAAGTCAGACTTTTTATACAAGCCTTGTTACAATGACCAGGAAGTAAAAGCAAAGCCAGACTCCATGTACATACAGCTGTTTCTGGGTTTTGGCCCTTCATCAGTGTACAGTAGGAGTCTGGCTTTGCTAGTGAGAGGCCTGGGACGGGGGATCAGAAACGCTATCTTTTCTCCTTAGGGAGAGCAACTATACTATAAACTAAGTGAGGAGACTCAAATGGCCATGCACGCTCCTCTGGGTAATATGCAAATAAGGGAGATGGAATAAATCCTCCACAGTGCCACAGCTTTGCTTTTAATTCCTGGTCATTGTCTTGATCTTGTATGGTATTTAAGGAATGACATCTACTAAAATAGAATACAGTGGATGTAAACAGCTTGAACAGTCCGGGACATCTTTCTCTGACCCCTTTCACTGACAAACAGGTGATGCACAGCCAAATAGAATGCTGGCACTCCAACTAATGTGTTTTGAACGTACAACTCATCATTTGTTATTGGCTAATGAGGAAGATGGAATAATACCTCTGCAGTGCCACCTATTGGAAGGCAGCATTCCTGCAGTTCAATGTTAGACTCTTTTTATAACAATGACCAGGAATTAAAAACCAAACCAGAAGGGTTTAGCTCTTGTATAAAGAGCATAACATTGACTTATAGGAATGCTGCCTTCCTATAGCTGGCGCTGCAGGGGTATTATTTCCTCTTCCTTATTTGCATATTTCCCAGAGGAGCATGGATGGCCATAAGTCTCCTCGCACACCACCTATGTGCTCTCCTTGAGGAGAAACCATACCCTTCCTTCCAGTATTCCTGCAGAATGATTAACACCTAGTGAAATCTATTACATAACGATTTGCTGTGGTTTTTCAAGGCCAAAGGACATCCAACACCCTACTAGATGGGCGTCTCTAATAAAGTAACCATTCAATGTATAGAGAAACGTACTGCACCCTCCTGACTTATTAATTTCCCTGAGTTGTGGATTTTTATCTTTCATGTGTAATGAATGTTAACTTCAAAGAATGGTAGAGTTGGAAGGGACCTCCATGGTCATCGGGTCCAACCCCCTGTTCAATGTAGGTATCACTAAATCATCCCAGACAGATGTCTGTCCAGACTCTGTTTGAAGACTTCTTCTATTGAAGGAGAACTCCCCACCTCCCGTGGTAGCCTGTTCCATTCATTGATCACCCTCACTGTCAGAAGGTCTTTTCTAATATCTAATTTGAGTCTCCTCCCTTTCAGTTTCATCCCATTGCTTCTAGTCTTTCCTCGTACAAATTAGTATAGGGTTGATCCCTCTACATTGTGACAGCCTTTCTGTCCCCAATTACTCATTTGTAAATGCCAATATTTTTGTATTTCATGTGATTTGAAAAATGGCTCTCTAGAGCCACAGTGATCGGAGAGGACCATACTTTTTAATGGTAACTATATTCTTGGCAATCAATAACTTGGAGCTTAAAAAATTGAGTTTGAGACCACCCCTTTAACACCATACCCTGGCCAGTCCCAGTTGGGTAACTTCACAGATTGAACTGATTATGGCATTCCGCCAATTATCACAGGTACTTCTATTACTCTAGGCAATCGACTGCTATAATAAAGGGAAGGTATGTGCAACCATGTATTTCCTCACGGAAAGCAAGCAGTACATGGTGTTTATTTAGGTGATTAAGCGAACTTTTAATTTATGATCATGTCAGGTCTTCCAGAGCGGGAGTGTTCATAAGGGGGGTCCCAAGGGTCAGCAGTTTCCATTAACACATAAAAAGACAAATTAAAGAAACACTAAACCTAGACATGAATGGTAAAAGTTAATAAGAAATATAGTTGTCCTCAGTTTGCTTCATTTTTTGCGTGGTCCTGAAAAGTCTTATAGCACAGTTTTTTCTTGCTGATGAGTCCCACCTTTGGCTGGTGGTCATCTAAGGGGCAGGGCTTAAAGGGCTTGTACAGGACAAGAAAATTTCTTCCATGAATAGTGCCAAACTTGTCCATGCGTTGTCTGGCATTGCTGATTAGTTCCATTGTAGTAATGGGTTAAACTGTAGTACTGCCCACAACCTGTGAACAGTCATGGCACTGTTTATAGAAGAGAACAGTAGATATATTGCAACAGGACAATGGGGATGGAGATGAAAGGGGGGCATAGCTGAGCTCTTGAGACACTATTTCATTATACGTTTTCCCACTTTTAATTGTAATGTGAGACAAAATATGAAAGGTGAGTAGTGCTGGGAGTTTCTTTGTGCATTTTCTGTGTTTTGTGTTTTTTAGTATTAGATATCATCTCTCCTTAAGAAGAGCACCTAGGTGTGAGAGGAGACTTATAAGGCCATGCATACTCCTCTGGGAGATGCATGCAAATGAGGAAGATGGAACAATACCATACACAGGTCTTTAGAACAATGACTGGGAATTGAGAACCAAGCCAAAATCCATACACCGACAAAGGGTCGGACATTGGCTTGCAGGAATGCTGCCATCCAATAGATGGCGCTGCAGAGGTATTGTTCCATCTTGCTTATTTGTGTATTTCCCAGAGGAGCAACATGGCCTAATAAGTCTCCTCCCTCACTTCCTAGCCTCACACACATCATAGGCCTCTGACTAGCCAAGCCAGAATCCTATTGCACACTGATGAGGGGCAAAAAACCCAAAACAGCTGTCTGTGTATGGATTCTGGCTTGGCTTTCAATTCCCAATCATTGTTCTAAAGACCTGTATAAAATGTTGGACATGGAATTGCAGGAACGCTGCCTCCCAATAGGTGGCGCTGCAGAGGTTGTTCCATCTTTCTTATTTGCATTAATATTAGATATAAATATGATCAGGATGTTTGGATGTTTTGGCCCTTTTACACAGAATGATCAAAAATTGTTGGACTGTGCAAATTTGAACAATAATCGTTCAGTGTAATCACTGCCAAAGATTGAACGACAAATGATCTTTCAGTCATTCACATTCACTGATCAGCAAACCAAATTTCATGTATTTTTTTCTGCCTTTTATAAATCGGTCGTACAAGCTGTCATTGTTCACTTGTACGCTGGTGAGAACGATTTATTGCTCCTTGAAAAAAGTAGGCTACGGGCAGGCGCACAAGTGTACAGCGTTTCGCTTCGTATCGCAGCGTTTTTGAACTGGACATGACAGCATATCTCTCTGGATTAACTTTTGCACATACATCATATAGTTGCGTTTGTACAGCGTTTATTACGCACTCCATAAAGAACAATAGGGCTGCATCGCGCGTAATACGTGTTCTTTTTAAAGCACGTATTACACGCAATGTATATTGCAAATGTGAATGGATCAATGTATACTTCCATTGGATCCATTCAATACGTATTATGCACCCTTGATATGAGATTAAATTACGCTGGTGTGCGCTTACCCTACGTGTGGTAAACTTCAAGTATTGAGAAGCATAAGCTATGATTAATATATAAAATAAAGGTATAATAAGGTCTGTCGGCATCAATTTTCTTTCCTATTGGTTTTCAGGTAACAGCATTGTACTCTACTGTGTAGGAATATCAGGAAAGTTTAGTGAAAATCACAGTTATATTTAAGAAGAGAATGCTCATTTTTAATTTTTGAACAGGCTTAGGACTTCCTAAAAAATTAAATTTCATGTGTTTTTGTAAGTTGCTTTGGGGTGGCTTTTCAATAGACATAAATGTTTTTTTTTTCTTGCAAGAAGTTTTGAAAATGCTTGAAGGTATGTTCACATGTAGCAAAAAAATTGCACCGGATCCACAGCAAACTTATGTTTAATAATAATAATCTTTATTTATATAGCTCTACAATATTGCACAGCACTTACAAGGCGGGGAAAACAGAAACTAAACCACGGTTACATGCAGTAATCAATTGATGGACACAGTAGGGGTGAGGGTCCTGCTCCAACGAGCTTACATACTACAGATAATATTATGATACAGAAGGTAAAGGAGGTGAAGAGCGTGGGATGCTATACACAGGCAATGGTCAAAATGAGCCCTATATTGGCTGAATCGGTATGACTGCGGGAGGTGATTGGTTACAGCTGTCAGGGATTGCAGTCAGTAGGTCAGGGAGCATGTTATCAGGCTGAGTAAAGAGGGGTTTGGTTTAGGACAGGGGTGTCAAACTCCTTTTCACAGAGGGCCGCATCAGGCTTATGGTGACCTTCAAAGGGCCGATTGTAAGGCCGCCTGCAGACGGCCGGGTCGGATCCTGCTGCGAGAATTCTCCCAGTGGGACCCGACCCGCGCCCCTGCAGGAACCAGCGCGGTACTTACCTGCTCCTGCGGCTCCAGCTTTGTGATGTGCCGGCTGCCGGGCAGCCAGCGATGCGCAGAGTGGAGCCAGCGGCCGGGGAGTGACATTTCTGTGTGGTGCTCGGCGATCCCCGCACAGAAATAGAGCATGGCGCGATTTGTTTTCTGCGCGAGATTTCGTGTGGACAAATCGTGGCCGTCTGCCTAGGATTGCGTTTTCTAATGCAATCCTATGGCAGCTTTCACAGGAGGAAATTCTGCGGGAAATCACGCTGCGGAATTTCCGCCCCGTGTGCATGAGCCGCGCAAATACATGGTAAATGCGCAGGAAACCTATGTATTCACTGCATATTTGCGCACCATTTCAATGGGCCCACCTGCGTTCATTTTTGCAAACGCAAATATACAGGCTTAAGCGATTTTCGATAGCGCAAATACGCAGCGTATTTGAGCAACCGAAATACAATTACACCCATGTGAATGAGCCCTAATAGTGAACCTGATAGTAGCCCCAGTAAAAATAATGACCCCCACAGGGGCCCAATTAGTAATATTAACCCCCTCAGTAGTAATACTCCCATAGCAATGTTAACCCCCCTCAGTAATAAGCCCCCTCCAGTAATGAACCCCCCCCTCAGTAATAATGAGCCCCCCCCTCAGTAATAATAAGCTCCCCTCAGTAATGGTAATAAGCCCCCCCTCAGCAACAAGAAGCCCCCCTCAGCAACAAGAAGCCCCCCTCCCTCGGCAACAAGAAGCCCCCCTCCCTCGGCAACAAGAAGCCGCCCTCCCTCGGCAACAAGAAGCCGCCCTCCCTCGGCAACAAGAAGCCGCCCTCCCTCGGCAACAAGAAGCCGCCCTCCCTCGGCAACAAGAAGCCGCCCTCCCTCGGCAACAAGAAGCCGCCCTCCCTCGGCAACAAGAAGCCGCCCTCCCTCGGCAACAAGAAGCCGCCCTCCCTCGGCAACAAGAAGCCGCCCTCCCTCGGCAACAAGAAGCCGCCCTCCCTCGGCAACAAGAAGCCGCCCTCCCTCGGCAACAAGAAGCCGCCCTCCCTCGGCAACAAGAAGCCGCCCTCCCTCGGCAACAAGAAGCCGCCCTCCCTCGGCAACAAGAAGCCGCCCTCCCTCGGCAACAAGAAGCCGCCCCCCCTCGGCAACAAGAAGCCGCCCCCCCTCGGCAACAAGAAGCCGCCCCCCCTCGGCAACAAGAAGCCGCCCCCCCTCGGCAACAAGAAGCCGCCCCCCCTCGGCAACAAGAAGCCGCCCCCCCTCGGCAACAGGAAGCCGCCCCCCCTCGGCAACAGGAAGCCGCCCCCCCCTCGGCAACAGGAAGCCGCCCCCCCCTCGGCAACAGGAAGCAGCCCCCCCCTCGGCAACAGGAAGCAGCCCCCCCCCTCGGCAACAAGAAGCAGCCCCCCCCCTCGGCAACAGGAAGCAGCCCCCCCCTCGGCAACAAGAAGCAGCCCCCCCCCCCCTCGGCAACAAGAAGCAGCCCCCCCCCCTCGGCAACAAGAAGCAGCCCCCCCCCCTCGGCAACAAGAAGCAGCCCCCCCCCCCCCCGGCAACAAGAAGCAGCCCCCCCCGGCAACAAGAAGCAGCCCCCCCCCCGGCAACAAGAAGTAGCCCCCCCCCCCCCCCGGCAACAAGAAGTAGCCCACCCCAGCAACAAGAAGTAGCCCACCCCAGCAACAAGAAGTAGCCACCCCCAGCAACAAGAAGTAGCCACCCCCAGCAACAAGAAGCTCCCTCCCAGTAATGAGCCCCCTCATTAACAATAAGCCCCCCCCCCCAGTAATAAGCCCTTTCAGTAACAATAAGCGCCCCCCAACCCATATACTTACCTCTTTCCTGCTGTCAGCGCCGCTCTTCCTCTTCTCACACTGATTCCTAATTGAGCCCCCCCCCCTCAGTAATAATGACCCCCCCCCCCTCAGTAATTATAAGCTCCAGTCAGTAATAGTAATAAGCCCCCCCTCAGCAACGAGAAGCCCCCCTCAGCAGCAATAAGAAGCCCCCCAGCAACAGTAATAAGCCCCCTCGGTAACAATAATAAGCCCCCCCAATATTAAGCCCTTTCAGTAACAATAAGCGCCCCCCCAGTAATAAGCCCCCTCAGTAACAATAAGCCCCCCAGTAAGAAGCCCCCCCCCCCAGTAAGAAGCTTCCTGAGTAACAATAATTCCCCCCCAGCAATAAGCCCTCTCAGTAACAATAATACCCCCCAGTAATAAGCCCCCTCAGTAACAATAATAAGCCTACCCCCAGTTATGACCCCCCCCCCAATAATAAGCCCCCTCAGTAACAATAATACCCCCCTCAGTAATAAGCCCTTTCAGTAACAATAAGCGCCCCCCTAACCCATATACTTACCTCCTCCCTGCTGTCAGCGCCGCTCCTCCTCTTCTCACACTGATTCCCGGATGCATACTGACGTCAGTGTGTAGCCCGGTACGCTTCCTCCCCGAGTCCTCTCCTGCGGAACTGAAGAGCAGGGGACTCGGGGAGGAGGGATCAGCGCTGCCAGAGTGATTACCAGCGGGGAGCTGCGGCACCCCAGCTGGTAACTGCTGCAGTGGTGAGCAGCGTCGGCACGCCGCGAGCCACATAACACAAGGCAGCGGGCCGGATTCGGCCCGCGGGCCTTGTGTTTGATACATGTGGTTTAGGAGATATGGTATGCCTCCCTCAAGAGGTGCATTTTCAGAGCACGTCTGAAATTTTGTGTCGGGATTACGCGGATGTTATGTCTTTCCTATTCAAGGCGATCAGCAGGATCCATGGCCTCAGAATACTGTTACGGATTTACAGCATGTGAATCCACTGGACCAACCAACCAGGCTGAGACCTGTACTGGAGTGGTCGGCAGCTAACTCCTCAGGTAGAGAGACTGTAGCCAGGAATTCAGAACAAACTCAGATACAGGAATACAGACAGAATTCAGAGAGCAGGACAGAACTGAGAGGGCATAGGCACAACTTGCGGAACAAACTCAGGAACACAGATCAGGACTCAGGAACTCCTATGGAACTCAGCACAGAGAGGCTGATTACATACTCTTGGACAGACAGAGGAAAGACAGACTGCCAAACTTCCAAAACACTCACCAGCATACCCGCACAAATAAACAGATGGAATTGCTATAATAAGCATGAGGAATTAGTTTGTGGATAAGTCACTTAAGCTGTGAGTCCACTTCAAGGGTCCTCGTTGTGTCACGGTCCCTACTCTAACTGCAGGATGCCTGCCTGCAAGCTGGGCGATCGCTCCGATAGGGACGGCCCCGCACTGGAACCTAAAGACCTAATTAGCCCTAGATAGTGAATAATCAAAGCAGCACAGATCCAATGCCAGAAAAGGAGATGCTGGAGGAGCGGTAGATAGGTAGGAGAGAGCAGTGTCCTTTAGGCCAATGGAGCAAAGCATACTGAGGAGGAGTTTGTGGTCAGCTATGTGTGAACATAATCATTAAAAAAAAAAAAAAAGTCAAATCTAGAGCATATGCTGTTTGAAAAAAATGTTTGCAGCGAGTTTAATAACTTTCTATTGACCTGCAGCTCAACATCTATCCGCAGTGTTTAATTCATTAAAAACTTGTTGGGAGCTATCTGGGCAAATGCAATGTTGTCTGTGCTGTTTGCCTCCAGAGCTGCCAGCACTTACAGCAGGCCCGGGGGTCATTTGATTGGTGGGAATCCCAGGTTGTGAACCCCCAATGATCCTCAAGATAGGTCATCAAAAGTAAGGCCCTCTTCACACGTGCTTATGCGTTTTTGTGCACGCCTCAGCACAACATATTTGTGCTGTGTAGTAAACTTTATTATGCGTGTATCATCCTATTTTACTATTTACTATTGCGAACGCAGAGCATGTTCATTTGCACGCGGCAGGTGAACGCCCCATTTGAAATGGTTGTTTAGCCTAATGAGTTACAGATGTGTTCTTTTTTTCACAGAATTAAGTAGCGTATTGCGCATCCTGTTGCGGATTGCGTGCGCATTTGTGCATCCCACCATAGACCTCCAATTGGGATTTGTTGTGCACAAATGCGCAGAAAGATAAAGTAGGTCCGTTTTTTATTTTTATTTTTTTTATGCAAGTAATGTGTGCGCTAAATTGGGAAATGAGAATGAATCCGTCGAAATTAATAGATTCGATTCTCTGCGTATTACGCGAATATGCCCTTGTGAAACTTGCCTAAAAGTCCTCAAATGCCTTTTAATATTTGCTTTTTTCTCACCAACTTCATACATTGCCTCACAGAGAAAATGCCACACCATAAAGAAATGCTTGAATTTTATGTGAAACAAGTAATTTTCACCATACTGATTAGAGGAGTGTATATAAAAATTTAAATCCCTGGAAACACACTGACATGCAGCATACACTAGTGTCACTCAATGTGATGCCTAATCCACCACTACATTCACGGAAAGCTATTGGATCCGGATCTGAATGGTGACTTCCACCCACATTGTAGCACTCAGGAATAGTGCTTATAGACGCGCATTACTACAACGTTGAAGAAAGTTCAGGGTGATTAATTTTTCGTATGAGACTGACTTATGATTTTATTCAATCTTTGGTTCTTTTCGTATTACGGTTCAACGTGTTTGTTGCTGTGATGTTACTCCTCAGGAACCGATTATTTCTCAAATGGAAAGACACCCTCAAAAAGCTGTTAAGAATATAGCAGAAGCACACTCTATGTAGGCCGTGTTCGTTTATCACCTATTATAGAAGGTGTAAGATCCAGTAGCACCCCAATATTCTGGGTGCATATATCTGTGGACATACACCTCAGTAGCACTAGCTCAAATTAAGAGACGCTAGTATTAGCCTTCATTAACTACTAGATTCCCAGGACAGCGTATAGGACCCAGGAGACAAACCAACAAACAGCACTCCAAACCATGATGCTGATGACGAGCTGTGTGGCACTCCCAAGATAGTGGAAGGATCAGTCTGATTGCCGTTTTGGCTACAGACCCTTATTCAGCCAACATTGCAGATAATGAATCTGGATTAGTCACTAAACACTGGTTTTAGCTTTCTATCACTTGCTCAGATCACATGATTGCCCTAAAACTGATTTTCGGTTTGTAAAACTTGTTTGTCTGAACATACCCTGAAAATTGCATAATGCTGTGAGGAAGTCTTCATGGGGCTGCGTTTTCTCTGTGGCGCTGTGTTGTATGTGGTGCCTTATTGACTACTAAAACAGTAATTATTCAACTTTTGTTTCAAAAGGAAGTTTCCTTAGGCCCATTTACACGGAACGATGATCGCTAAATAGTCGCTATGAGGCAATCGTTTTAGCAATAATTGGTGCGTCTAAATGTGTGCCCATCGTGCACTTTTCTTGTACTGCTAGCTGATCGTTAAATTCAGTCCAACCTAAAAATCATTGTTCAGTCTAAGCAGTAGTTCTCCACGGGTAGTGCTGATAGCATTGTTTCCTGCTGGAGGACAAAGGAACTGAAAGCAGATAAGAGCCCTC
Source organism: Eleutherodactylus coqui (assembly GCF_035609145.1). Lineage (NCBI taxonomy): Eukaryota > Metazoa > Chordata > Amphibia > Anura > Eleutherodactylidae > Eleutherodactylus > Eleutherodactylus coqui. The sequence continues at coordinate 161,458,054 of NC_089837.1, read as the reverse complement.
CGGCTATTAACTGCGTTCAGCTAAGGCTTAATTTGCACGCTAATAAGCTCTTAAGTAACTGAGTAGCTACTTAATAGTTTATGCAAAATGATCGCTCAAAGCTGTCACTCAAACGGTCTTTTGAGCAATCGTTGGGCTGTATAAATGGGCCTTTACCCGTTTTTGACTTCTATGGAATCCACAATAACCATTCACTATAAAAGTGTTGTATGGTAACGCTGTTTTTTTTAGGGGCCATTCACAATAGGATTTAAGAATGTGAATCATATAAATTGTACAACAAAAAAGGTAAAAACATTGAGCCATTCTATCCTATGGGTGAATGCTATAACATAGTTCAAAAATGCATACTTTTAATTGTTTGACCTATCATATGTTTTGAACTTATTTTGTTGTGGTATGGAAAAAGCTTAGCCTATTACGCTTTTATATGCCACAAAAAAGTATTGAAAGATATGCACACTTTTTTTTAACATTGCAGTCAATGGGAAATGTATGGCTGTACATTTCATTCATTTAATTATCGTATGTGTTTTTGTTATCAAATGCCTTAAAGGAACTCTGCCATTTCCCTACAGCACCATTAAATAAACTAATTATAGTGCTGTTAGGGGAGATGACGGTGAGCCGGGTGAAACATTTTTAAAACTTCCCTGGTTCCTGTTGTGCCTGCCGCTGAAGTCCACATTTTGCACTGAACATCCAACTCTGTTCACAGTGCCATGCTCTCCTATAGACTTAAGTGCTGTTACAGCAGAGCTACGGAGTCCTAGCAGACCCTGATCAGCTCTGCGAGTGACTATTGGCACTACAGGGGGATATTTTTTCCTGTAACTGGGGCTCCTATGGATGCCCCAGCTTATGTGGAAAGGTGTGTAATAATAATACTAAATAAAAGACCATGTGAATGTTCCCCAGTGGTCTTGTATGACATCGTGGGGGAAATGGATGATAAAAAATAATTACAAAAATATGTTTAAAAAAATTTACAGAATAAAATATATACATAAAGAAAATGACCCAAAGCCGACGCCAACCGAAATCCTTGCCATATGCACTTTGTCATCTGAAACCATACATATTACATATCAAAAGGAGGAGCCCATTCCTATACGTTATTTTATAGTAAATATACGAATTAAAAAAAAAAAAAAGTAAAACTACAAAAAAAACCTAGAAAACAGAGGGAAAGGAGTCACGGGAAAATCAACGATAGTCTGAGTTTAAAAAAAAAAAAATCAAATTGTTGCATGTCCTGTTTTCGTGTTCCTCAAGAATATTCCTTTATTTTCTATGGAAGCTTGAGCAAGCCACATAGCAATTGCATGACATGCGACTTGCCTGTGAGCGTAATGCTTTATTTTATTTTTTTTAGGGCGGGGGTTTAATTGCGACCACAATAAAAATCAGGAAGTACAAAGCAGTGAAAAAAATGGATGTGAAACGCATGCAAATTGTGCATGAAAATTGTAAAAACATATCACAAACGCATGAAATTAATATTTTTCATGGACAAATCTTATCTGCCTCTGTGGATGCAGCCTTGGTGTTTCCATTTTTACAGTTTATATTACAAATTATGTGATGAAAATATTGTAGCATAATTAACGGACTCCATTATGCACATCAGTATGTTGCCCTTCTAATGAACTGAAATATGGCTCGTTACGACATCCAGCTCATTCTTTTAAACTTTAAGTTATGGCTGCTTTGAACCTTCACAGTATTTCATTGCCTAAAACAGCAGCCAGAAAAAGTGAGATTATAGACTGGACGATTGCTGTTGTGAGAGAGTACAGAAGTAGGAAGAGAAGAAAATGGGAGTATAAACCCAAACGTTGGCAAATGATTAAGGGAATGGGGGCACCTCCCTGAGAATAGCGAGGACCCTTCATGACTAGTGCCTGAACCTTCTCAAAAATAAGAGAGAAAATTAACTTTTTGGTCATTTTGGACACTGCTACAGTAGCATACTGAATTCCAAAATGCATTAGTGGCTACACATTACTTTCTTTTACATATATAGTTTTATTTTATTTTTTCTGCTGGGCATTAACAAGGGAATAATGAATTGATGTTGAACATGGTATATTGAAAATATCCATATTTTTTCCTTAAATTCCCTATCTTCTGTACTCCAAATAGTAACTCAATATGTGAGACCTCTTTAGGGCCATTGCTCACACTTAGAATTGGCACTTCGACTTTTGCTTGCTTTACATTTTCCAGTTGCTTGGCCTTCCCTTGTTTTTTCTTTTCCTTTTTTTATATATTTTTTTCCTTTCTCAATTTCTCTGCCAGTGAACAATTTTATTATTATAAACAGGACATTGTATTCGCTTTTTAAGGAGAAATCTGAAGCAGGAGGTAAAATTACATTCGGCGCTTTTTCAGCTGCCAAAATAGAAAACAATGAGCTAAAAATAGCAAGCGTAGGAGAACAGGGAAATATGGCAAAGCCAGAGGTCCACTTTTTAAACTGTTTTGGCCCCAGGAGAAGGGTCATACTTAAGATTTGGGCTGAACTATCCAAGAAGAGGAAATTACGAAGCCTTATGCTAATAAACCCAGGGATATTCACTTGTAGACTTTTGGAACACCCCACTGGGTATTACTTTTCTGAACTGTATGGACAGGTGGCTTGTTCACACCAATTTCAGGTTTCAGCTACTGTGATGCAAAGAGCAGACCTACCAGGTTGTTCCTTGCAACTATAGGTTACAAAGAAGTCATATCTTTTATATTATGTTATCCAATACTGCCAAGGTCTGTAAGTTTATGCTTCGAGCCGCTATGTGAAGTATGTCACATGATGCTCATTGTGGACATATATTGTAAGGAAAGGAATACTTAATATCTCCCTCGTGCATGTTTCAAAACGCGTTATCTCTTATCAAAGATGTCTTGTACCCTAGCTAAGTTTCTGAATAAGATTAATGTGTGGTGATTGAGGCCTCAAGGAAAGCTTTTCCCTGTGCAGTCTGACCAGCTTCTATTAACCTGAAGCACCACTTCCCCTTCCATAATATTAGAGAGCGCAGCACTCTATAAGGCAACTGTGATGATCCAGACTAAAGTATCTTTTTGTCCTGTGTTGGCGACAATTAGCAGAGGGGTAGACCGTGGTTACAGGCAGCCATAGCTCTTAATCATACACTCATTGGCAAAAAAATCAAACATCTAGTAGTTGTTGGAATCCAATGAAAGTTTATATAGGTTTTTGTAACCTTGATATAAGTGACCAATATTGAAGCAAAAGGATAATTTATTGTGCAAAACTGGACACTTACACCGAGGCTCTAGTAACCTGTTGGGACGTCTATAGCTTAGATGCAAGATGTGATACAGGTTCCATATGGTATCGTGCAGCATATCTGTCCCCATTTGCTGTAACTGAACCTCTACATTGTGCAAACTCGTAGACTGTTGAAGTTTGCATCCAAGATGGTCTCATGTATGGTCTACTGGAGATAAATCTGGTGACCGGGCAGGCCACGATAGTGTTACAATGTTGTGGAGACATTCCTGTGACACTGTGTGCAGCCAAGAATTACTCTGCTGGAAAATGCCTCTTGGCAGTCCTGCCACGAGAGGGAACACATGTGGCTGCAGGAAGTCCTGAACATATTGCTGAGCTGTCATTGTCCCTTGTACCACTACTACTGCTCACCGACTGTTATATCCGATGGCCCCCAGACATATCACCAGCAGGGGGCACTGTGCCGCACCACTGCAATGACAGGACTCGGGTACTCAACCCTAGGTCTCTAGACATGAACACGGCTGTCGTTAGTGCCCGTTATCAGTAGATTTGTTGCTGAAGACAACCCAGTTCTACTCCATAGCAGTCCAGTTTCATCGTTCATGAAACCACTGCAAACAGTGGGTGAGTGTCAAAGGCAGTACACATAAATCCCATTCAGCCAAAAGCCTGGAAGTGGTTCCGGCAAACACAGGGGCCAGTAACAATGGTGCTACCTGTCTCTGAATAGTGGACAACAAAACATTTGGAGCTGCTCATGCTTGTCAGATAATCCTCTACTAATGGTATGTCAAGGGCGTCCTAAACCCAATCTCCTTGCGTATGTGCCGTCATGCGTCCACTGGTACCAACACTGCCTAGCAGTCTGGTCAATATGGCTTAAGTGATGGGCAATTCATTCAATAATGCGCCCCCTCCCAAACTCCTGGTAACTGGACAAAATCTTTGATTGATTGAGTCGTAGAGGCGTCTAGTGGTCAATAAGCTTCTACGCAAGCTGAAAATAAGATCCACTACACACAAATAGCCTCTGAGAGCCTTTTTATAGGCCAAGGGTGGAACCACTTTTAGGGCCTCAGGTGGCAAGAACGTTCATCTAAACACTTGACAACTCTAATCTTTTGCTTATCTGCTTGCCGAGATTTGCAGTAAAACTACTACCCTTTCTAGGTGCCTGATATATATATATTTTTTTACAGTGTATAAAGGACAGCTAGTCAGGTGTCTGGAAGTGCATCCTATTCCTAAAGGACTTACAAAAGGTCTATGTAAGGGTGCACATAAAGGGAATATTTCCTCATGGATGACAAACAGATTTAAAGTAGTTGTTCAGCTGTGCAATTACTGCATGTTTGGCTTGGAAGCTGTTTCAAAGGACCCCATACACATTGGACAAAAGTTGTGTGAACTTTCCGACTGTGTATGGGGGGTCCACCTGACTTTCCCTGACAAATGTCGTTGGGGGGCAGCATCTCGGGCAAGATGGCTTACCCACAGTAATGTACAGAAAATTAAATAGACTGCAACCTGAAAATGTAAAAATGATTACAAAAATGTCAGTAAGTGGTTTTAATTGGTAAAAAAAGAAGATGCCTTTCTTTTATTGTCACAGTACATGGATAAGAAACTTTGTAAACCTACAGGAAAGGATTATTGCATACACTGGTGTCACAGTATTAGAATGAACATGGTGACATCAGACTAGTTTGCCTGGACAGTGATGATAAACATAATGTCATAGCAGTGCATTAATCCTCCATTGTAAGAGTGGTGGTACGGGTTAGTAAACTGTTTCGGCACAGAGTTAACACTGGTATTGTCTTTATGAGACAGTGGACATTGGTCCCTCACATGAGTAGTGCTCAGGTGTGATAAAATCGCTGCACCTCCTTAAAGTAACGCTCCTAAATAAAATGCATGACCTGTCCTATATTTGTGGACTAACTATTTAGGGGACAATTAAGGGCCATGCGTCAGTTTTCTTAAAAAGCTGCACAATTTTTTGCCCACATGATGTTTTATGGCTTTTTTGGCTTTTGTATATTTGTCACTTGTTTATTTCTGAAGTGGAAAGAGAAACGGTTGTGGTTTGCTTCAGGTTTTTAGGCACATTAAAGAATTGGAACTTTTTAAGCCGCTAACTTTATTGCAACCCCACTCCATCAGGTGGGTTGTGTAAACTAGGACTACAAATTACTAAACCTATGTACAAATGTGGCAAACTTATCAGTGTGTAACATTTGATAACTTTGTTGTGAATAATGACATCATGGCCTCCAGCAAAACTGACCTAAAACTCTCAGAATTTTCCTCTAGTGCAACATAATATCTAATAAATGGCCACAAGTATTGCTTGAACATCTACTTCTTTTAATTCCTCTCCACTTACGCTCTTTTTCTGTACCACATATGGAAGCTTGCTCCTGCTTCCATCTTGATTTGCTGTAGAATTATTTAGAACCTGTGCCATACACATGAGCTGTAGCAAACTGAAAAGGGCTGAACTCAACATCTTCCCCATAAAATGCATGCGAGTGGAAAATTTGAGGAATCGTTTGGTAGCTTTTTCTAAGACCACTTGATTGCACTGTGATAAATAATGTATGCGCTACCTCGAGTGATGAAATATTTGTGAGTCCTTCACTGTAATTAATTTTAAATTGGTTTCCAAGGCAACATAAGTTAAGTTTAAACGCGACATAGTCTTTTGCAATTAGTTTCTAGCTTTCTGCAGCTTAGTTACTTAGCAGATGATAAAGGCTTGGATGCTGCTGTGACAATCGGGATAAATGTACACTGTTTTTCTCATCAGTAGGTCATTGTAGTTTCCACCTAACAAGTCCTGACGTTTCCGAGCTGTTGGACTTGGTTTGTATACAGCCTTGAAGTAGTTCCAATCTGTTTCCATGTCATCAAAGTTCACATGAATGGCTCTCAACAGTCCTATAACGGATTTTTACCATTCTTCTTATGGTAGCTTTAACTTGCCCCGAAGATGCAAAAAAACTTTACTTACTAGTTTTACATTTATTTACATTTATTTAGTAATATTTTTTTTCCTTCTCCTTAAGGTGGTGTTTGTTTAAAAGTAGCATTCTTGTTCAGATGAGGCTTCTGTTTAGGGAGGAAGACAGACCTTTTCAAATTTATATAAAATATATTCCATTAATGTGTTCCTTCCTCTTTTAGTTTTTAAGAATGAGAGTCACATATTAAAAAAGAGCTACTGTATTGTAGCCATGTCCCCTTGTAGATCATATAATACCAGGCTTAGTAGGCTTCCCAAAGTAGGTGGTCATCTCTACACTGTAATGCATCCATCAGAATGGGTTGTAATACATCATTCTCATACATACTGTAGTGCTGAAGTATTCACCATTACTGTATTTTAATGAAATAACTACTTTATTGTAATACTATTCTGGGTCTCAACATACTCCTTCCAGTTTCAGTAACTTCCATCTGTCATCTCCTCGTGTCTTGACAAAACTTCTAGTGGAGATTATGGAATTTCTGATCGCTCCATACTGTATCTGGGCGACTTTGTCTTAGTAACGGAGTCTCCAAGCATCTTCCACTTCTCAAAGTTTTGGGGTGGTACATAAACTCTGAAAAATTGGATCTGCTTTTGCAAACTAGAAAGATCTTAGTGTTTTTTCTGGGGCTTGAGGGATCCGCCTCTAGCGACGCCCCCTCCATGGTTTACTATGGAAATTCTCTATGAGAATCTGCATAGCAAACCATGGAGGTGCTGTATGGCAAGGGGCAGAGATAGGGGATAGATACCTCTAGCCCACCTGCTCTATCAAGACCCTGCCCACTCTCTCTGGGGATATCCTCGGGATTTCCTCTTAGCAGAGAGACAGCACTGCTATGGGGGGGGTTTCCCAAGAGCAGGGACAGTGAGCCGAGCCATGGGGAGTTTCCCCATAGCCCCGCTTACTGTCCCTGCTATGAGGAAATCCGGAAGCCCTGCGGGGATTCTTCTCTCTTCCTGGAGCATCTGCGCTTCTCAAAGCGCAGCTGTTCCAGTGAATGGGCAAAGTATCATGCGCTGCACATATGAAATTTTGCCCATTCATGTGATTTCTGCATATACGAGCAGCACATTTTTTTCACGCAAATAGGCGCGCAAAAAAACACGCTGGTCTGACCGAGTCCTCAGGCCAAATTCCAGATATCCAGTGGAAAATCCCAACCTTCTAGGAGAAAGGTTGTTTTCCGAGTGGCCAAGTGTATATGGAGTCTGGTGACCTTAATTGTTTTAGCCTTTTTTCATGCTGCATCACACTGTTGACTCATGTTCAGTCTGTGATTTATTAGTATACCAAAGTCTTTTTCACATGTGCTGCTGGTTAGCCCAATTCCTCCCATTCTGTATGTACTTTTTTCGTTTTTCTTACCCAAGTGTAGGACTTTCTCCCTGTTAAATACCATTCTGCCAAGCTTGTCTAGATCTTTTTGAATACCTTTCTCCAGTGTTAGCTATCCTTCCTAGCTTTGTATCGTCTGCAAATTTGATCAGTTTGCCCTCAATTCCCTCATCTAGATCATTTTTAAAAATAATGAACATGCCTTGGGCAGAGCCTTGTGGTTCCCCATTTGCGACATTCTTCTAGTTGAATGTGGAGTCATTTATTACCATTCTTTGCGTGTGATCCCTCAGTCAGTTGTGAATCCACTCAACAGTTGCCTTGTCTATCCTATGTTTGGTCATTTTTTTCAATGAGAATGGTATGAGATACTTTGTCAAATGCTTTACTAAAGTCAACATATACTATATCTACCACATTTCGCTGATCAACCAATGATTCTGCCATAGAAGGAAATCAGATTAGTCTGTCATAATTTGTTTGTTACAAACTCATGCTGGATCTGGTTAATTACTCCATTCTCCTCTAAGTACTTGCATACAAGCATATGTTTAATTTGTTCAAAGATTTTTTCCGGTATAGAAGTCAGGCTCACAGGCCTGTAGTTTTCTGAATCCTACGTCTTCCCTTTTTTGAAGATGGGGACAATGGTTTGCCCTTCTCCAATCTTCTAGCTCCTGTTTTCTAGGAATTTTCAAAGATTACGGCGAGTGGTTCAGCAATTCCCTTTGCTGCTTTCTTCTATACTCTAGGATGTAATTCTTCAGGACCTGGAAACTTGAATTCATTTAAGTTGGCTAAGTCTTCCTTCACCATCTCTCTGCTTATACACTATTGACTATTCTCTTGCATTGGGATTTGACATTTAGAGTGATTTGGCAGTTAGAGGGCTGCAACCTGCAGGTCCCTGGCAGCTAAGTCTGTACTGCCTTGCTGTGGTCCCTAGTGGAGACTGGTTGGCCTGTGGACTCTGCGCCTTGATGCTTTCATTACTAATCCTAAAGTGGCAAAAATTAAATTCTATATGTCGTGACAGATGGGTAACAGTGTGGTGATGTAAATGTGATGGTTTCCTTTCTGTCTTAAGACCTGTGATTGAGTGCTCAGATTTTCTTTAGGCTCTTTTAACCCCTTTGTCATTAAGGTGCAAAATAGGTTGGTCGCAAAGTGATTTTCTATTTTTTTTTTTCATCGTCCTATTACAAGACTCAAAACTTTTTTCTTTAACATAACCATGTGAGGCAGGGTCTGATAGACTGAGTAACCTGGAGATACAGAGGCCTCTGGCCACTGTGAGAAACCATAGTTTTTGCTGTTTACTATCTTGTTCCCCACTCAATTTTGCAATTTACTTGGCACACACATTCAGATATTTTGTAGAATGAACATGGACAATAAGAGGTTTACAAGGAAATTTACAAGGCCTGACAAAGAAAAACTTCAATTGACCTACATCAACGCACGTATACACGGGGGGAATAGTTGATTTAAAGATGGACTTCGTTTTAGAAATGTACTCATGCCTCATGATCAATCTGCTTAGCAAATAGTAAAACTAATGCAAGGTATTCATTTGAATATGTGTGGGTGTGGGTGTGTGTGTGTGTGTGTGTGTGTGTATAGATGAGCATAGATTACAAGTTAACGATCCCACAAACAGCTTGTAACAAGAGAGGAATTCTACTGAGATCGACGTAATCATACGTGCTAAGTAACGTATAATAGAGAAGTGTAACAAGGTATGTCAGGTGCCCTCTAGTCTCTCTTACATTGTATTTGTCTAAAAGGACTATAAATATTTTGGCTTGTTAACAAACTGAATCATTTGTGATTTACACAAATGCTGTGTGCCCTGTCAGTGATTCTTCAAGCAGCTCGTACTTAACTGATTCAAAACACAAGAATATATCTGTAGCGCTCAATTATGCTAACCCTGCCATGGGAGCACATCAGCACCTCGCTATTGCATTACAGGTGTCATAGTCTTTCATTTTAGAAGATCTGAATGTTGATAAATTGTTATCCATTGACTTGTGGGTCTTTCGAGTATAACCTAGTGCAGCATGCTATTATTGTCATCAACGAGCAAGGTTAGCATGATGCAAAACAAGTATGAAGAGAGAGAGAAGACTCTGTTTAGAGACTCCATTTTCTAGTCTAGACATTTTAAGACTACCATTTGGATGCATGGCATATGTGCATATAGAAATTTCTGTGATTTTAGTGTTGGAGATTCTCATGACTATGAACTGTTCCGACCACACTATACATTATTTCTGATTTGTCTCTTTCGAAATATCAACCTGTTCAATGTAAACTCCCCTTGACAGCAAATCTGTAAGCAAGCAGTTCGAATAGATTGTACAGGCTTCCAAATGGACCTTCTTTTGTAAAGGTTTATTATTGTAGTGGAGTAATACATTAGTAAGGACACTGTCAGTTTCCTCACTTGGAAGAGAACCAGACATTGAAATTCAAGGCTGGTTTGTTCACTAAAAATAAATCCGCACAAGGAATTACATAGCCGTCATGTTTCTGGACATTTTGAAATTAACAGGTTGTTTCCTTTTCAATTCTGATGTATGAATTTGATAGCAGCATATTCATATTCAGCCTTTTCCAATGGCTGGTTGGCATTCTAATTAAGTAGCGGCTTAATTTTTATATTATAGATTCGTCGCTTACAAGTTTTTGTTGTAGATATATATAGTGTGTGGTAGCCTAATCTTTCTTGTACTATCATACAGTTGTCATATTTTCTGTACTTCTAGTGTGTTCCTGGATACTGATCTCTATAGATCACCACACAATATAATAACCTACTTATACTATTTCTCTGAAAATTGAAGGTGACATTCCAGGTTTGTCCAGCATGATCATCATCTTGGAGCATTTTACAGCTTCCTTTTTGTTTCCTAATCGAATATTTTTGTAGGGATTCAAGAGTATTTACGCTGGCCTAATTTCTAACCTCTTGTGGATTGGATCATCATGTTATGCTTTTATTTCCATTTTAAATCCTACTTATGTTAAAATGCAGTTGTCTTGGAAGCTGGCATCTAGTCTACTCTAAATAATAGCTATTGTATGTCTACAATTCTTTCTGTGTATAGCTAAATTGGTAGTTCCTACTTCACTGTAATGTAATGGGAATTTATCAACTTCAAAAAATGGTTTAAAGTTAAAACTTTCGGTGCAAACCTAATTTTCACAAAACAATCAGCAGCACTTTAACAATTTAAGCTGTGTAAAAAAAGAGTCTTTTAATGGACTCGGTGGCCAGAGTGAAAACTGCAAGATATTTGCATTTTCTTAACAATGTTCATTTTGGTAAATATTTTGCACCTCTAGTCGACAGATGTATAGATGCATTTTAAATTGCAAAATTAAAATATCATTAGAGATGAGCGAACGTGTTCTTAACGAACACTTACGCACCCGAACACCGGCTTTTCCGAGGACTTCCGTGTTCGCGCGTAAGTATTCGGGGGGCGCCGGGGGGCGGGGAGAGGCGCGGCGGCGCGGGCGGCAGCAGCGGGGAACAGGGGGGAGCCCTCTCTCTCTCCCTCTCCCCCCCACTCCCCGCCGCAACCCCCCGCGCTGCCACGGCGACCCCCGAACTTTTTTCGCCCGAACACGGAATTCCTCGCGAAGTTCGGTGTCCGGGCGAAAAGGGGCGGAGCCGAACACGTTCGCTCATCTCTAAATATCATACTAATTCCAATACCCATATATAATGCCATGTCAATGAAAATGTTCTTAGCTTAAGGAAAAAATAATGCCCTAGACACATGAAGCATTTGGCCACTAGGCGTGCCTGGATTATTGGTAGTTTTTTTGTATTCTTTCCAATAATGGCATTGGAGGTTCAAGAGGTAACGTAATTTGCCAAGTCTGAGAGACTAGATTGATCAGTGCCCTCCAAAAGGGAGCGTTCCAATGCATTGCCCATAATCTTAAACTACTCATACTTCCCAATTTTCCCATATTTTCAAGTATAGAAGTGTGAGGGAATTTTTCCTAAATGGGCGATTTTATCAAGAAACCCATGATATTGGATGTCTGATCTTCTGAAAAATCAAGTACCAGTTTTGATCTTAACTCCATGACTTGACCTTATGATTAGAACTGGTTAGGGGAAGAGATTGATTTCCACACAAACCTCTGGAAAGGAGCAATATCTTGTTTTCTGGCAATGGAACTAGTCCTTAGCTAAAACAGTACCTTGAGTATGCAACTGGTTAAATACTGTTTCTATTCCCTAATTATCAGGCATCCCTTTAACCCCTGCAGGAGTGGCTAGTCTTTTATATGGAGGAGAGCTGAAAGGCTCCAAGGTGATGTCAGTCCAGACTCCAAATCACAGTTGAAATAACTATTAGATCTCTGGATCCAATCAAGTTCATGTCATAACATCCTATCTAGATTATAACTCATGACACCTGGAAAACCCACGTCTCCTTTCCTTTGGGAGGAATACATTTTTTCAAGAGCAATTCTTTTCCATTTGTTGGCCCAAATATATAGTATGAAAGCTGATAATTTTGTATACACCAGTATGCTTTGGTAATAGTAGAATAGTTTGTAAGGGATATAGAATTTTCAAAAAACTTAGCATCTTGACTACCTGGCACCTGCTGCGAACAGTTAACCCTTTCCAAACCACTGTCTGACCTCTGAAGACATTATGGTTTAAGGCTGTACTGCTCTGATGTTGGAAGACATCCGTCTGGGTTCTCTTACTGTATATTGCCAGCCTCTCTGCTGTTGGAGCCTATCCAATGTGTCACCTCATGCAGTACTGGCCTTAGCCAGCAGATAGCGCCGTTGTATAACAGCAGAAAAAGAGTAAGCCCCCTAGGAAAACCAGGATACAAATTGGACTGGAAAGGGTTAAGGGCAGGTGATTACATCATTTTAATTCTGACATCATTTTCTGTACCAGGGAAGGGAAATTCAGGGAAATATCTAGAATCCATAATATATTTTTTGAAGATTTGGCAATTTGAGCAATGACGTAGGCTTTCTATTTGTCAGGAGTCACACAAAAAGAGATATGGAACAGTTCACACCTTGCTATAGTCACCCAGAGACCCGATTCAGACCTAAATGTCTCCAACATGTTAAATATCTTTGACATGTCTGAGGTTCAGCCAAACAAAATAGATTTAGGGAATCTGCAAAAAGATTGCCCACAGCAATTTTCTTCAACTCCCGTGTCCTCGCAAGTTCTAATCCAAGGATCTATTGAAACATAAAGAGGGGAGATAGAAGGCATCCTTAGCAAGTCCCCTTCGGCAGCATAGATGGCGGGGATAAAAAGCCTGGGGTATTAACTAGAGCCATGGGTTGGGTACATAATAAATTTGAGTAAATATACTTGCCAGCCTGTTCACCAACATTTTCTATACCAGTTTCAAATCGGCAAGGATTAACCAGATTGGTCTGAGCTGGGCTCCCTGAGTAGTATCTTTTCCTGGCTCAGAGAATGGTCCAAAAGTCCCTTTCGCAAACCTAGCTAAGAGGCCTCCTATTTTATTGCCATATTGAAACAAATGAGCTTCTCTGTAAAGATAGTTTGTCTGATGTAAAAATTAGACATGACCTATAGAAATAATTGAGTTATCTCTAAGTTTTGCCCCCAGGCCACGAGTGTGTTGTAATATCTATACAAATATCTTTAAATGTTTGAATATTGAGGAACCTGAGAAAAAAAATTGCACAAGTTAACACACAATGTAAATTAAAGTATAACTTAAGGCCCATTGACATGCACAAAATCTTTTAAATGGCTGAAAGATTGAAAGATTTAGCAATCTTTTTGCATTAAGTTTTAATGGCCATTAACACTTGATCAGCTTCATTTCAATGTGAAAGGTCCTCCAAGAGCTGTTTGCAGAGCCCAGAGTGACTAATCACAGGCCTAGCTGTGCACACAGCTGCATTGTATTGCTCGCGGCTGCCGACAGATTACAATGTTATCTGTCAACTCCCATGGAGATAACTGCCTGTGGTCTGTTGACAAATGTTTTGCTTTACCTATCAGAAGCTGAAAGATGGATTTTAAGTTCACTTTAAAATCATTGTTCAAACGAAAAATGCACGATGGCCGCATTTACATGTAATGATTATCACTCATTTTCGGTCTTTTGAAAGAATTTTGAGCGAAAACAGTTACCTATAAATGGGCCTTTTATAGGTATGGTTAAGGGAATTATCATTATGCACTGTCCTGAGGGCTAAAAAATGTCCCTTTAGTACCTAAACCATACGCTCAATGTGCTGTTTTTTTTCTTACAGCATTCACTGTGTGGGATAAATAACTATTTTAATAGTTCTGACTCCTATGCCGCCTACAGACGTCCGGGTCGAATACCGCTGCGAGAATTCTCGCAACGGAATGCAGTGCCGTGCCCCTGCACAGCCCTGCGGCTCACCCGCTCCCGGCATCTCCTCTCTGCGCTGTGTGCCCCCTGCCGCCCAGCCGGCGCATGCGCAGAGCGGAGCAGCCCGTCACCAATGACATTTCTGTGCGGGCCTCTGCGAGACCAGCACAGAAATAGAACATGTCGCGATTTGTTTTCTGCGGGTGTTTTCACGTGGACAAATTGCGGTCGTCTGCATAGGATTGCATTATCTAATGCAATCCTATGGCAGCGGGCACGGGCGGAAATTTTGCAGGAAATCCTGCCACGGAATTTCTGCCAGTGTGCAGGGGGCCTTATGGATACAGAAATACTAGCGGTGTTCATTTTTTTTTTTTTTTTTGATATCTTTCGTTTTTTTTTTTTCTTTAATGCAATCAATGGGAATATTACCTAGACATTGCATACACGATACTATCCCCTGTTGTGTTGGTGCACATGTTCATGTGTCAGGGGGTTAACCACTGCACAGTGATCCTACAAAACCTATTCTGCTAATAATAAAACAATAAATATAGTTACATCTCTTACAAACCTTCATGTAGAGTTTTATAAATTATACTAAATGTATTTTGTGTCCTTTTGTGTTTTTTAACGCTGTCACTTTTTTTTTTTCTAAATTATCCATTGCCTTTTTTTGTTGTTTTTTTTGAGGTGTAACATTACTTTTTAATGCTAATTAATACTTCATGCTGATAAATATTATGAAATGTGTATATACAGTGGGAATCTTGTTTGATTTACATGACTATTTTCTCATCTTGATGAAAGGAGATACTGGTGACCAGGCCTCTAATCCTCCTGTATTCCTTCTCATGTGAGTCTTTTGCAAAAGCCTAATCCTTCATTTCAGATCAAAGCAGTTGATATTGGCAGCAGAGCTTTAAATGTAGCATTTGGAGTGTGCAATGTTGGATCACATTGCAGAAGATCTAATAAGTAGAGGTTTTGGTTAAGAGCAGGTCTTTAAGATCAGCCAAGATGGTACTTGCTGCCAATCCATACTTTAGTTGTTTCTTGGAGAGGTGAGTTTGACAAAAGAATGATACTACGCAAACGTTGCTAATTCTGCTTCAGTCTTTGAGGTTAAATTAGTAAATAGTATAATTCTACACAGACCTTGCAATGTTTAATAGATTAGCATATGCTATATGGAAATACAGTAGCGGTACCTATATCAAGAACATAAACTTGTGGAACATGATCGCAAATGTCATACCCAAAATTACTTAGCTACGTGTTGTGTCCAAACCAAGCAATGTCTCATGTAGTTCATTTTAGCTGCATTAATTAAATGTAAGTATATAGAAGTGAAATTTATGCTCTGTGCATTTTCTTCCTTGTTGCCTTTTTTAAAATTATTTCTCTGTAGTGGCCATATTGGAGGTGCAAACCTTTCCTGTATTGTCTGTATAGCAGGGTTTGTGTTTATAGAAGTTGAACTGAATGGTAGTCCGTTATCAAAGAAACCTGAAAGAGTCAGTTGATGGTGAAACACTTGGAATGTGTAGGGACTTCATCTCCTGTATATTGCAATATTCACTGGTGACACACATTAAAAAAAATGCTGTACGTTTGACCGTTTTGATGCCACTGTAATTGGCGATTACGACATCTAAGCATTCTGTTCTTCTTCTGCTCCCTCTTGACATGATCACTGGACTAACAATGGTCTCTGGGTCTGGCATGTACAGTGGCCTATTAGATCCTGCCAACATAAATCTGACCGGTATAATACACTGCAATACAGCAAATGATCTTTTATTTAGCCATTTACTGGTACTTTTTAATTATATTTTGTTTTAGATTTTATTCTTTTAAGTCTCCTTTTGTGGTCTTACCACCTTATTCTTTCTGGTACAAATTGCTGGAAACAAATGGCTGATTTCAACAATCGAAAGTTTCCAACCAAGAGTTCCAGGTTCAGGGTCTTAGATGTAAAGCTGGAAGGAACCCCTAGACGTAGATCAAAATGAAATTCTAACAGGTCAGGAGTCACAAGTTAAGATATGAAATAGTTCACATTTTGTCATATTCACCCTGAGGTCAAATTCAGACCTAAACGTCTCCAACATGTTAACATTTTTGGCAAGTCTGAAGTTGAGCCCAAAAAAATAGTAAATCTGCAAAAAGAGCGACTTTAACCTGGTGGCTGCCCACCACAATGCTCTCCAGCTCCTATGTCCTCTCCACAGTTCTAATCAAAGGATCTATTGAAATATAAAGAGGGAAGCATCCCTGGCATAATTCATTCACCTCCATGAAATCCCTGGATATAGATCAAAATGAAATGTTAACAGGTCCTTATTATTGGCTGTATGCCTTCAGTTTATTACAAATGAAGATTTTATAATTTTATTTGTTCCTTAATGACCTCAATGTTTTGCTGAGAAATTGTTATATGCTTATAAAGGGAAACATTTATGAACTAAAGTAGCATGATCCCTGTTCATTGCAGAGGTCTGTCGTTTATTTTCAAGACCATTTGGGTCCAAATTGTGTAGCCAAGACTTGTCCAATAGTTTCACTTCATACCATGTGGCTGAGATTAAGCCTTAAGGGCAGTGATGGGGGGAATTTAGACTTGGGCCAGAATTCTGGTGTCAAAAGGTTGCAGTTTTGGCACAAGTTGGGTGGCGTTTTTGCCCAATTTAAAATGCAACACTTCTGTTTTTTTGCCAGCCGCACCATCTTTATAAAAAACAGACAGGGCTTGGCCACAGTGGTGCGCCTGTGGCCCATCACATTTACTATAATTTATGCCACAGTACTGCTGTCAATTATAGCTTAATTTGCACTAGCTCATAGACACTGTACATAATTTTTAGTTTTTTTTTTTAAGGCAAAGGGATGGTCCAAGATTTAACTAAGGATTTGAGCTCAGGAAAACTCCAGCATTGGGTAAAAAGTCTTTATTAAACAATCCAGACAGACATGAAGGAACAGAGAGCATGTGCTGTACCCAACGTTGGACTTTCCTGTGCATCAGTTGTAGTTTCCAGCCAGTCCTTGCGTGGGAGCGACTGCAAGGGAGCTGGTTTCTGGTTTGCATTTCTTTAATGTTTTGAACTGTTGTAATATATTAGGCATGTCTTCTGATTGCGTGTCTTCATGTATTGTGTTTATAAAGTAGGGGCCCTCCCTGAAGACTCCATTCATACATATATTACTAATCATCTATCAATTAACTTAAAGCTTGGGTCTCCCGAATGATGATGTGCGAAAAAGTTGTTGCACATGAGAGACTGCCTGACAGCCACTGAGAAGTGACATGGATTTTAGCAGTCATGCAAATAATTTGTGCTAACTTATGTCCTTGGTTATTGAACCCTGGTGGTTTATCTGCCAGGGGAACAACCAAGGGAGTAGCAGGAAAAGATTTATGGAGAATTCTGGAAAGTAAGTTGTCCATCTGTCTCCAAAATGAACGTATCCTGGGGCAAGTCTACCACACATACAACATCAGCACCTGTTCAATGCAGCATCTAAAGCAATTGTCTGGAGAGAATTTATGGATTCTTGTAGAGGCTAAATACACGTAGAGACTAATGTATGTAATATTTTTATAGAAGTCTCAGCCAGAGTGACTTGGTGACTGCCTTTAAAAATAAATGTGCAGTAATAATGCCATCTAGGTAGCAGATGGAAGATGTTTAGATTCTGTTCCCAATGCTACATGTGGGGTAACTTCTTTATCCCAGGTGAAGGGTTGGTTCATAGAAGAATACAGAAAAGAAACCACCACTGGCTGAAGAGATGACCATAAGGCAATTCTTTCAAAACTGGTATGGGTTGCTGGGGGCCAAGAGCTGAGTAAAGACTGGATGAAGCTGTATATTTCTGAGAGCTCAAACAATGTGTTTCTAAATCAGATTTTTCTAAACATTGCTACGGAGTGAGGAGCTTGGATGTTGGCATACTCGTATAATAACTAAGTTCAGTTAAGCCCCTCTCTCCACCAACTGAACATATCTGCAGAGGGAATACCTGATTGAAGATGATAGAAGGAAGTCGAGGGAGGGCTGACCTGAATATCCAAATCTGCATCTTCTCAAGATTAATAAAAGTAAAAGGCTAGAGTGGACGGATAGCTAAAGATTAAACTTATGCATCCCAAAATCTAATTGTACATTTAATGGTGCTAGCAAGAAAATGTTAGTGTCCACCCATAGAGGAACTGCAGGCCCAGCAGACAGCAGGGAAATCTGAGCGTTGTCCCACTACAAAATATTTATTTAAATTGGGGAACAGTAGCACCCCCCCCCCCCACCCTCTTATGCTGATACGTTATGTTTCATTTACTATAAGGTCTATTTCCCCAAATAAAGCTTAAAGATAGCCTATTGCATATAGTTTATATCAGAAGAGGGAATACTAATAGAAAGACACTGGAATAAATTAAGGATATGGGTCAAGTCTATCATTTTTATTGAATTTATGCACCCCACCCATGACTGAATAGGTTGCTCTCACCTCACTTAACTTAGCTAAATAATGGGTATTTTTCCATTTTTATATAAAGAATCCAAAGTGTGGGTGAGTTTGATACTGAAGTATGTGTATATTGTGGGTGCACATGAAATTCAAAGTTAATTTCTATCCATTTCTGCATAAAAAGGGGGGATATTACAGAAAAGGGCTTAAGTTTTAATCCTATTGATAACCAAGCATATGACACCTCTGCAAAGGAATTGGACTGCTACTAAATTTGGGAGAGGGATAAGAGGCTTGGTAAGGAGAATATATTCTCTCAAAAAAGACTCATTTTATATACTCTGTTTCGAATTGATACCAGCGATGGCTTCATTAATTCTAATAAGATTGGCCACATAGCTATGGTGAAAAGAACAGGAGATGAGGTATCTGTCAAGTGCCTTGACATATTTAATTTATATCAAAACTGAAGAGCAAAGCTTTTATTGGGCAGAGTGTGTGGAATATAGGTAATGAAGAGCTACCATAAAAGCCCTGTGCATGGCACCCTCCCCGAGGACCTCCAAAAGGTCTCAAAGTCTGTCAAGCACCTTTTCAATATAAAGAGCCAACATGGATATCGAAGCTCTGAGAGTTAGATGTGGATTAAATCACAGAGGTGAGGAAAAAGAAAAAAAACCACATATTCACTGAAAAAGCCAAAAATACAATACCTGAAGGTCTGCAAAGCAGACAGTCGCCATAGGCACGATCGCCATAAGGCAGGCACGATCGCCACCGGCACAATCGCCATAGGGCAGGCGCAATGGCCTTAAGCCCTGAAGATATGTAGTTAGCCAGACAATAATGTGTGGAGGAGCAGCATGTTCCTGGCAGGCTAATATGCAGTCACCCACTCATCCCAGCCCAGGCTGGGGAGGAGTGACTGCATATACTAATAGCCTGCACATGTGAACGATACCAAAGATGTCAGCCATAGATGGGTGGTGACCCACCATACAGGATATCAACCCTGGCTGATATGACAGCGGGTTGCCCTGTATCTCCAAGGTGGGCCACACTGGCTGACATCTTGGGCTCCCCCACCAACTAGCTAACTACATACAAAAGATACTAATGCATACTAATAAAATGCGGGTGTTGGTACTGCATTTTGGCCAAAACGCATAGGCTGACGGACCGCGTCGAGGTCACACCGCTTCCGTCAGTACCTAGTTGGTGGGGGAGCCCAAGATGTCAGCCAGTGTGGCTCACCTTGGAGATACAGGGCAACCCGCTGTCATATCAGCCAGGGTTGATATCCTGTATGGTGGGTCACCACCCATCTATGGCTGACATCTTTGGTATCGTTCACATGTGCAGGCTATTAGTATATGCAGTCACTCCTCCCCAGCCTGGGCTGGGATGAGTGGGTGACTGCATATTAGCCTGCCAGGAACAAGCTGCTCCTCCACACATTATTGTCTGGCTGACTACATATCTTCAGGGCTTAAGGCCATTGCGCCTGCCCTACGGCGATTGTGCCGGTGGCGATCGTGCCTGCCTTATGGCGATCGTGCCTATGGCGACTGTGTCTGCTTTGCAGACCTTCAGGTATTGTATTTTTGGCTTTTTCAGTGAATATGTGGTTTTTTTTCTTTTTCCTCACCTCTGTGATTTTATGTAATTTATTGTGAGTTAGCGTAGGTACTGACGGAAGTGGTGTGACCTCGACGCGGTCCGTCAGCCTATGCGTTTTGGCCAAAATGCAGTACCAACACCCGCATTTTATTAGTATGCATTAGTATCTTTGTATGTAGTTTGCTAGTTGGTGGGGGAGCCCAAGATGTCAGCCAGTGTGGCCCACCTTGGAGATACAGGGCAACCCGCTGTCATATCAGCCAGGGTTGATATCCTGTATGGTGGGTCACCACTCATCTATGGCTGACATCTTTGGTATCGTTCACATGTGCAGGCTATTAGTATATGCAGTCACTCCTCCCCAGCCTGGGCTGGGATGAGTGGGTGACTGCATATTAGCCTGCCAGGAACAAGCTGCTCCTCCACACATTATTGTCTGGCTGACTACATATCTTCAGGGCTTAAGGCCATTGCGCCTGCCCTACGGCGATTGTGCCGGTGGCGATCGTGCCTGCCTTATGGCAATCGTGCCTATGGCGACTGTGTCTGCTTTGCAGACCTTCAGGTATTGTATTTTTGGCTTTTTCAGTGAATATTAGATGTGGATTAGGTTCAGGATTTTTGTAACATTGTCCGGAATCTGTCTGAAATGAATGTAACGAACAAACCTTGAAAAGAACTACCAGGATGGTAAGTGGTCTGCAAAATATGCCCTATGAGAAACTGTTAAAGGATCTGGGAATGTTTTAGCTTGCGAAAAAGAAGGTTGAGAGGAGACTTAATAGCGGTCTACAAATATCTGAAGGGTTGTCACAGTGCAGAGGGATCAGCCCTATTCTCATTTCCACAAGGAAAGACTAGAAGCAATGGGATGAAATTGAAAAGGAGGAGACACCGATTAGATATAAGAAAAAAATAGTTTGACAGTGAGGGTGATCAATGAGTGGAACAGGTTACCACTGGAGGTAGGCAGGTCTCCTTTAATGGAAGTCTTCAGACAGAAGCTGAACAGACATCTGTCTGGGATAATTTAGTGAATCCTGCATTAAGCAGGGAGTTGGACCTGATGACCCTGGAGATCCTTCCAACTCTGGTTCTATGAATAAAGCCCACTTGGTCTTTATGAATGAGGGAGGGCAAATGATTCAGTCGGATAGCAAGAACATTCGTAAATTTTATAATCTAAATTCCATAGGGGAATTACACAATAGTTCTTAGGAGTAGGTCTGCTCCCTATTCGTCTTCAGGATAACTGTTATATGAGCCTTTAAATATTCATCGGGCATTCTTTTACTAGAGAAGATGATGTTCTAGAACTCTGTCAAAGGTCGGGATAGTAATGAGAGAATTTATTTTGAGAGCAAAGAGTAGTTATGCTCCTACTACACATAACAAGAACCTCGCAATTCTTTGCCCGATTGACATAATCACCAGCTTGTTTGAGCTCGGGTAGCCTGTTTAGGTAGGCAAATAATCATTAAGAATTATGAGCTTCTTCGCTTATTATTCAGTGTTTCATATTCCGATTTGAAACACTGAATAATCAGCGTTTTAAATGTAACGAGAATCGCATAATTCTCGTTCGTCATACAGTCGTTGAATCGCGTTAAACTGAACAATTATTGTTCACTTTCATTTGTTGGAACAAGTTTTGAAACTATTGCGTTCTGTCTAAATGCACCTTTAGTCCACCAAGGCCAGTGGCTTTGCCCAACTTAAGATTACCAGTCGTCTCCACTTCCTCCTCCATCTATACATTTGATTTGTTTGTGTAATGTTTTAGCAATCTTGTCTGAACTAGATGTGCACTATTATTAGATCTAATAGAATATGTATGGTTGGTCCGCTTCCTCGCCCTAACCTTGGAGTCTATAAGGCTTCTTGGCTAAATGAATGGATCGGTTTGTCACGATGGGACAAAATTCAACATCCGTTTCTGAAATTGATACTTGTTCATTAAAATGAGTCTGTCAACAGTTTAGACAATGCAAATCTGCAGACAACACATTGTAGATTTAGAAGAGAAAGTTAAAGGTAGCTTTTCGTCAGCATTTTATGATCCCCAGAAGTCTGAAAAAGAGCTGTGATTAACTTTTGTGATGAAGGCCAAAGGTCTCTTTATAGGTGGACCTTCAGAGCATCCACTAATTTGTCCTAGGTTTTAACAAAATTCGGCAATGGAGGCTCTGAACTGAAGCTCCGGTACTAATGTGAGCAGGCCCTTAAAATGGTTGTCTGTCCAAGACAATACCTTATTGTAGGTCACCTTCCTGGACAGTGAGCTGATCACTAGGTGGGAAAACGTCTAATGCATTTATCTATCTATCTATCTATCGATCTCTGTCCTATCTATCTATCGATCTCTGTCCTATCTATCTATCGATCTCTGTCCTATCTATCTATCGATCTCTGTCCTATCTATCTATCGATCTCTGTCCTATCTATCTATCGATCTCTATCCTATCTATCTATCTATCTAAAAGCCCTCACCGATTCACTGACTGACTCACCACTAATTCTCCAACTTCTCGATGTCGTTGAAACATGAAATTTGACATAAGCATAGATCATGTCCAAAATAGGAAAAGTAAAGGGTCCCAACTCGATTTTTCAATTCTAACGCAAAAGAATTAGCGGCCAAATTTTACGTACGGAATCGAGTTCTCTCACTTCCCGATATCATAGAAACGTGAAATTTGGCGCAGGCATTGATTGTGTCATAAATAGAAAAAGCTAATGGGTCCCAACTCGATTATTCAATTCTAAGCGCAAAAGAATGAGCATCCAAATTTTACGTACGGCATCTAATTCTCTCACTTCTCGATGTCATAGAAATTTGAAATTTGGCACAGGCATTGATTATGTCATAAATAGGAAAAGTTAAAGGGTCCCAACTCGATTATTCAATTCTAAGTGCAAAAGAATTAGCATCCAAACTTTACATCCGAAATCTAATTCTCTCACTTCCTGATGTCATTTTATGTAAAGGAATTGTCGCATGGTTACCTCCACGTGGTGTTTCCTGGATAATAAAAAGCATGCAAAATGGTGAACATATGTTTCTCCTCGGTATCGGTAAAGTAACCACGACTTCATAAGATTTTCCGTGTGAACACCAGATAAACACCAGTACCAAATTAACTCGGGCGAAGCCGGGTATATCAGCTAGCATTTATATATAGGGCCTATTTTATAGTTGGTGGTTGAGCATGTGATACACAATCACGTTATGTCCACCAGAAAGAGAGACTCTTTGCAGCAGCTCTGCTATCTAATAGAGGGGGATTCTTACAAATGAGGCGTCACAGTAATTATATCAGATATGATATTTCGTACCAGCTTCTCTTAATTTTCTTATTGTATAATAATGTAGGATCCTAATGCTCTACGCAGTCTTATAATATGTGTA
This sequence comes from Eleutherodactylus coqui, assembly GCF_035609145.1. NCBI lineage: Eukaryota > Metazoa > Chordata > Amphibia > Anura > Eleutherodactylidae > Eleutherodactylus > Eleutherodactylus coqui. Next base: position 161,434,531 of record NC_089837.1, on the reverse strand, counting down.
TTCATCTTTATTGTCACAGGAAGGAGTGTATCTTTACCATTGATCCTGCCACTGCTAGAGACTTGGACGATGCGTTATCCTGTAAACTCCTCCCAGACGGTATGACTTCAGATGTTTTTAATCTGTTCAGTTTTTCTATTATCTGGGTTACGATTCATTACAGAGTTATTATTATGGTTAAATATTAATAGTATGCCATCAATGTTTGACCACCTTCCATCAGCAGAATGAAGTGGCTGCATCTCCTGACTGTTCACACAGGCAAGGCGTCTTGTCAGTACAGGCTTCTGTGCCGAATAATGCAGCGCTGTCCTTTTCAAGCAAATGGGACTGAACTGCTGTACCAGGCACAACCATAGTTGTGTATGAGCAATTAAGGAATTCCTATTCTTCTTAGCAGACTAGCAAGATTAGTCCCACAAGAGGGCTTGACCAGGTGTGTAATTGCTCATATAAATGCACTGCACTAGATATGTAGTGCAATGTGTTTTGGCAGCTTGTGAGTATTCTTTTGATAGTGCCTAATGGATTGCTGTACATGGCAGGCTTGGGAGCCATTTTTGCACCACGGCTGCCATAGCAGCCAATTGGCAACTCCTCTCTAACCACTTAGTTGTTTCGATCACTATTCACCAAAAGCTAAGGGGTGAAAGGGCCAAGATCAGAATGACTGTAGCTCCGATCCTTTCTGTTGCAGCAAGAGCGCAGTTGGATATCTGGTTGTAAATACATTTGACATGCAGTCGGCAGAGTTCTCAAATTGGTAATGGCTTTCTGGATTTTTGGGTTTGGTCATTTAACAATCAACTCAAAAACCATGCTGGCAATATGTTTCCATGGTTTTTGGTTGTGTGCAGCCACCACTGCCTTGGACCCTTAAGCTGGCCAAACACAGACGATACCATAACTTGAAAACTTCACACAGATGATCATTCGCGATAGCTGATGGCAGACTTGAGAACGTGAACCCTCAGCTTTGAGCATTTTGACGATGGTCAGCTGAAATTACATTTGTGTGGCCAGATTGATTGAATTTGGCCGGTAAATTGCCACTTTGCAGTATTTATTTTTAAATAAATAAATGTTTGATCGCCGGTATAGTTTGGGATTGATCAAAGTATAATTGACTGCATTCTGACCAATCAAGCACTTGTGTGTAACCAGCGTAAGAGATTGATTGACCAGAATGTAGCTATTCAAATGACCGTGCGATTGTTCATATGAGTGATCCGAACATCAACATGGCAGAATCTTGCTGATTGTGCCATACACGTAGTTTTAGCCGACCACAGCAGATGTTTTGCAACCTGACAGCATGTTTTCAGCAGACCTGAATGCCATTGGACATCGCAAGTAATTGTTAATTTTCAGATTACTTTTATCTTGCTGTATGGGCACCTTAACCCTTTCCAATCCACTGTCTGACGTCTAAAGACATTCTGATTGAAGCCTGTGCAGCTCCGATGTCGGAAGACGTCCAGCAGGGTATTCTTACTGTATATTACTAGCTGCTCTGTTGTTGGGGGGCCTCTCCAGCATGTCGGATACCGCAGTACTGGCTCTAGCCAGCAGATGACACCATTGTATAATGGCAGAAAGAGAGAACCCCCTAGGAAACCCTGAATCCAAAATTGTATTGCAAAGGGTTAAGTGTTACATCCACTTCCTAAGTTAATTTTAAAGTATATTTTAAAGGGACCTATAATAATCGCCTATCCTCTGCATAGGATATTAGTATTAGATGGCTGAAGGCCTGATGACCAACATCTCCACTCAGCTTTTTGCTGGAGTGCTATGCTTTAGAGCTAGTACATCTTATATAGTGGCTCAGAAAGGTACTGCAGCTCTCTACCATTCACCTGAAATGGGACTGAGGTCCTCAATATTATGGTCTTGGAAAACCTTTAAATGGGTAAAATAGATAAGATAATATGTAAACTAAATTTAACTTGTCTAAAATAAAAGTGCTTCCAAAGGAGGAGGAGGAAGAAACACAGCTTTAAGATTTCTAACACCAGGCTCAGACAGCTGTACTGGAGGAACTTGGAGCTGAAGTGTGCATTATGTGCCAGCTGCAGGGTTAGCCGAACAACCTGCCAGGCTACCAATTTAAGGGGAAAAAGCAGAGTCAGCACTGTTATAAAGTCTCTTGCTTTTTGTGTTAGCTTCCATCTGCTCCTGATGTCTCTAATGCAGTCCGCTCAGCAGTGATGTCATTCCTTTATGTGCTGCACCCCAGATGCTTGCTTTCAATACAAAGGGATGCCGGTGACATGACATCACACGACGGCTACATTATGTGACGTGATTTGGCCAATGGCCAAATTGGAATTATACCCCCGAAGAGTCTGTGTGTGTTCTCTTAATCCTTTTCTAGTCAGACTGTAACCGTGTCGGCTATGGATGTTTCAGAGTTAGTAAACGTAACCTACGAGTAAACACACATAGGATTCTATATATGCACTTGTTGTTTTTTTATCCAGTTGGATAGCTGACTGGAAATTTTACATTTCTAAAGTATGTCCTCCTAAATATAGATTGGGGAATAAAACTTGGTATCTAATGTTCCATGCTTTACATTCACACAATGCATTCTTGTTTATTGTGGTTGCTACATTTCTGCGGAAATTGGAACTTTTACATTGTAAAGTGTGCAAAAACTTTGTGTGAGCATCTGTAGTTTGAAGCCATAACCAAGAGCAGATACCAAATGGCGGAATATGTTTAGGGCATGATTGTAGACTGTAGCAATGAGAAAGTTATTGGACATTGTTGGTTTTACAAGCAGAACTTAGGGTTCACATCTGCGCAGAAACCTCCGTTCGAAGGATCCGTTGCAGATCGGGTACAAAATACTGGAAGAAATAGCACTACATGTAGTGCTTTTTTTTCTGGTAAACTGCCAGGCAGCTGAGCCGAAACCAAATGGACCCCATTATAGTCAATAGGGTCCGTTCTGCGCGGTTTGGTTCCAAATGGAGCAGGTAAGCTGAACCTCCACCAAAGATATGAAAGCCGCCTTACCTACTCACTGGTATAACACAACTTGGCCGCTCGTGCATCTACTTGCATTTAGGACGATGCTGCTTGACATTCGGAGAAGCTGTGCTTGGCTAATTGCATCCTTAGCAAAATTAATCTGGATTTCCCATCTCTTGTGAATCTGGAGGCCACTCTGGGAAGTTGGCACACCAATGAACCAGATATATAACCATTTAAACCAGGAATTTGCATTTTTCATGCAGACTTTTAGACGTTTGTATGTGATGTTCGCAGCCTGTGGGGCTTATTAACACGAGTCTGTTTGTTTTGTTTGGAAAAAGGCCCCTATCTCTCTTTTCAACTTTTTAGCAGTTATTTCATGATGATGAAGATAAACTTTGTTATAATAAATTATTTGATAAGCATGTTCAGGAGAGCAGGGGGAAACTAAACTAAGGCCCATTTACACGCAAAAATAATCTTTCAAATGATTGAAAGATTAGCAATCGTTTTGCATAAAGGACTAATGTATGAAAATGAGCATCCAAAACTGCTTGCAGAACTCAGCAGGTAGTCTGAGCTCTGCACTTGGCTCCATTGTTCAGCCACAGGCTGCTAAGAGAATACAATGTAATCTCCTGCTCCAGTGAAGAACACCGCGTTCGGTCTGAATGATGGTTTTTAAACACACCTAAAAATCTGATTATCACGCAAAAGCCATCGCTTTAATGCATTTTGAGCGATAATTGTTGCGTGTAAATGGGCCTTAAACATCAGTCTAGCATCACTAACTGATCTCCTATGCAAAGTTGCCTATAGCTTTTAAGTTTTCTCATCATGAAGGTGTGTGGGATCCAGTTCCACTCCAACAAAGCACTATAAATTCTTGATATAGCTGATAATTATGGAATTAACTACTTTTACAAAGCGAAAAAAAACAAACTGATCTTACATATTGAAACAAAAATTGTTTCCTTTCCTCCTTTTCGTTTCCTCATAAAATTGCAGGCATAGCCATCCCTTTTTGAGTTCTGACCGCTTACATTATGTAAATATATGTAACCAAATATTTACTTGGGGCTTCCATTAAAGGCTCGGGGATCTCAAGGGGTCTACTAAAGGCTCCCCACCATGGGGGATATCCTGAACTTTCTTACAGTTTGTTTGCTTTGGCTGCCTGCTCCTGTTATCTCATGTCATGAGATCGTTCTCAGTTTGTCGGTTGTATAACCCAGCTTTTAAAGTTCAGGCGGATAACACTGGGCTTATTAAATTAGGTTTCTGAGTAATGCTGACACAAGCTAAGCAGTTCAGTGCTGAAGGGAGACGTGCACCTCGTGAAGCAAGGAAGAGGTTAAAAGGACACTTCATATGAACGATGCAACATGGATTTACAGTTTCTCCTCTGCTAATTCTTAGAAGTGATATGATACATTGTCAGCAGCTTCTGCACGTCTTTGTTTTCCTTTTGTAATGTATCATTGGTCTTCTAGTCCTCTGTGACTGTCAAGGTTTTATGCGGAGCATAGTATGGTGTAATTTGCAGTCTACCGTTGAGCGAGCCAATATTTTACCGCTGCTCTCCGAGAGCAAAGTAGCTTCTTCAACAGGGACCGAAGAAGATAAATTCTGCTGTATTCTATCTAGAATCTTCTATTTGCTACCTTGAAAGGTGATGTGACCATTCATATCATTAAAGGTGTTCTCATACCATAACAACATTTTCTTGTTCTTGCCATTAGGTTATGTTTGCACCTAACGGAAGTATCTTGGATTTTTCGGCCAGATTTAGGGCTGGAATATCTGAAGCTTATTTTATTTTAGAAGCCGCAAAGTGGTTGACATTTACACAAGTCCTATCCATGTGATGTGCCAATTGATATTCAATTCAGATTTTAACTCTGCAGTATGTCAATTTACGTTGTGGCTTTTCACCACAATGCATAGGGTGAAATTTTGAGCAAATCCACTTCAAGTCCGCATGTAAAAATGGACACCCTCCCACCGGAAAAAAGCATTTTTGTAAAAATATGCAATAGTATATTAAGTTTTTCAATACATAATTTGGTCTATTACAGTATGTTGTTAAAATACAACTCGGCCAGCAAAACACATCCTGATCCTCATGCCAATGGAAAAATAAAGTTATGGCTTTGGCGTTAGAGATGTATTTAAAATAAATGACAGCAACAAGATAGACTTTTATCACCTATCCGTAGGATAGGTATAAAGGTCTGATGGGTGGTATTTTCACTACTGAGACTCCCACGATCCTGAGGGGGTCCCATGTGCCCTGTTTCCGTTACTGCGGCCTTGTTGCACCTACCTGAGGTGACATTAGACTGAATGGAGATGCGTGGCACCACTCCATTCATTTCAATGGGGGTGATGGAAATGGTCAACATTTTAGCTGCTTGCAGTTGCCACTAGAGGGAGCTTTCTGCATACTCTTATATATTAAACTCAATCTACCATTCTTTTTATTTGCAGGAAACTTTGAAGTTGGAGTACATATTGCAGATGTGAGCTATTTTGTTGCAGAAGGGAATGCTCTTGATTTAATGGCAAGTGAAAGGGCCACCAGTGTGTATCTTGTACAGAAGGTATGAAAATTGTGTTTTCAATATGTAGAAAGTTAAACGACTAACAAGGTGTATGTTTGGGGTCTAGAATGAACATTCCCTTTTTAATGCTTGCTTTTCAATTCTAGGCTAAATATACTCTAGTGTTGGGCTATCCTCTGTCTACATTTTATAGTCTCTGATCTACTGTATGTTGCACACGATTCTGTGATTTTTACCACAGCTTCAATGTTTACTTGGAAAAAAAGTCATACGTTACTGAGCAGACACTAAAAACAAATTTGCCAAGTGGAAATCCCACATTAACCCAGAATGTAATAGTAATTGATTGCTTCTTTTCAAACATCAGTCCTGGAATATCTGAGGATAGAAACCTTTTTAATAAGTGTGAATACAATATGGGCTAGATTTAACTATAAACAATGGCACTTGTGGGTTATCTGTCACCACTTTTTTAATTACCTTCACAAGTGTTTCACCAATATATATGCGTTAAAACACCTTCTTTAACTTTTTTTTTTTCAACAATTTTTATTGAGATTTGAAAATGTAAAACAAAGGAAGAATAAGGTATATTGTAGTTACGTTGTATCAGAACATTGTGGCGGTCATAATAGCAAGAGTAAGAAAGAGAAAAAGAACCATGATGAGTGGTTCCCTAGATGAGCAAATCTTTTATACTTAGTATGAAAATTTCTAAATAGTTGTTAGTAAAGTAAATTAGAGTACCGCCTGGCCAGGGCCAAATGTCTAATAAACAAGGGGAGGAGGAAGGGGTGCAATGTGAAGGGAAGGGGGGAGTACCTGAGACAAGGGAGCTTCTCCCACTAAGAAGGATCACTCCATTCTCCATTTTACTGAACTTTGTCTTGCCACCCTCTGAAATATTTTGGTACTTGCAGCTTAAACACTTCATACCCTCTCTTTTTAAGAATACAAATTCCTCATTAACTTTAATTCCCTGTGAAATCTACTGTCTTAAATATCCACATGCAAAAGGCCTTCTCTCCCATATTTACTCTAGGCTGATCCATGCCCCCTACCGAACACCGTTAACCTATGTTTCACAATGGGTGAAAGATATGGGTAAAGCCTTATCAGAGGAGGACTGGTGCCAGATCTGGGAATCTACCAACAGTAGTGCTCGTAATATACTAATGCTCGAAACATTATAGAAAATCTTATTGCATTGGTACCTAACCGCCACTCGAGTAGCTCATGCAGTACCAGATTACTCCCCCAACTGTTTCTGGGTTTGTTCGACCCCAGGCGACATGCTCCACATATGGTGGTCATATTCCCGGGTAAAGCGACTCTGGATTCAAGTATACTCTAATATATTCTGTAACAATTTCAATGTACACAAAACCCCCCGGGAGGCCCTATTAAACGTATTGGTAATATTCCTTCTGATGCCAAGAAACTAATCTCCTTCCTATTTCTAGCTACAAAACAGGCTATTGCTAATTCATGGCACAAAAACTCCCTAGATTTCTGTAAGGTCAAACGCAAAATGATTGGTACCTAATAAATGAAAAATTGATGTCAGTACCGGAGGGCAGACACAAGACACTTAAGGGTCTGGACCTGTTGGCTAACTTACGTTCTATCGCCACAAGATAAAAGGCCTCTAGTCTCTCTATATTAATAATGCTTCTCTAAACACTGTACACCCTTTTCTGACATCAGTCAACTCTTTGTGGTCATGGTGATACCAATTTTTTAGGAGGCTGGAAAAGGTTTTTTCAAACTTTAAAAAAAAAATATTTTTTTTTTTTTGCTCAAAACTAAAATTTCTCTTCTGCTCCCACATGGCACTTGAACTTACCATCCTTTGATTACTTATACAGTAGAATTCTATACTGTAGTCTTGCTTTATCCTGTATTCTGACAGGCAGCCTTGATAAGCAATCATTCATGGCAGCCTTGGAGGCTTTGAGTTCAACCGAACCGTACCTTGCAGGTGCTGCTTGGGTATTGACAGTGAATGGAGCGCTTCATTCAGTCAGCTCCTAACTGTGGGGGAATGGGGAGAAACTAACCCCACTGTAAGGAGGACTGGGAACACGAGATCCCCAGATCTTTACATTGTTAGGGGGTCTCAGCAGTGAGACCCCCACTGCTCAGCATGTTCTCACCCATTCTATAGATAGGGGACAGCTTGCAATCTTGGTACAACCCCTTTAACTCACTCATAAGGTAGGACTAATGTCTAGTGTTTGACATTGTAAATTATCATGGACCTTTTTGGGGGTCAGGGGGACAAAATGTGATTCACTGGCGAAAACTGCTACTATGTCACCTAGGAAGAATGGAAATAAAACGTAGTGTTGTATTCCTTTTTTCCTAAGATGCAATGATTTTCTATAAACGTTTCACTTGTGCTTGTTTAACAAACATGTGAGCCAACACTTGTATTATTAACACAGTATTTGTTATTTTCCATCACCTGCTGCCAATTTCATATGTCCTTGGCAAAACATGGGAGACAGAGCACAATTGCTAAACCACTTTAGCGTGCATCAGCCTCGAATGGTGACCATAGCTAAAGAATGCCACTTGGCTAATTTTGCAGTCCTCACTTGTCTCTAATACATGTATGTGGTTAGCTCATTGACTGATCATTTCGTGGAAATGCTTCCACGTTAAACTGGATATTGGGATTACTCAACCTTAGGGCTTGGTGCATTGATAGGGTAATTCACTACCTGCGAAAGATACATTATCTGGTTTCAGCTCTACTGTAATCCTTAGCATACCCAGGAGGCTCATTGGCTCATCTTACTTCCTTCAGTATGTATACTTCATGTAAAGGTGCACGTTCTGTCACAGCATGTGCTGTATTACCTAATACTGGAATTCCCAAAATAGTCACAACTGCCTTAAGTCACAATTTCAACATTACAGGAACTTTGCACGGCTGAAATCTTTTTGTAAACTCAATCACAGAATACTAGTATTAATTTATTGGTTTTGTTGCTAGTTTAGACATATTTTTCATGTACTACATCCAATGCCATGTTCTTGCTATGAGGACAGTGTCAAGATTTAGGCCTAGAATCTGCTAGCAATTCAGAGCATACACGTGAATCTGGTATCTCATACCCATTCTCATGCTCCGGAGAGAAGTCTATGCTTAATAATGAACACACCGAATTATTTAAAAAACAAGGAAAACCCAGATGTATGGCCAAGTGATAAATTTAGCAAAGGTATAGGTTTGTGATTTCAGCCATAAAAGTAAGAGAAACAGGAGAAAATGCTTTAGAATAGATCCCCCTTCCTCCAACAATAGAGCGAAGCAGCACTGAAGAATAAAGAAGGAAAGTATTCTAGCATCCATAGCATAGTGGCATCCCCATGGGATTAGGACTGCAAACACAAAATTGTTTATTTCTTTGCAATAGAGCACCCGCACACTGAGTAGTAGTCTTGTACTCACACGCTTTTGATAACAATGTGGAAGCAACCACCTACCTTGTGAGTTTTGCATCTACAGAAGTTTGTACTTTCTTGGACAGTTTCTTGGTGGTTGACAGGCCTTGCATTTTTATTTTAAATCTATTTTTTATTAAATCTGTGTCTTTTATGACAACAATAAATTAAAACACTGATACAGATGATAACCCATGCACAATAATACCCCACCACCATCCCAGCAAAACAGTACAGTCATGAGAATCGGTTGTAATGATTAAGGTAGGACCATTGAATTAGAAATATATAGAATATCAACTAGATGACCTTCATTTATGAATGTAATACATATGGAATACAAGGCCAAAAAGTCAAGGTCAAATACAATATTTCCCAAGACCCACTTGTAGCATAGCTTTCAGTACAGTCAGATTGTTTTAAGAGCATACCCTCAACACCATCAGAATGGGTACCGTATTAAGTAGATCCCGAGTTGGCAGCCCAGGTATATCTATCCAACCTTCCCTGCACTGCTTCCTACTTTGCAATTCACTATCATTTCATGGTTAGGTTTTCTTTATTCCAAACTAAATGTATCTTTTGTCCTAGAAATAAGTTCCCTAGAATGCATAATGTAGTAAAGCTCTATCTCCCAACAGACATTTCTTAGGATCCGCAGGGATCTCCCCTGAAAATACTTCAATAGCCTCTAGCACTCTAGACATTACATTTTTAAATGATTATTTTTCCCCTAAATCCTTCCCCCCCCCCCCCCTCTTTTCCTGTATTTAATTCTAGCTAAAACTACAAAATGGACCATGTTCTCCTATAAGTCTTTTGTGATCCCTATTTTTATTCTATTGCAGGTCATCCCTATGTTGCCTAGATTACTTTGTGAAGAGCTTTGCAGTTTAAACCCAATGGCAGACAGATTAACGTTTTCTGTCATATGGAAAATCACCCCACAGGGAAAAGTAAGTGTTAATTCTTAAATTTGGTTATAAACATTTTTTATAAAAAGATGGCGAGAATAATGTACGCCGCAAGACTGGATCCTCTTGAATGGATTTCGTTCAGTCAGACTTGATGTTAGTGTCGTGGGGAGGATCTTTCTCTCAATATATGTATGCACTGACTATAGGCTCCCCTTGCAAGATCAGATTAGGGATGTGAAGGACCCCCCCTCCTATCTCTGAAACGTGAACCCGACTTGTCCCTTATCATAGCAGCATACAGGGAAGTTGGCTGCACTTGCATGTTGCCCCTCTTCACTGGTCATGGGTGTTAGGAAGCCAAGCTGAACCCTTAGGAATTCAAAATAGAACTACATACATGCTTGACACACCGCCACATTTTTTCAGCCAGACAGGAATATGGATAGTTGAACCCTCAAGGTACATGCCCCCCTATAGTTTGACCTGGAGTCTGTGCTCTTGTCACATAGTGCCACTGTGTGTTTGGAAGTAATTTTCATGGGTCCGTTTTTGGTGGCATACCTAGGTCTATTTGGCACTTTTCAATTCCGTCATATAACAGTTCCATTCGGTCAGTGGGTGCTATTTTCCTGCTCCCTTAAAAGGGGGTTTCTGGGCAACTACGATTGGTGACCTATCTTCAGGATAGGTCATAAATTGTTGGATCAACTGGGGTCAGCTGCTTAGTAGCCCAGCTGATTGGTGCCCACTGGCAGCGCCACAACACACAAAGAACACCAACAGATTGCTCCAAGCCATATAGTGCCTAGGTCTGATAATTGCAGGTTGGGCTCACATAAAAATCTGATTGCTGCTCCTGCAATTACCAGTGCTGGTCACTACACAAGGGCAGAGATCGCTTCCGCTCTCTACCCTATGTTTTATGGAGCTGACAGTGGGCGCCTGATCCGAGAGAACTCCATGATACTCTGCCATGGCTGTGATTCCCTTCATCCCTGCATCCACAGGGCTTTCACATGGTAGCAAGTCCGATATCTGTCTGTAATTTACGGCCTGATATCCCATTCCCCAGTCTGATGGAGCCCTTAGGAGTCTATGGTTTTTCAACTTCTAGCATTTGATTTACAAAAAAACCCGCAAAAACTATTGTCAGAGGGTAAGCCTCTAATGGAAAGAAGAAAAAAAAATAAAATAGGCCTTTGAAACCTATAGCAGATGGATGTCTTGTTCTTATCAGACTTCCTAATGGCTTAACTTGTGTTTTGCGTTGCACTTTAGATCCTTGAAGAATGGTTTGGCCGAAGTGTTATCTGCTCTTGTGTGAAGCTGAGCTATGACCATGCACAAAGCATGATTGAAAGTCCAGACAAGCTGCTTGGTGTGGGGGAGCTGCCCCCCGTCTCGTCTGATCATACAGTAGAAGAGATTCAGCAAGCAGTTCTCAACCTGCATCTTATTGCACAAAATTTACGAAGACAACGATTTGAGGATGGTGCTTTAAGGCTGGACCAGGTGAAAATGATCTATTTCTTTTTCTTGATTTAATTTCTTTATTGTATTTTCATGTCTAACACATTTGTGACTCAAGTTTTCTAAATTTGCATGCATATGTAATATATATAGTGAGTACACTGCCTCACAGAGAGACACCCTGCAAAGCATACCTGCTGATGTTCCCTGTGTGAAGCCATGTGTCATACTGTTGGAAAATGCCGTTGGGTACCCTCACAACATAATAGTGCAACATATGCCGTCCATGTGCCCCTAATGTGTTCTAGAGGTAATCGGTTGTTGATGCTGTTGGCACCCCAAAATAAGACTCCACAGCTTTGGCTGATTAATCTGCCATGTCAGAGTCCCATTTTGATGAAGTCTGTAGAAATGTTTTGACTTTGGCTTATAAAAAAAATATATATAAAAGTGGTATAATACAATGCTGAATTTGTTGCAAATTTCCTTTCATAGGAATTTAGTACAGTTTTGTCTTCTGAAATTATATTCTATCTAAATAGCTTGATGATTTTATTATAATGGTGATGAAAAGCCGGATGTTACCATTTAGTACAGTAATTTATCGCTTTAAAAACATGAGTCCTATAAGGAGGAGTCAGAATCTGGATAAATTGAGGCGTCTGAGTCAGAGGTTTGGCTTACCGTCTCCACAGCCCTGGGATCGGCCCACTGTAGCATCGTCTCCAGAACCTTGCTTAATGATGATCGTTGCTGAGGCAGAATCTTCATTTGAAGCTGAACACCACACTGTGCCATTCATCACACCAGGTAGCTCTGGAGCAACATCACTATAGCATTGATGACGATATTACGGTGTGAAGGGCAGTCTTCTTAATGGACGTCTTGATTGCAAGCCTGCTTCAATCGATCTTCAAGAAATTGTCGTTATCAATATTGGAACATCAAAATCTCTATAAATTCCACAGAATGTCTCCCAACTGTGGTGACTGATTCTTAGTGCTCTAGTTCTTCTATGATGATGCCCATATCCTTCTGATCACCACTGTCCTCAAATTAAAGCCATGGTCGTGGCATGCCATTGAGTTTGTGATGTGATAAGATGCAACAACCAACTTGCTGTATGTAACCCTACAATTAAACCTTTAGTTAACTCGTTCGTTTGATAAAATGGTTCTCAGCGTGGTCTTAGTGACCTATTGACTCCCTAATCCATATTATCCTTGATTTTTGAATAAACCCTTAACCCTTTCCAATCCAATTTGTATTTTGGTTTTCCTAAGGGGCTTATTCTTTGTTCTGCAGTTAGACAACGGCGCTATATGCTGGCTAAAGCCAGTACTGCATTAGGTGACATATTGGATAGGCTCCGACAGCAGAGAGGCTGGCAATATACAGTAAGGCCGCCTGCACACGGGCGGAAATCCCACGGTGGCATTTCCCGCGGGATTTCCGCCACTGAAAGCCAGCATAGGAGTGCATTACAATACGCACTCCTATGCAGACAGTCGCAGTTTGGGCGCATGAAATCTCGTGCAGCAAACAAACCGCGGCATGTCCTATTTCGGCACAGAAATGTCACTCACCCGGCCGCCGCCTCCGTTCTGCGCATGCGCTGGCACATGAAAGAGTCGGGGCCGCCGGGCGCGGGTAAGTACGCTCTTCTCCCTGCAGGCGCTGGGGTCAGGTCCCGCAGCGAGAATCTTCGCTGCCGGAACCGACCCGCTCGTCTGCAGGCGGCCTAAGAGAACCCCGGTGGTCGTCTTCCAACATCGGAGCTGTACAGCCTTAAATCATAATGTTTTTAGACGTCAGACAGTGGATTGGAAAGGGTTAATAGATTGCTCACCTTTGACAAAGCATCGAGTTCCCTACCTGGTCCACTCAGCTGCTACTAAAAAAGCTTTAGGCTGGGTTCACACGGGGCATATTCCCGTCGGAAATCTCGCGGTTTGGCCGCAGCAAAAACCGCGAGATTTCCGCCGGGAGAAACGCCGCGGCTTTGAAGCGGCCCGACCGCTCGCTCTTTCGCTGTGGCCAGCGCTCCCATAGAGGAGAGCGCGGCCGCAGCGGAATGAAAAAAAGAATGGACATGCTACATATTCTGAATGGCCGCGGCAAATCCGCCCTGTGTGAACCCAGGCTTATTTTTACTGTGATTCATAACTGGAGTAAGCATCTAAGTTACATCACTAGGAGATTGTTAAACACATTGGTTTGTGTGTCTTATTGTCTTAACATTTCTAAATAAAATTGACTAATCTTGAGACTCTCTGCGTGAGAAAGTAGGGACCACGAACTCGTTAAAGGAGTTCAAGAGGGGCCTGGGTGCTTTCCTTGAGTGCAACAATATTACATGTTTTACAGTCACTGATTTGCTTCAGAATGGTTGTTGATCCAGAAAGGAGTTCTGAATGCCAGATTTGGAGTTGGGAAGAAATTGATCTAAAATGGAGATAAATCCCTTCTTTTGGATCAACGTTGCATGATAATAGACTGAACTGGATTGACATATGTCTCTTTTCAGCCTTAGAAACTGTTACTGTGTTTAAATGATCCAAGCCTGAAGTTTAGGTACTAGTCTAACCCAATGTGTAAAATAGGTGTTCTGCTCCTTTACACTAGGGGGTGTATGTGAGACACCTACACATGCAGTGATATATTCTATGACTGAGCCCAATAGCACCCAAATGACCCTGTTGACTTTTAATTTAATCCATCACTGTTCTGTTGTGGTATCCTTCATTTTGGCACCAAAAATAGCGCTATTTCCTGTGCTACTCTTATTTTAAAATTGTGGATCCGCGGCAAAGCCACGATTGTTAGTGTGAGCATAGCCTTAGCACTGTAATCCATGGGCTTTCAGAATTGATTATTACGAAATTCTCTTTAAAATATAGCATAAATATGGTAAAAAATAAGAATACAACAAATAATGACATTTACTAAGGAGCTCGTCAAATAAACTTTACCCGCCTGTTCGTGCCGTGCGGTTTCATAAAGCAACAAATCTGGCGCACACACAGGACTGGTAAACAGAAGTATTTAATATTTTTTTGTTTGCTGAAAAATGGTCTCTGTTGTAGTAAATGTTTGAAAATGGGAAAATTCCTGACAATTTCTGAATGTGCTTGAGCGATACTCCCTATGTATCCTCTTCAGCATAGTAACTACCTTTCCATTGCAAATGACTATGCAACCTAATGGCACGAACAACCCTTACTTTCTGCATGATGTCATTGCGCCTCTACTCAATGTTGTATTCCATCCTCGTCTACGCAATCTCGTGACCGGTAACGATTGGCCAATTATGCTATAGATTTCAGAAATAAAAGTTTAATATAGTAATGTTAGGGGCACTTTTAGATTTGCCAGATGAAATATGTTTGAGAGTTTACATTTTAACTTCCTCAAACTCCTTGAAAAGCTTGGTCTCAGGCAGGTAGATTAACGCCTTGTGCCTTTATGCTCTGCCTGGCACCTCTCAACTGCAAAGACTTAAAATAAACACACTGTCACTTTGCCATCTATGCCAGCTTTATCATAGTTCGTGTTTGGGAAAATCTAGGATGACACGTAGTACTTGGTATCCAATACATGTACCACACATTCTCCTAATGTCAGTTCTCTTGGCCCATCCAACCATTTTGGTTTATGCCCCTTTCAGGCTATTCACTGAACTCCGGTATCTGTATAGTGTTATTTTAACGTTAAAATTGTAGTGTGAGATTTGATGTTTTCTTTATGCGGTGTGAAAGAACATGGCCATTTAAGGTATCCAGCCTAAGCTTGTGTGTATGTGGTTAAAAAAAACAGCCGTATGTCTTCATCCTTTTGTCAAAAGTTTTTCATTCTATTTAGATCAGTTATAGAGCAATACATATTTCACAATTATCATATTGTATGCATTCTCAAGATATGGAAAGCCACCATTGAGCATTTATTCTTCGGTAGCGGACCTGAAAAATGTTTATAGTAAATGTTTATTATACTGTACATAGTTAAAACCCTTGAATCTAAGGTGCTAAGTCACGGAGCCTTGTTCTGCTTGGAGCAAGTGATATATACAGTACTGCACATAACGTTGTAATCAGAAGAAAATGCTACAAATGCTTCCAAGAATAGAAGGGTTAATAGTTAATTCTGGTCAATTAACACAATGCAAAGTGAATGAACAAAAGAGAAATCTAAATCAAATCTATATTTGGTGTGGCCACCCTTTTGCCTTTTAAAGCCGCATCAATTCTTCTAGGTACACTTGCACAGTTTGTCAAGGAACTAGTAAGGGACATTGTTCCAAACATCTTGAAGAACTAACCAGAGATCTTTTGTCGATGGAGGCTTGTTCAAATCCTTCTTTCTCTTCATGTAATCCCAGACAGACTTGCTGCTGAGATCAGGGCTCTGCAGCAGGCCAACAGCCCCAAACATACAGCTAATGTCATTCAGCATGAAGAACAAGGAGTCCAGGAAGTGATGATATGGCCCCCATAGAGCGCTGAGCTCAACATCACCGAGTCTGTCTGGGATTGCACGAAGAGAAAGAAGGATTTGAGCACGCCTACATCCACAGAAGATCTGTGGTTACTTCTCCAACATGTTTGGAACAACCTCCCTGCAGAGTTGGGTAATTAACTATCTAAAGCCCATGTAAATAATCTGTTAAAACCTCAATTATTTCCAGTCTCATGAGAATCTGTCACTATTTTAATGTTGCCCCAAGGGCAGAATAAACTGGTGCCACACCCTGATCATAGCATTGATTTTATGAGAAGAGCAGCAGCCAAAAGTAAGTGACTCAGTGTTTTTGTGCTGCAGTGTAGTCCATGATATCGATGAGCTGCAACCACCCCTGCCTACCTCCCTGCCGCTGATTGACTGCTGTCTTTCCATCTTTGTTAGCATACTTGACATAAAGTCAAAAGCAAGTGACCTATCACTGCAGACAGGTGGTCTAAAGGCCCATTTAAACGCAAAGACACTCTTTCAAACGATTGAAAGATTGACAGTTTTAGCGATTGTTTTGCATAAACTGCTAATGGACACTAATGTCCATTAGTAGTTTATTACCTTCATTTGCATGTAAATGAGCCTCCAGCAGGTGTTTGCGAATTCTAGCATGTTGTCTGGACTTTGCACTCAGCTGCATTGTCTTCGCATGGGCTATCAGCTGAATACAATGTAATCAGCTGCTCCAGTGGAGAACACAGTGTGCAGTCCCTGCGATCTCTCTCCGGCTGCATGATGAATTTTAAGCTCCCCTAAAAATCATCATCGTTCAGCCGAAGAATGAAATATGGAACCATTTGCACGCAACGATTATCGCTCAAAAGCCATCGTTTGAATGATTTTTGAGCGATAATCATTGCGTGTAAATAGGGCTTTACACTAGTTTATACTGCACTCAGATAGGGTAGCATAAATATGGTGACAGATTGCTTTTAATAATGGAATACATTGATATTGAACTATTGATTTAAAGCACCCCTCCAGGCCTGGACAAAGATGGCTGAATCACTTCTCTAGTTAGTTGATGCACACTATACAATAGTATACATTAGTAGTCTAGGGCACTACATGCTTATCTGAATGGACAGCGCTGCTCAAAGTAGGTGAAGTCTCAAAATAATAATGCATACTAGCGAGTAGCCGCAGCTCGAAGCACCCATAGCAGAAAATTAGCATTCCTCAAAAAAAAATATGTTGCCCACCAAGACATAACTAGACCAACATACATCAGATCCTGGGAAATGGAGCTCAAAATAAAACTATCAGATAAAGAGGTGAAGTCAATACTGAGCAACTCACATGGACATTCAAGATGTATCAGATTACAAGAGAACCACTACGAACTTATCACTCGCTGGTACAAAACACCAGAGTGGTTATTTGCCTATCAACTCGCAAACTCGAACCTGTGCTGGCGATGCAACAAAGCTATAGGCTCTCTGGAGCATATTTGGTGGTCCTGCCCACAAATTAGACCCTTCTGGAGACAAATTGAAAATAAAATAAGAGAAGTAGCCTGCAGATCATTCAAGCTTCTTCCAGAACACACATTTTTGGCAAAACCGTCCACAGACTATAGACCGTCAAAAGCAAACTTGATCACACACCTCCTATCGGCAGCAAAAGCTTTAATTCCCACCTTCACTCAATGGATAGCCAAAGTTAATGAAATTCGCCGCTTTGAAGAACTAACGAGCTGGGCTTGTAGGACACATGAGCAATTTAAGAAAACATGGGACTGTTGGTCTAACAACCCCCTTACTTCACGATAGAATACCCACAATGAAACATGATCACAGACCCCTTCTCACATCAATACACTTGAAACCTAAAATCGAAAATTCCTTTACCCGAAGGATGCCTTATATTAACATTGTTATATCGTGTTATTAGCTACTGTATATTACAGGAAAATTCTAGTTGCCCGTACCCCTTCCCCCTTCTACCTTCCCCTTTCATCTCCCTCCCCCCCCCCACCCCGCCTAATCCAAGAAAAAACCTTGGAAAACTGTATTGCAATTTTTTTATTCAACCACTGTACTAAGTGAATAATTGTATATGCTTCCTGTAACTGTTGAACATATACATGTCTTTCTTGAATAAATAAAGAATAAATATAAAAAAAATAATAATGCATACTAATGCACAATATATACCAGCTAGTCAGAAAAGCTGGTGCAGCAATCTGTATTTGCCCAGGCTCCAGGTCACTTTAATGGTATTCTTAAAGAGGTTTTCTGACAGTGCCCCAGTGTAGGGAATGGCGTTTTTAAAAGCCATTATTCATCTTCTCACATTGCATTGGGTCTATCACTGAACAACACTGTCCTCTCCACTAGAAGTAAAGATGTCATATGTATCACGGATATGACCGCAGCAACCTATTGCTGGACTTAGTGGTCATGTGTACTAAAGACATGGAACTGCCGAGGCCAGCGATGAACCGGACGTCTCCAATTCCTTGATCAGGATCGGAGTGGAGAGGATTATTTTGGTGGCGGATGGATCAGAAGCGGTTTGGAAAATCTGCAGTCTTGAATAAACCCTTACTTGTTGATACATTTCCCTCAACACTAATTATCCTAATACGAAGATGGATGAATACCTCTAGTCTAGTTCTCTATAGAGGCAGGAATATTAATATGTTTTTTTAATTAAGATGTGTGGCCGTCCTTTTGGTTTAGTTTCCCTGTCCAAAACCACTCTACGTTCACACTGCTCCCCTCTACAGTTTATCAAGAGGTGAAGTAGCTCCCAGGCCTTTATGGAACCTTTTCGTGTCAGTGATGGATGAGAACAGCTTCAAACCCAGTGAACATCAAAGCAATGGTGATTGCCTGCTGGATGTAGAAGATGGAGGGACTACAAAAGGAAGCATGGTTCCTTCCCACTAAGTGACCCATCATCCAATGGCATCTTGTGTGTTTGTACACATCGAAGAGAGAGGAAGCCTCCTGCTGTTACTTAGAAAACAAGGAACACAAAGGCACTTTTGGGAAGTTGCCCTGCAGTTTCAATACGGCTTCTCACACCCTGTCCACAGAACATCTAAATCCCATTTACAGAGGTGAAGTTCTCAAAGCCTGAAAATGGAACATATTGGGAGGGTTTTGGGGAGTCAGAGTTCCGACACAATGGACCTTTGGCAGTCTTTTCCTCTGAATATCAGAGCCCATGACTAATCGCATTAAAGGTGACCCCATGAGCATTAACACTTATTGTGTTTGCGTGGTTTTGTGCTGTGTGAATGATGTTCTCTATTGTGAATCAGTCATGCAGATTGCAATTATCAGATTTTACTTTTCCCCACTTGTCAACCAAGGCGACAAGGCACTTTTATACTACCTAATGAATTTTTATGATCTTCCCCTTTCTTCAGTTTTAAAGTAATGTACCATGATGAGTGTCTGCTTGTTTATTTTGTAATAAATCTGCAAACCCTGTTGCCAGCAAATTGTTGTCCTAAGATGCTTTCTACCTCCCATTTCTCGCATTATTTTTCTGATATTGAAAGCAATACTAGATGTTCTTAAAGGAGCGTTACTTTTTCTAGTCTCACGAAACAGTGTTTGGGTTGATTGTTGAGGTTCTGAGGTTCTGACATCTACGTTGCCCATATAATACTTACATGTAGTGTTTTTCTTTTATTCCCTTTTTGACTTCTAGCCAGATGATCTCTTAAGGTATATGTGCTCAGCAATGTATAGCTCTATGGCTTCTAGAAAGATGGCTATTGTGTTGAGATTCCTTCTTTCCATCTGGTGGATTAATGTGTTGCATCTTCATAAATGGCAAGCATTGTCTTGTAGTCTTCATGAACCGATATTGGGGGCTGCTTTGTTTAAAGTTCTCTGGAAAGTCAAACCATATAGAATATTCCAAAATAAATGGTTTACCATGTAATGGTGACAGGACTGCTGAAAAGTTCTTGTTATGGACACTGTACCAGCCCACTGGATAGAATCTGTACATAAACTAGATTTACTGTACATTCCAAAACTGAGCTTGACATTATTTTTTTTGGATTTCATATTCCCCCTTGCAGTACTGAATTTGGTCAACGTCAGCCATATCTATATCACTGCATATGTAGTCTAATACTACAGGCTAATAAGACACTGTGTAACCCTAGTGGGTGAGCCTCTATACACCACTATGTTCCCTCCTAGAAGCACCCATCATTCTATTTGAAAGGCTAAAACTCAAAAATCCTAGAGCTTTAAAAAAAAAACTTTGAAGATACATTCATAGAAGTGTATGAGTGTCGTAACACAGCAGTGTGCATCAGCGCTTAGGCTTTAATTCTTGTATGAAAAGCTTTGTGGAACCTTCTTGTGTATTAAATGAATGCATGATGTGTAGAGGTGAGCGAACGTACTCGTCCGAGCTTGATACTCGTTCGAGTATTAGCGTGTTCGAGATGCTCGTTACTCGAGGCGATCACCACGCGATGTTCGAGTTACTTTCACTTTCATCTCTGAGACGTTAGCGCGCTTTTCTGGCCAATAGAAAGACAGGGAAGGCATTACAACTTCCCCCTGCGACGTTCAAGCCCTATACCACCCCCCTGCAGTGAGTGGCTGGCGAGATCAGGTGTTACCCGAGTATATAAATCGGGCCCTCCTGCGGCTCGCCACAGATGCATTCTGACAGAGATCAGGGAAAGTGCTGCTGATGCCGGAGCTGCTATAGGGAGAGCGTTAGGAGTTATTTTAGGCTTCAAGAACCCCAACGGTCCTTCTTAGGGCCACATCTGACCGTGTGCAGTACTGTTGAGGCTGCTTTTAGCAGTGTTGCACAATTTTTTTTTTTTTGTATATCGGCCGTGCAGAGCATTGCGTCCGCAGTCTGCAGTCATTGTACAGAGTATAGGGGCAGTACTGGTGAGGCAGGGAAAGAGATATTCACGCTATATACGCAGTGGGCTTTTTCCAAAAAATTGATCGCCGTCATCCCGCCAGAGGGAAACAGTATACATAATATTATACGCTGCCTACAGTATCTGTCTGCTGTATCAGCTCAGCATTTTAAAAAAATAGAAGCAAAATACTTAAGGCCTACTACTGGCCTTTGGCCACTTGACTGCTTCTGCGCTGTGAATTCCACTTGCTCAGTCATACGCACCTACGTCTCACTACAGGCGTGCGCAAAATTGTTTCCTGGCTCTGCTGTGCGTTCCGTAAGGGAAGTCAGCCTCCAACCACAGGCCAATAAGCGGCACATTTAATTACAGCGTTCTGTTTCTGCACTACTGGTAATACAGCATGCTGAGGGGTAGGGGTAGGCCTAGAGGACGTGGACGCGGGCGAGGACGCGGAGGCCCAAGTCAAGGTGTGGGCACAGGCCGAGCTCCTGATCCAGGTGTATCGCAGCCGACTGCTGCAGGATTAGGAGAGACACACGTTTCTGGCGTCCCCACATTCATCTCACAATTAATGGGTCCACGCGGTAGACCTTTATTAGAAAATGAGCAGTGTGAGTAGGTCCTGTCGTGGATGGCAGAAAGTGCATCCAGCAATCTATCGACCACCCAGAGTTCTGCGCCATCCACTGCTGCAACTTTGAATCCTCTGGCTGCTCCTCCTTCCTCCCAGCCTCCTCACTCCATTACAATGACACATTCTGAGGAGCAGGCAGACTCCCATGAACTGTTCCCGGGCCCCTGACCAGAATGGCCAGCAATGGTTCCTCTCCCACCGGAGGAGTTTGTCGTGACCGATGCCCAACCTTTGGAAAGTTCCCGGGGTCCGGGGGATGAGGCTGGGGACTTCCGGCAACTGTCTCAAGACCTTTCAGTGGGTGAGGAGGACGATGACGATGAGACACAGTTGTCTATCACTCAGGTAGTAGTAATTGGAGTAAGTCCGAGGGAGGAGCGCACAGAGGATTCGGAGGAAGAGCAGCAGGACGATGAGGTGACTGACCCCACCTGGTTTGCTACGCCTACTGAGGACAGGTCTTCAGAGGGGGAGGCAAGTGCAGCAGCAGGGCAGGTTGGAAGAGGCAGTGCGGTGGCCAAGGGTAGAGGCAGGGCCAGACCGAATAATCCACCAACTGTTTCCCAAAGCGCCCCCTCGCGCCATGCCACCCTGCAGAGGCCGAGGTGCTCAAAGGTCTGGCAGTTTTTCACTGAGAGTGCAGACGACCGACGAACAGTGGTGTGCAACCTTTGTCGCGCCAAGATCAGCCGGGGAGCCACCACCACCAGCCTCACCACCACCAGCATGCGCAGACATATGATGGCCAAGCACCCCACAAGGTGGGACGAAGGCCGTTCGCCGCCTCCGGTTTGCACCGCTGCCTCTCCCCTTGTGCCCCAACCTGCCACTGAGATCCAACCCCCCTCTCAGGACACAGGCACTACCGTCTCCTGGCCTGCACCCTCACCTCCGCTGTGCTCGGCCCCATCCACCAATGTCTCTCAGCGCACCGTCCAGCCGTCGCTAGCGCAAGTGTTGGAGCGCAAGCGCAACTACGCCGCCACGCACCCGCACGCTCAAGCATTAAACGTGCACATAGCCAAATTTATCAGCCTGGAGATGCTGCCATATAGGGTTGTGGAAACGGAGGCTTTCAAAGGTATGATGGCGGCGGCCCCGCGCTACTCAGTTCCCAGTCGCCACTACTTTTCCCGATGTGCCGTCCCAGCCCTGCACGACCACGTCTCCCGCAACATTGTACGCGCCCTCACCAACGCGGTTACTGCCAATTCCACTTAACAACGGACACGTGGACAAGCACAGGCGGGCAGGGCCACTATATCTCCCTGACGGCACCTTGGGTGAATTTAGTGGAGGCTGGACAGAGTCAGAGCCTGGGACCGCTCACCTCCTACCCACCCCCAGAATTGCGGGCCCCAGCTCGGTGGTGGTATCTGCGGCGGTGTATGCTTCCTCCACTAAACCACCCTCCTCCTCCTCCTCCTACGCAACCTCTGTCTCGCAATCAAGATGTGTCAGCAGCAGCACGTCGCCAGCAGTCGGTGTCGCGCGGCACGGCAGCACAGCGGTGGGCAAGCGTCAGCAGGCCGTGCTGAAACTACTCAGCTCACGGACGCTGCCACCCTGCGCACCCTGCAACATCGGTTTCATCTGCCAGTGCACCGACTGCTGTGCGACGTGCCCACACGGTGGAACTCTACGCTCCACATGTTGGCCAGGCTCTATGAGCAGCGTAGAGCTATAGTGGAATACCAACTCCAACATGGGCGGCGCAGTGGGAGTCAGCCTCCTCAATTCTTTACAGAAGAGTGGGCCTGGTTGGCAGACATCTGCCAGGTCCTTGGAAACTTTGAGGAGTCTACCCAGATGGTGAGCGGCGATGCTGCAATCATTAGCGTCACCATTCCTCTGCTATGCCTCTTGAGAAGTTCCCTGCAAAGCATAAAGGCAGATGCTTTGCGCTCGGAAACAGAGGCGGGGGAAGACAGTATGTCGCTGGATAGTCAGAGCACCCTCCTGTCTATATCTCAGCGTGTTGAGGAGGAGGAGGAGGGGGAAGAGACAGCTTGGCCCACTGCTGAGGGTACCCACGCTGCTTGCCTGACATCCTTTCAGCGTGTATGGCCTGAGGAGGAGGAGGAGGATGTGGATCCTGAAAGTGATCTTCCTAGTGAGGACAGCCATGTGTTGCGTACAGGTACCCTGGCACACATGGCTGACTTCATGTTAGGATGCCTTTCTCGTGACCCTCGCGTTACACGCATTCTGGTCACTACGGATTACTGGGTGTACACACTGCTCGACCCACGGTATAAGGAGAACCTTTCCACTCTCATACCCGAAGAGGAAAGGGGTTCGAGAGTGATGCTATACCACAGGACCCTGGCGGACAAACTGATGGTAAAATTCCCATCCGACAGTGCTAGTGGCCGAAGGCGCAGTTCCGAGGGCCAGGTAGCAGGGGAGGCGCAGAGATCAGGCAGCATGTACAGCACAGGCAGGGGAACACTCTCTAAGGCCTTTGACAGCTTTCTGGCTCCCCAGCAAGACTGTGTCACCGCTCCCCAGTCAAGGCTGAGTCGGCGGGAGCACTGTAAAAGGATGGTGAGGGAGTACGTAGCCGATCGCACGACCATCCTCTGTGACGCCTCTGCCCCCTACAACTACTGGGTGTCGAAGCTGGACACGTGGCCTGAACTCGCGCTGTATGCCCTGGAGGTGCTTGCTTGTCCTGCGGCTAGCGTCTTGTCAGAGAGGGTGTTTCGTGCGGCTGGGGGAATCATCACGGATAAGCGTACCCGCCTGTCAACCGACAGTGCCGACAGGCTTACACTCATCAAGATGAACAAAGCCTGGATTTCCCCAGACTTCTCTTCTCCACCAGCGGACAGCAGCGATACCTAAACAATACATAGGCTGCACCCGCGGATGGAAGCATTGTTCTTTATCACCATCAAAAACGTGGACCTTTTAGCTTCATCAATCTGTGTATAATATTCATCCTCCTCCTCCTGCTCCTCCTCCTGAAACCTGACGTAATCACGCCGAACGGGCAATTTTTCTTAGGCCCACAAGGCTCAGTCATATAATTTTTGTAAACAATTTTTATACGTTTCAATGATCATTAAAGCGTTGAAACTTTCACCTGAACCAATTTTTATTTTAACTGGGCTGCCTCCAGGCCTAGTTACAAATTAAGCCACATTAACCAAAGCGATTAATGGGTTTCACCTGCCCTCTTGGTTGGGCATGGGCAATTTTTCTGACGTACATTAGTACTGTTGGTACACCAATTTTTTGGGGCCCTCGCCTACAGTGTAATCCAATTAATTTTTTGCCCACCTTGATTAAAGCTGACGTTACATCAGCTGTGCTGGGCACTGGAATGGGATATATTTATGTACCGCCGGTGGGTTCCAGGGAGCCACCCATGCTGTGGGTCCACAGGGAGTTGTAACTGCATGTGTCCACTTCTAAAGAACCCCAGTGTGACTGGGGCATGCAGTGTGGGCCGAAGCCCACCTGCATTTAATCGGACGTTACCTCAGCTGTGATGGGCACTGCAATGGGATACATTTATGTACAGCCGGTGGGTTCCAGGGAGCCACCCATGCTGTGGGTGCACACGGAATTCCCATTGCGGAGTTGTACCTGCCTGTGACTATTTATAAAAAACCGCGGTCTAACTGGGGCATGCAGACACCTTGACAGAATGAATAGTGTGTGGCACATAGGTTCCCCACATTGCTATGCCCACCTGTGCAGCTCCTGATGGCGGTGGCACAGGATTATATTTCTCATTGCTTCTGTACAGCATTGTGGGCTATCGCCCCGTCCCTTTTAAAGAGGGTCACTGCCTAGCCGTGCCAACCCTCTGCAGTGTGTGCCTGCGGTTCCTCCTCATGGCAGACGCACTTATAAATAGACATGAGGGTGGTGTGGCATGAGTGCAGCTGAAGGCTGCGCAGGGACACTTTGGTGTGTGCTGTGGACACTGCGTTGTGCGGTGGGGGGGGGGGGGGGGGGGGGGTTGGCAGCATGTAACCCAGGAGAAGTGGCAGCGGAGTGTCATGCAGGCAGTGATTGTGCTTTGTTGGAGGTAGTGTGGTGCTTAGCTAAGGTATGCATTGCTAATGAGGGCTTTTCAGAAGTAAAAGTTGTTGGGAGGAGGTGGGGGGGGGGGCCCACTCTTGCTGCTATTGTGGCTTAATAGTGGGACCTGGGAACTTGAGATGCAGCCCAACATGTAGCCCTTCACCTGCCCTATCCGTTGCTGTGTCGTTCCCATCACTTTCTTGAATTGCCCAGATTTTCACAAATGAAAACCTTAGCGGAGCATAGGTCCCATACAAAAATGCTTGGGTCGCCCATTGACTTCAATGGGGTTTGTTACTCGAAACGAACCCTCGAGCATCGCGATAATTTCATCCCGAGTAACGAGCACCCGAGCATTTTGGTGCTCGCTCATCTCTAATGATGTGTCATTTGGAATTCTAAATTGTAGCCTTTACATTATGGTGATCAATCTAATTTTTTTTTCCATATGTTCATGAATTAATAATATTATGTTAATCATTCCTCACCTCAACTAAAAGCTGAACAGTTTCTATAGAAAACGCCCCGATTATTTAACATTTTTGGAAACTGTTCCTATCTTTTATGTCAAATTTTTGTCACTTTAGCAGCCAACCCTTTAAGCTATTCAAATGTAAACACTGTAGCTTTATGTATATATCCTGGCTCTCTCAAGATATAGTCAAAGAACTGAAGAATAAATGGTTTACAAAACACTGTACTCTCTATATTTGCTACTTGTAGAATAGAACAATGTTGGTTTTTCACATTAGTTGAGTTTCTTCCACAAATATACTAGTTTTCCATTGTGGACCGGGACTTGAAGTGGCTGCACTTGCAAGATGATAAAATGGGGGTTAAATTAATTTTTACTAAAAATATAGCCTGTATTTAAGACACCTGCACACAAAATAGTTTGTGGACTTCTGTAGGATAGTGTTGTGGGATTGCTCAGTGTGTAGAGATAGCTGTTAGGAGCAGTTCAGCCTCTCCCCTCATTGCCTATAGTGTTCAGTGTTAAGCTTTTACAACAAACGGAGTAATTCTGCATGATGAATGAGGTAACCACTATCCCTGTCCCCAAAATTGAAGGTAACAGAAAAAGTTAGCCTAATAATCGGTGTGAAAAATATTATTTTTTTTAACCCCTTATTGACACTGGGCGTAAGGTTACGTCCTGCACGTTTAGGGTGTATATGGAGGGAGATGGCAGGCGATCTCTCTCCATACATGTTCTTCAAGATAGGTCATCAATACTTGATCAGTGGTGGTCTACAGTTTGGGATACACGCTGATTAGCTGCTAAAGGCTGCAGCACTTGGTGAGTGCTGTGGCCTCTTCTCAGGCCTGTAAATGTCCTGTTCAGGGGTCACATGGCCTGAGAGCAGCTCAGTTTCATTCAAGTGAATGGGACTGAGCTGCAATACTAGCAGTAGTCTGAAGTGACAGCAGTGCTTACCTGAATGTCGCTGTTGCCTCAATCAGCTGATCACGGGGGTACTTAGTGGTGAAACCCTTCCAATCTTCATGACCTAGATTATCTGTAACCTTTTAAAATTCACTCATATGAAGGTACATAAAATACGGTATTGTTTTTAAGTATTGTCTTCATGTGGCTGTGCAGCTTGTGCTCATTTACATAATATACCTGGGCCTTGTTAATTAATGAAGTACATTGCATTAAATCATTACTAACGTTTTATTTTTTCTTTCACAGTTAAAACTATCCTTCACATTAGACAAGGAGAATGGGATGCCTCAAGGCTGCTACATTTACAATTATAGAGACAGCAACAAGTAAGTTAATAATAGAGGTGAGACTTTGGGGAAATGGCTAGCATTGGTCAATTTTGTAATCTATACATAACCCTCACGGTAAATAACCCTCACGGTGAGCTTTATAGGGGTCTAATCTATCTATGAACTTAATAGAATTGTAGAGATTCAGGCATACAACTTTTATCATGTTGCCCCTGAAATAACAGGCTTTACATGTTCTACACCAGATATAAATAACCTATAAGATCATTGTGACCAGTTATTTTTGCTGAACGAGGAGAACACGTCAGGTATATCAAGAAGAAATCTTCAGGTTCTGAACATCTGCACTTCATATGTGAGACTTAAGTGATAAAAAAAAGCTAAAAAAGCCCATAAATCTGACAATAGATCACTTGATTTTGATCAGTATTGATATGAGGATCCTTTCACTGCTGTGCATCACTCCATTAGTATGCTGTGTGGTACTGTTGTAGTTTGACATTTTATTACTAGATGGCAGAAGAATCACAACACTCGTATCACGAGGTGTAAATACATGCAAAGCCGACCACGTTGTGTGAGTGGAAGAAGTCTTAACTGTTCTATGATCCCAATGTTTTGACATATCCAATGTGTGGCAATACTAACCAAAGAGCGGGGCCCACCTACATCATTTGATCAGTCTTGTCACCAGATTGCATTTCTGAAAGCTGTTTTTATGCTTCTCCTTCCTGCTGGATCCACTTCTGGCTTTTGATGAAAAAATGCATGTGTGGTTCCAGCCTTAAAGGGGTTGTCCCGCGCCGAAACGGCTTTTTTTTTTTTTTTCAATAGGCCCCCCGTTCGGCGCGAGACAAACACAAGGGATGGGTTAAAAAAAAAAAAAGTTTAGTACTTACCCGAATCCCCGCTCTGCGGCGACTTCTTACTTACCTTACCAAGATGGCCGCTGGGATCTTCACCCACGATGCACCGCGGGTCTTCTCCCATGGTGCACCGTGGGCTCTGTGCGGTCCATTGCCGATTCCAGCCTCCTGATTGGCTGGAATCGGCACACGTGACGGGGCGGAGCTACGCGATGACGCGTAGAAGGGGGCGGAGCCAGAACGCCGCTCGTGCCGAGACCCAAGAGAAGGGAGAAGACCCTTCTGCGCAAGCGCGTCTAATCGGGAGATTAGACGCTGAAATTAGACGGCACCATGGAGACAGGGACGCCAGCAACGGAGCGGGTAAGTGAATAACTTCTGTATGGCTCATATTTAATGCACGATGTATATTACAAAGTGCATTAATATGGCCATACAGAAGTGCTTACCCCCACTTGCTTTTTCGGGACAACCCCTTTAAGGAACTTTAGAGATTGTTCTGTACAGGGTTGACAGTGGGTGCCAGGAATTGTTGGGGGGTGGGGGGTGCGCACCCAGAACCCCTAAACATAAAATGCAGATATTTAGCGAATTATTGTCTGCATATTTTAGCACCTGCCAAATCGGCACGAAAATCTTGTACTGATATAGGACTTTGTTTTATGAAACTGTTTAAAGGGGTTGTCCCTCTCCTGGCAGTTTTGCTGCAATAAACAGACAGCTCTTTACACTGCACAGTGGCCAGGGTTGGTACTGCAGGCCCATTCACTTTAATCGGGATGACTTAGTGAATCCTGCATTTAGCATGGGGTTGGACCAGATGACACTGCAGGTCCTTTCCAACTCTATGGTTCTATGAACTTGGGTCACAAGTTGCAAAGTTCGGAGCAGTCTGCTTCCTGCAGCAAAACTGCTGGAAGTGGGACAAGCTCTTTAAGAGCTCACTCACACGAGCGTATCTGGCCTACATATTATACATGTATTTCTTACATGTGTATTATGCAGTACACAGTAAATATACATGTAACATGCATTTTTGCTGCATATGTTAAATCCCCATAACCTATGTTAGTGTGTAATATGCACCACAATACGGCATGCTGCATTTTTTTAACGCAGTTGTGAATGGCGCATTAACAGTCATCGGGTTTTTGGCACTGCATATTATGCGCATGAAAAAGACATGCGTAATATGTAGGCCAGATACGCCCATGTGAGTGAGCCCTAATAGTTGCACCAAGCTGTAAGTTCTTTGACGCAGTAATCTGATGGATTCATGACATGCAGGCTCCCCACAACCTCCAGCCTCTGATTAACAGTAAGGCTTCATTGACACAGGTGAGGGCAATATCGGGCAGAGAAACCTGGCTTGATATCGCACTTCTCAACGTGTGTTCTACCTGCGGATGCAAGGCGTTTTTGCATGAAAAATGCCTCGCATCACTTCCTTAAAATTGTTTCATATGCATCGGAGGATCAGCAAGTGTTTCCCATTGACTTCAATGGGAAACCTCACAACGCACTCGCATGCACATTGTACAATGCCATGTGTTTAACTGCCCTATTGAAAACAATTGGCGATGCATTCCGAGGGATGCAAAAAAGTAGGACATGCAGCAATGTGTACCTCACAGAAGCGCTGCGAGGGAAAATATCGTTCATGTGTTTGCCTCCATTCAAAAGAATGGATTTCGAGTTTTATGCGTCTCGCAACGGAAAAAACTTGCACAAGTTTCACGCTTGTGTGTATGTAGCCTATTAAATAGAATGTCAAATTCTACAGTGGAAGGAAAAAAACTGACACTGGTTAGCATAAGTACATACTGTAGTTTACAGTGAATATCTTCTAGTACAAAATATGTCTAATTGCAGTCTTTTGAGTAATTATGTTTTAGGATATGTGTTTAGAATAATTAAGCCATTCCCTTGAGTTTGCAAGCCCCATCATTTTCACTTTCTTTTGCCTACGGGTGCCAGTGTACTGCTGCATGCTGTGCTGATACAATCTCTACATGTGCACTAGATTGATAAATATCGCACTCTGTGTTAGTGAATAGCTCGTTAAACCTTTAAGCATGTGTACAATGTTCACCTGTCGCGTGCCAAGGATGAGCTCATGGGAACAAGTCTAGAGTTGTATATGGCTGTGAAAGCTGTTCTGTTCCATCCATGAGCTAACGATTAGTGTCTTACACCAGTGATGTAACTGATGTGTTCCTCCACGTTGTAGGTTGCACAGTCATACGTATGAGTTCCCTCCCCCACATAGGTGACTGTATTGGACCTTTTACCTCTTCTCAGGTGATATGATTATAGTGATCATAACGGCAGCATTGGAGTTTGACCAAGTGTGTGGAAATGCCAGCCTATGATTAGAATTATCCACTTTTTGCCAAGCACGCCCCAGGCTAGTTAACCCTATGTACCTTCCCTGTACCTTTTGTACTCATGCAATTTCCCCATGTACATTAAATTCTAGTCTTGAGTTGTCATCTGTAGCAATGCATATGTTTGACCTGAATGCTGTACTTTGGTTGAACTTGGAACCCCCCTGACACCATCTCCAGCAGTTTCCCTGGCTTTTTCTCTGCGGTGCGGCTTTCTGTGTCTATCTTGACCTCTCCTCTGTAACTTGTGCTCTTGTTGTCTTAAACTTATGAAAGTTGTGTTCTCTGGAGTTATTGCAGCATCTTATTTTAGAAAGACAATGAAGGATATATGAAGCCGGAATTAGTTTTATATATACCATTAGGTATTGTAGGCACCCTTTAGGAAAGTTATTTTTCTGACTTTAATGATCACAAATAGAAATGCTATTGAATTTTAAGCTTAAAGATAAAATCTACTTTAAAAAATATTATTCTTGATGATATCAGCGAAAGCTGTACCCTTTGTAAAGATATTTTTATGAAGGGTGAATTAGTTATTGACTCCACTTGGAAACTCGAGTGGGCCGGTTGGGTCCAGGGGCGGACACACCGCCTATACAGCAGATTTGGTGAAGCAGTCAGGCGTCCCTTGAGTTAATTTTTTAAAATCTAGTTTAGTTGGAGAAATCAAGTGAAATTACTGAAGTAACATCTATACTCGTCTATGTCGCTTCTCTCAACCTCTTCAGTAAGCCTATTCTGGTCCCCCGCTGACTTCCTAGTAGTGTAATCACATGATGAGCACACATGATCAATGACCTCATTGAATGGCTGTGATTGGTTAACCCAGCGCCGGCTTTCATTGGCTGACGCGCGGCACTGAGTTACCAATCAGCATGCAAGCCTCACATCCAGAAAGCAATGCTCTGTGTCATTGTGGAGGAGGGATCGTCAGCCTGCAACAGCGCCGCAGACCATCGCGAGGACAAAATGCCGGCGACAGATGAGTATAGATTGATTTTTTTTTACTGAGCCCCCATCCTGAGCCTCAGCTTGCAAGTTTTTTGACGTTCAAGCAAGCTCGAACACCAAGTTTTTGCTTGTAAATCAGAGCAAAAATTCAGGAGAGAGCCTACTCGCAAGTCAAAAAACTCACAAGCTGAGGTGCTTGCATCCAGAGGTACCACTGGAGGCACCTGTGTGGAGCTGGTATATACTGCTATATGGTCACTGTATGTGGGGTGATATTGTTTGTATAGTGTTGTTTTGTATTTCCAGTAACACTGTGGTTGTAGTATGTGGGAACAGTGTATGATAGGGAAATATTGATCTTTTGTATGGGGTATTCTTCAGTTATTTTCCAGAACTGTCTCTGATCCTGCCCATTACATCGGGAATACGGCTGTCAAAGTGATCATACAGGAATAAAACCCTTGACGTTAATATCCTTTTAAGGGGGCTTAAGGCAAATCAGTCTGTGATGTGGATGCTTAATGGGCCAAAAAAGGTTGTATGTTATTGAATTTCTTCAGTTCTAACAGGTTCTGTGCAGAATGGAACGTTTTCTGCAATGAGCTATGCAAGCCACATAGACCTTTGCTCCTACCACCAGTGTGGCTGCAGCCAGTGATTTGCCTGCCCCTTCATTCTTGTGATGGTCCTTCTTGCTGCTGGTTTGAGCCCCCATACATAAGCCACTTTATCATTTTTTTTTCAAGCGCCACTTTGGGTTTGTTTCACCCCTAATTTTATAAATCAGAAAACTGTTTTTCTGGATTGGTCATCTAAAACCTTTCAAAATCTGCCAGGTTTCTGAGATCCTAAGAGCCGAGCAGTGCAAAGTTGTGTTTGGCCTCCCATCATTTGTGGCATTCAGGTTCTACTGTTGTAAAGCCCCATTTACACTGATAGATGATCACTCAAAAGTCGCTCAAACGATAGTCTGAGTGACAGTTTGGAGCGATCAACTTTGCATAGTCTATAGTAGCTTAGTAGCTACTATAGAGCTATGCAGGCACAGCGGGACACTGCCGCTATCTCTTGCCGAACAATGCAGCTGTTCTGCATAAGCAAATGGCTGTATTGTTCTCCACGCTTACTGCTAGTGTCCCCACTGTGAATTGACAGTGGGACATAAGCAGAGAGAATCCTATCAGCGCAGAACAGCCTGCACCACTGACAACAGCTGATCGCTCAATTCAAGAAAACTAGAAGTTAGCGATCAACGACTTGTGCACGAAAACTGCACAATGTCCCTGCATTTAGAAAGAACAGTTATCGCTTAAAAGGTTCTTTTGAGCATATTTTGAGCGATAATTGTTGTCTAAATGGGCCTTAACTGTGCTTCTAAATCTTAATGTATAGATGATGATCTCATAGAAAAGAAGGCATATCGCCACACAGACCTGTTGTATTTTCAGGCAAAAAGCAGTGTTTTGACTTTATTAACATCAGAAGTCGGGGCTCATTTTTTCCCCCACGTCTGATAGGTGTGACTGAGCCTGGCACTATAGCGGAGTTCCATTCTCTTAGATTATCTATAAAGTGTGCAAAGAACAGAACGCATTCTCCTGTACATAGTGTATTATGTGTATATTTATGCATATGTGGATGTGTATGTAGAATGCAATTAAAGCCCATTTACAAGTAAAATGCCACTTATCAGGGCTATAGGATTGTCCTCATTGCTTATATGAGTGACCTCATAATGCTGGCTAGTATAATCTTAGTATTTGCTATGTGCACTGGGCTCCACTTTCAGGAAGTAACAGGTAGTGCTTTAAATAGTCTGAGAGGTCTTTGTACTCCGCAGATTAAAGTATTAGCAGACATTTGTGCAATCTTTTTCTTTTCTTCCTATAAAAGGAAATTGTCAGAGAGCCACCTGATAGGATTGGTCACCCCTTGATCCTCCCGTAATGTTTACATGGACAGGTTCTAGATGTTGGAAACTTTCAATGCTGTTTTAGACGCTGCTTTGTAATCATTTCTTTCCTGATCCTGGACAATTTAGATCTGTAGGAGTCCACAAATCACCTCTATAGAGCAACTTTTGACCCCCTGGGGTTATTTCTGTGCGTGTGTATGTTTAATTCAGCATTAATAAATATGACCTTCCTATTGGAAACCCTAATAACTCATGTTAAATGTATTTGTGTATTATTAATCAATGAGAAGGGAAATTCATTGTTTTGTTGCACAACATCAGAAGTGTTTTCCACATCAGAGGTGATCAATGTGAGCCCACTTAGTCTGTCATTCAACACATATCGAGCCTGTACTTACGCTACAGTGCATATGGCAAGAACATATCAGGTTTGACTGATCCATTGGCTTTTGTGGTGTGTACTCTCTGATCATGGATAATTGGTTAGGAGTGTGGGGGGAAGGGGGGATGAAACCTGGGATGTCCTATTCTAGTTGCAGCAAAAGCCAAATCTGTAGCATCCAGGTACGGAATCTCTGTAGTTTCCTTATGGAAAAAGAAAATACCGTACTCTTTCCTACTGGTGTTGGAGTCAGACTATTTTTTCCAGGCCTCCTGCGTATGGGACACTATTTATTAGACTTGAAACATGAGGCTGTGAATATAAGGGTTTAAAATAAAAATAGTACCTAAATTCTACAGTTGTAAGTAAATGCTTTGGAATTTTCTGATGCCTGATTTCTTTATAAAAGTTAAATATGCTTGAACTATCCATTGATGTTAACCCAGATCTTGCATGTGGAAAATCTAGAGTTTTACCAAATTTTACCAAATGCTGCAGTAAAAAAGGCATGTCTTTATTCTGTGGGTCAGTATGATTACGGCAGTACCAAATTTCTATAGTGTTTTTTTATGAAGAACTACCTGAAATAAATATATATATAATATATATATATATATTTTTTGCTTTCTTTCGCCATCTTTTGACCCCATATAATATTTTATTTTTCCAGTGATATAGGTGTGAGGCATCTCATTTTTCGCGAGGTGACTTATAATTTTCATTGGTCCTGTTTGGGTTACATACGTCTCTTTGGTCACCTGTTACATTTATTTCTTGACGACAGGGTCACAAAAAAAAAAACACAGTTGTGGCGTTGCATTCCCCCCCCCCCCCCCCCCCCCACAAATGGCATTCGCCGTGGGGGATTAATAATGCAATATTTTAATTGAATGTTCACATTTACAGCAAAGCCTTTTTTTTAAATGACAGCTGGAAAAAGGGGTACGTTTTACACTTTTTAGTTTTTATTTATAGTATTTAATAGTTTTAATCTTTTTTTACTTGATTTTTGTTTGGCCCTACAGGATAGTTGAACTTCCAGTTGTTTGCTTATACAACATGTTGCTGGGCTAGAATATGGAATAATATTGTATTCTGACAGGCATTCTATTGAGATGTGTGCAATCATTCATGGCAGCCCTGGGTGCCTTCAGAAGGCCCTAGGCTACTATGGCACCCTATGAATGCCTAGTGGGAGCACTGTTCCTGGATATTTCAATCCTGATGGATAACTGACAGAGGCATTTAAAGAGTTCACTGCCACGATTGAGGTTATTGCCGATCACTGCTGTTGTGGGTGGGTGTCAGTCCTCAAACACAGCCGTTGCCCACCGTGTGCCGTACATGTATACCACACATCAGGAAGGAGTTAAACATCACTTTATTAGTGATCTAGACCTCCTAGTAATTCCAAAGGGTTTGTTTACTTTTTCTGGAAACAGTTCACTTATTGTGCTATATAGTGGAAGGTATTGAGGTGTCCAATCTGTTATTAATAAGGCAAGGTAATATGTGCCTTATTACAGTGGAGAGACTTAGAATTGATCCCACATAAAATAGTTCTATTGTATATAGAATAATACACGTGTTACAATTGCAGGGTCTTGGTGCATAAGGTTAATAACTAGGAAAGCCTAACCCATATTATGTAACCGTAGTTTTGTTTCTGTATCCCCTGTTTTGTAACCACTGCGAAATATGTTGGCGCTATATAAATAAGCAGTAGTAGTAGTATGATGATCTGTATTATCAATTTACTTGAGAACTTCAGTGGCTTTTTTCTTTACTCAAGAGTGAACTAGTTTTGCAGCAGGTTGATGTTTTGAACATCTCAACAGAAACTAGGATGGAAGGAGATAATCATTGTTTGTTTACTTAAAGGGGTTGTCCCGTGCCGTAACAGGTTTTTTTTTTTTTTCAATAGCCCCCCCGTTCGGCGCGAGACAAACCCGATGCAGGGGTTAAAAAAAAACAACTGGATAGTACTTACCCGAATCCCCGCGCTCCGGTGACTTCTTACTTACCTTGCGAAAATGGCCGCCGGGATCTTCACCCACGGTGGACCGCAGGTCTTCTCCCATGGTGCACCGTGGGCTCTGTGTGTTCCATTGCCAATTCCAGCCTCCTGATTGGCTGGAATCGGCACACGTGACGGGGCGGAGCTACGAGGAGCAGCTCTCCAGCACGAGCGGCGCAATTCAGAAGGGAGAATACCGGACTGCGCAAGCGCGTCTAATCTGGAGATTAGACGCTGAAATTAGACGGCACCATGGAGACGGGGACGCTAGCAACGGAACAGGTAAGTGAATAACTTCTGTATGGCTCATATTTAATGCACGATGTATATTACAAAGTGCATTAATATGGCCATACAGAAGTGTAGACCCCCACTTGCTTTCACGAGACAACCCCTTTAAGGACAGTGCAGCTGTTTACATGGAAAGTATGTCTGGTGGAGAGCTTCATTTCGGGTACATCTACTGTGAGAACCTTTCACTTAGGCAGCCTGTCCATGGCCGATGCGGAATATCGCTAGCGATATTCTGCTGTGGGGGAGTGGGGGAAGCACTGACAGGTCTCTGCGGTGACGCTAATAGATCTAATAGATAGGCTCACCACAGAAAACCGCAGCATGCCGCTATTTGAATCCCGTGAGCGGAAAATCGCTATAATTCTCCACTCGTGCACGTCGGGCTGCGCTTTCCATAGTTAGCCTATGGAAAGCGTGCAATGCGTTACCCGCAGCCGGATTATCGCCACATGTAACGCAATGACAACTTGCCCGTGGGCAGGAGGCCTAATGAATGTGGTGTTTTTCCACACAGTCTATTGCAGCATTGACGTGTATTAGTGGAGCTGCCTTATTATACAGCAGGTAGATCATGGAGTACCCGTTCAAGGCTAGCAAGAAAATAGTACCTTATATAATATAATCTGTAGAAATCCAAATGTTAGGTTCTTGATGTCCGTCTCCTGCTCTTGTGTTCGTTAACGGAAGAGAAATATTAATCTGCTAATCTCCTCTACCATCCTCCTTTTTTGGATTTAAAACCAGGAAATTCATGGTGAACAAAGTGTACAAGAGCAGCAATAACTTCTGGCATTGGGATCTTATATTTTTTCATCCGTCATTTCTGGGTAGGAAATCTCTTGCAACACCTCCCTCCAGTATACTATGGGACTCTGTGAGCTTTCTGCCACAGTTCTACACGGGGCTAGGTTGTAGGATAGACACATGGGACACACTATTTTAGGACCAATGTCCACAGGCGGGTTTGATTTGCGAAATCCGCGTGGGCTAAATCAAGCCGCCCATAGGGAAACATGGGCATCTGCAAATGAAATAAACCATGCAGATTTGGTCCGTGAATCAAATCGCAGTATTCTACATTTCATTGTAGATCTCGCATGGATGGCTTCAATGGAAGCCATCTGATCCACGGCCCATCCACAATTGAATTGCAGACAAGCCGCGGATTCTGCAGGAAAGCAGGAGTTAAAAAAAAAAGTACATCACATGCGCGGCAATAGAAGACCCGGACAGTATGCAATGTCCTCGGCCGTGGGCAGGGTCTGATTCTGCTGAGGGCTCCTGCATGCGGAATCCAATCCACATGTAGACATTGGGCCTTAGTGTCCACCACCCAGTTTCCAACCAGATCTTCTCAGATACCCTCAAGAGCATGATATCGATGTTTGAGCAGAATTAAAGTGTACCTCCAGTAATAGAAGGGTGATTTATCTGTGGCAGATTTGTTTTCGCACTTGTTGAGTTCCTCTGTATGCGGCTTCATCAAATCAGATGACTGAAACTGATTTTTAGTCACAATTTTGTGCACTAAATGTTTTTATATTATAGTCCTAACTACAGTTCCATACTGGCAACCGTATAGCAACTATCTACTTTGGTCTCAGGCCAGTTCCTTGATGGAAGCATTCTTATGGTTTTGAAAGCTTATTATTTAGGCCTAATTTTGTGTGTATGTGTGTGTGTGTGTGTGTATATATATATATTATACACACACACATTTTATAGTTAAAAAAAATTGGGCCTAAATAATAAGTTTTCAAAACCATAATAGATATATAAATATTTCTAGAGAACGAACAAGACGTTGTTGAGTATTCTAAATTGGTTTGCCACTGAATCAACAGGGGTCTGGAATCATGTGCCGTTTGTGACTCTTTTTGGCAGTTTTCAGGGCAACTTTTTGAGCCACAGATAAAAGTAGATCTACAAGGAAGAATAAGATCGTCCTGCTTTTCCAATTCCTTTTGCATTTACTCCTGGCTTTAGCTTAGAAACTGCATCTTTTGATTCTAGGCCATTCGTTAGTACTTTTATTCACTTGTAAACGTGTAGGATCTTGCCATTTTACAATATTCACTAACCCAAATGAACAGTAGTAGACCAAGGTACCATCCTAGTAATTACCGGGCTCTTGGGTATGCAGTTCTGGTACTTAACAAAAATGTTATTGAAGTTCGTGTATCCAACATATCACACAGAGGTGAACATCATGTGAGCTTTTATATGGTGGTGGGATCATTAGAGTAATGTCCTTATTTTGGGAAGGAAAGCCGTATCCTGTAATGCTGTTTAATATGTTATTGCGGGTCTGAATGGCAAGTTCAGTGTTTGAACTCTGACTTTAAATCATTATTCTATAGTATTTTGTTTCCATATTATACAACATATAAAAAATAAAAATAGATCCATCCTGATGTACTTTTTCGACCTGATGGAAGAAGCCTCGGTGACAGCACATTGCTCCATTAACTCTTTTGTCTGGAAAAAAATTCAATCAGACTTTATACTAGAGCCAAATGTTTTGAGAGCAAGCTCTAACTGATGTATTAGGACTAAACTAATATAGCATTACCAAATATCTAGCCTTTGATGGCAAGTGTGTTGCCCATTATGTTGGTTTTTTTTCTTACTCTTGCATATATACACTACTGTTCTTCATTGAGATAGCAGAAATCATCACAGGACAGCAAAAATAACCCGTATAAATCCACAGTGTTTTATCTTCCTGTGGTTTTGGCAAGCCCATCTTTTCATGGGAACCAGTGCCTCAGTTTCCCATTTAAGCAGCAGGGTGTTATTTTTCTAGCCTTTCCTTTACCTTCCTTCATGGCTGTCTGTAGTTCAGATCACCATTTCCTGGAATGGCAGAATTAGGCAGACCCAGCTGTAGCAGTTAACATTAACTCTTTGCCCACCATCTTTTCTAGAGGTTTGCGTATTAATGATTAGCTCTCGGTATTTTTAGCCATAGCCCAATGAATTCATACAATCTATTGTGGAGGATGAAGGCCTATTAATGAAATTAAATGTTACTAAAAATATTAGTTGTAAGTGGAAGTTTGCCTTATTCTATTGATAAAGCGAAGGCATTCTACTTTATTTCAACAATCTGTTATACTGTTACCTCAATCTGCATTTTCTCTGGTTGAAAATTACGGCTTTCCTGATCGTCATACGGCAGTACACGCACAATTGGGTTAAGTCCCCCAGGTACAACCAAACAGACGGGTTAATAAGCGGTAATTAATAAATCAATCAGCCTAACCTATAATGCAAGACAGAGGACCTGAAGTCGGTGTGCTTTTATTTTTTTCTTCTTTCCTAGGACAATTAGAAGGCAGGTTCCTTTCCTGCTAGGAAGTCTCTACAATAGGGAATTGTCATTAGGATTTAATTTCTACTTTCCAAGTCGAATACAAGGTGATCTCTGTCCTCTCAGTCTTAAGGATTTACTTTCTACTTTCCAGGCCGTACACCATGTATAATCCAAGTCCCTCAGCCTGAAGATGTAGCTTGTAAGTGGCTGTCCCCATTGTACGTAGCGCAGCACCTCAAGCTCACTACCGCTTCCTTATTCCTTCTTTAAGTAGAGAAGTTTTCCAGTTGCTCACAGGGAAGGGATACCAGCTGTTGGAATGCTGCAGGAGCTTTTCAGAGCGCTGGCAGCTGTGTGTCTCTGGCAGCAACATGGCAGAGCGCATCACTTGTATAGTACGTGTCAACAGCTGGATACAAGGTGGGACATCTGATGGGTCACCAAAAAGGACACTGGTGTATCTCCAGTAATTGGGTAGAGTGCGATCGCATCACTGTAAGGGACGCGATGAATAAATCACCGCAAGTGGTGCTGGCAATACAAGCTATATAAGCCTAGTTGAAGGTCTATCCCAGTGTGCTCTGCCTAACTACACTGCCCTCCGTTCATTTAGGTTAGTAAGGCTATGTATGCTACTCTGATGGAAGTGCTTTTTTAATGAAAAAGGACGGTGATGCTAGATCTGTTGCTATGGTGGTGATTCTATTATATGTTCACACACACTGCTCTGTGTCTACCTAGAGAGAGCGAGACATTGTTTGAAAATTTTCCATTAGATCTTCGCACACCATGCATCCCCTGGGAATGCCTCCCATCAGGGGGAAACCAGGGAACTCCTATCCTGGTTCAAAGATTAGTTGTCCTCAGTTTTAAAAGCGGAAATCTTCAGAGACAAAAAAAAAAGATGATCTCAGTACTATTCTTCAGCATCAGCATTCAGATCATCCAAATGCATGCCTTATTAAAAGCTGATCTGAGGTCTACAGTAGGATCCGAGCAATATGTTTCATATAAATATATATGTGAAAGATTGATTCCCCCAAAACTGAAGGAAAAGCTACAGTTCCATTAGAGGATTCCCCTCTTTTAAAAGATACTATGGACCATCCTGTATAAAAAAAAGTTTGTGCATCTGTTATAGCTGCAGCAGAGGTAGCATCAGTCCTTGTGGCTAGAGCCTTCAGTCTAGTTGAGCGACCTAGCAAGGGATTATACGTCAAACCTTTTCTAAACAATTGGCTAAAGAAGGCCTTCTCAAGTCATTTACTTTAGCAGAATCTTCAAGTAACAATGCAATTCCTGCAAGAACATGGATTTTTAATCAATCTCAACAGGTCTTATACTATTTGCTCTCAGCAATTAAAGTACCTAGGCTTCAAGGGGTTTTCCAGTGAAATACTATTGATGACCTATCATCAGGATAGTCGAAGCAAGTTGAAGAGGACAGCAAAATTTTTTTGTGCCAATAAAATATTACATCCAACAGGATGTGTCTTTAATTACTTCATTGTCATGAAACAGCGATGTTTAGACTACAGGACGTAGATCATCAATAGTTGATCGGTCGGGGTCCATCGCTCAGCAGGTGCATGCTGTAAGTGCCGCAATAAGAGGTCAGAGTGGAAGCCTCCACGCCGACCTCCGTGTAGTGGCCGGCGCTTGTAGCTGCAGGAATGGCTCTCATTGATTTTAATGAAAGCCATGCCTGCAGTTACAAGCGCCGGCCACTATATGGAGGTTGGCGTGGAAACTTCCGCTCCTACCTCTGTGATGGTGCGACATTGTCGGCATGTGCCCACTCCGCTGATCGGTCGGGGTCCAGAGCGATGAACGTACTATCTCCATCTCAAGAGCCTGCTTCCTGGACACTGGAGCCTCAATTCTGGAGTTTTTGCGCAGACAATCGGGTGAATGGTGAGGCCTTCTACGATCAAGGTATATAATG
This sequence comes from Eleutherodactylus coqui, assembly GCF_035609145.1. Lineage (NCBI taxonomy): Eukaryota > Metazoa > Chordata > Amphibia > Anura > Eleutherodactylidae > Eleutherodactylus > Eleutherodactylus coqui. Next base: position 161,393,284 of record NC_089837.1, on the reverse strand, counting down.
GTCTAGGGTCCCTTCAGAACATGGTGTGGTCAGAAAAATCATTTCTGGAATCTCTAACTGCAACTTTTACAAAATGGCTCAAAAACCGAAAACAAAAAAACCTTGAAGTAGAATACATTCAAAGTGCAATTTACATCCAGCAAGGTGCAGCTGGAGGAAGTTCTCTAACAAACTTATGGTTAGAACTTTCTTAACACACCTTAAAATCTTAACTCCTGCTTTCCAGGCTCCTGCATAGGATATAACAGTGGTGTTCTGCTTGTACCAAACAGGCGTTTCAGCCCATGAATTCTTTAACCTTCAAGAGAAAAATCCAAGCAGGAGATTTAATTATCTGTACACTTTCCAGATCTGCAAGATGAAGAACACGAAAAGCAGCATACTCAGTCTTACTGTATACCCATAGGACTGAGAAGCACGGTGACTTACAACACCAAGGTCCTAATAAAGGACAAAAGGCCAACAAAGCCTCCCTCTCAAGGTGGATTAAAGGGCTAATTTAAAAATGTTCTGACCTCTCTGGGTTACCTTCCCTCGTGTATATCAGAGCATATCCTACAGCTATGTCCTGGGTTGAAGTTGGACATGCATGGTTAGACCAAACCTGCCAAGTTACCACATGGTCGTCGTCTTCCACACTACAGGCTAGATAAACTCTCAACAGAGGGCTAGAATTTTGGCAACCGAGTGCAAGAAACAGCATCTGCTATCCCACCCATATAAGGAGTTTTATTGCTTTACAAATTCCATTTGTGTTTGTGCTGCCGTAGGATGATTAGGAAAATGTAAATTTGCTTATCCAAAATTTCTACTTCGTGGAGTCTGTAGCAGCACAAATCTGCCACCATAAATTATAATATGGCTGCATGCTTGAGGTCATAGAGCAAAAGGAAGCTTCAGACTATCTTTACGATACATGTTGTGCACCCAGATGAGATAAATATTTGCCTCTACTGTTAAATAGCCATATTGGCAACTGCATAGATGAAGTTTTCTTGAAGCGACCCTCCGGTTTTTGGCAGGTCATGTGATCTGCTATTATCAGTCAGTAGTATGTAACATGCATTAGGTAGATAAAAAAATTTCTGCAGAAATCTTGGATGTCCGAAAACAGGGCCCAAACAGACAGGCAGCAGAGAAGAACTGTAGGTAATATACCTCCTTCCCCTCTGGTCCTAGGATCAAGTTTTGTTTCAAAACCAGAGGCTCACTTTTAGTATATTAACACACCCTGTCGAAAGAAACCTACAAGTCATACAAAAGCAACTGAATAATCACTTGGCTTGGGAACTTGCTTTTGTGTTGTGTGTATGAACCCGCGGTGAATGAAAGTAGTGTAGTACTTGTTGGACATGTTGACAATGTTTCTACCTGCACACGCATCATTGCTATTAATGTGCGGGATGGGCGAGATCCCCTCTATTCCAGTTTATTTATACCCTGATGGTTTTTAGTCTCCTTGTGTACAGAAATTCAAGCAAATCACCAGTATTGTAGAAATTTTGACCATACAATATTAATTAGTATGGTTTCTTGAACAAACAGTTGTTCCCGCGATCAGTTCCTCCATAATGCCCCAGAATGCCTTGGTAGCAACTTATTCCGAGAGCATGCTGAACATTAATTGGCATGTCGGAACAATAAAAGTTAATCCTTACTTACAGCACCTATGGTTGTATAACGTGACAATTTAATAGGGATCTAAAAATAAGTTTTCGCTTTGTGAAATGATGCCAAAGTTATGCTTTCACATAAACCGTTTTAATACCAGGCTCATGTTTAAATTAAATTTGTGCTCAGAGTAGAGTCTGAACATTTCACGTTTTTGTCTTCGTGTTTTGTCCTCAGTGTTCGTGAAGAGCCTAGACTTGCATTTCCAATTATGTCAATTAGCAATTCTGCCAAATTTAACAAATGTTTAGTTTGAGAGTGCTAGACTTGGCATCGCCCAAGGGAAACATTTTAGTTGGTTATGCAGAACTTTTACGTGGCAAAAATCTGATGGCTTCAGTTTGTTTTTGTTAATGGCATTTCACTTATTTAATTTGCGGATTTTTCTATTTTTCTAAAAAAAAAAAAAAAAAGAGCATGTATTTAGAATAAAGCCATTTTTGTCTTTTAGATTATTTTTATCTAACATTTTAAACATTTAGTGCCACTTGGCCATACACTGAGATGATACATCTCTGCAGAGGCAAGAGGAGGCACGATGAGGTGAGAAAACATCAGTCCAGTGATGATCTGACTTCAGCCTTCATAACAGATAAGACATATGGTTTAGTCCAACTCTCCCAATACTAATAGAGATGTTCATTTAGAAAGTCATTCATGCCTATTGATACTGTGTATTTTTTTTCTTAGTGGGCCTTCTAAATGCACTGCAGTTATTTCTGACTGGATTACTGGATTGGTCCTTAATTACCGAATATAATGGGAATTATATTTAAACTGTTTTAAAATATATTTACACACTTAACCATTTCCATTACCAGATCTCTGCTTGCTGGCAATCTTTACATTGCAATGCTGCAAACCCATTCTGAGCCATTGCTGGTTATGCAGTAGATCGGCTAGTGATCAGTGGGATCTAATTTTTTAGGCCTCATGTCCACGGGCAAAATATGATTTAAGATCCGCAGCGGATCTCCCGCATGCGGATCCGCATCCCATAGGGATGCATTGACCACCCGCGGGTAGATAAATACCTGCGGATGGTCAATAAAAGGGATTTAAAAAAAAATGGAGCATGAAAAAATCTGGACCATGCTCCATTTTCGTGCGGGTCTCCCGCGGGGACGGCTCCTAAAATAGGAATTTAAGTATTTACCCATCCGGAGCGGACCGCGAAGGTCTTCTATTCCTCACGGCCGGATCTTTCTTGCTTCGGCTCGGCGGATGTGCCCGGGGCATGCGCGCGGCACGTTGACGACGTGCCGGCGACGTGCCGCCGGCGTGACGAATTCATCCGCCGGCCGAAAAAGAAGATCCGGCCGTGAGGAAGAGCAGAGCTTCTCCGCCCGCTACGGATAGGTAAATACTTTTAAATTCTTCTTTTCAGCGCTCATGTCCGCGGGGCAGGAGGGACCCGCTGCAGATTCTACATGGAGAATCTGCAGCGGATCTGATTTTCCCCGTGGACATGAGGCCTTAACAGGTTTCTTAGTTGGTGTGAGATATGCCTGTGGTGTAAGTTAATCACCCCAAATCTTCACTTTAATTATCAAATATACCAATTGATAAGTCAAGTTAACAATGTGCTATAGAAGTTTTTACCATGTGAAACTGCAACTCGAAATATGATCTGACCAATGATAAGGGTATGATGATAGTTGTAGGTTCACAAGCTAGAGTGCTACAGACCTTACAAGTGAACACAATGATGCAACGCAGTGGGGTGTAGAATATACAATGACAGTGACTCAGATGACATCCACTGATTGAACTCATTTTTTTTCTCCATCTGGTCCAGACCTTCATGATGAAAATCTGTAGGTTGACCTGAAGAAGGCTGTACTTGCAATCTGGCAGATTTTGGAGCGCTTTTGGAAGGAAGAGTGGGCAAAGATTGCAAGGCAAGATGTGGGATCTTGATAGATACCTACCCAAAAATGCTGTCGTCAAAGCCAAATGGTGCATCAACAAAGTATTCGTTTTAGGGTGTGCATATTTATGTAACCATATTTTACTTTATCTTAATTTTTACACCCTTCATGATTGATTTTGTTTTTCAATGGAATATTACAGATAATGGATCACATTGAAGGTGGAAATTAATCTGAGATACCAATTGTACAAGTTCTCCCACTTAAAAAGATGAGGCCTGTAATTGACATCATGGGTAGACCTCAACTATGAGAGACAACATGAGAAAACACATCCAGAAAATCACATTGTCTGATTTGTAACGAATTTATTTGCAAATTATGGTGGAAAATAAGTATTTGGTCACCTACAAACAAGCGAGATTTCTGGGTCTCACAGACCTGTAACAACTTCTTTAAGAGGCTACTCTATCCTCCACTCATTACCTGTAGCAATGGCACCTGTTATCAGTATAAAAGACACCTGTCCACAACCTCAAGCAGTCACACTCCAAACTGTGTGTTTTTTTTTTTTTTTGTTTTTTTTTGGGATGTGTTTTCTCATGTTGTCTCTCATAGGTGAGGTCTACCTATGATATCAATTACTGGCCTCTCTCATCTCTTTAAGTGGGAGAACTTGTACAATTGGTATCTGACTAAATACTTTTTTCTCCCCACTGCATATATAACCTGTATTTGGGGATATAAACCTTAATAGGTGTGAATAGAAAAAATATTTGATCTGAATTTAACTAGAAAAACATTTTCTGGAAACAAATGCTATTGAGAGGCTATGGTACGATCTGAAGAGGACTCTGTGTGCAAGGAATCCCAGAAATACTGATGAACTTGCAAAATTTTGAGGCGGAATTTAGGACTATTACTCCCTGCAAATGTATTTAGGTCTTATTTACCACTTCAGGAAATGTTTGTTGAAAGATTGTAAACGGGAATCTGCAAGTAATGAAAGTATTCCTAACTTTTTAGGAGACTTTTCAGAATAAGCTGCCATGTGTGCACATGAGGAATGATACAATATATGACTATTGCATGACTAGTATCATGTACTTATCAGCAGACCCCTCTAAAGGCTATATAACTGAATTTTTAGTTCTTTGAGTATAGAAAACTCAATTGTATGCAGAGAACTGTAGAGTCTATCATCATTATGTAGGACACTAGAGATTTACTGAGCAGTGGAGAGGTGAATAAACTGTAAATAACCCCATTATTTTTAACTGCATAGCTGTCTCAGTCTCTGCATTTCTTTTCTTCCCATTAATTGTCATAGACCCTTTATGAGCAGGATGGCTTATCCCCCTCCTACATTGTTTTTTTTTTCTTGCTGGCTAAATTAACAGAAATAATATCACTTGTCAATAGGACAAGTGGCTAGCACTTTAAGCTGCTTGTCCACGGGCGATAAATCGCCCGCTGATTATGCTCTGCAAAGCTTTCCATAGCATTGCTATGGAAATTGCAGTTCCTGCGTCCACGAGCGGAGAATCATAGCGATTCTCCGTACGTGGGATTTAAATCGCGGCATGCCGGGGTGAGCCTATCAGCCGTAGAGAGGGGGCCTTAGAGGGATTTTCAGCAGAAAAAAAATCATTTTAGGTAAATTACAGTGATTTACACTTTAGCTGGTTCTGACATCCATGAGGTTTAGTGATTTATAAAGATGAAAATGTAATAATTTTACATGGATTCTAGTTTCTGATATTACACTCCTTCATGCACTGCATTTACAGCACAGATAGGATACAGTTGCAGCACCTAACCATAAATACTCACGAGTGCTCAGGAGCTGAGCCTGTGTTGTCCATAGTGAATGTCAGCTGTATCATACAGCGGACATCCTTCTGCAGCGACTGGGATTGAACTATAATCCAATATTGATCATTTTACACCTTAGATGCCACATTCCGTACGGACCGGGGCATCTTAGTAAGTTTGTAGAGGATGGGAGCTCCCGCTTTTAGCCCATGTGACCTGTGTGCCAGGTGTAATACACTGCAATACAGGAATATTGCAGTGAATCATTGGTGTGATCAAAGGTTTGCATGGTTAAGTCCCATAGAGGGACAAAAAAGTACTGTTTTCTATAAAATATACCATTTACAGTAGTGTTTTGTTAAAAACAAGACTATGCATAATTGGTACCGCTGTATCCATAGTCACCTACAGTGTAACCCATTTCGCCCTGTGCAGTGTAACCCATTCCGCCCTCTTGGATGTTTAACCTTTAAGATGCTATGGTCACTATTGAACTCCGCATCTAAGCGATTAGGGGGAGAGAGGTTATCTCTCACCTCATCAGTCCCCTGCATGGAAGCCTGTTAGTGAAATGTAAGTAAAGAATCACATGATTAAGACGTCTTGTGAGACAAATATTGAGAAAAAAAATTAAAGTAACCCACAAATCACCAGGCTTTAGGGACCTTCTAGTAGAGTATTTTACAGCAGCACTTCGAAATATACCCTCCTGTCAAATATTCGGCATCGAAATCTGCTGATGTACAAATTTTGATTCAGAATTGAAAATCGTAGAATTCAGGTTTCATGCTCTCAGTCAACATGGACGTGGGACTTCTACAGCCAATCAATGGATAGAATTTATTTTATTTTTTTCCACTATTTTAGCTTTTTTTTTTCTTTTTTTTTTATTCTGCCAATCAATTTTAATGACATTCAGTTGAATTAGCATCAACGTATATTTATGCTAAGTTTAGAAAGTGTGTGGAATATTTGATGGAACCTGAATTGCTACTGTGAGAATAAGCACCTTTCTGCACACACAAAACCTTTTGTAGTGGGGTCTGTGTTTTTTCAGTGAAAGGTCTACCCAAGGCACAAATTCTAGTGCATGCCCAGAAAAGGCAGAAAACCTATAGGAGTTTCCTTAAGGCTACTGACTGAAGACTACAATAGTTAGGACAAGGTTATCACTAGAGGATGGCTACTCCGTAGAGTTTAAAGATTTTCCCATCTTCGTGTGCATTTCCTGAGAGCACCCTGACTTCCTTTCCATAACCTGAATATATATTCCCATCTCAACTGTTTTTCCATGGAAGGAAGCCCAACACTGTGTTTCCTTTGTGTCAGAGATTGGTACATTGGGATTGTAGATTTAGCTGTGAGTGCGACTCAACTGGATTGAAACTTTGAATTATGCTCACTGGGTAAACAAGTTGATTTTACTTTCTCCACCCCAAATACAAGTTCACCTGCTTTCTCTTCAGTGTTCCATATGGTTACAACATTTGCAATGACAAAGCTGTCATTGAGGCATTGCAAAAGTGAATTTAATCCTGTTGTGAATAGTAGTTTGAGGTTAATGCTTCAGTAGGTTGGACGGCATCTAATTTACATACCGCTGACAAGAATGGCAGGCGATGCTTGACAACACAGCTATTTATACCTTTGCAAATTACAATTTAATAGCTGGACAAAGCTCCTCATGCATTTTTGTCCATATGGGAAATGACCCGCATCCATTGCAGATTAGTTGGTTAATTAGTTGTCATGAAAACGCCATTAGAGGAAGAAGCCACTTACAGCTAGAGAGGAAAATAATGACTCTGTCAGCTCCACCTCACACCATGGAGAAGAAGATATTTATTGCACCTGAACCTTCAGGTTGTGTACGGCCCTTCCCTCGAAATATAGCAAGCCAATAGCAAAGACAGTCTGCAGAGTGTGTTCATATATGGGAAGTAAAATAAGGCAAAGTATTTGAATTTCTCTGTGCAATAGCGCTGCTTTTGTGTGGTGTTAGGCCTAATAGTGTAAAATCTATTCTTTTTTGGAATTCTTGGATCTCTCCCTATCTGTTGGGCCGAATGCACACGAGCGGATCGGATTCCACATGCAGAGTGCCGCATCGGAATTAGACCCTGCCCATGGCCGGCATGCACGCATACCTGCTATTTCTTCTGTACTGTGGATGGTCCACATGGCAAGCCATTGGACATGAGCAGTACAGAATTTTTAAAAAAATTTTTTTTAAAACCGGCTGCTTTTCCCATGTCATTGCTTAGCGATGACGTGGAATCCGTGACCCTTCTGCAATGTCATTGTAGAAGGGCCATGGATCGGACAGCTTCCATTGACCTCAATGGAAGCTGTCCACGCGGAATAGGAAATGCTATTATTTTCCCTCTGCGAGCGAAAAGTTGCAATAGATTTCTGCTCGTGGACATGGAAAAGTGACTTTTGCATAGCGTGTCTATGTGCTGTATTTGCTGCGGAATCCAGAGGCGGACGCCCGCTCTGGATTCCGCAATGCAAATACACCTGTATGCATTGGGCCTCGCATTGATGATTAGAAGTATATACTAGGCTGGAGAGACTTAACTACACAGATAAGCAAAACCCATTCTTTCCCCCCCAAACCTTCATAGCATGCCTTTGAATTATGACTATATTTTTTTTTTACTCTGTCTCCTTTAACGTTTTTCTGGTCATGAACTGCATTTCTCGCTGTATCAATAGCTGTTCGGGCTATTAAAGGTTTTGTATGTTGTGCTTGTGAATTAACCAGAGACCAGAGATAACAAGCTGAATGCCAGCTGGATCCAATGTTGCCTGTTAATACAAAGCCTGCCCACATTAAACATGGAATATCTCATCTTGAGGAGCAATAACTCGCACAGTTTACACTCCAGAGCGCTGCACTTTGTCCTAAATGGGACGCCCTACTGAAAAAGGGCTTTCTCCAGTTATTACACCCTTTCATTAATATCTGTCATTTCTATGCTTTTATATTGCACCTTCAATTCTTCATTCAAGGCTGAATTATTAGGCGAGCCCTCATCCAACAGCTCTCTAGCAGTTGGCAGCTACAGATACTAATGTAGTATACTACAGGCAGAAAAATATAATGGCTTGACCTAGAACTTTGGCCTTTTTAGTAAGGTATGTATATTTTTGCTACTGTAGCACAAATTTCTGGAAAAGTTAATATTGGCTGTGATAGGTGTCAGAATACACAGCGCATTGTGGCAGAAGCTGTTATATTGGTAGAAAAAGACTGGTTAGTTTATGTCACACAAAATGGACATTCTGCAAAGAGAATATCTGTGAATAATGAGAAAGTTAAATCCAAGGGGAAACCTAGAAGAGGAGACTAGAGGACCTTCAATGGTGGAAGGCAACTTTTGCCACAAAATGAAAGGTGAAAATTGTTAGAAATAATTCCTTATACCTAGAATGTTGGCAGGAGCTAAACATTTACTTGATCTGATTAGTCCTTTTAATTGGACTGTATAAGGAGGTCCATGGATTTTCTGAAGTCATTGGGAAATTTTGCTAGAATCTGATAATGTCCGTCAAATGTAGATATCTAAAGGTATCTTAGTTTTAATTCGGGTATATATACTAAACATGAACAAAATCTGGAAAAGTAGGGATATGATATAGCAACTAAACGCAGGATAGTGCAAACCACCGTTCTCCCCATAGCCATGTATGGATGTGAAAGCTGGACTGCGAAAAAAGCTGAAGGAGGATTGATGCGTTTGAGCTGCAGTGCTGGCGAAAGCTGCTGCGTATACCTGGACGGCGAGAGTAACAAACAGAGAGGTCCTGAATCGTATAAGACCCGATATATCACTGGAAGGGAAGATGGCCCGGCTCAGACTCACAGGTTTTGGCCATTTAATGCGAGCAGAGTCGCTAGAAAAATCTATAATGCTTGAACAGATCAATGGCAAAAGAAAACCTGGCCACCAAAGGACACAATGGCTGATACTGGCATGGTAATCGCAACTGAAAGAAGCAGTACAAAACCAAAAATGGGGAGGGAGGGAGCCTTTAGGGGCGACAAAAGCTGAGAACTAAACAGCTAACAAACAACAAAGAGATACATGTCGGATTTATAAAATGGGGCTTAGTTAGGTAGGTCAAAACTGGCTGCAGGGGAGAAGGGTTAAAATATGACCAGAGGAAATTTAATAAAAGTGGGGAGTTTAAATATGATAACCTGGTCAGAAAAGATCAGGAAAAAAAAGGTAAAATTGTGATATTGCTTTATAACCATAGACATCTGACAGCTAGAGACTTCTGTATGAGGCTTTACATTAATTCAGGAGGTTCCCTCTAAATGACCTATTGTAAATTCTAGAAATCACAGCTCTTTACATGTTCAAGAGACTTCCTTTACCTTTTATAAATATTTATTCTGCAAAAGAACAGTCCATCCCTTAGGGAGACTCAGAAGGGCCAGTCTGTCAGTTGTAATAGTTGCTGCTCTTTTATATTTTATCCTCTATCTATTACCAGTTTATAGAATAACATTTGTAAACCTTTTCCTGGGGCCTCCTTTTATCTCTGCTGTATGCGGTGCTGAGCCCAGAGAATGGTTTGCATATCAAACAGCAAATTTGACCTTCAAATAACAGTTTCAAGTCCCACTTGAGACTTTTAACAGGTGTGCAGAACTAATTTTCTACCTTGCAATCACATTATCCTGTTCTTAAAATTGAGAGTTTCTTTCTGTATGTGGTATTGCAGTTAAGTTGATTTGTCTACCTTGTAAGTTTTCAAGCCGTCAAATCGCGCTGTCTGCATAGGATTGCATTATCTAATGCAATCCTATGGCAGTGGGCACGGAGGGAAATTCTGCGGGAAATCCAGCCGTGGAATTTCCGCTTGTGTGCAGGAGGCCTTAGGACAGTCATCTTGCCAGAGATGCAGTTAACAGCAATTAGAATGACTCTTTACAGCAGCCTCATGGGCCATTTCACAGTGGACAGGAGCTGACTCATTAAATTCTATGGGAAAATGAACTAGGCATGCCCTGTGATATGTGCAGAAGTCATTGTTCAGGGAGGGGGAGGAGGTGAGCCTTGATTATCACTACTGTGACTGGTAGATATTGTGTTGTCTATATATAGGTGTTAGGGCTAATTCCCACGATGGATTATCGCTGTGGAATTCGTGGTCAGACACCCGCCGTTAATTCTGCAGCACTGTCCGTCCATTGACCTGCAATGGTAAAAGATTCTCCCCTGCCCACGAGCGGAAATTGACTGTGATTTTCCGCTCGTGGGGGAGAATCGTAGCATGTTCTAATTTGTGCGTAAAATCACACGGACCGCTTCTATTGCAGTCAATGGAAGCCATCCGTCCCGCGATACTTCCACTGTGAGTACAGCGGAAATATCGCGGGATCCAGAGAAGTGAGTATAGTGTCTCTCAGGGGCGCTGGGTCTGATTCTACTGTGATATTTTGCAGTTGGAATCCAACCCAACCATGGCCAGAGGCCTTACTTTTCATTGTAATCCTGCCTGTGATGAATCAAGATGACTGCTGAAAGGGTCCCTATAGGATAACAGACTATTAGGCTTAATGGCTAAAGTGAAAACCGCAGAATTTTAGAATTTCATAAAAACTTGATTTATACAATAAGTCATTTTCTGATGGCACATTTCATCGAATGCACTGTGTACTTAAAATTTTTTGTTACTTGCGTTGCTCCTTTTACAGCTCCAACTTTCGCGCTTCAAGATGTACTACTTGACACCTATACATTAGTGACTCATTAAGAAGCTAAGTGGCTATTAATTGACCTAATGTTCTTCACTGTTCTTTAGGTTTGGCAATCATACATAGATTTCTGCCATCTCCTTCACATATATCCTTCCATCTTCTACCCCCCTCCCCCAGGTTTTGTGTTTGCCTGGATGATAATCACCTCAGCATTTCTTTTCTTCTTGATGGTCTTTATTTCCTCAAGTGTTTACTGCATTCAAATGAAGACCCCCTCAAAACATTTAATGTTGCAAAAGCTTTCCAAGCTAGACATAGTATTAACACCTTAATGACCTGCTGTGTGCTGTTTCAATGTCAGCCACTAAGGGCCCTTATACTAGTCTACCATAAATAACTTTACGGGGGGGGGGGGGGCTTTTCTCTGCCTTGCAAAAAACATAATAAGTGATCAAAAAGCCACAAATATACCAAAATGATGATAACCTTTATTTGTATAGCAAATGTATTGAGATTTGCATGTGTGTGAGATGTATTTTTTTTACTATTTTAACTATTGGAAGCACATGACATTTTTTTTCAACGTACTTGAAAATCAGGTGTACAGCGATGCAAATTACGGTTTTTATGTTGAAACGCATCACATGCTCATGGAAATCGCAGACAAAACCTAGGTAATAAACATCAGACTTTCTCGGACCTTTCTGACACTCACCCATGTAAATACAACCTCAGTTGTAGAACAGTAGCTGCCTCAGTGACACTGCCTGAGTGCATGATCTTTACTATACTCCATTTTTATTTCAGAATCCCAAAGCATATGTTTTAAAGCCTAACATGTAAGGCAAATATTTCTTAAAAGTAAGCATGCACATACAATTGCATTTACTGCCAAAAATTACAAAACATTAATGTACTTTAAAATAGTACATTAGTTCATTTAGATTACCACTAGGGGGTGTCTTGTTCTAAAAAAAATACTGTTTTCTGTTTGCGCTCCTACATAATGAAACACTTTTGTAAACGAGTAATACAAAGAAACTTAGTATACATATTTCCTAATCTAAATGATTATGTTTCTGATTAGACTATCCGATTTAACATACAGTACAGGTGCAGTTCTGCTTACCAACTACCTATACTAAAATGGAAGGGCAGATCTTGAAACCTAATCCACTCTCAAAAACTCACCTATGTCAATCTATTATCAACCTATCTGTATCTATGGTGCATCTACTAGTTCAGTTAAGTGTCCTCGCATTTTTTGTGGAGTTTTTGCCAGTGGTGTTCATGGCAGAAACGCCATGGCCAAGTGTTAGCTTAGTTTTTTGTTTTTTTGCTTTTTCTCTGGTTTCTCTCTTTAATCGTCCTGGATGGAAGTCTATTACCTTTTTTTTGTTATTTTATAAGAAGAATGCTATGAAGTCGGCTTTTTTTAGTTATGCAATTTCTCATATCTCTATCTAGGAGAAAGAAACTCTTAAAGGCGTGTATTTAAAAACCGTCTGAAAGAAGTCATTAGCTGAAGCCTCAAAGTAACACACTGGACACCAGATAATGAAATATTACCCCCTTCTCTGCCCTAGACCACCAGGGAACAGATATTAAACCCTTCAGTGTGTAGGATCAACACAGTACCCTAGTCAACCAAGGATGTTGGAATTGGTCCCTTTTAAATGCCCAAACATTTCATTACATTTTTGATGTTGCAACTCCTTTTTGTCATTAACAATTACTTTATAGTCAGTATCACTCATATCCTATTCCTTTCTCATTCTTCGTTCTTTTGACACTATCTACATGCTTTTATTATTAATTATTTTTAACACGACATTAACCCCTATTCATTTGTACAGCACCTTGGAATTAAGCTACATTGCACCATATATAAAGCTGCCAATACTACTACATATATAACCACATTAGATATATAAGACAGAGCGTAAAATATCCACTAATCGATTAACAAATTTATATGGGGAGAGCGAGGACCCTGCCTCTAAGGGCTTAATATACAGAGGAAGGGGGAAGGAGACAGTAGGTGAGGGTAGAAGGTAGCGTGCCCATCCTGTGGCAGCGGGGTTACTTTAGAAGTGTAGGCCTGTCGGAAGAGGTGGAGTTTTGAAGAGTCTGATGGCAAGTTAGAGTAAAAGTAGTGACGCACGGGAAAAGTACCGGAGATTACTTTCGTGAGGAGCACAGTAGGGGGAAATATAGGTGGAGGTCTTGTGAGGACAGGATTGCGAGATTAGGTTAGAGATGTATGGAGGTGATCTGTCGTGGCCAGCTTTGTATGTCTTATTTGAACTGGATTCTCTGGGTAATGGGCAGCCAGTTGGCAGAGAGGACAGGCATGGCAGTAATGGGGGGTAGAAGTGGATAAGAGTTGGATAGATTAGAGAAGGACAAGGGCATTGGATGGGAGACCACGGAGGAATATGTTGTAGTCTAAATGTGAGGTGATGAAGGCATGCACTAGCATTTTTGCTGACTCAAAGTTAAGGAAAGATATTGAAGAGATGTTTTTGAGCTGGAGGCATCAGGTAGTGGCAAAGGCTGGTATGTGCTGTTTGAAGGAGAGGGCAGAGTAAAATGTAACAATGAAACAGTGAATTTGTGGAACTGGTGAGAGTATGGAGCCATCGATGGTGCTTGATAGGTCTGGTGGGTAAAAGATGATGAGTTCCGTTTTTTCCATGTTTTAAGAAGCGGGAAGAGGAGGGTAGAGCTGGTAGACATTCAGGGATTCTGCATAGTAGGTAACATCTTGGCCAGAAAGGTAGATTTTGAGTATCATTAGCGTAAAGGTAAAATTGAAAGCCGTGGGATTGTATGAGCTGTCCTAGATCAAGGGTGTAGATGGTGAATGGTAAGGACCCTAGTATGGAGCCTTGGGGAATACCAACAGAGAGAGGATAAGGCAAGGATGTGGTATACGAGTGGCAGACACTAAACCTTCAGTCAGTGAGTTATGAGGAGGAAACCTAAGAAAGGGCCAAGTTTGTGATGCCGGGGGGGGGGGGGGGGAGGTTGTAGAAAAGAGGGAGTCGTCAGTTATAAAAGTAGAAGCATGGAGTAATATTTTGAGGCTTTTACAGTTAGCAATTGTTAGCCATTATTGGTTAGGGTGATTTTGGTAGATTGGTTGGGTTGGAAACCGGATTGCAGCTGGTTGAACAGGGTTGGAGGAGAGGTAGGAGGACAGTTCAAGGTGGTGGTCCAGAATTTTTGATGCAAAACAGAAGAGTGATCTAGAGCAATAGCTGAACTAAGAAAGGATCAAGTGATGTTTTTTGAGGATGTGAGTAATGTTTGATGGAAAAAGGCATGTTTGAAGGACGAAGAGAAGATATGGGTACTCAGCAAGAGGTTGAACAGGTGGGTTAGGGCTGGGGTGAACACAGGAGTATGGTTGGGGATGAGGTGGGATGGGATTGGATCAAGAGCACAGGTAGAGAGGTGTGTTTTAGACAGTAATTGGAGAGCTTGTCCACAGTAATGGTGGGAAAGCAGGTTAAAGGGAGAAAGGGCTAAGTAGCTGTGAATAGATTGGGGGGGGGGTGAAGGGTGTATGACATTGGGGGATGGAAAAGGGAATTGAATGTGTTTTTAAATAGTTGCCTGGAGTTGCTTCCTCGTGATTGGCTGATATACTTGCCCTAGCATTGCTATAATGCAATTTGAAATCCTGCAATACTGCTGGGTTTTTTTGTAATTATCTTAAAATATTTTTATAAAAGAGTTAACCACATTAAAATTAACAAGTTTTTGTATTAAAATGATAACAGCTATTTTTTAAATGAAAATGGCCAGGGAACAATCTGAGGAACCTCGTGTCTCCCCTTTGTCTAAGATGAGTGATTTTTAAGTCTCTTTAACATAACCCTCGATGTATAACCTCTTTGGGAATGTAAGAACAGATGGGGATTTCGCTCTCTCAATGTTTTCTTTTCATTTTGTTAATTTACCCAGTCACTACAGGATTGTCCGCCGTGACCGCCAATAAGTTGATAATTTGATCCCTGCAACTGGAACAAATGAAAGTTGAATGATTTTTGGAAACAAAAACTTTATACGGAGCTAACTAACATGATGTAATAAAAAGCTAGAAATTCTTGTAGGAAACTAGAAAATATAGTCTGTTTACATTTTCTATCGAAGGTCAATTCTTACAAATTTATTATGGAACGAATTAGTTTACCGGTCTATGTGCATGAAGGATTGTATTCTTTCTCTGAATTGTAGATGGTGTATGCATGCCCCAGTATCAGTATGGGCACTTAACGAACCTTACTTCTCATAAACTGTATTCAGACTGGATTCCTTTATTAGGAGCTTGACTGCCACCTGCTGTCTGGTGTGTGCAAACATTTTATGTACACTTCATTTGGTGACCGTGAATTTGTCTTTGTATGTTTAATACATTTGATGTCTAAAATCAGTCAAGTCCGCTACAGCCACAACATAGCTTCTCAAATTAGCCAATTTGTAGCACACAACGTAATTTGGAAATAAAAATGTTTTTTTTTTTTTTTTTTAATTTCCCCCCCCCGACTGGTTAAGGATCTGTGCTGCTGAGACTATACGCTATGTGTGCCTATAGGGCAGAGTAGTCCTTAATGTAGGTGCTCTTTGACATACTTCATGTCCTAAGTGCAGTGCAAACACAAGCTTAGAATATGTGAGGCACCAAATTCTTTTTGGGTAGTGTCTTGCTTTAGGCACTGAGGCATCTTCTGCTTGTTACTTTGGATTGCAGTTTTATTTCTGTTGAGCAGCCCATTTAACTTTTGACAGTTGTAAAACTGTATTGGTGCCCTGGGAAAGAGTTGGTTTGTAATCAGTTTTGGAATGTTATACAAAAGACCAAATTAGTATGTTTGTATGTTTGTAATTCCAACATCATTTGTATCCATTGCCTTCCCACATTAAATAGAACTTCTCAGTCTTCCCGTAATTGTATTTGAGATTATAAAAGAAATTTGTTAGAAGTAATGAATGACCATTTTAAACCGTCTCCTTTTATGGTTTTTGATGATCTTTTATACTGCTTACCTTTTAGGCTAGTGGAAGAGTTCATGTTGCTCGCAAACATGGCAGCTGCTCATAAGATTTACCGCCGATTTCCAGAACTGGCGCTGCTACGTCGTCACCCTCCACCACAGACAAAATTGCTAAATGACTTGATTGAATTCTGTGACCAAATGGGAATTAAACTGGACTTCACTAATTCAGGAGCTTTACATGTGAGTAGAAAAAAAAATGTATATCTGTCTTTAGGGCTCCTCAGCAACACGGGGCATATCACAAATCTCTGTAAAATCGTTATTTTTGCAACTTCTGTATTTCTTTATGGGAAAGAATCCAGCAAGCAAAATTAAAACCCAACATGGTGGCTTTATTGCAATGATTGTGTGGGGGGTCTGGAACGCAGACCGAAATGCGAATGTTGCCTGTATCCAAATTAAGAGGAAATATTATATAGAGTACTCATAGAGAACCATAATAACCACTACACATAAGACCGTCTAGTGATCAGAATGAATTCTGTTTATTGTTGTACATTGCTAGTTTATATGCAAGTTGTAAAGAAGGCGTTTCCAAATGTTACCTGATGCCTGGTTACAAAGTACTTTTGGCAACTGTAAATCAACAAGCTTTTCTAAACAAAAGGTATCAACAAAACTGTTTGAAGTAGACATAGAAACAGTTACAGTGTGATAATAAAGACTGACTCTTGGCTGTCTACTTTTGTTAATTACATTTCTCGTTTGACTAGAAGTGTAATCTTCAAAGTTCATCAGCAATTTGCACATCAAAAGAGGGGACATTGTTTCTAGTTTTCACATAGACAAAACTGGTTCGGCCACCTACTCGGGAGTCAGCACAAAGTTGGTATTCAGTAAGATAACTGAATAAAATCTAATTAATCATACATTTAGTATTTTAAAATCAATATTCAAATAAACGCTTGAATATACCTTTTTACATATGATTCTGTATCCAAATTCTACTAGCAACTTCCGGAATGTTTTACATATAATACATAACATTATATAACCAAATAACTAATGTCACATTCATTACACTGTTTCCTTATCTTTCTTATGTTAGGTTATTGATTAATATTGATTGACCCCTATCATTCCCCCATTTGGACATCAGAGCCACCATTATCTCCTGGTTCTGTCACCCATAGGTGCCGGGTTCCCAGGTAGGAATGGTGCACTCTATGTCCATCAAGATATGAAGACATAATATCAAATATTGCAAGTCAATCAAGTTCACAATACAGTAATCTTAGATTTATCAACATCAATATCGTCATCGTCATATTAGACACTTAAAGGGGTGTAGAAAATCGGCATTCAGTACATTTAGCTATTCATAAAATTATTACCTTAATTGCAATATATATATATATATACACATAAGATTATACTAGTCGGACGATTGCAGAGTAGCTGTTACTTCTGTTGCCTTAATTCGTTGGCATTTCCCGATTTCATTAGAGTCACAAGTAAAATTACAACATTCTTCAGCCAACGCAACATTTCTCACCTAAAACCGAGTTATATTCGTCCAATGTGTATATTCAATGGTATCGCAATGGGAACAATATTCAAATAAATTAAGGAAGGTGTTTTCCTGAACAACATTGTCATCTACTACATCACTATCATTGTGTACTATTGAGCGTATGTCTCGAAGAGTCTCTACAGGAGTGGGGACAGATAATAGAAAAGTCCACAAAATGTCCTCTCCACTCCTGAGGTTGGGCATACACGTGTGGGAAATATTTGCCCATCCAGTCCATCGCTTGTCCATGTGGATCGTTCGTAGTGGTGTTTCCCAATAAGAAGACAGTCCAATAAGACAAAAATGCAAAATTCAAAATCAAAATGTCCATTACCTCCCCCACCCAAACAACGCCGGGATCCCACCCATCACTTTTCCTCTGGCTCGGGAACTTTCTTGCAGTGGGAGGCATGTATCCACTTTTACAGAAGTAGGCGTTGACAACAGAACTTGGTATGGTCGTCAAACCTTGGGTCCAAGGCCTTTACTACGTGTCTTTTTGCGACCACCCAATCTCCAGGTGGCAAGAAATGAGTCCCCTCTAGGTTGTCAGGGTCTGGAATTGGGGAAAACACTAGATCGGGTGTTATTTTCAGTTTACGACATAGTTCTTGTACATATTCAATAACCTTATCACACCCCCGCTGTAGGGCCTGTGGATGGTACAGGCCTAATCTTGGCATAGAGCCAAACAACACTTCTTTTAACTTAAGCATATCATTTCAGTTCTTTCAACTTTGTCTAAACTCTGCGGGTGGTATGGAGTGTAAAACGCTTGTTCCACCCCAAGGCTGACATCACCTTTCGCATCACTTAACCTGTAAATTGTGTACCTCTGTCACTCTCAATTGTCTCTAGTACCCCAAATCTACATACAAGTTCTGACACAAGTTTAGCTACTGTACATTGTGCGGTGGCTTTGAACAGGTCCACGCACACAAGGACGTACTCATACCTGCCTGATTTGGGAAGCTGGATGTAATCGATTTGTAATCTCTGAATAGGATACAGTGGTCACTTCACATGCCTTCACATATGCCTTCGCCAACCTGTCCAACCCTGGAGCATACTATACCTTGTCCACAACAGAAACCATGGCATTCCGAGAGGCATGCACTTTCCCGTGAGCTAGGACGGCGAGGTGGGTGTAGGCAGCCGCTGGTACATCATCTACGTCCCGTAGGACGCCAAATCCCAAATCAACAAGAGTGGTGGGACCAAGATCCAACTTACAGCACAAGGGGTCTTGCGTCCTGTCCTAGGAGAGCTGCAGCCTTGGCTGCCCTATCCCCTTGTTCTCTGGTGACTGCCCCTGCGTGTGTGCTTTAACCTTTATTATGGCCACCTGTCCTGGCAACATGATAGCTTAATGGGCTTGCCTTGTGCCGTGAGAAAGCTCCTGGACCGCCAAATGGGTCCATAATCGTGTGCAGTACCAAAGACGAGCCTGGAATCAGTGTAGATATTAGCAGTGGTACCTTTTTCAATCGTACAGGCCTCAGTTCCTGCACTGACATGTATGGCGGCAGTGGTTTTTGTACAAGTATCTCATTCAGTGTGACTACTTCAAAACCTGTTACAAACCTTCCTTCGTCATTCAGGTATCTAGATCCATCCACAAACATTTCAAGGTGGGGGTTTAGGAGGGGTTTGTCAGTGACATGTGCGAACCCAGCTGTCTCAATCATGCTGGTGTTCTGCGTCAAAGGCCTCCTCTTCATCATCAGTCAGAGAATTTGCAAAGAGCTGGTCCTCTGTACTTACTCCCCCATTTGAATCAGTGTCACCTAATGGCAATAAGGTGGCCGGATTCAAAGTGGTGCAACGTTGAAATGAGACATTGGATGAAGAGTGTACTGCAAGTTCCATTTTGATCTGTCTAGCATGGGACAGATGTCTACGGCTTACCTGTGTCAGAATTCCATGTACGTCATGTGGGGTGTAGATCACCATGGTGTGATCTAGGACAACGTCAGAACTTTTGTCCATTAGTGCCTGAACTGCTAGAACCGCTCGGACGCAGGATGGAGACCCTCTAGCCACCGCGTCAAGATGGGCACTGTAGTATGCTACAGGTCGCTTTTTGTGTCAGTACAGCGGTGGCGTGTCCCTCCATCTCAGTGACGTACATTTGGAAAGGGTTGTCATAGTCTGGCAGCCCCAGTGCACCCAGTTACCTGTACTTTCAGCTGATAGAAGGCTGACTTGGCCTGCGGGGTCAGGGCAAATGGCCGTGAACCCAAACAGTCGTACAGAGGCTGCATGGTCATGGAGGCAGAGCGTCCATTGCCAATAGTATGAAACCAGTCCCAAGAAGGTACGCAACTGGGCATGGGAGGTGGGAAGTTGCATGTCACTTACCACCTTCGTGCGTTCCGGCGTCAGGTGTTTAGTACCTGGACCTAGGCAGTGGCCCAGGAACACTACGTGAGACTTGCAGAACTGAAGTTTCTCTTTGCTGGCTTTGCAGCCATTCTACTCTGATGGAGGAAACACAAAAGGCTTAGTGATGCATTGAGGTAACTATTTGTGTCAGCAGTACATAAAAGAAAATAAAAATAAATCATCAACCTATTACAAGAGGGCGGTGCCCTCGCGAATTGGCCAGGCGTCTAATACCAGTTTCATGAATCTGGTGAACTGGTATTGGGCTATACTGTGCCCCTTGTGGCAGCACTATCCAACAGTACTGCTTCCCTCTGAAATTAAATACAAACAAATACAGACAGTCTGTCGAGGTCCGTCTGACTGGTAGCCCAAAGGCTCAAAGGAACGACACTAAGAACTTGTTTCTCTGCGTGCGTAAAAGTGAAGACAGGTAGAGGTGTCGCTAGGTCTGCTGCCATCCGACATAAGGTCGGGTGACTTTCAGACCTGGGGTGTATACGAGTCTCACCGGACGGGTGAAATTCGATACAAGATCCCAAGGATCCCATCATTTCGGTTCCCAATATGCTTTCAGGACTTTCCAGCACAAGGAAGCGCATGAGGCATCGTGACCCTTTAAACATTACCTCTAGCGGTTCAGTTTCTGCCAGCTGAATTGGCACTCCTGAAACCCCTTGCACCAATTACTGCTAGACAAATAGATCAGAACCTTGTTGCAAAAAAAAAATTAAAAATTTAGAAATTGCTGACCTGCAATACCTGGATCAATTATGTCAGATGTCCAGTTCCTTGGGCTAAGCAATGACTCAGGAATTGGAGTTTGTCTTGGAGGTGGCTTACTATTTGTCAGGACCTGCGGAAAGCTGAGTTTCTGCAGTAGCTATCAAGACAAATACATGAGCCGGATCTACCAAGAGAGCAGTTAGTTTACAAACCTCCTCTGAACTGTCACTTGAGGTCTCAACCCGTACCGATCCATCCGGTGAAAATTTGATGGATGCAGATAAGGCTTGTAAGATATCAGTACAAATAACAGAGACATAAATTACAACAAGGCAGAATAATCCACAAACATGTATTCATATTGGAATATGATATTCTTTAAGCAAATTCATTATTAATCTGATCCTGCCTGCAATGTCTCATCAAATTTGAGAAGGGAAAAAAAAACTTCCTAACTGCCCAAGCTCCTCACCCCCTCCTTTGTAGACAAAAGAAGGATGAAACATTACCTACTTTTACATTATCTAGCTCCACCCCTTCGATGCTGGTCATCTGCATGTCTCTCCTACAGAACATTCTCTCAGAGACAATGCAGTACTAACAGCATTTAGCAGTGATATAGACGTCCAACCAATCACAGAACTGACATTTACACAAAAAGCAAAAAAAAAAATATATATATATATCTTAAAATCCCTATGTTCTCTATTTTTAAGACCGTATAATTCACATAATTCATTACAAGTTTCTTATTTCATCAGCGTCTGTCTTCCTTTCTATGACACTGAATTTTATCTCTATGAAACAATAGCTAAGATATTAATAAGCAACTAAAACATTCAGACTTTAAACAGCATTAATTATTAGTAATTACAAGACGTATACTTCTCAGTTAGGCTGGTCTGTGTTGAGGGTGGAGGAACACCTCTTCCTATTGTTCTTCCCTCCCATCTCCTTACATCACCTAGCTCCACCCCCTGTGGTCTGGCTCAGCGTTTGGTCTTTTTTTCCTCATTTAGTTTCTAGCCACCGGACAGTATACACCATATAACACAAGTATCTCATGTGAAGTAGAAACTGGGATTGTATTTACTGTACATCGAACTTCCCATATTGAACAAAGTATATATATATTTAATATAATACAACATAGGGGCTTTTTCTTGTGCAGCCAAATATAACCAATTCTCAATTCACATTTCTTTGCAAAGACAAGTAGGCCCTCTAGTCTACAGAGAAACTTCTCCAGACAGATAGCAAAGCTGTATAACAGGTTCCACTGCCTGTGACCATCTTCTATTGTGTGTAAATAACCTGGGCTGACTATTTAAGATTAACCCAGATTGTAATACACTTGCCCCCACCTTACAAAACTGCAAATTCACACTCACTAAGGGGTTGTTTTTTTTCTTCATTCCTATACGGACTGATAATATGTGAAGTAGAAATTGGGATTGTATTTACTGTACACCAGACTTCCAATAATGAGCGAATTATGTATAGATAAGAAAAACTCTTAGTACCGCGGTTTTTACACGATTCGCTCAGAATAGGCTACCCAATGACAAACACAATACAACTTATGCCCATTTCTACCCACATACTGATATTCACCACACTGCGACCACTCAGCGGCCAATATATTATAGGGGGCTTTATTCCACCCTGGCATAATTAACAATTCATCGGACACTTCTTTGTCCTTAGCTACCGACATTTTCGTACTATTGCGGATTTTCTTAAAAGGCGACATTTTCACACTATGCAAGATTATCACAAGAAATTCTTCAACTATCAGTTTATCAAAATTTTCCTTTAAAACAAACTAGTGTATTACTCTCTGCGTAATCCTGTTCACAGCGCTATTAATGTATTGCTGCAAGGAGCAAGACTTAGTTCAAATTACGCTTTATAGAGAGTAAGACACTATAAAAGGTTCATACTGTAGTTGATTGGGACCCTAATAAGTGGGATGGGGACCAATATTCATTTGCCAATTTCTTTAGCTATCTTTCACACCTTATCCTCTTTACCAGCAGTATGGACAATGGCTGGCGGCTTATGTACACCAAGAGGCTTATTGTTTTGTATTCTTTCACACACATAAAACAATTGTGTTTCACTATTTTCTGTGCAATCTTTTACTATTTCTCTAGCTGATTTCCATATAGGCATACTACTTGCCCTGTACGTTTCCCATATTGTCTGTTCCTTTATCTAAACCGGCGTCTCTGATATCTTTCATATGCTTTTTCCCGTACTATTGCCAGAACTCATAGTTAAAAGGTTCCCGCTTTTCTAAGTCCTATCTTTCTATATTTTATACGTTTGTCTGCGTACGTCTCCCCCTTCCCTTTCTCTTATGGACTTACCTCTTGATTTACCACTGTTACACAGCATTGAGGATGCATACGGCTTTCCTCAGATAAATCTGGCGGTCCCTTCTGCCAAGTCCGAAACTGGCAGGATAACTATTTATTTTATTTCCCACTATTCATCACTAAGTAAACAGGACCTGATATCACCTAGTAAACTAAGGACCCCTGGTCCCTGGTCCTGGAATAGTTTTACGGACTCCTTAAGGGGGGGTTTAGGGGATTTCTGGTGATATTATAACAGACTCAGTAAAAGCAAATTATGGCTAACATGACACAGACTATCAACGTACAGATTTCAACAATTACTACAGGCAACATGGCAATATACACACAAGGGTTCTTCCGTCTAGCACGGTTACTAAGAACACCGTAAATAACAGGCAGAAGCGTCCTATATAACATACAGCAACTCACCCCCTGTCGACACGAGGACTGAATGAAGTCAGGAGAGCCCAGAGCTTGAGTGGCAAGTCAAGGGCTTACCGTACACCGGTGTTTTGTAGATCTGGGGTCCCGTGGCCTCTGGTCCGGCTGGTCGGCAGGTAGTGTCGTCAGGTATCGGCTGCAGGTAAGGAGTTAGCTTCTGCCCCACTTGTCGGGCGCCAAATAAACTGTGGGGGGTCTGGAACGCAGACCGAAATGCGAATGTTGCCTGTATCCAAATTAAGAGGAAATATTATATAGAGTACTCATAGAGAACCATAATAACCACTACACATAAGACCGTCTAGTGATCAGAATGAATTCTGTTTATTGTTGTACATTGCTAGTTTATATGCAAGTTGTAAAGAAGGCGTTTCCAAATGTTACCTGATGCCTGGTTACAAAGTACTTTTGGCAACTGTAAATCAACAAGCTTTTCTAAACAAAAGGTATCAACAAAACTGTTTGAAGTAGACATAGAAACAGTTACAGTGTGATAATAGACTGACTCTTGGCTGTCTACTTTTGTTAATTACATTTCTCGTTTGACTAGAAGTGTAATCTTCAAAGTTCATCAGCAATTTGCACATCAAAAGAGGGGACATTGTTTCTAGTTTTCACATAGACAAAACTGGTTCGGCCACCTACTCGGGAGTCAGCACAAAGTTGGTATTCAGTAAGATAACTGAATAAAATCTAATTAATCATACATTTAGTATTTTAAAATCAATATTCAAATAAACGCTTGAATATACCTTTTTACATATGATTCTGTATCCAAATTCTACTAGCAACTTCCGGAATGTTTTACATATAATACATAACATTATATAACCAAATAACTAATGTCACATTCATTACACTGTTTCCTTATCTTTCTTATGTTAGGTTATTGATTAATATTGATTGACCCCTATCAATTGTAATGTTTTTTGCAATGTGTGTGAGCCTTATTCTTAAATTTAGTGTTATTCCTAAGAGGCTGAATTCTGTTGTTTTACAATGTATCTTAAGTTTGGGCATGATCTGGTAATTATATTGCAAGTTAGTCACACGTTAACCAGCAAATAATAGATATTCTCATGATAGAATAGATGAAAGCTGTGTTCTAAAGAATGGCAGACTGACTCTCCTATCTTTTTATTCAATACAGAAAAGTTTGAATGATCAGTTTGGTGCAGACGAGTATTCTGCAGCACGCAAGGAAGTTCTAACCAACATGTGCTCCAGGCCTATGCAGGTAAAAGCTGCCTTCATTCTGTAGCCAGGAGCATTTACAGAAATATATGTAGTCATTTTCAGTGGTAAGAGGACTTGTTAACATTGTATCACTTTTTGTTCTGACTGCCTATGTTCATTCCTAAACTTTGTAATGGTTGAGCGTTTGCTGCAGATCCTGCACCGTAGAAGTGATAGCAGATGAGATTTTATAAAATGTCAAAAGCAAGAAAAAAATGAAGTCAATTTACTTTGTTTTTTTAACATATGATTTGTCAATGGACTTATTAAAGTTAGACATTGAGAATTTTTTCCTGCCTAAACCATACCTTCGAACATTTGACCGCTTAAAGGCGGGACGATGTTTGGTGTCTTACGCCTTACAGTATACGTCTCATAGCTGTAGTGCTTCTTAGGAAGGTAATACTGCGTCATAGAGTAATAGTGACCCTCAAAGGAATATGCACATGGCAACATCCAATGCAGATTTTTCCTTGCAGATTCTGCCTCTAAAACTGCGGTAGAAATCTGCAGCTAAGTCATGTATTGCTGCAGATCCATATGTGGATTTAGCCCTGTATTTATATGTAGAATTCTCAATGTGGATCTGCACTAAGTGTTAGAAGTGTGAGATCGGGGTGAGGGCAGAGGAGTGGAGCAGAACATGCCTTTGCTGTCCAGGACAATAGGTTAGCCCCCAAAATCTGGAACTATCCAGCCAAATATGGGACAGTTGGGAGGCTTACTAAAATGTAGAATGTGCTCCACAAACATGGTGTAAACCAAGCCTTGCTCTGTCACTGCAAGGACTTAACAGTTATGTACTGTAGTGAAGGTACTCTCAAAACTGTAGAATTTTTCCATGGTGTTGAATGTTGATTTGGTCTTATAGGCCAACTGTCTTATTTGGTAAAATATATATACAGATTAGCTCTCTGTCTATAAAGAAGGCAAACTGTCTTTAGCGCCATCTATTGGAAGCTGCCTTCCCTATAAGTCTATGTCCATCCCTTTAACAGGTCTTGCAACATGAGATTAATAAGGTTTTATTTCTCCTTGTAGATGGCAGTGTATTTCTGCACTGGGATGCTTAGAAATGAAACCCTATTCCACCATTACGCATTGAATGTTCCTCTCTACACTCACTTCACTTCTCCCATAAGGCGCTATGCTGACATCATAGTTCATAGACTTCTTGCTGCTGCCATAGGTGAGTTGTTATGAGAAAACGTGACAGTTTTCATTAGTCATTGTTACATATGTTCTGTGTAAAGCTTTGTCCGTGCTGGCATCATGACTTCTGTTATGTGAGTCGTCATGGATCTGTTTTTCAATAAAAGAGCAACAGAAAGGAAATAAACCCAAGTGTTCAGAGCAACCAATTGGGCTTCTCTAATTTTACATGCCTTTTGGTAAATGAAAACCGCAACGTGACTATTGGACATTACTGTTCCCATTGACAATAGTGCGTGTTTCTATCCAGTCTGTGGTAAACTTTAACCCTTTCCAATCCACTGTCTGATGTCTTCCTACATTCTGATTGAAGCTTGTACAGCTTAAATGTCAGACAGGGTATTCTTACCGTCTATTGCCAGCCCCTCCGCTATCGGAGCCTCTCTGGCGCACACACACTGGCTTTAGCCAGCGGATGACGCCGTTGTATATCAGCAAAAAGGGAAAGCCTCTGAATCCAAAATTAGATTGGAAAGTGTTGTTAAAGGGGTTGTCCCGCGCCGAAACGTTTTTGTTTTTTTTTCAATAGCCCCCCCGTTCGGCGCGAGACAAACCCGATGCAGGGGTTTAAAAAAAAACCCTGATAGTGCTTACCTGAATCCCCGCGCTCCGGTGACTTCTTACTTACCTTGCGAAGCTGGCCGCCGGGCTCTTCACCCTCGGTGGACCGCAGGTCTTCTGTGCGGTCCATTGCCGATTCCAGCCTCCTGATTGGCTGGAATCGGCACACGTGACGGGGCGGAGCTACGAGGAGCCGCTCTCCGGCACGAGCGGCCCCATTCAGAAGAAAGAAGACCGGACTGCGCAAGCGCGTCTAATCGGGCGATTAGACGCTGAATATTAGACGGCACCATGGAGACGAGGACGCTAGCAACGGAGCAGGTAAGTGAATAACTTCTGTATGGCTCATAATTAATGCACAATGTACATTACAAAGTGCATTAATATGGCCATACAGAAGTGTATAACCCCACTTTGTTTCGCGGGACAACCCCTTTAAGCTACTGTAAAAAGTATAGAAGTACTGCAGAGTACTGCAGCTCATTTATTTCAATGCACCACCATAGTCATCATTTTTTTTTTTCAGAAATGAGCAAAAGAAGCTATTGTACTTTGTGATGGATATGGATTTATTCAGGCAAAGGAACATGTTTTATACTCGGCCTTTCAAACTCCCATCGTATTATAATTTCCACCGGCACACAGTATGTTAATATATGAAAAAGCGCACGCCGGCTCCTCAGTGCGCCTACACAAAAACAGGAAGCAAACAGAAATCTTTAAGTTTGCTTCTGTTCCATTAAGTTTTTGTTTTTCTTAACTGAACAAGTATTGATGCAGACTGCGCAATTCAATTAAATGCAAATATAACAGAACTGAAGCAAACTAAAAGCTTTTTGGGTTTTGTTTTTCCTTATTTTTAGACCCATTGAACTCAACAGGAAAAATAAAAGCATTTATTTCTGTTTTTATTCCGTTTCTCTGCTCTGAAAACAAAACATGGAGGCGAAATTATAACTGAGAATCCTAGCGGAAGTGTGAATGTAGACTAACAATGGCTCCGGAGCGAAGGAACAAAAAATTGTACTTTTTGCTCTAGATGTACAGTTTTTCTAAATTAAAGATTGCTTTGTTTGTGCAGTAGCTTGCTTGTCAAAATACACAGCTAGATGCTTTCCAGTAGAGATGAACATAAACATGTATTCCTGTTCACCTCTCAGCACAATTTACATAGATGTATTGTACACGAAGAGTTGAGTAAATTTATTAAACTTTTTATGTGATAATCCTGATTTACAGCCTGTATTATAGTCTAGGGCTGCATTCAAAGTACAGCAGACTTCAGAGCTGAAATCTCACAGCCTTCTCTGCTGTATCCCTGCCTGAATGTAGTTTGTTCTGGTAGTTCTGGGAAGCGTTCTAATTACAACAGGCGCTGTACAGTCTCTACAATTTAATGTAGGGAAAGCGAACATCCTTAGAATGGTATGTAGCACATCATAGGAGCTCAGCCAGTTGTAGTTGAAACCAGCAATATAAAGAATTTCTTCCTCCTTTTTCCTATTTAATACTAGTTTTGTTTTTCTCTTAGGATGCGGACCACCACTGCAGTTGCCACAAGAAGCAATACAGAAACAAGCAGACCACTGTAATGACCGCAAAACGGCATCCAAGAGGGTGCAAGAACTGAGTGCAGAACTCTTTTTTTCTGTATTTGTAAAGGTGAGGAGGCAACTGAATATCATTATAGAATAGCAGGTTGTCATTTACCTTACTGCAAAATACACATACATGCGCAAGTTATGTAATAGTAATATAACCGGAAACTGCTGAGAAATAACTAGTCTAAAAGTAAAACTAAAACCTTACAATATATTTTGCGTTTCATACTACATGTGATTCATCTGCTCTTGCCGTTTTGTGCAGGAGTGCGGTCCATTGGAGTCTGAAGCTATGGTTATGGGGGTCTTAAATGAAGCATTTGATGTCTTGGTTCTCCGATATGGTGTTCAGAAGCGGATTTATTGTAATGTAAGTGGAGTAATATGGAAAATAAGTTGTAAGCCATAGACCTTTCTATGAATACTACTTCAAGCTGCTAGTAGTGGACACCTGGATAACGCTGGTCTTGTGTGTCTCATTTAGGCTCTAGCTCTCCAGAGCTCACACTTCCAACAGGTGGGGAAGAAGCCAGAGCTGACTCTTGTGTGGAGTCCAGAACTTAATGGAGATGAACCTGTTCAACAGGTAAGTGGGCAGAATGCTGCTATTACTTTGTAAACATCTCACAAATTTCCTGAAAATAAGACATATCATGATTTTCTAGAATTTTTGAGGATGCAAAATGATTTTTCAGGCTTTTTGAGGATGCTTGAAATATAAGCAAAATAGTGTCCAGGCAGCTATACATGTAAAAAAGTTTAACCTTTTTGAACAAAAATTAATATAAGACACTGTCTTATTTTCGGGGAAACGCGGTAGTAAAATTTAATAGTTAT
Organism: Eleutherodactylus coqui; assembly: GCF_035609145.1. Taxonomy (NCBI): domain Eukaryota; kingdom Metazoa; phylum Chordata; class Amphibia; order Anura; family Eleutherodactylidae; genus Eleutherodactylus; species Eleutherodactylus coqui. Next base: position 161,364,270 of record NC_089837.1, on the reverse strand, counting down.
ATTACAGCAATATTAAATTTTTCCATTAACCCCTTAACGGTCTCTTGACGGCGGACTATAAGGTGCTTTATTCTGTAGCTCTGCCTTTTGTGGCGCTGCATTGAAAGCCTGGCGCTGGTCTCCCTTGCCTGGGTGAGCGGGTGCACGACAGTTGGATGACAGTCTGGTACTGGCTCTAACAGCTGAGATTGAAGAAACCGCTGATCCTTGCAATTTAACCTTTTAAATGCCATGGTCAGTGTGGCCGCGGCATGTAAAATGCTCAGGGGGAGGGGGCTCCCTCCTACTTGTTGGACCCGCGCAATATGATTGCGGGGTCCCAAAGGGTTACTATGTCACCTGGAGGTTTGAATATGGCCTCCGGTTCTGCCAGCAACAATGGTCTGTGAGACTCAGCCTCTGGCCGAGCTGTATAGGCTTTCAAAAACACTACTATACGGAAGTATAGTAGTGCATTAGAAGAATGCTAAAATCTGGTGATAAAAAGTAAATAGAAAATAAACACAAAAACCCCACCTTTCCCTCTTTACCATGTCAAAATAAATTATTCACATCTTATTCCTGTGTTCATAATGACCCAGAGAAAAAGTTAGTGTATTTTTTAACCGGCACAGTGCACGTTTGGGGGGAGGGGATACAAAAAACATTAACTATTTAGACAATTTTGTCTACCTTACCTTTAGTAGTACGATTAAAAGTACAACGTATTCCTCAGCCCACCTTGAGCAGCAATGTTGACAATGATGTTAGAGGTCGTTGAATGCAGCAATAAACTTTTTTTTAAAATGTGACAAGGTTACAAAAAAACCCCCAAAACCTATATGAATTTGGTGTTCATGTATTTGTATTGGCCTGCAGAATTAATTTAACATATCATTTATACCTTACGGTGAACGTCATTTAAAAAATATGCTAATATTTGTAGATTTTGTTAATCTTGCCTCTAGAAAAAAATTAAAATAAAAAGCAATCAAAATGTTATATGTTCCCAAAAGTTGGATAAGTAAAGACTAGTCTTCATCACATACAATACTAGCTCCTAGAGAGCTTCCAATTGTCACACTTTTTTTTTCTTCCGTGTGTCCATCCCCTCTATCCTGTTTTGTTCTGATATCTCTTGTGAAAATCTTTTCGTATACATTTATAGTTAGAAGTTGAGTAGAAGACTCCTCATAATTTTTCTTTTATGAGAAATACATTTAACCCATTAAGGGCATGGCCTATTTTGGGCATAAGGGTGCAACGATTTTTGGCGGATTTCCATCTCCATTTTTCAAAAACTATAACTTTTTTTTATTTTTCCGTCGACATGGCCGTATAAGGGCTTGTTTTTTGCGTGGCAAACTGCAGTTGTTATTTATTTTAGGGTACATACACTATATTGTAAAATTTGTATTAATTCTTTTATGATAGCAGGGAGAGAAAACGCATCAATTCTGCCATAGATTTTTGGTTTTTTGTTTTTTTTTACAGCATTAATCATGCAGCATAAATGACACAATCCATTTTTTTTCTGCGGGTCGGTACGATTACAATGATACCAAAATCTTGTACGATCACACCTATGATGGCTATGATAAAGCATTGCAGGACTTTTGTACTGCAATGCCTTATCGCTTATATTAGCAGCCATAAGCACTGGCAATGCAGGATGCCTGTAGCTGGCTTTCTGTCTCCATGATTACATTGCAAGTGTCCAATGACGTTACAGAGCGTGCTCTGTAAACCCTTTACATGCCGCAGTCTACATAGATCGCAGCAAGGAAGGGGTTAACAGTGGGGGCGCTGTCCCGATGCACCGACACTATTGTAGGGGAAGGCCGTCCATCGGTGGCAGCCGACTCCCGCTGCCGGTTAGCACGGGATGTCTCCTGAGTTGCGTTAAGTACACCTCTGCCAGGACGTACATTTACATCCTGTAGCTTTAAGGGGTTAAAGGCCTGCAGAATGTTATATAAATAAATATTACTTTATGACATAAGACTAATTTCAGAACCTTGTTTCTTCCTTCCCATAGGTAATTAGCATCTTCACTCTAGTAGAGGTGGTTCTGAAGTCGGATAATGTGCCTTTGAAGTATACAGCGGTATTAAAGAGACCCGGGGCTGAAAATTGAGCTGAAAACGACCCGTTAAGGCATTGTGTGACCAGGAGTACTTGACCACCTCTCCTAAACCAATGCTTGTTTTATCAGAAATGAAATACCCAAAGCAAGGAATTGGCTGAATTTGCAGTGATGTGCTATATACTGGGCGTAAAGTGTACATTGGGGTGTTTTTATGCATTTCCTTTTTTTAAATGATTTTTACATTCTGATTGCCCAGTTAGCTTTTATTTTACATCTCTTTAGGGATTAGGGAATGAACACGAGAAAGTCTTTTTGGCATCATTTCAAGGGATACTCCAGTCTATTTAAACTGGCTGCTTTGGACCCCGTCCATCAGCTTATAAATGGTCAGTTAATGTGAGCGCCGCGCTGTGTCCTGCACCTCTCATTGTGAGGACGTCATGTCCCGTCATAAGCAGGAAGTAAAGGGGCAGTGCAGTGCACACATTGATTTCAATGGGAGTGAAACCTGTGCTCCCCACACTTCCTCTGACAATTGATAACAATGACCAGCCCGCTACAGAGTTCAGCTGGCCGGACTTTCAGCTGATGGATTTGGATCCCGAGCAGTGGACCCGATTCTTCAAATTCTGATGACCTACTAAGGGATAGATCATCAGTTAAAATAGGCTGGAATACCCCTTTAAGAGCATAAGTTGTACCTTCACAATTTTTCTTTACGGTTTCACTGCATCTAAATGTGAAATGAAGCAACTTTGCAAATAGACTTGTTACTGCGGTACCCTCTTATCACCTATCCACTATATAGGTAATAACTGCTAGGTCGGTGGGGGTTTGACAGGCTTGAATCTCCATTTGCCAGAATAGGGATCCAGTATTCCCGATTTAAATGGAGTGGCTGTCGAGCATGCATGCTGCCACTTCGTGCAAATTCTATGGGACTGACAGAGAGTACAGCATTCTGCGCTTTTTGGGAATCCCATAGACTTTGAATACATTGGCAGTGTGCATGCTGGGCAATCTGTCCATTCACACAGGGCGTACAGGACCCCTGTTTTGTCGATAAGTGTGGGGTCCCAACAGTTGGACCCCCTTGGATTCAGCAGTTAGCACCTATCCAGTGCATAGGGGACAACTTATTACTGGAATACCTTTTTCATTAAATATCTCATATTCTTCTCCTTCTACAGCTCTTATGCAGACCTGTGTGCTTCCATGTTAACGGGAGCCTATCTTGACAGTAGGCACTACAGCATAGTGACACTTGATTTCAACAGTCTGTCACTTTTACTGCATCTGAATGACAGGTCTGGCTATATTACTGCGCATAGGGAAAGACCTGGCAGAGGCGGGGTGAGCAGTGACTATATGACTACTAATGAGCCAGAGCCACCTCCGCAGCATGCTGCAAACTTTGATATATAAGTTTTCTACAACTCCTGAAGTGATTGGTATAAGTAACAGAGAATTGAAATTAGCGTATCTGTCACTCTATGGGCTTGGTGCCTGCAGCCTGGGCATCATTAGAGACCTTTTTAAACTATGAACAAACCCTGTATAGTCTGACCCCGCAGTCATACTGCTATCCATATGTACACTGCATCGTACTAACCTACTAAATATGATATATTGAAGTAGGGGATAGTTGGATGAAAGTTTATTTGCAGGATCAGACTACACAGCTTTTGTTTATAGTCTATTACCATAGCGACACAGAGGTCTGCATAGGAGCTGTATGCACAAACAATGATGATTTTAAAATAATTTGTGCATTAGAGTACTGTAAAACTGGTTGTGAAAGTGGAACTTCCCTTTAAGGGTGCATTCAGACGAGCGTGTTTATGTGCGTACATACTTGCGCACATAACCATCCATCTATTAGAACCATTGGTTCCCTATGGTGTGTTCACATGTTCATGTTTTACAGGCGTGCAAACGCACGCACGTGTAAAAGATGGGACATGCGTGCACCATAGGTCCGTGGTGTGTGTCAATATTCCCCGTGGGCAGTCTCCATGTCACTGAACACTGGTTACGTCACTGTCACTGTGTTCAGTGACAAGGGAACTCCCCGCTGGGAGTAAAGAATCCGCTGTCACAGCTGTGGCAGAGGATCGTGAAGCTCTCCAATTGATTTCAGTGGGGCCCTGATTGAAAGCAATAAGATGCCGGACTCCCGCAGTGATTTTCAGAAGGGCTTTAAATATAAGCCCTTCCCTGAAAATCAATCCTATCTGGTGTAAAAAAAGATATATACTCACTTCTACGCCGCTGGCAGAGCTCAGGCGTGTCTAGCCGCTTGGGTCCTGTCACTGTAATGAAGTTCTTTCAGCAGGCGGGGATTTTAAATCCCTGCCTGCTGAAAAGGTTGAGTCTGATTGGCTGAGTAGTCAGCCAATCACAGGCAGAGCTCAACCATTCATTGAATGCAGCCAAGTGCTGCCTGTTATTGGTCACAGCGCTCAGCCAATCACAGGCAGCACTTGGCCATTCATTGAATTCCTGCCTGCTGAAAGAACTTCATTACAGTGACGGGAATGAAGCAGCTAGACACGCCTGAGCCTCGGCAGCGGCGGGGAGGTGAGGAAGGATTTTCAGGGAAGGACTTATATTTAAAGCCCTTCCCTGAAAAATCACTGCAGGGGTTGCTGGCAGACCATTGCTTTCAACGGGGCCGCTGGCAGCAGCCGCAGCCCCAGCCCCATTGAAAGCAATGCTGCACAGACCTGTATTCACGCATGTTTGTGCACTTACGTGGGTGCACCGGTTTTGTGTGCATGTATGTACGCACCAGCACACGCTTGTGTGAATGCACCCAGTTCTTTTTGTGGGAAAATGGTAATGCTTTTCTCGTGGCATATTCATGGTATACCTATAAGAGGAAAAAGGAATCCATATTTTTAGGCTTTTTAAAAATATTTGTTTTTGGATTATCTATAAAAAAATTTTAACAAAATGTTTTTCTTTTGATTTATTTTATTTTGCACTATAATTTTATTGTGCTTGCTTTACCAGTATGTAATGATTGTGAATACACCAATCACTTGCCAGAGGGTGGCAGATTTAGGAATGACTGAATAAAATTTTTGGTAGCAGTCTCACAACTGGACAGATTATCTCCTTCCTCTGACTACTTCTGGAGCACAAAACCAATGGGATTTGTGTCTTCTACATCTATCCATTGTCAGTAGGTGTTTTTGCGTGCTTTAGGTGTGGATCCGCAACAGACTACAAGCCCTTTAATTGAAGGTGTGAAATCTGCTGTACACCAAATCCTCTTAGGATGCATTCAGAGGCAGATTATAAATCTGCCATGGGTCCTGGGCTGTATAAAGATTGTGGGTCACACAACAGTCTATAGTGTTAACATAATCTGACACTTACTACATCAATATGGTACTAGAACCAAACCTACTACATAGATATGGTATTAGAACCAAGCTTCAATATGGTGCCAGAACCAAGCTTATTGCATAGGTATGGCAAATGAACTTGGCTTATTACATAGATGCTATATCTTGGGTTCTGGAACTATAACAGAACTAAACTTGCTGTATATCCTCAGTCTACTTATATATTCATTTATATTGGCTTAAACTAAAAGGAGAAGGAAAAAAAAAAGCTAAAATCCGTCAAAAACAGCATAATGGCATTTTCACACTAGCGCTTTTGCTTTTCGCCTCTCTGTTTTGTCACGAGGGCAGCAAAACGGAAAGAAAATGTTTCAGGGTTCCTGCCCATAGAAATGCATTGAAACTGAAGACCTTCAGTTTTTCAATTTTTTCATTTCCATTCTGTGTTCTATACTCGAACAAAAGCGGAGGCTGCTGCAGTTCAAAAATGGAACAAAACCGAATCTGCTTTTTATATTTTAGTCACTGGGAGACTGAAAAAGAGGAAGCAATCCGTTTTCATCCATTTCACCTCCATTTTTGTACAGTTCAGTTTTTTGGTTTTTTTTTTTAAACAGGATCCGCCTAAAATGATTTACAAATTTTTTTATGTGGGTCATTATGAACATGGCAATATCATTATATGTGTTTATTTCTCTTTGTGTTTTTTACACTAGGAGGAAAGGTGGTTTTTTGATTTTTATCTTTTATTTATAATAGATTTATATATTTAACATTTTTGGCATACCTAGAGGCCATCTTCAAGTCTAAGTATGACCTAGCAACCCATCGGCACCTCATGATCATATCATGGGGGTCCAATGGTTAACATAGGGAGCCACTTTCCTATGTCAGCCTTTTATATAGGTCGCAGCATGTAAAGGGTTAAAAGGCTGGAATGGGAGGTTTTTCTGCTCCCAGCCAAGCTTTCTGATAACAGCTGAGCCTCCATTCCTACCAGCATGGTATTCTAATACCTTGCTGTAAAAATGCATTTGCATCAGAATAAGGCCAATTAGTGACCACCTTGTACAGGTGTATGGGCGGTCACTGAGTAGTTGATATACACATGCATTGGCACATACAGCAACACCTTTTACACACACACACACACACACAGTATGTATCTATATGTAAAAGTGTGGCTAACTCATTTTAACAGGCGTACAAACACATAGACAGGAATATACATACTGTTATACAATGTAAAGGGTGAGCATAATGTATACAAGCGTACATCCAGGGTGCTATGTGATTCCATCTAGGGTTTACATTGCGGGTGTTGAAAACGATATAATGATGGAATCCCCGAATGGGAATGAATGGAACCATTCACGATCACTACTGAAATGGACACCACTTTGGTGTCCACATGTCAGAGCTTCCATTCATTTCTGTTATACTTGGCGTATACAATAGCATCTTTTGAGTACATCATTGTATACTCCTAATATAACAGTGGTGTCTATTTCACTAATGACAGTGACTAGTTCTCTTCATTTATGTTCAGGGGTTCCATCACAAAGCTGTTTTCAGCACCTATGATGTGACCCCCAGATACAATCCCACAGTATAGTGAAAAACTGGGAAGACCCTTCAGACAGATCAGATATACTCCCATGTAAATATAGTACATGCAGTAAATACAAATGCCGTATCTAATATATAAAAGCCCAAAGAGTTTTTCTTGCACCACACTTTGACCCCTTTGTGTGACCTTTGGTGGATGACTTTAGTGTCGTTAGATTTGTGACATCCTCACCACCGTCGTAAAATCATAAAATTTGAGTTTGACACATTGAGTAACTGTCAGGCCAGGTCAACGTTCCGATCAAGAACTCTGCAGAAGACTCCCTCAACCTCATATCCATGGACATCTGTGGTACTGCTGAGGGTTCGGTCCTGTAACAGCAGAGCAGGTAAATATGTGGTGTATTAAGATGGTGGCTGGTTGGGGCTGCCATGGCGGTCGCCCCTATTATAATCCGCCATTGCCTGTGCTACTCTGAGTTCAAGTCATTAAACCCTGTGATTGGGCAGAGACAAGTCTGTATTATGGTCACAAAAATTTGGCCTTAATACACTTGTCTACAATCAGCTTTATAGTCATACAGTGAAATGTATGTTTTAGACATGTATTCTCTTGATATCTGTTATCCACAACTGATTAAAATGATCTGTATACTGATGATTGTCTTCTCATGTCTCCGCATCATCTCTTTATGAAAGACTACCTATGAATATGTAACGGAGAGACTTACTATAAAACGCCACCTCGGCAATGATATTAGGTTCATGCTAACCTTTTCACATTCTACTTACATAACAGTAGTTATTAGAAATATCCGCTATAGACAACAAACCATTTGATTCACTGAAGAAGCCCTGATTTACTTCAATGACCTATCCATAGGATGGAATGACAAAATCAATTTGTCAATTACTTTCACTTGCTATAAGTAAAGCTCTAGTACATCAAATGTTTTCTAATAGCAAGTGAATTGCAAGCCAGACTCTCATTATTAAGAAGTAGTACTATGTGGAAAAACATCCAGAAAATCTGATTATCTTGCCCTTTTTTCCCAGAGTAGAATTTGTACAATTGCATAGGTCAATCTATCAAGTTTCTACAGAGGATGGCAAGAACCAACCTTTGAGTAGCATCAACCAATTAGCCATAAAGTGGAAAAAATTGCTCTGGAGTCCTGCAGGTAATTGGACACATGCATGGATCAAAATTCTACATGAAGTCCGCTCACCCTAGATATTGTGTTTATCAAGGCAGATGTTTAATTCCTAAATCTACCCAGAATTTTGACCATTCTCAGATATAATTTATTTATTGCGAATTACAGCAAAATCTTTCTCTACTGTGGACCCACTAGTGAGAGCCATTCAGAAGACATGTAGCCTGTATTTTTCACCTCAAAATGTATAATCTACACTTGCCAATACTGAACCTCATCTGCCCTTTTCCCACATTTCCCTGGGTCACTCATAGATACTGTACGAGAGGTCTTATCTCTACAAACACTGCATAGAAAGTGTTACAAAGTCCAGAGTCTGGAAGCCGCTTTTGGAGCTGAACACATGCGCAGATACAAAAGAGAAGTATCATACTTTTTGCATGTCTTTCTGTGTTAGGCCCAAAAAGTGTCTGCCTGATTTTAACCTCAGCAGTAATGGTTCCTGTAAAGATTTCTTATTTTTCTTATATCATTAGCATAACCTATGACCCATTTTTGACTACACAGTTTTTTGGCCAATTTTTTGTATCCATATTCAATCACAGATTTCTCGTCCGTATCATTTGGGGACACAGCCACACCTTGGGATATAGCTTCTGCCACTAGGAGGCGACACCAAGCAGAAAGTGTTAGCTCCTCCCACCAGGCTATAAATACCCCCTGCAGGCACAACGCTAATCAGTTTTTAGCTTAGTGTCTGCAGGAGACAGACCTGTGTTAGCTGGGTCTGGAAGTGTCGTACGGGGAGACCGGGGCTTTTCCCTGACCTCCCTGTCCTCCCGGGGAAGAGCTCAGGGCACGGTGTCTCTGCCATTCGACTGTCGCCCGACCCACAGAAGAAAAGTTGGCATGATCCTGCCCCTGTGCACGGTATCGTTGCCCGCCAGCCATAGGGTTCCCCACCCTGGAGCAGCTCCCCTCATGATAGCGGTGAGCATGGTGGGGAACACTGCTGGAGTCCAGGTTACAGGGGGAGAAGCAGGGATCATTCCTCCCCCAAGTCTGTGTGAGGACCGGCGGTACCAGAGAGAGAGGTACTGCTGCGCTTCCCCCCCTCCCGCTCCCCCCCTCTTAAGTGGCGGCAAGGCGGTTTACCGGGGGTCTCGTCGCTCGAGCAGGCAGGCAGCCTCCGGGATCAGGAGGGATGGCGGAGGGCTATCCCACGGCGTCAGGACTGGCAGCGGCGTCTGGAGGCAGGAGCTCCGCGAACGCAGAGAATGCGAGGACCATTGCTGGACGCCGTCATGACACCCCGAAGTCCGGCATCCCCGTCAGGGCTTCGGAGGGAGGAGCCGAGCAGGAGGTGGTGGCAGCAGCCGCGGCATCCCGCAGCACGAGGGGGCGGTGCCTGGACTGCGGCGTCTCTCGGCATGCTGGTCGGAGGTTCCCTGGCCGGGAGTCAGGAGGGGGACGGTCGAAGCAGAGGTAGGCCATGCCCACCTGAACCTGCGCAGGAAGGCGGCTATTTGAAGGAGGGGTGACTATTCTTCCCTCCACGTTCTCCTCAGTGCCTCCGGTGGAACGCTTATTCATACCAGCGTGGAAGACTGCTGTGCCTGGAAGTGGAAGTCCCCCCTGGCGACCCAGGAGCTCCAGCGGGGACACGGCAGCCTTGGGACAGGCTACGCTCTGCCTGAGGCAGCTTTTCCCTACACTATATCCCCTCTTGCAGCCATCACTTGCAGCAGTGCAGTGGGCGCTTTTGTCTGTTAACGCTATGTCCGACCCCAGGCCAGAGGGCTCCGGGCAGGCTACGGGATGAGCTAAGTTTTATGCTTGCTCTCTATTTAATGCAAAGTTCCCGTGCGGTCAGGTAGAATCCCGCTGTGCGAACTGTGTCCCAACTCGGCAGGCCCCGCTGTCGCCTGTGCGCGCCCCCCCCCCCCCCCCCGCAGCCCCTGTGGAGCAGGCAGCCGAACCCGAATGGGTATGGTCCCTCGCCGCAGCAGTCTCGGGGCTAGCTAGCACGTCTGCGGCGATATTACGCAGGCTAAATTCAGACGCGGAGATTTCTTTTCCAGAGCGGTCACGGGGTAGGTCATGTAAGAGACGCAGATCCCGCAGCCACGAGGAAGCGTCGCGTAGGTCTCATCACTCCAGGGGATCCTTTCATAGGTCCCACAGTTCCTGGGAGTCCACCCATAGATCTCACCATTCCAGGGAGTCCTCCCATAGGTCCTGTCGCTCCAGATGGTCCTCCCGGTAGCAGGCTGCTCCTTCGCGTTCCTATGGTTCGTCGGCATCCCAATACACGTCTCAGATGCTGCGACCATCTTTCACGGCGAAGGATAGCAGCGTTTCGGAAGGGGAGCATTCCCTTTCATCGTCCCCTTCGGATTTGGACAAAGAGCAGGCATCAAAGCTGACCGATTTTTAATGGACAGCCTGGTTGTGGCGGTGAAGGATACGCTTCGTGTGACGGAGGAACCGGTGGCGGTTTCGCCGGCAGCTGTATCATTTAAAAGGCATAAACGTTCACGCCCTCCTCATCAGGACTTCGAGGAAGTTCTGGAGAGAGAATGGGAAACTCCAGATTGGCACTTTAAGGTACCGAGTAAGACTTGGGACATTACTTATCCCTTCCTGGGTGATCTTGTTAGGAGGTGGTCTGTACCCCCTGTGGTGGACACCCCTGTGTCACGGTTGGCAAAACACACCGCTCTCCCTACGGCCGACATCGCGTCACTTTCGGATCCTCAGGATAGGAAGCTGGACTCGCTGGCAAAGTCTTTTCAGGCAGTAGGCACCGCATTATGTCCCACCTTCGCATCAGCATGGGTCAGCAAGGCTTCCGTCACGTGGGCAAAGCAGTTGTACAAGGACATTCTTGCAGGAGCCCCAGCGAATGAACTACTGGACACCACAAATAATAATATTCAGGCCGGGAAGTTCGTCTGTGCAGCAAACTTAGACTCGGCGAAATGTCTTGCCAGGGACTCGGTGGCCTCTGTGGCATCGCGCCGGACACTGTGGCTGAAAAACTGGACGGCTGATGCATCGTCTAAAAGTGCGCTTACCAAGCTACCATTCGAGGGCAACAGGCTTTTTGGAGCCAGGCTGGATGAGCTGATCAGGGACGCGACGGGCAGGAAGAGCATGTCCCTTCCTCAAGGTAGAGGAGAAAGGATCTCTACCTCTGCGGAGCCCTATTTCCAGTCCTTTCGCTGTTTCGGTCCACAGGATGCAGCAGGGCAATGGCCTCAGGCCAGGAAGAATCCGCAGGAGCAGAGGAGGAGTCCATCCCTCAAGAATAAGTCTACGTGGCGGCCTCGCTCCCATGCGCCAAAGGCCACAGGGGAAAAGATTTTGGCATGAAGGCCAGCCCCCACCCGTTCTCGACAGGGGGGGGCAGGCTCGCACTTTTCAGGGACACATGGCTGGCACACGTATCTGATTCCTGGGTGCGGGAGGTTGTTTCTTTTGGCTCTGCCATACAGTTCGCGTTTTTTCCCACAGGTTCGTTTTTGCCGGTCAAGATTACCAGAGGCTCCAGAGAAGGTGGCGCAGTTGCGCATGGTCACAAGGGTGCTCGCGGTGGTGTTGGCGTTGCTTCGCACCAGGAAGATGGTCGCAGGAAGTCACCTGCTGTTTATGCCCCAGCCCAAGGGGGGGAGTAGCTGGACAGGAGCATTCGGTCCTTACTACTTCAGAGGCCGGTATCCGTCCGGCAGCGGAAGAGGTGGTGAGGTCTGGGGGTGGCATCATTCGAAGCAATCCCTTTCACCCAATTCCACTCCAGGATACTCCAACAATTCATCCTGTCTCGCTGGCACAGGTCTGCGTACTTGCTGGATCAGCGCCTCTTGGTGTCGTTCAGGACCAGATTCTCACTGCAGGGGTGGTTGGCCCCCGGAAGGATTCAGGGGGTGGTGCCCACTGCTCCCAAGTCAGTAGACAGTTCTGACGACTGAGGCCAGCCTCCTCGGTGGGGGAGGGACCCTGGAGAGCCTGTCCACCCAGGGACACCTTCTGTTCACTTTTCCAGCCTTCCCTCTCATGCCGAGGGTGGTCAGGAAGATTGGGAAGGAAGGGCGCCCAGTGATACTAGTAGCACCAGACGAGCCAGGCTGAGCATAGTATGCGAGCCTCGTAGACACTCTAGCCGGCGTACCGTGGTATCTACCAGAACAAGAGGATCGGCTTCTACAAGGTCTCCTCTTTCACCTGAGTTTACGGTCTCTTCCTTTAACGGTTTGGATGTTGAAACCGCGATACTAAGGAAATAAAGTTTTACGGAGGAGGTCATTCAGACGATGATGCGAGCAAGAAAGCCGTCCTCATCAAAAATTTATCATCGTGTCTGGAGATGGTTTTTTGGTTGGTGCGAAGAGCATCGCTTTCGTCCAATGCGGTTCTCACTGGCTAATATCCTGTCTTTCTTACAAGCAGGGTTGAACATGGGCTTGAAACTGAGCTCCCTGAAAAGTCAGGTCTCGGCTCTCTCGTTCCTCTTTCAGAGGCCAATAGCTGCCAGGTTGGCAGTCCGCACATTTTTCAGGGGGTTTCCTATATTGCTCCGCCGTTCCGGTCACCCACGCCCGCGTGGGATCTCAATCTGGTATTGGACGCATTACAGTCTCATCCCTTCGAGCTGCTGAAGGAAGTACCGCTGTGTCTTTTGTGTTGGAAGGTGGTCTTCCTAGTAGCTGTCACATCGATTCGCAGGGTGTCTGAGTTGGCTGCCTTGTCAGTCGAGCCCCCCTTTCTGGTTTTTCACCAGGATAAGGTGGTACTGCGGCCGGTTCCGCAGTTCCTACCAAAGGTGGTGTCACCTTTCCACCTTAATGAAGATATTGTCCTACCGTCATTTTGTCCGGCCCCGATACACTCGAGGGAATGGACACTGCATTGGCTGTATCTTGTACAGGCGTTGCAGATCCATGTCGCCAGGACCAAGGACTTCCGGTGGACAGAGTCCCTATTTGTAATTCCGGAAGGTCCACGGAAGGGTTCTGTGGCTTCTAAAGTGACCATCGCCAGGTGGATCCGGATGCTGGTAGCAGAGTCCTACTGTGCCAAGGGACGGTCGCCTCCGTTCCACGTGACAGCTCACTCAGCACGGGCGGTGGGGGCCTCATGGGCGGTACACCATGGGGCTTCAGCCCTTCAAGTATGCAAGGCGGTAACCTGGGCCTCATTACATACTTTTTCTAAGTTTTATAGGGTTCATACCTTCGCATCAGTGGACGTTCCCTGACTGCTCGGGACTGGTTGTAAGTAACCCACCCCTTTTTATTTCCAGGACTGCTCTGGGACGTCCCAAGGTCTGGCTGCGTCCCCCAATGATACGGACGAGAAATGGGAATTTTTGGTATAACTTACCATAAAATCTCTTTCTCGTCACGTTCATTGGGGGACACAGCACCCACCCTTTTTTGATGTAACTTTGTGCTGAAACCTTTCTGTTCTGTGGTCGCAGATGGCGTTTATAATTGTACCAGAGCATTTATGCGAAGCCTTATGATTAAATGTTGTTGTATTTTGTTCCCACTAGCTGTTCCTACTGCTTGCATAGAAAACTGATTAGCGTGGTGCCTGCAGGGGAAATATAGCCTCGTGGGAGGAGCTAACACTTTCTGCTTAGTGTCGCCTCCTAGTGGCAGGAGCTATATACCAAGGTCTGGCTGTGTCCCCAATGAACGTGACGAGAAAGAGATTTTACCAAAAATTCCCGTTTTGCTCTCCAATACAGGCCGATCCTAACTTGGTTCAATAACTACATGTGAGCTACAGTATTACATCTACTGTATGCAAAACATACTGCTCTATTTTCTAACTATGGATGTTAAACTTACTAGCAGCATATGATTGGCAGGTGTTTTACTTGAACCTTTTTCTTTCTTTTGAATATAGCAATATTATTGGCTCTGTCGCTGTCCATTGGTGCTTTACTTCAATGTTCAATGTTCGGAATCATTGACTATGAAAAATAATGGTTTTGCAAGTATCAAGCAAAGTTCTCTAAAACACAAGGATGTAAACCGTCGGAGATATTTCATTCACAATTTTTAGCCAAACCTTATTTGCACCATTACTACGTTCAGCTAGTCATGAGTGTTTGTGGCATAAAGCGGACACACGAACTGAGGTAATCAATTAGACAATTTCTCAGATTAAAAAAAGTGTTATATAGTGTTACTATGCCTGAATAATTATCCAGAATATTGGAATATCTGGCAGATCACTATCATTGTGTTAAAGGAATTTTGTTTTCAATCTAATTTGTTTTGCAAACACAAAAAAAGATAGCACAATGTTATCGTTGTTTTTGCCATGGCTTTCTTATTGTGTTATCTATTCAGTGGGCAACTGGCTGTGTCCATAGAGGCATATCGATGCCATTGACCATACAATCAGCAATTAAGATTAAAATACTGCGAAGGTATATAATGAGATTCCCATTGCAAACATACTTCACCTGGCAGACTTTAGTTCATAGCTGTGACCTTCACAAGAGAAATGCCTAGAAGGCACTTGGAAGTAGAGGTTTCTACCAGTAGACCAAGATGGCATCACATTGTTGTTTTCTGGCTACTCATATACTGTAGATTCCCCTCTGACATGGGTCATTCCGTGTCAGTTCAACCAACGCTCCCGGTCGACCATCTCAGATTTCAATGAAACTTTGCACAAAGATAGACCCTGACCCTAAACTAAGCTGGAATATTAGGCTTCAAAGTGCTTTGGTTCACGAGCTACAGGTCTTAATCTAGGGGGTTGTCATGTGATTACAGCGCGCAACCTGAAAAAAGTGGCGATTTCAATCCATTGCTAAGCCAGTTCTAATGACTCTAGAGCAATGAAACTTCACACACTAGGAGAACTTTTGGCGCTGAATCCAGCTAAGCTACTCAGATTGCCACATTTATCATCATTCTGCCACCATTGCATGTCAAAGTAGCTGAGAAATTCTATCGCGCAAAATAAAACTCATATTTTAAGCAGTAATAACTCATAATCAATGCGATCCAACTCAGCTATGAATTTATCAATGTGTACTCCATAGAAATGTTTCTCATTATTCATATTATGGACCCAAAAGGATGCATAGGTCTTAAGATACAATGAGTCAAAAATGGCAAAAAACACTTTTTTGCTAATTTTTCCCTTTTTCAAAGGCGAAAATCGGAATGTACTCCATTTTTTTTTTCATTTTTGTTCTATTTGGAAGAGAATTTTTTGCTCTACAAGATTCGATGTTTTTCATTTTGTTCCCAGACCTTCTAGATGGGAAAATATCAATGCCTGTGAAGGTCCTATGCACCCGCGGAGGTCAAATAATCAAATAAGTGTAAGTTTTGCATGGATGTATAATTAGTTTAGAAATCATGAGAAGGTGGATAATTTACAAAATGGGACAACTTTGTATGCTAAAAATGGCCACAAAAAGTTACTGTGTGTGACATAATGGTAATAATTTAGTGCATTTATCTTGACTGTTTCAAACCTTGTCTTTACTGTTACGGCACTCTGACCCCCCGAGCGCCAGGTGGGGTGCACTGAACTTCCCGCACCCCACTGTCCCTGCCTACTTGCCCCGGCCCTGGCTAACCCCAGGCGGACAACTGGACGGCGGTCCCTGCACTGGCTAGGGACCTGGCGACTGACAAGAGAAACTTACTGATGGGGGAACAGAGTGCCGACAGAAGAGGCAGATGGAAAAGACCAACAGGACTTACAAGGCAAAGCAAGGCTGGAGATGGAGCTCACAGGCAAACTAGAAGGAGACTGACTTGCAACTAGTACTGACTGAGACAGACCTGACTAGAGGCTAACAGAACCAATAACTGGCAGTGAGCTCAGGTCACTGCCAGCCTTATAAACGAAAGACTCCGCCCCGGGGCGGAGAGTGAGAGGAGCCAGCTCCCCCACTACTGCACAAGAGAGGTGGATGAGTACGGGCGGACACGCCCACGCCGCCACACACCAGCCATTCCACGTCGCCGGGAGATGTTTGTTTTTTAAAGAAATTATACTAGAATTTTATGTGCGATGGATGATTCTAGTTTGCAAGAAAGAAGCATGGTTGGAACCTGCTGCAATTTCTTTTCCGCAAGCAGTAAATCTCAATCGATTTCTGTTCGTTGGCAGGAAATCTCGTTTTTCCATAGCATGCTATTGGCTAGATTTGCTGCAGAATCCTGAGGCGGAATCCCGCTCCAGATTTCGCAATGCAAATCCGCCTGTGGATAGGATTCGCGGGTTTCCCACGGATTGCGAGGGCGATATCTGCCCATGATTCATGACCCAATATCGCCCTCGCTCGTGTGCAACCGGCCTGAATGAACAAAAGAGAAATCTAAATCCCATTAATATTCGGTGTGACGCCCTTTGCCTTCAAAACAGCATCAATAATTCTAGGTACACTTGCACAAAGACAGGGATTTTGTAGGAATATAGTCAGGTGTATGATTAACCAGTTATATCCACCAAGTGATAATTATCATGATTTTAACATGTGGGTCATTAAGGACCACTCTGGTGACTTTTTTAAAAATTCAAATGTAGTTATCCTCCCCGTACCTATCAGCTGTTATTACCTTGGTGAGTTATTCCTTTCTATCTGGAACTTCTGCCCAGTTTTATCTCAGATGGTCATGTGATCTCAATTCTGACCAGCTCAGTTAACTTGGGGTTATGCTGTCTTAAACCAGTCCGTTTCACAGCGTGTGAAATGCTGTTACATGGCATGTACCAGGGAAACTGCCTAGAAAGGAGCACAGGCACTCCTGTCACAGTTACTGATCACACAGCTTCTGTCACACAGGTATGATAAAGAAGATCACAGCTCATCCTCTTGACTGTATACTTATGGTCTATAATTTAGTTAGATGAATATAGAAGTTAATGATAATTAACTGTTCCCCCAGCTGGCAGAATGGTACAGCATCTAGCTAATGCTGTGCTGATGAATCGTGAGATTGATTTGAAACGGAAAGTAAAAAAATCTCACTATCAAGATTGTGCCTGATGGGCATCAGAAAATGGCTGCACTGCATGGAATTGGCTGCAATATACAGAAGAGATATGCAGGCAATCGGGTGCGGGGGTAGGGATGGAAATATGTTTTTTTTTTTGCTGGAGTGGTGCTTTAAATTAAATAAACAGCTGTATAGGAGGTTTAAAACTGGGTAAGAAACAGCAAAAGGCTGTTATAAAGGTGTAAAACTGATTCATGTCACAGGTTCTACACCATGGCAAGACTGAGCACAGCAACAAGACACAAAGTAGTTCTTCTGCATCAGCAAGGTCTCACCCAGGCAAAGATTTTAAAACAGACTGGCGTTTCAAGAAGTGAAGTGCTGTTCAAGTTCTTTTGAAGAAGCGCAAAGAAACATGCAACATTAAGGACCATAGATAAAGTGATCGGCCAAGGACACTTATTAAATGTGGTGTGAAGCATGTAAGGTGGTGTTCTGACTATTAACCCTTTGCAATCCAATTATGGATTCAGGGTTTCCTAGGGGGCTTTTTCTTTCTGCCATTATACAATGGCGCCATCTGCTGGATAGAGCCAGTACTGCAGTATGGGACATGCTGGAGAGGCCCCCGACAACAGAGCGGCCAGTAATGTACATTAAGAATACCCTGTCGGACGTCTTCCGACATCCGAACTGTACAGCCTTCAATCAGAATGTCTTTATACGTCAGACAGTGGATTGGAAAGGGTTAATTGTTGCATTTTGAATAGTAAATAAGCCCCAATGTCTCTTTCATCTGTTGCACTGTGTTTTCAGACACCTTCGGACAGTTTTTATGTCGTGTCTGCAAAAGGAATGTGGCCTAACTTGCACCAAATTGTGTGAACTGCGCCAAAACTTAGGTGTAACTTTTGGCATAAGCCAACTTTTAGGTGGTATAAACTAAGACTAGACCAACTTAAAACTCAACAAAGTTATGATTCGGTAGAGCTCCGGCATGGGGTATTAGATTCTTTGATTGATGTTGAAGGCCGATATCGTGTTTTTAAAACTGAGATTAGGTAGTAAGATTCTCACTGTTGGGAACTGGTATTTCCCTAACCATGATCCACTCCAAACCTCTCGGAGGTTCCTGGTATCGTTAATCAACCTTGGTCATGCTGCCTAATGAAAACTTGCTGAAAGATACTATATTTCTGATATTAAATCCTCTATTACTAACTTTCTGAGGGACTATTCCTCTAACTCTAACTCGTTAACAATAAAATTGGAGGCTATGGAAAGCATGTTATGGGGTATTATAATTTAACACGACTTTCGTTTGAAAACTGCAAATACCTTTAAAGTTTCCTTCTTACTGCCTAATATACAAATATTGGAGACATTTCATGAGAGCACTAGAGATGAGCGAACTTACTTGTTTAGGGCATTTTTGCACTCGAGCACCGCTTTTTCCGAGTAACCGACTACTCGGGTGAAAAGATTCGGAGGGCGCCGGGGGGTGAGCGGGGGGTTGCAGAGGGGAGTGGGGGGGGGGGGGGGGGGGAGAGGGAGAGCGCCCCCCTGTTCCTCATTGCTACCCCCCTCTCCATCACTACTTCTACTACTAAAGCGGATAAATAAGGACTTGGTTAACTATGACAAACATTACCTCTTGTTTCTTGGTCACATAATTGTCTTAAAAATGGACACTATTCCCTTCTTATATTTAAATCAGACTCTGCCTATTAAACCTCCTACAATTTTCTTTAAATGCATTCAATCCATTTTTTGCTGATTTTGTTCGGGGTGAAAGTTGTAGTAGGATCAATTTCCGGACAATTTCGAACAATCCGAAACTAGCTTTCCAGACCCCAAATTTACTCTCCTGCTGTTATTTTAAGACTTTTTGACTGGGGTTTGCATGGGTCCAAACACTGGGTTACACTGGAGGTTGACTTAGTTGGTACTTTCCTAAAATCTGTATTGCGTATAGTTCTCTCAGACTGCCTTCATATTGTTAATTCTGCTCTTTATGATATGTGGGACAGATTGGTAGCTAAAAATGGTCCGACAAAGAGAAAGGGACCGTTGACCCAACTGTTTTATAAACGAGCCTTTCCTCTAGGACTTGACTCTGGCAGACTTTTGGGTTGAACAACTTCGGAAGATTTTGGGCTAACAGTTGACATGGAATTTGTCACGTACCGGACACAGGAGAGGGAGAGGGTGGACGATACCTATCGATCCCACCTCAGTCCCCGATCACTCTAGCAGTATTGTAAGCATGGAGTCGTTAGAATACAGGCTGATTTGTACCTAGCTTCCTCAGGGGTTCTGCACGCATGCGAAGCGAAGCTCAAATCACCACCTGATCCATTCTAACGCACCCCAGCGCTCTACAATGCCCATACACAGCTGCCACCACCAATGTTCACGGGCATTGCATTTCACGAGTATTATGGTTCGTTGTTAAAACGGACAAGGCTTGAACTGATAAATTGTAGATTTATTCTGGAAAAGGTCTAGCAGTGCAATATATACAAAATGTACAAAGGTATACAAGGAAAAAGATTGTTACATGGGAGAATAAGGAATGCAGTATGAATACACACTCAGCAGATTTAAAATAAAACAGGAGAAATTAAAAGAAAGTTACCAGATTTTGGGATACACGGCCCAAAGGAGTCTGGGTGGCGGAGAGCCAGAACATTGGGAAGTCCATATACCGCAGTATAGCTCCGTGGATCGACAAATGGGACCTGAGGGGCCCTACATTTTAAAGGGTCCCTAGTACACACCTCCTCCCCGCCCCCTTTGAGGTCATACAGAGAAGGGAGGGTTGGACTTGTAGCAGCTCTGAGGAATCCTATTTATTTATGTTCAGTCATATATCTGCAGGAGAGCCTCCGATCGTGAGGATATGCCCACCATATTTCTGTTTGATTTTAGCTACGTGTGAGTACCAAACGGACAGCCACAATCCCAACCAGGGACGGGGTTACATAATTTGAGAGCTAATCCTTTTTTAACCTAACGAAGAGCCCGAGAGGGTCACAAGCTTGCTATAACATCATGTATTTTTGTAAGCCATTAAAAGGTATCATATCTACAAGATTATGTGGTTTCTCTTGCTCAGAACAATCACATTTTGCTCTACTGGCTAACACGGTACCAAACCTTTGTTTTCATTGTCCTGACTTTCAACGACCTAAAACAAGGTCATCACGACATTTCTCTTTCATGGTTTTTGTACATGCACATTTTCTTCAATCCAAGTACCCAACTCTAATTTCTCTTTCTTAACGTGTTTTGAAATGCTATTCCTTAAGACACCTCCAGCTCATATACTCTCTTAGCTCTATGATCTTCTCTTGAGCGAAAATTTGACTGATTCTCCCTCCCTAAGAGTATGGGAAAAGGGATATTGACTGTTCCTATCTCTTCTGATAACTGGAACAAAGCCTTTCTGCTCCCACAAATTATTTATCAATCAAATGTGGCGCTCAGGAGAAGTTACAAACCACTGACCAGGTGATATAGATACCCAAGACTCTTACGTTGCCTCCATCCTTCAGTACCTCCAGAATGTTGCAGATGTGATGTTGTTGGTACTGTTTCCCGCGTTTGGTGGGACTGTCTAGCCCTTAAATCTTTTTGAGTTTCTGTTTTTCTACATATATTAAAATAAGACATTCAATAGTAGCAACTCCCCATATTGCACTCCTTTCAATATTGCTTGGGTTTATTGCAGCCATTAAAAAAAGTTATCTTGCGCTACTATTTAACTGAGGCATGCATCATATCATCTTGATTCTGAAAGTCACGTCAGGTTCCTTGCATTGTAGATTGGATCCAAATGGATAATAATATTGTTTGAATGGAGGAGCTGATTTCGGAAGATATAGGAACTTGGGAGACGTTTCTGATTATATGGAAGCCTTGGATTGCTTTTCAGAAGTCTCCTGACTTCTAGACTCTCTTTGTTTGAATTGTCTTCCCCTTCACCCTTCCTTTCTCTTTTTTTAATCTTCTCTTTCATTTCTTTCTCCTTCGTACTTCTCTTCTGCTGATATATTAGTCTTTCTCCAGTCTTCTTGACAGTTCTAACTGTCCCATGTCATGCGGAATCTAAGATAATTAATGCAAGAGAATAGTTAATTAGCAATTTTGTTCTGTATTCCTAGTATTTTATTGCTTAACCTTGTAATTTTAATAATCAATAAAAATTGGTTAAGCATAAAGGCAAGATTGCCCCCTGAATAGAGGTACAGCAGGTCTATATTACTGCTGTTGTAAGGAGGGAATATAGAATTTTTGGTCTTTTAGCCTGCGCCTCTTCATATATTAAGCACAACGTGCGCCGGGGGTAAATTTGTACTAAGTCATGCTTAGTAACTTTCCCCTGATAGGTTTTCAAAATTTTTGATAAAATAAAACTTTCATTATGAATTACAGATTCAGCATCTCTATGAATTTCCAAGTTCTTTTGACATTATATAGACAAACCTATGGCAAGCAGGCTACTGTTGGCATGCATGCTGACGGCTGCTCACCATCATAGTGATTACCAGCCAGGGTGTCACGGCTCCCCGGACAGTAATCGTTCAGCGGCGCTGTTCCCAGGTGCACACTTTGATGGCAGTGTGTGCACCCCGGTTCATCCTCCCCTGACCTCACCTCCTTGGTTCCACAGGAGGAAAAGGCAGGAGCAGGCCAGGCACACACACTGCAGTCAGCAGCAGCTCAGAGCAGAGAAGGTTTGGCGTGTAAATGACAAGTAGAATATGGGTATATGGGTTTCAGGGAGGCTCTATTACTACCGGGCCTGATATAGGGGACACTATTTGTTATAGTGCCCCCGTATATCAGCCCTAGTAGTAATAGTATTACTACTGAGGCCACTGTGGGGGACACTATTACTACTGAGACCACTGTGGGGTCACTATTACTACAGAGGCTGATATAAGGGACACTATTACTACATGGCCCACTGTGGGGTCACTATTACTACTGGGGCTACTATAGAGAACACTATTACTGAGGCCACTGTGGAGGTCACTATTACTACTGGCGCCAATATAGGGGGCAATATTACTGCTGAGGCCACTCTGCATGTGTCAGCATACCTCAAGCTGACTTAGGGTATGTTTACATGTGGCAGAAATGCTGCAGAGCGTCCACAGCGGAAATTTCTGTGGCAAATTCCGCAGCATTACGCATTCAAAACAGTCAATCTGTACCATTGGTGCGGTTTTTGATAGCCACGTATCCACACCTGATTTCATACTATGCGGCGCTCCCCCTTACCTCCTCTAAAAGCTCCTGCTGTTAGCCTCCCCGGTAATTGATCCCAGCGGCCTGGTCAGGTAAGGCCACTAGGTAAGGAACCAGAAGCTGGGAACGCTGACAGCGGGAAGCCTTCAGAGGAGCGCCGCTTGGTATGAAATCAGCCGGGAATCCAGTGAAAATCCGCACCAATGGTACTCCAGGGCTCCAGCTAGGGAAAAATCATATGTCGTGATATGCCCCGTCCCTGACATTTTGGCGCTTTATATCATCACTGATATAGGCTGACTGGTTTCTGATTCTCTGTGTTCAAATAGTGCATTAATATTTGTTTAGCCAATAGTAGGTTATATACTTGTGACACCCCACAAGACATCTGCAAATCTCTATCTGCACAAAATCATGTTTTTACTAAGAAATAAATGGAGGACAAAGGGTGTCATATATGTAACACCATTTATTAATCAAGTTGTAGGAATAATAGCTTTGCTTACGGTACTAAAATGATCCCTCCTGATTGATGGAAATGTATTTTGTTACTTGAAATGCTCCTATTTTAAATCATTCCTCTTGTATTAAATATCTTATTTAACTTAGCCCACTAGTGTATGGTTCTGGATTACCTTATCTAAGTATTTAAAGAAGATCCAACAAATGTAATATAGCACATTTAAATGTACTGTATGATTTGAAATTGCAGTGTACAACAATGGCCACTAAGAGGCAGAAGAGTACATTTATTCTTACTTTCTACAAGTACAGAATTAATACTGGAGTTTGAAGTATTCTGTAGGATCATTCCATACTGCCGACGATACAATGAATAATATTATACGGATTTTACTGTGGTGGGCACAAACAAATCAATTGTAATATGAAATGTTTAATTTATATATTAATTGGCTGAAAATGTATGGTTTAATGAGTATATTACACATTCATTTTCCATTGAACTTACAGGTTTCACAGAACTTAAACATTGATGATAGAATAGGTCATCAATATCCAATTGGTGGTGGGCCTGGCATTGCAGGTATTCATATATAACTGGCACATAAGTCACTGTGATTCCAGCACTAGAAACTATTTCCATTGTATCATTTAGAGCTCCATCAGATTACAGCTGGGGGCGCTGTTGTACTGCATGTTTATTTCTTAGCATGCACAGCAAGTACCTTCCAAGGAAACATCCCTTCAGAAACAACCCACCCTGGACTTGAATGTCAGAAGCAGACTATTAAGGTATAGTCACATTTAGAGACTGAGGGCCCAAACTGCAACACAAAACCTATTCTGTAAAAGGAATTCCTATTGGCTGCAGCTATCATGTGGGATGTATATAGGACTCATTCACCATAGAGAGGTGCACTGTCTCCTGGTGTGGTGTAGTTCACACCAGAGATGAGATGTAAAGCATTGTCTGATTGCTGGGTGCTGACTCAGGCCCACAGGTATGGCCACATTGAAGTCAGGACTATTGCTACCTTAAAATGGCACCAAAGGAAACTACAGCTCATCTTGCAATAAACCAGGTTCATACAACTCATTTGGCAAAAAAATTAAAAATGTCATGGGATGCAGCAATGAATCAATATTTTTTTTAATGTTTTTACTATTAAGTTAGTAGCAAATAAAAAAATATATACATTTGTTATTGCCATAATTGTATTGAACTAAAGAATTAAGTTAATTATTTACAATACAGTGAGTTTGGTAAAAGAAAACTAGAAAAACAAAAAGGCTGGAATTACAACTTTTTGTTCATCTGCCTTCGACGAAAAAAAAAAAAATGAGAGTGATACCATGTTTCATCAAAAATAAGACTTACCCTGATTTTCGGGGAGGGCTTGAAATATAAATATAAAAATAAGCCCTAGCTACATGGGGGGAAAAAAAGCAATACTCACTTAGCAGTTGCCATCCGGGTGCGTCCCGCTGGGCTGCAGCGTTCCGGCAGGCTTCCATGTAGTCCTCATTGCTGATGGAGCATCTCGTGTTGGTGACGGGGCTTGAATACCCCACCTCTAGCAAGCGATGTGAGCCCTTTAAATGTCTATACGCTGCTTTTAAATTGAGCTTGCAATCTGTTACATAAAGTGTTTCTCCTGTTAGGCAGTTCTTAATTTAAAAAGGAAAAAGTATATTTGTGATATTGTTCATTAGCTTGCCATTAATGATCACGCTGTTCATCCTGATCATCTGTTACATGCTGTGTAAATCTTCTAGACGCGTCCTCTCAAGCTGTATAATTTTGCATTCCTTGTAGATACTTGTTTTTGTCATGTACTGGAGCCGTGCCGCTGACTTCCTTCACCAACTCCTGCCAGTGGTCGCAATCCCTCCTGTCCTCCTGTCTTTGTCCCTGGCGGTAGCTACTGTGATCTCTCTGCTGCCTGCCTAAAAGACCAGGACGTGCACCCAATCCCTGATGGGTCCTGCTCTTTTTTAGGCTCCCTCTTCCATTGCCTGAGCAATCTGACTCTACAATGTGCAAAGGTGTTTTAAGTACTGTCTGTTCTACTAGTTTTTGTCCATGCCTGTTCCGCTCAGCTTTCCTGATTTCTCCACTCCCTACCTTGGCTTCTTTATTGACCATGTTTACTCTGTCTGCTGACTGCCCCAACCCTTGACCTGCTTTTTGGTTATGCAAGAATTCCACCTGTCCTAATCTCTGCTCTATTCGTCCAGTGCAGAGATCACTGTGCAGGGATGGGGAGGAGGTGAGCTGTACCCATCACCAATTGTGGATCCTGTGTTATCTATATATAGTTGTCACCTTCATTGTGATGATGCTGCACTGTAAAGAAAACTTTTCAGCAGTCACCTAAAGTGTCACACTGTTATAAAGCTTTTTTTTATAGCAGGCAAAGGAGAATCTATTGGATGGTGGATCTATCTATGTAATGAAATATGGGAACCTAAAGGAATACTTTAGGCAAAACTGACATAACTTATGCTTAGAACATGGCCCAAAAGCGGGAGCATGCCACAATGATTGAAATAAAATCAAAGATGGAATCCCTATATCATGCCCCAACTCTCAGGTGCTGCGCTAGACATAACACAGTAAATCAGTTTTGTCAAATGTGTTCTTTTAATGAAATATGGAAAATTTACTGCTGTAAGACTTACCTACTTGCTTCATATCACTGAAAAATTAGCCTAAATTTAAAGGGTTTTTCTATTAGATTTCATAATGGCTTGTTTTGCAGGATTTTATAAATTTGAAGCTGTGAAAGAAATGTCATGGGCCATCCAAATACATACAGTCACACAGCAGCACTCACTTGCCCGACTCCCGTTGAGCCACGGTTTGAGCAAAAGGGATGTCACACCTCACCTCGGGTCAGATCCAAACCCACTCCAATATATCCAAACAGCAGTTAAATCAGAGGCAGCATCCATGGCAATAAAGTAGTAGTTTAAAAGGACACTTTATTCCAACATGGTCCCAAGGAACAGCATGGGGGTGGGATGCAATTCAGGTTGCAGAATACAATGTGTACCACAAAGTTACAAAACGTTTACCGTTTTTGTTTTTAAGAACTTTGAAAATAAATGTTATGCAGGTTAGGAGACAGCTTTAGATAAGAAATGTACTTTTATGGTATCCTTGCACAAGCCTGACTATCACTAGCTAGAAATGATAACTGCTGATATGTGCGTTCAAGGAAGTAACAATATAATATTTCACAACACGTATGGGAGATTACAAAGTCAATATGACACCTCACCACAGTCTGTTAAAAGAGCAAACCAGAACGTCATTCTCACAGTACATGAATAACATAGTCCTCTCTTCCACCTGCAGAATGTTAGAAATTCGCCAAACCCAAAAAACCTTTAACAGAAACATTCAGCTATTCCAGACTAGATCCCAATAGAATGAACAGTCCCAGAATCCAACTTTATGTTCAAGTCTGTTCACAAAGTCCAGTGACTCAAAGAATTGCGCTAATTATTTTACTCTAACAGCACACCTGCTCAGTGTCTAGGAAAAAATGATAGATGTACCCACTGTGCCTGGTGTTTTATGAGACCAGCCTCACTTACCACTTCAGAAAAGAAAACTTCACACTATCCTACCAGTGCTATTTAATCCTTTGATTCTGAGGAGCAGTCTGACCCTTCACTCTGTGATGCCAGATAGATGATCATGTCTCTGTAATCAATACTGTGACCAAAAAAGTCACTCTTTACAATGGCTGTATCAGCCTGAATCCTCAGCATCTCATCTGCCAGCTACAGCCAGACGTTCTGTCCTTTTCACACACAGGCTAACTTCCTCTACAAATCGGGGACAAACGATACTGCTACTTGTCTCCTCTGCTCTCACTGCTGTGTTTTCAGCTGCTGCCCCTTTCCACAGTAGCTGCTCTTTACTCTGCCTTGCAAAACCTCTGGTCTCTTCCCTTCTGTGATGTAGCTCATATTTCTATCCCTAGGGTGCCTATTAAGCTTCAGGAACTTTTTTGGACCCTCCCTTTGCATTGTCTAGTAAGTTCTAGGACCTTTCTGGGGGATGGAGTCTCCCTCTGCACTTTCTCCCCTGGTAGAAGGGGATAATGCAAAGAGTTTTAAATACCTATAAAAAGGGCAAAGCTCTTCAGAGTTCCACCCTAACTGAACATCAATTGTTTATTTTTCACAATGGGGAGGACCAGTTCAGAAGCACTTTTATTTAAGTCGGACGACCCTTTTAACCCCTTTCCAATCCAATTATTTTTTCTCATCCATTCTCCCCAGCTCCAAATAAATTGGAGCTGGTGAGAATGGATGAGAAAAAATACATTTCCCTGCACCCTCCTGAACTGACAGAGTTCAGTAAGGTGCAGGTGCTCACTGCACCGTGGGGGGGCGCTGCTTACCTGTCCTGCCTCTTCCGCATTATCCCTCTGCCTCCCGCCTTGACGATCATGTGACCGCTGGGGTCAGGTGGCACCCAGTGGTCACCTAATCGATAGCCGGCAGACAGAAGGGAGAATGTGAAAGACGCCGGATAGGTAGGCAGGCCACCCCACGGTGCAGGCTCCCGACTCGGCGTTCATGTGACCGCTGGGGGTCAGGTGACACCGGCGGTCACATGATCGCCGGCCGGAATCTCCGTGCATTACATAGCGCTAATTGAGCGCTATGTAATGTGTAAAGGAGAAGGCAGAAAGGGTTAAAAACCTTTTCTGCCTTCTCCTTGAGGGTCCTTGTTGAGGATCAGTGCAGGAGTCCATCTGCACCCGATGTGTCTGATGATCGGGTGCAGATGCACTCCTGCACTGCAGTGTCGGGCCTGCCCCAACATCGGAGCTGTGGAGGGAAATGATGATGTCGGGGCAGGCCCGACATTGGATTGGAAAGGGTTAACCTTTATGCTGTCAGGGGTTTCAGGAAACTTTTGACATTCTTGAAATTTACTGTACTAAAAAATAAATTGTATATAGATCTTCACATATTCACCAGAACTAGATGTTGTATGCCAAACTTATCTAGATCCAGATGCAGGTAAGCATTCGAGTTAGAGTCAGCAAATTGTCTGACAAGGTGCAGGAGATGATTAAATGGGCCTCTGCTCTACTTCTCACTCCTTTATTTGGAAATAAAGACTCCCCTAAAAATGACAACCAGGGAATATATTATATACCCTGTCTAGTTAATAAAGAGATGATAACCTTAAATAGTTTATATACTGTATCTCCCACTAGGGTCAATGAAATTTTACAGGTAGAGAGATGACACTAAGAGGTGGTCATATTTTTTCCAGTTGTCTCCTACAGCTTGTAAGGGGGTGTGTGTTAAAGTTACTATATGTCTCCCCTTAAAGAGTACCTAACTTTTCAGATTACTTTTCAGAATAAGCTGCCATGTGTGTACATGAAGAATAACACTATATCTGACTGTAAATTACTTGTATCCTGCATGTATCACCAGATTTCTTCTATGCAGACTATATCTCTAATTTTCAGTTTTCTCTGAGTTGGTGGACGGATATTAGCTGCTACTGCATTTACTTATTTATATAGCACATACATATTTCACAGTACAGTTAACACATTAGTAGTGCTATGTCTTCCTTACACTTTACATGGAGAAACCTGCAGATTCTGCTCCCTAACTCTGCAAAATACACAGATTAATAATAGGATTATATAGAGGACGCTAGAGAAGTACTGAGCAGCGTTGATGTGATTTTATTAGCTGAAAATCACTGAATCATTCACACCATGAGCTCCAACAGCAGTTCTGTATGTGTATCTCTCCTTCAGCAGTTTCCTCCTTCCCCTCTCCATCGACTACTATTGGCAGTGTGAGACAACAGCCAGGTCAATTTCCTACAATTTGTATTGTTATCTCTGTTACTAGAGACAGACTTCACAAGACAACAGGCAGTGGACAACAAATAAAAGAAAGAGAGACCCCTAGAAGGTAGATCACTAGTGGCTAGCACAAAAATATCATAAAGAAAGTGAATTGCACTTTTGCTACTTATTATATTAGCTCTTGCATAAACAAAAGTTGTTTAAAAAGTTAATGGGCATTCATGGTAAAAGACTGGTATATATCACTTTAACAGATTGCTTTATTTTATTGTTCTATTGTACCTGTGATGAAATGATACTGGTATCTCTCTATGTCAATCTGCCACCTTTATGGTGTCTAGGGAATGTCTGGTTGACCTAAACAGATGGTTAAGTGTATTTTCTGCCAAGCAGAGCTCATCAATATTCATTTCACTGTCATTCACACCTGTATAGAGGGGGTCTTTGATGTCAGGGACCAGCAAGGAAACCCTTTGTTGTGATGTTAACGAAATTACCAAGATACAAGGGGGTGTCAATTGTTATATCCCCCAACCATTTGTCTCACAACCCAGAGATTGTGGCGCATTTACTGAGCCCATCCATCGATGATGTAAAAAGAATGATGGCGGAAGTGTCAATCAAAGAAGGCATTAAATCTAAGGGGATCCCCTTCCCAAATTGTCAGACCCAGAAGTGGCATCTCAATGCAGGCTGTCCAGTACCTTTCTGTGTGCACCCCCTGAAGACCCAAAAGTTAGTTTGGTTGTGAGAGACATCAGCCCTGGGTGGAAACAATTGCTGGATTAAGATCTGGCTGTGGGAAGTATTAGGGACTAATGCAACCACCAAACATACTAATGCTTATTGTACCTTAAAATGTAACCCGTAAGCATAAGTAAAGGAAAGCATGAAGTCTTTTGTTCGGTATTGTTGGATCTTGATGCCACGGGAAGCTAGGGGTTTGACAGGAGGAACTCCCCTCTCACACCCCTAGCTCCCAATTGGTGCAAGTATTGAAGGTCCTAGCAGCATGTGTATGGCAGGCAATGCACACTGTTAGGGGCTTAGCAAGTGTCTCAGTTAATCTGACCTGGACCCTGGAATCCCACGGGGGCAAGATGTTCCGAGGCACTTGCATCTGCATTCCTTGTCTTTCACCGGTGGAAACGGCTTCCCTGCAGCCGGCTCCGGCTTCCCCACTGTCCACCCCTATTCAGTAGTACTGGCTGAGATTGTGGGCTGCGTGAGGGTGTGCAGCGGAGGAGTACAGCACTTCAGCGGAGGACTGGATGTGTGCTGCAAGTGATCCGCGATAGCGTTGAGGGTGGGAGTGAGAGCTGTGGCGGTCACCACTGAGCTCTGACCGCACAAGCGCTGATGCACATTGCCGCTAGTGTGGTGGTGGTGGGGAGGCTTAGTCTGAGTAGCGGAGGTCCGGAGGAGTGCAGCGCAGCAAGTGATCTGCCACAGCAGGAAGGAGTTTAGTCTGAGCAGCAGACAGCATAGTGAACATGAGCACGCTGCTGAGACCAGAGAACTGCTGCAGTGGCCGTAGGGGGGGTGTGTAAGTGTGAAACATCACCACACTGCTGGGACTGGTGGAGTGCAGGAACAGATCCCCGATAGCAGGGGCGTGCCACATCTAAACGTTTCTCTAACCATCACCCCGCTGATCGGGGAGCTTACATCAGGGACAGCACCATTATACTGAGCTGCCAGGACCTGTAGGGGAGCGATGTCGGCTGCCAATCAGCTACAGGGGGCGTCACCCTCCTGTCACTCTTGTCTTCACCAGTACTTCCTGGTGGCGTCAAGATACAATAATACCCTTTTGTTCTACCACCATGTTCTACAATTGTTGATCTAAAGAGGAATTCTTAACGAAGACAACTAAAGGCACAGAATTGGAAAGTAAAAATGCTCTTGCTGTTTTCTGAATTAAAACAATTACTATACCCAGGTTATTGCACTTAAAGGTTTGATGGTGTCACTTGAAAGATAAAGTTCTGCACTTTAAGATAAATCCAAGCTCTATCTCTTATTCATTTTAAAGTCATATTGTATTATTTTTGTCCTTGGCAGAGAAAGGTATAAAAGCTTATTTTGCAAAAGTGGTGTGACTGCACATTGATCTAGATATCATTTTTATAGTCCTACTCTTTATCTTAATACTTTATCGCACAACAGTTTCATAAAAATCTCATATCTCTAGTTACTGGAAATATACTGTTAACTCTATTCTTTCACGACTTGCTGTATTTCAATATATGGCAAATGGTTTACATTGTATGTAGCACTAGTCTTTATTAAATAGTCCCCATACTTTGAGGCATTTTGAGTTAATATGATAGCCAATGTGATAACTTGCAAAAGTGCAAATCACTTTATTTACCTACAATGATGTTTTTGTACTAAACCATCCCTCTAAAGTGCTGGCCACTAGGGCTCTCTTTCTTTTATTTGCTGTCCACTACCTGTTGTCAAGTGAAGTCTGCCTCTAGAAACAGAAAAAAACAGATGGAACATAAGAAGTGGGAGAGGGTGAGGATAATGCTGCCCATAGAGGTCTTTGAAGAAGGGAGAGTGAAGGAGCATGGCAAGTTGTATTTTTCTTTAATGCTACCATCAGGTTCATGGGCCCAGGTGCAAAAGTTCAGCTCGGGCTCCCCCTCCCCCCGGGGCTTCCACCCCACACTCCCCCGTACCCATACCTAGATCATGTTGCATACATGGCCTAGCCCCTTGGCGTAATCTTTCCAAACATGAAGCATTTCCTGCACTACATAAATTTGTTTGTAGCCCCACAGGCCACTCTCACACACACTCCACTTTTTACCACCATACTAACCATGGTACAACACTCCCATTGATTTTAATGGGGTTACTCAAACCTGCACTTGAACGCGGTGTTCCTGACACCGCGATTTTCAAGAGCTGTCTGTTCTATCTTTACGTTTTCGTGGTTTTTAACACACCTCATCACCTATAGCAATGATGGGGTGCATTAAAAAACGCTGTAACATGTTCAAAAACGCTGCTCAAAATTCCGGTAAAAATGTCAGGATTTAAAGCTGCATTTTCTGAACACATGTGAGAGCGGCCTTAGGGTGGTTCATGTTTTTGTTGTACTTTAGAACCACAATTAAGAAAAATGCATAAAAAACCTGCATGGGGTATTTAAAGACCACGTATGTTATTAAGAAGCTGCATGTGGTTTTGATGCATTTTTTAATTGTGTGTAAAGTGTGAAATTTATATACAGCAAATCCAGGGAGATGTGTAACTTATACCAACCATAGCTAGACAGACACAGTTAGATGGATATGAGATAGACAGATAGATAGATAAGATAGATATTAGACAGATAGATAGGAGATAGATATAGAGATAGATAGATAGATAGATAGATAGATAGATATGAGCTGGAGAGCTAGATATGAGGTTAAATAGATAGATGACAGTCAGATAGTTAGAAAGATATACGATAGATGGGAGATACATAGATAATAGATAGATATGAAATAGGATATAGATAGAAAGATAATAGATAGGAGACAGATGGATAGATAGGAGCTAGATAGATAGGAGCTAGATAGACAGATAGATATGAGATTGGGAGCTAGATTTAGATATGAGATAGACAGAGAGCTAGATAGATAGAGATAGATATGAGATAGAGAGCTAGATAAGAGATATATAGAGATATATAAGGTTAGATAGATATGAGATAGATGGATATGATAGATAGATATGAGACAGGATATAGATAGATAGAGCTAGATGATAGATAGGAGATACACAGATAAATAGATAGATATATGAGATGGATGGATGGATAGATACACATATATACGCATACCCCGGGTCCCAGACCACTTCTCCATGTGGTAGCAGCAGCACAGACAGACGAGGCAGGGGCAGCACATGACATCATCACTGTGCCCTGCCAGCCCATGTGACTGCCTCCTCCCCCCTGTTCTTCTCTGCTTCCTCTCAGGCTGGCCTCTCTGCCTGCCACGTGATCGGTGCAGTGCTGCAGACAGAGCGGACAGCCGTTAATGCACTGAACGGCAGAGGATGGCCTCGAGGGCCCCCTGAGGGCAGGGGCCCGGGTCATCACCGTGACCCCTGACAGTACACCTATGCTACCCACCCTTCTCCAGCGTCGCTGGGGGCGCTGATTTAACAGTACTGTAGTGTAATGTAAGTGACCATGTTTACCTAGATAACACGGTGATAATCTAGGACAGATAACACAGTGATGTCACCCGCAGTCCTATGTAACACCACAGATAACACAGTGTGACCTGCAGTCCTATGCAACACCACAGTGATCACGCCGAGGACAGATAATGATGTCAACTGCAGTCCTATGTAACACCACAGATAACACAAAGTGATCACTCTTAGGACAGATAATGATGTGACCTGCCAGTCCTATGTAACAGCACAGATAACACACAGTAACATGTTCAATAACATGTTAAATATTCATTTATACTTTACAGTAGTCTTTTATATTTCATTTGTTTTTGATATTAAAAACCATATTTATTCCCTACTGATTGTGGTTTGGTGTGTTTTTTTGGAATGTCTAGAACAAATTAATTGAATTTACATTGATTCCTATGGAAATAATTGCCTCAAGTTTCATTGGTTTCAAGTTTGGCTGATTGCTTTCAGATGGATTACCAACGAAACTAGAGGTTTGACTGTACAAATTAATTACACTTGGCTGATAATTATTTTTAAAAAAGCTTTTTTTAGGGTAGGCCTAAGTGGAGAAAAGTTCAATTCATAGTAAAATCATGATATTTTTGCTGCTGTATGTGACTTCATAGTTTCTCTATGGAAAAAGTTGCAAAAACTGAAATTTTTGCAATCGTTTCTTGCAGGGGATCCTCCTCTATACTGTGATATTTAGTGACTTCCATATTTTCTCATATCCATTCCCTGAGTGGTATGGCTCAATAATATTTTCATGAAATTAGGAGTGTTCGTCTTTCCAAGGTTAACAGGCCCCACTAAGTAGTAGATAATGGAGTGCAGCAAGATGTGTACAATGCTACAACTATAAACCATCCAAAGAGAGCACAGCACACAAATAGCACAAACACAAAATTTAGTTAAAATCTTATACAAATCTTTATTATGCATACGCAAAAACACCAATTGACAGAACAGCCGTTAATATACTCATTATAAAAAAAAAATTGCTCCCCTAGAAGCAGTTGTCAAAATCAAATGACTTTTTCTCTGTGTGATTGTAACGTTGATATAAGTAAGTGATTAGAATATCAGAGCAAAAAGAACATTTATTGTGGAAAACTGAACACTTGAAGGGAGAATCTAGTACCCTGTAGTACCGCCTCTAGCTTGGATGCCAGATGTAATACAGGTGGACATGGAGGCTCTAGTACCCTGTAGTACCGCCTCTAGCTTGGATGCCAGATGTAATACAGGTGGGCATGGAGGCTCTAGTACCCTGTTGTACCACCTCTAGCTTGGATGTAAGATGTGATACAGGCAGGCATGGAGGCTCTAGTACCCCAGTGTACCGCCTCTAGCTTGGATGCAAAATGTGATACGGGTGAGCATGGAGGCTCTAGTACCCTGTTTTACCACCTCTATCTTGGATACAAGATGTGATACAGGCAGACATGGAGGTTCTAGTACCCTGTTGTACCGCCTCTAGCTTGGATACAAGATGTGATACAAGTGAGCATGGAGGCTCTAGTACCCTGTTGTACCACCTCTAGCTTGGATACAAGATGTGAGACAGGCATGCGAGGATGATCTCGCACCCTGTTGTACCGCCTCTTGCTTGGATACAATATGTGTTACAGGCGGACGTCGAGGCTCTAGTACCCTGTTGTACCGCCTCTAGCTTGGATACAAGATGTGATACAAGTGAGCATGGAGGCTCTAGTACCCTGTTGTACCACCTCTAGCTTGGATACAAGATGTGAGACAGGCATGCGAGGATGATCTCGCACCCTGTTGTACCGCCTCTTGCTTGGATACAATATGTGTTACAGGCGGACGTCGAGGCTCTAGTACCCTGTTGTATTGCCTCTAGCTTGGATGTGAGATGTGATATGAACGGGCATGGAGGCTCTAGTACCCTGTTGTACCGCCTCTAGCTTGGATGCATGGTGTGATACAGGTGGGCATGGTAGTTCTAGTACCCTGTCTAAACGCCTCTAGCTTGGATACAAGATGTGATACGTGCAGGCATGGAGGCTCCAGTACCCTGTTGTACTACATTTCTCACCTGTAGGTCTTAATGTTATAGTTTGGATCATATACTGTACATTTGTGGAGCTTTGCTTGGTATTGGCATTATATCTGTTTATGCCTTTGATACTATATCATGTCTGCTGACTATTCATAATCCTTGGTTCTTTTTCCTCATGCACTTGCTTGCTCTTTGGGTTTGGATTTTTTGTATTGTGGTTACTTGATTGAATGAATTACAGACAAGGATGTAAATTCCACAAGAAATCTACAATAGCAAGAGTAAAATAGCTTTTTAGGCACATGGATGGGCCTAATATATGACTAAATTTGTGATTCTTCATACATTAGACGCCTCTTCCACCTATGGTCATCATATTAAAACCGATATTAGGAACACCAGTCTCAATAGATTTTTCCCCATATCTGTGACAGAACAGCAGGTGTGAAACCACCATGCCACAAACTGATTTGGCTTTGGGTTACTCCTGACGGCAGCATCTGGGGTACCCTGGTATTCACTCTTTAACCCCAGGCAATGCAAACTGGTCAGGATCACCATAGCACGGTACTGAAGAAACAGGCAGAAACAGTCATGAAACAGTAGAGGTTAGGACAAGCGGAAGTCTTGCATAATATTATAACCGTCCAAGAGTCAGGGCAGCTGTAAGACAGATATACTGTGGTTCAGAAACAAGCCGAGATCAGGAATAGAGAAGACAAGAAAGCTAGGTAATATAAGCACGGGTAATAATAATAATAAACATTATTTGTATAGCGGCAACATATTCTGCAGCGCTTACATAGATAGGGGGAATACAGCAAGACAAAAATTACAGAACCACGGTTACATAGTAATCAGCTGATGGAAACAATAGGGGTGCGGGTCCTGCTTCAACTAGCTTACATACTATGAATAGTGGGGTGATACAGAAGGTAAAGGGGCTGGAGATGTGCGCGGCATGGCGAGGTGGAGAGTGAGGGATGTTATATACATAGACAATGGTCAGACATTTAGCCGTGTGATGACAGAAACAATATGACTGCAGGAGCGGTTTATGATGGCTAGCAGGGATTGCAGTCAGTAGGTCAGAGAGCATGTTATCAAACCAAGAGTCTGTCATAACTAATCAACACATTCACATACCAGATGGGACTAATTACTCAGGAACCCTCTAGTTTGGGAGTGTACTTTAAATAGACAGGAGCTGGACTGGTTGGGGATGGAACAGCTGAGTATGTGGGATGGTCCTTTAAAAGATGGGCAAGCTGTGAGTGTACACCTTAATGGGCATCAGGAAACTGACAGCGGATGTGCTGTCTACCGCAGATGACATGGGGACATGGCGCTGACCTGACTCAGAGGCGTAACTATAGGGGATGCAGTTGCACCCGGGCCCAGGAGTCTTAGGAGGCCCATAAGGCCTATCTTCTCCACGTACTAAGCCAGTAGTATGAATAAAGCATTATAGTTGAGGGCCCTGTTACAGGTTTTACATTGCGGTCTGAAAGCTTCAAGTTACACCTCTGGTGGCAGACACAGGTACAGCACTATTACCATATGGCAAGAGAGAGTGACAGAGGGACCTGTGAAAGGGCTACTATAGCGGCTGCTACAGCAGGTAAAAAGGCAGCTGCTGAAAATGGAGCAGTGAGCAGACCATTGGCGGCAGGGACCCCATAGAGTGCAGGAGGAGAGGGAATCTTCCTCCTTGTCATTACCTGGAGGCCGAGGTGCAGCAGGTGCTGTAAAACTCCAAGCAGCGGACGCTGCGCAGACAAAGATAGAAGGGAAGGCCTGCGGGGGCCAATTCTGTGAGCCGGAAGAGGACTGCCAAAAGTATTCCAGAGGAATCATAAGTGCACTCTGTCCCCCAGATTTGGTTAGCTATAAAGTCCTTGGCCAGGATGGGGGTCTTGGACCTACTGGGATTACCTGAAATGGTTAACAACGCTAGCGAGTGGAGCTAAATATGGCGCCATAGTTAGTGCAAGGTCTTGCGTAGCAATTAAAGTGAGGTATATCTGACCCTCAGAAGCTCCGGCGGCTGATTAGAACCTTATAACACCTCTGGGCAGCAATGTGACATCACCTCTATCATCATGTAATCCCTGTGATGTCATCACGGCCACTACTGGACATCACAGAATGTTCGTTTATAGAAACCTCATGAGGTTTAGAGATAAGGCAGGACAGATGACGCTATCCATGGTGTCAGCAGATTTGGGAGAAGGAAATAAAGATGATTTCTATTAGTGACAAAACTATTTTTTTGCCTTATGGATAAAAACGATTTTCATTCTTGCATTGCTAGAGCCATAACTTATTGACATAAACGTGTGAGGCCTTGGTTTTTATTGGGGACAAGTATCTTGTAATGCCCCACTCTGGGGTACATTTATTGTATTCTGTAATGTTTACTATAGTTTTTTTGGGGGGGAGATAGAAAACCCTCCAGAAATTCTGCCATTGTTTTGGGGTTTTATTTTCACAGCGCTCACCATTCAGGACAAATAGCAATAATTTTCTTATCTGCATCAGCACAATTACTGCGGTACAAAGGTTATATACATTTTTTACTACTTTTGAACAATAAAAATATGTTTTTAAAGAAAAAGAATTGACTCTGCATTATCACATTCTAAGACACAAAGCATTTTTATTTCTCCAGCAATGGGTCTCTGTGAGGTCTTTTTGTTTGCAGGAAGAGTTGAAGTTTTTATTGGATGCAGTTTGAGGTACATGTGACTTTTGGGTTACTTTTACTGTGTTTTATGGGAGGCGAACAAAAGAAAAATAGCAATTTTGGCATTACTTTCTGTTTTTAAAAATTTACAGCGTTCAACATGCGTGGTAATTAACAAAATATTTTCATTGTCTGGGCCATGTGTTGCTTTTTTCAAAATGTTTGGGATATAATATCCATTCAAAAAGTTTTTTTTAAGGGGGAAAATGTATATTGTTTCATAAACTATATTTCAATTATTCTGTTCTTGAAGTTATTTTGATGCCATTTTTCTTTCCCTCAAGATGCGGTTGTTTGACCACTAGGATAGTACACTGCATTACTCATGTAGTGTATTCTACTAAGCCTATGATACCAGCCTATTAGATTCTGCAGGAGGCGAGGCCTAATAGGCTGGGTTACATGGCAGACATGGAGGTTCTTATCAAGTTTCCGACTGCCATGGGAACCCATTGGTAACTTGTGATTGCACTGTGGGGTGCTAGTGGGTACCAAAAGGAGCCCCCTCCCCCTGTCATCTGCTTACATGCTGCAGTTGCTATTGATTGTGGCATGTAAGGGGTCTGAAGTCTCTCCGCTCCTGGAGTTTTGAGTAGGAGTCTGGCTATAAGTAGTCAGCTAAGCCACTACCTTAAAAAAATATATATGCAGGTTTAAAGGCCATTAGTGAGGTCAGTAAAAAAAAGCGTACTGGCCATCACTAAGGGGTTAATGATGAAGCCCAACTGAGCGCTGACCCATATCTGTAATAACTCCGCTGATCCTTTTGCTTTGATTCCCTTTAATTTATGGCGCCTATTAAATGCCAGTATAACATAAATCTTTCTCCCTCTGTATAGCCCCACAGTGTGATAAGCATTGTGTCCTTCTCAGCTGACTGGACATTAAGGGCTCATGCCCACGAGTGTTCGGGATACGCCCGCGAATTTACGCTGTTTTTAAAAAACCTTAGTTCCCGCAAGTGATTGCGGAATTCCGCCGCGGTCTCCATTAATACTGTAATAATGGAGACCTCCTGCTGCAGAAATCTGCAGTTAAATAGAACATGCCGCAATTTTTTCCCCGCAGCAGAAATCCGTGCCCAATACGGGGCCGATACGGGGCTCCAAATAACGTGCATATGTGAAGTTATATATTACAATTCTCCATAATACAACATTATGCAGTAGGAGCTCCGACTGATATAATGATATAGTATAACTGAATATATTCTAATTAATAATTAAAATTATTTGGCTTATATATTATATTTTAGTGCACAATGCTCAGGTTTATTAGTTTTCACTAGAGATGAGCGAGCACCAAAATGCTCGGGTGCTCGTTACTCGGGACGAAATTTTCGCGATGCTCGAGGGTTTGTTTCGAGTAACGAACCCCATTGAAGTCAATGGGCGACCCGAGCATTTTTGTATATCGCCGATGCTCGCTAAGGTTTCCATTTGTGAAAATCTGGGCAATTCAAGAAAGTGATGGGAACGACACAGCAACGGATAGGGCAGGCGAGGGGCTACATGTTGGGGTGCATCTCAAGTTCCCAGGTCCCACTATTAAGCCACAATAGCGGCAAGAGTGGGCCCCCCCCTCCCAACAACTTTTACTTCTGAAAAGCCCTCATTACCTCCAACAAAGCACAATCACTGCCTGCATGACACTCCGCTGCCACTTCTCCTGGGTTACATGCTGCCCAACTCCCCCCTGCACGACCCAGTGTC
Organism: Eleutherodactylus coqui; assembly: GCF_035609145.1. Taxonomy (NCBI): domain Eukaryota; kingdom Metazoa; phylum Chordata; class Amphibia; order Anura; family Eleutherodactylidae; genus Eleutherodactylus; species Eleutherodactylus coqui. The sequence continues at coordinate 161,324,885 of NC_089837.1, read as the reverse complement.
CACAGCGCACACCAAATTGTCCCTGCGCAGCCTTCAGCTGCCCTCATGCCACACCACCCTCATGTCTATTTATAAGTGCGTCTGCCATGAGGAGGAACCACAGGCACACACTGCAGAGGGTTGGCACGGCTAGGCAGCGACCCTCTTTAAAAGGGGCGGGGCGATAGCCCACAATGCTGTACAGAAGCAATGAGAAATATAATCCTGTGCCACCGCCATCAGGAGCTGCACACGTGGGCATAGCAATGGGGAACCTATGTGCCACACACTATTCATTCTGTCAAGGTGTCTGCATGCCCCAGTCAGACCGTGGTTTTTTATAAATAGTCACAGGCAGGTACAACTCCGCAATGGGAATTCCGTGTTCACCCACAGCATGGGTGGCTCCCTGGAACCTACCGGCTGTACATAAATGTATCCCATTGCAGTGCCCATCACAGCTGAGGTAACGTCCGATTAAATGCAGGTGGGCTTCGGCCCACACTGCATGCCCCAGTCAGACTGGGGTTCTTTAGAAGTGGACATATGCAGTTACAACTCCATGTGGACCGACAGCATTGGTGGGTGCCAGGAAGCCACCGGCGGTACATAAATATATCCCATTGCATTGCCCATCACAGCTGAGGTAATGTCATGTTTAATGCAGGTGGGCTTCGGCCCACACTGCATGCCCCAGTCAGACTGGGGTTCTTTACAAGTGGACACATGCAGTTACAACTCCGTGTGGACCGACAGCATGGGTGGCTCCCTGGAACCCACCGGCTGTATATAAATGTATCCCATTGCAGTGCCTATCACAGCTGAGGTAATGTCAGCTTTAATGCAGGTGGGCAAAAAATTAATTGGATTACACTGTAGGCGAGGGCCCCCAAAAATTGGTGTACCAACAGTACTAATGTACGTCAGAAAAATTGCCCATGCCCAACCAAGAGGGCAGGTGAAACCCATTAATCGCTTTGGTTAATGTGGCTTAATTTGTAACTAGGCCTGGAGGCAGCCCAGTTAAAATAAAAATTGGTTGAGGTGCAAGTTTCAACGCTTTAATGAGCATTGAAACGTATAAAAATTGTTTACAAAAATTATATGACTGAGCCTTGTGGGCCTAAGAAAAATTACGTCAGGTTTCAGGAGGAGGAGCAGGAGGAGGAGGATGAATATTATACACAGATTGATGAAGCTAAAAGGTCCACGTTTTTGATGGTGATAGAGAACAATGCTTCCATCCGCGGGTGCAGCCTACGTATTGTTTAGGTATCGCTGCTGTCCGCTGGTGGAGAAGAGAAGTCTGGGGAAATCCAGGCTTTGTTCATCTTGATGAGTGTAAGCCTGTCGGCACTGTCGGTTGACAGGCGGGTACGCTTATCTGTGATGATTCCCCCAGCCGCACTAAACACCCTCTCTGACAAGACGCTAGCCGCAGGACAAGCAAGCACCTCCAGGGCATACAGCGCGAGTTCAGGCCACGTGTCCAGCTTCGACACCCAGTAGTTGTAGGGGGCAGAGGCGTCACGGAGGACGGTCGTGCAATCGGCTACGTACTCCCTCACCATCCTTTTACAGTGCTCCCGCCGACTCGGCCTTGACTGGGGAGCGGTGACACAGTCTTGCTGGGGAGCCAGAAAGCTGTCAAAGGCCTTAGAGAGTGTTCCCCTGCCTGTGCTGTACATGCTGCCCGATCTCTGTGCCTCCCCTGCTACCTGGCCCTTGGAACTGCGCCTTCGGCCACTAGCACTGTCGGATGGGAATTTTACCATCAGTTTGTCCGCCAGGGTCCTGTGGTATAGCATCACTCTCGAACCCCTTTCCTCTTCGGGTATGAGAGTGGAAAGGTTCTCCTTATACCGTTGGTCGAGCAGTGTGTACACCCAGTAATCCGTAGTGGCCAGAATGCGTGTAACGCGAGGGTCACGAGAAAGGCATCCTAACATGATGGCTGTCCTCACTAGGAAGATCACTTTCAGGATCCTCCTCCTCCTCAGGCCATACACGCTGAAAGGATGACAGGCAAGCAGCATGGGTACCCTCAGCAGTGGGCCAAGCTGTCTCTTCCCCCTCCTCCTCATCCTCCTCATGCTCCTCCTCCTCAACGCGCTGAGATGTAGACAGGAGGGTGCTCTGACTATCCAGCGACATACTGTCTTCCCCCGCCTCTGTTTCCGAGCGCAAAGCGTCTGCCTTTATGCTTTGCAGGGAACTTCTCAAGAGGCATAGCAGAGGAATGGTGACGCTAATGATTGCAGCATCCCCGCTCACCATCTGGGTAGACTCCTCAAAGTTTCCAAGGACCTGGCAGATGTCTGCCAACCAGGCCCACTCTTCTGTAAAGAATTGAGGAGGCTGACTCCCACTGCGCCGCCCATGTTGGAGTTGGTATTCCACTATAGCTCTACGCTGCTCATAGAGCGTGGCCAACATGTGGAGCGTAGAGTTCCACCGTGTGGGCACGTCGCACAGCAGTCGGTGCACTGGCAGATGAAACCGATGTTGCAGGGTGGCAGCGTCCGTGTGGGACTTGCGGAAATGTGCGCAGAGCCGGCGCACCTTTCCGAGCAGGTCTGACAAGCGTGGGTAGCTTTTCAGAAAGCGCTGAACCACCAAATTAAAGACGTGGGCCAGGCATGGCACGTGCGTGAGGCTGCCGAGCTGCAGAGCCACCACCAGGTTACGGCCGTTGTCACACACGACCATGCCCGGTTGGAGGCTCAGCGGTGCAAGCCAGCGGTCGGTCTGCTCTGTCAGACCCTGCAGCAGTTCGTGGGCCGTGTGCCTCTTCTCTCCTAAGCTGAGTAGTTTCAGCACGGCCTGCTGACGCTTGCCCACCGCTGTGCTGCCACGACGCGCGACACCGACTGCTGGCAACGTGCTGCTGCTGACACATCTTGATTGCGAGACAGAGGTTGCGTAGGAGGAGGAGGGTGGTTTAGTGGAGGAAGCATACACCGCCGCAGATACCACCACCGAGCTGGGGCCCACAATTCTGGGGGTGGGTAGGACGTGAGCAGTCCCAGGCTCTGACTCTGTCCCAGCCTCCACTAAATTCACCCAATGTGCCGTCAGGGAGATATAGTGGCCCTGCCCGCCTGTGCTTGTCCACGTGTCCGTTGTTAAGTGGACCTTGCCAGTAACCGCGTTGGTGAGGGCGCGTACAATGTTGCGGGAGACGTGGTTGTGCAGGGCTGGGACGGCACATCGGGAAAAGTAGTGGCGACTGGGAACTGAGTAGCGCGGGGCCGCGGCCGCCATCATGCCTTTGAAAGACTCCGTTTCCACAACCCTATACGGCAGCATCTCCAGGCTGATAAACTTGGCTATGTGCACGTTTAACGCTTGAGCGTGCGGGTGCGTGGCGGCGTACTTGCGCTCCAACACTTGCGCTAGCGACGGCTGGACGGTGCGCTGAGAGACATTGGTGGATGGGGCCGAGCACAGCGGAGGTGAGGGTGTGGGTGCAGGCCAGGAGACGGTAGTGCCTGTGTCCTGAGAGGGGGATTGGATCTCAGTGGCAGGTTGGGGCACAGGGGGAGAGGCAGCGGTGCAAACCGGAGGCGGTGAACGGCCTTCGTCCCACCTTGTGGGGTGCTTGGCCATCATATGTCTGCGCATGCTGGTGGTGGTGAGGCTGGTGGTGGTGGCTCCCCGGCTGATCTTGGCGCGACAAAGGTTCCACACCACTGTTCGTCGGTCGTCTGCACTCTCAGTGAAAAACTGCCAGACCTTTAAGCACCTCGGCCTCTGCAGGGTGGCATGGCGCGAGGGGGCGCTTTGGGAAACAGTTGGTGGATTATTCGGTCTGGCCCTGCCTCTACCCCTGGCCACCGCACTGCCTCTTCCAACCTGCCCTGCTGCTGCACTTGCCTCCCCCTCTGAAGACCTGTCCTCAGTAGGCGTAGCAAACCAGGTGGGGTCAGTCACCTCATCGTCCTGCTGCTCTTCCTCCGAATCCTCTGTGCGCTCCTCCCTCGGACTTACTCCAATTACTACTACCTGAGTGATAGACAACTGTGTCTCATCGTCATCGTCCTCCTCACCCACTGAAAGCTCTTGAGACAGTTGCCGGAAGTCCCCAGCCTCATCCCCCGGACCCCGGGAACTTTCCAAAGGTTGGGAATCGGTCACGACAAACTCCTCCAGTGGGAGAGGATTCGGAACCATTGCTGCCCATTCTGGGCAGGGGCCCGAGAACAGTTCCTGGAAGTCTGCCTGCTCCTCAGAATGTGTCATTGTAATGGAGTGAAGAGGCTGGGAGGAAGGAGGAGCAGCAGCCAGAGGATTGCTGGATGCACTTTCTGCCATCCACGACAGGACCTGCTCACACTGCTCATTTTGTAATAAAGGTCTACCGCGTGGACCCATTAATTGTGAGATGAATGTGGGGACGCCAGAAACGTGCCTCTCTCCTAATCCCGCAACAGTCGGCTGCGATACACCTGGATCAGAAGCTCGGCCTGTGCCCACACCCTGACTAGGGCCTCCGCGTCCTCACCCGCGTCCACGTCCTCTAGGCCTACCCCTACCCCTCAGCATGCTGTATTACCAGTAGTGCAGAAACAGAACGCTGTAATTAAATGTGCCGCTTATTGGCCTGTGGTTGGAGGCTGACTTCCCTTACAGAACGCACAGCAGATCCAGGAAACAATTTTGCGCCAGCCTGCTGTAACGCTTAGCTGCGTATTAATTAGGACTACTACCCCCAGCAGATAGATACTGTAGGCAGCGTATAATATTATGTATACTGTTTCCCTCTGGCGGGATGACGGCGCTGATGTAACAGAGACAGCAGATCCAGGAAACAATTTTGCGCCAGCCTGCTGTAACGCTTAGCTGCTTATTAATTAGGACTACTATCCCCAGCAGATAGATACTGTAGGCAGCGTATAATATTATGTATACTGTTTCCCTCTGGCGGAATGACGGCGCTGATGTAACAGAGACAGCAGATCCAGGAAACAATTTTGCGCAAGCCTGCTGTAACGCTTAGCTGCGTATTAATTAGGACTACTACCCCCAGCAGACACGCAGTAAACTGAAGACGGTCACAGGCAGCCCAAATATAGTATTTTTCCCCAATTTTTTGGAAAAAGCCCACTGCCTATATAGCCTGAATATCTCTTTCCCTGCCTCACCAGTACTGGCCTTATACTCTGTACAATGACTGCAGACTGAGGACGCAATGCTCTGCACGGCCGATATACAAAAAAAAAAAAAAAAGTGCAACACTGCAGAAAGAAGCCTCAACAGTACTGCACACGGTCAGATGTGGCCCTAAGAAGGACCGTTGGGGTTTTTGAAGCCTAAAATCACTCCTAACGCTCTCCCTATAGCAGCTCCGGCATCAGCAGCACTTTCCCTGATCTCTGTCAGAATGCATCTGTGGCGAGCCGCGGGAGGGGCCGATTTTTATACTCGGGTGACACCTGATCTCGCCAGCCACTCACTGCAGGGGGGTGGTATAGGGCTTGAACGTCGCAGGGGGAAGTTGTAATGCCTTCCCTGTCTTTCTATTGGCCAGAAAAGCGCGCTAACGTCTCAGAGATGAAAGTGAAAGTAACTCGAACATCGCGTGGTGCTCGCCTCTAGTAACGAGCATCTCGAACACGCTAATACTCGAACGAGTATCAAGCTCGGACGAGTACGTTCGCTCATCTCTAGTTTTCACTCTACAAGCCGTGTTCCCTAAAAGCTACCTATAACTGCTGTGCTAGAGGTAAATCCACCGTTGTGAATAATACAACACTGGTTATCAGGGGCGTACCTAAAGGCTCAGGGGCCCGGGTGCAAAAGTTCAGCTCAGGGCCCCCCTTCCTGGCCTCCCCCTCCCCCTTTACCTAAATTGTGGTGCATACAGCTGCAAAATGAATTTCCATTTTATGATCTGCTCCTTAGCGTAATCTTTCCAAACATGACGCATTTCCTGCACATGAAAATTTGTTGGTAGCCCCGCAGGCCACACACACCGCTTTTTACCATTATTAGCGCAGTATCCCGAGCTCCATACTAACCGCGGTACAACACTCCCATTGATTCTAATGGGGTTACTCAAACTTGCACTCGAACACTGTATTCGTAACGCCGCGATTTTCGAGAGCTGTCTGCTCTAATTTTGCGTTTTCAGGTTTTTCACCTCCTCACCCATCACAATGATGGGGTACATTAAAAAGCACTGTCAAACGCTGTACCATGTGTTCAAAAATGCAGCTCGAAATTCTGGTAAAAATGCCACAGTTACATGTGAGAGCGGCCTCACGCTGGGTTCACACGGGGCGGAATTGACATGGAATTTCAGAGCAGAATTTCTGCACGAAAATTCTGCCTGCATTTTTATCCTGTGACAAAGCAGCAAAGTGGACGAGATTTACAAAAATCTCCTCCACATGCTGTGGCCAGTCTGTTGCGGTTGAACCGCGCTGAAATTGACATGGCGTGTGGAAATCAATGGCATGTCAATTGTGTCGCCGTTTCTACGGTGGCCTCTCTCCTTCTATGCAAAAGATTTCCATAGCAAAATACAGGCGGCAAAGCCGCTTCAAAACCCGCGCCAAACGGTGCAAATTATGAAGCTGCATTTCTGCCGCAGAAATCCTGCAGTATTTCCATGCAGTCATTCCACGAGATTTCCGCGACATTTCGGTCCCGTGTGACCGCGGCCTTAGGGTGTGATCATGTTTTTGTTGTACTTTAGAACCACAATTAAGAAAAACACATAAAAACGCCGTGTATGTTAAGAAGCTGCAAACACAATTAATAACTGCATGCGTTTCGGATGCGTTTTTTAACCCCTTAAGGACATGGCCTATTTTGGCGTTGAGGACCAAATGATTTTTGGTTTTTTTTCATCTCCATTTTTCAAAAGCCATAACTTTTTTATTTTTCCGTCCACGCAGCCTTATAAGGGCTTGTTTTTTGCGTGGCAAACTGTAGTTTTCATTGGTGCCATTTTTGGTTACATAGACTACATTTTAAAACTTTTATTTTTTTTTTATGATTGTAGAGAGAGAAAACGCATCAATTCTGCCATAGATTTTCTTGTTTTTAAGGTGTTAATCATGCAGCATAAATGACACACTACATTTTTCTTCTGCGGGCCGGTACGGTTACAACGATACCAAAATTCTTATCTTTTTTTAGGTTTTTCCACTTTTCCACAATAAAAGCCCTTTTTTTGGAAATTATTATTTTTTTCTAAACTCATTGCATTCAAAGTCCTATAACTTTTTTATTTTTCCATGGACGGAGCTCTCTGAGGGCTTATTTTTTGCGAGACAAGCTGTAGTTTTTCTTGGTTCCATTTTGGGGTACACACATTTTTTGTTTAATCACTTTTATTGCGTTTTTTGGGAGGCAAAATGCTAAAAATTAGTATTTTGCCTCAGTTTTTTAGCATTTTTTTAAACGCTTTTTGCCATGCGGGATAATAAGCATATTCAATGTATTGTACACGTCGTTATGGATGCGTTGATACCAAATATGTGGGATTTTTAATTTTTTTTATGCTAATATGAGAAAAAGCATTAAAAAAATGGTTTTTAACATTTTTTTTACATTTTTATTTTTTGTACTTTATTTTGCTCTTTTTTTTAACACAATCTGTGTCCCTCTGAGGGACTTTTACTGCAGCACTGCAGATCTCTACGATAAGGCATGGCAGGACTTCTCTCCTGCCATGCCTTATCGCTTACTATAGCGATCACAGGCTATGGCAATACAGGACGCTGGTATCTGGCGTCCTGTTGCCATAGCAACCAGCTGGGCTCTCGCAATGTTATTGCGAGAGCCAGCTGGAGTCACAGAGGGAGCGCGCTCCCTCTGTGAACCCTTTCCGTGCTGTGATCTACTTAGATCGCGGCAGGGAAGGGGTTAACGGGGGGGGGGGGGGGGGGGGCGCATCTCTGATGCCCCGTGCTGTCGCAGCGGGACGTCGGCTACTAGTGACAGCTGGCTCACGCAGCGGGATAGCGCGAGATCTGTTATGATCTCGCGCTATCCCCATGACGTAAGAGTACGTAATTTTGCGGGAAGTACCCCGCTCCCATGACGTACCCTTACATCATAGGGTGGGAAGGGGTTAATTGTGTATAAAGAGTGAAACATATACAAATTCACGGAGATGTATAACTTATACCAGAGAGAGATAGGTAGATAGATATGAGATCGATCGAGAGATAGATATGAGATAGATATGAGATAGATAGATATGAGATAGATAGATATGAGATAGATAGATATGAGATAGATAGATATGAGATAGATAGATATGAGATAGATAGATATGAGATAGATATTAGATAGATAGATATTAGATAGATAGATATTAGATAGATATAGATAGATATTGTCCAAACAGTTGTACCGCGGTTAGCTCAGTGTTTGGGACGACGCACTAATAGTTGTTGAAAGTAGTTTGTGGGAGAGTGGCCAAAAGCACAACATTTGAAACATGGTACACAGCCCTGTTTGACAAAAAAACAGTACTACAACTGAAAAGCCTATAAAACAAGGTGGTGAAAATGCTGTTTTGCGGTTACTTAGCTGCTTCAGAATTGAGCAACTTGCCATCATGGAATCCACTATGAATACTTCATTTGTCCTGTTATTATTTTAATACGTTTGAAGAAAAATTGGGCAGAAAAAACATAAGGTGTTTGATGCACATTAAAATTTTGAAAATTGCTTTAAATACCTTATTAGAATGTTATGTTGTGATCATTTAAATTAATATGCCCACATATATCCCCATCTTTAACAGAGTTACAAAGGCTGCAGTATATTGTATACTTTGATGACATTATTTTAGCAGTTTTCTCATAGCAGTGGGAGTATCTGAGCGTAAACGGAACAAACCATATTATAATCAATGGGGTCCGTTCAGCGCTGTTAGGTTCCGTCATAAGACGGACCCATTTGGATAGGGGATTTGCCTTTCCTGCTTCACAAACAGAGCAAGAAAATGGAACCCCCATTGCAGATGTGACAACAGCCTAAGATATACCTAATTATTGCACCAGTTAAAGAGACACTGTCAGCTACTTTGACTCCTATAACTAAGCTTATGGGCTCAAAGTAGCTTACATTCTGAGTGAGCCCATGCATGTAAGTTTTTTTTTTACTTACCTGCTCCACTCTTTTCCTGCTGTCAGCTCTGAAATCCGCCACTGATATGCATTGCATATCCCCAATGTATGCATATCAATGCATACATTGGGGTGTGCTATGTATTGCTCTTTCTATGCGCACAACTATATAGTCAGCTGTTAGTTGGACAGCTGACAGAGAAGGAACAGTGGGAAAGGTAAGTATAAAACGTACATCCCCAAAATTAAAGCATCGGCTTATAGGACTCAAAGTAGCTGGCAGATTCCTTTTAAGCAAACACAGTATTGTCAGCAAGCCTGTCCTCAATCTTACTTTATACTGCCCCTTATCAAGAAGGAAACTTGTCATCACTATGGATTGGTAGAAGATATAGTTCCTGGCAGAGGTGTAACTTGAAGCTTCTGGGCCCCATTGCAAAACCAGTAACAGGGCCCCCAACTATAATGCTTTATTCATAGTACTGGGCTCCCTATATGGATAAGAGAGGCCTTATGGGCCCCCTAAGGCTCTTGGGCCCGGTTGCAACCGCATTCCCTGCATCCCCTTTAGTTATGCCCCTGGTTCCTGGTAGTCATTGCTCAATGTAGTGAGAGCATTTAACAATGTCAAGCAAGTTGCATAATTGGTTGGCTTGTTTTCTGGGCTATGCGATCAGTGACCTAGAAGAGATAAATAGGATAATCCCTATGATGAGATAGTCTTATTTAGTTCAATTAATATACTTTTTTCTGTTATTGATTGCAAAAGACTTTTAATAGTCCTATTCCCATTTCAATACTTATTTAGATTTGAGGAGATCCCATTGGGAAGTGATATTACAGTAAAGTAATGAGATTCCTCACAGATTTTTAAAAGAAAATGTAGAGAATTTCCAAAGAAAGGTGATGTTCAGATTCTAGAAATCACAGCATGTGCTATTCTGGTCTGTATCATGGATGAGAATTGGACATGCAATGTCCACTGCCCACTGGCGTCAGATAGCACATGGGTGGGATGTCTATGCAATATAAAAGTTGCACCTGAAAATCTCGTACACAACTTGCATATACATGTATGAAAGGGACCTAAAAACTGAAAAAAAACCTTCTAAAGGGGTTGTCCTACTTCTAGATGTTTTGCTGCAGGAAGCAGAAGGCTCTGTACATTGCACAGTGGCCCGCGTTAGTACTGCAGGCTGAGTCCCATTCACTTCAATAGGAGTCAACCTGCAGTACCAATCCAGGCCATTGCACAATGTATGGAACTGTCTGCTTCCTGCACAAAACAGCTAGAATTGGGACAACCCCTTTAAGTAATTTTGTACACATTCCAGGGTTAGCTCCCTCTAATAAAGTTTTCAAGAATGGGTGTGTCATGGACTGATATCAGGAAAGTGTTGTAAAATGAAATTACGTGAGCTGGCGTCATGCTCTAGATACAACTGGGATGGAAGTTCAATCCTACTGAAGGATCATTTCCTTTTGTAAGTTTGTCAGCTGAAAGGAAACATCAAGAATAAAAGTATGGATCTTTCTGTGGTGAAGCTAGGAATTCTGTTCAGTGTCATTTCAGGCACGTTCTCTGCTGCTATTCCAGGTAAGAAGATACTACATTTTACACAGGGGCTATAAAATAGAATATGAGTTTCAAGCATGGATAACAGATTATACCAGTTATATATTCATGCAGCTGGATGGAATTTAACTATGAAACACAATGTAAACTCACACTTGTAGTCAGATCTAGGAAAGACGCTAAATTAATGTGTAGTCTGGTTCATTCAAATATTAGCTAAAGTTAGATATTTTTCCATGTATGCTCTAGTAACTGGATACAATACATTGAAGCGGATTTATAAATGTCTTTGCACTAGTACTCTTGTGGAAAAAGTTGAACATTTTGGCACAAACTGCATTTGCACACATTTTTTAAATTTTGTTTTCATTTTTGTGTCCCTTGATATTTTTTTTAAATGTTGATGGGGCTTAGCTAGAGGTGACGGTCTTCTGCTGCCCAACAAATTTACAGAAGCTGGAGGAAACTATATTGCAAATCTGTACCAGCATGTAGGTGGTATGATTTGATTTTTATGTTAGATAGTCAAAAGATACACCAAATTTTTTAAATTCTTTCTTATATTTGGTGCCTCTTACTCCAGCTCACTTCAGGTTATGATTGTGTGTGTGAGATACTGCTTTTACTCCTAAGATTTATGCAAGGACATTATCACTTTTTGGCCAACATAGATCATTGTTGGGAAAGTTCTAGGGCTACATGGTAGCTTTGGTTGTGCAACATCAAGATCGTATAGTTGCATTGTAAGTAATGATTATGAATGTAGTCCCTTTATTACATACAACATGATATATCTGAGAAATGACAGTTGCTTGCAAGTCTGGGGCCAAAAGATGTGTGTGATTTGTCCAGGGCCAGTTTTAGATAAAGTGTGGCCATGAGCAAAGTTAAGCAAGATCCCGGATTCTGTCTGAAAAACTGCATCAACATAATCACGTTCTGTCAACTCGGTAAACAAAACAAATATAATCATGTTTGACCCCAAATTTCAGAACCCAGGCCAAAACAGACTTTACTAAAAAAAAAAATAAGATCTCAGTCTCCAGCCTATTTTGTACTGCTATGTACATACAGTATCTGCAAAGACAGCAGATGTGACTTTTGCCACTACTGAACAGTATTGTGCTCTGATTCCTAATGTGATGCCCACATTGTGTGGTTCCCAACCAAGGACAACTTAAGGCTACCAGGAATGCTACATGAAAATTGTTGCCTCCCCACCAGTTTAAAGTTTTAATTATCTTAGGTTTACTACATACCGGTAGTACGCTTAATTCTGCTATTACATTTATGTAGATTTGATCCCAAATACATAGATGTGGTACCACAGCCAAGCTTACTATATAGGTATATACTAGAACCAATCTTACTACATAGATATGGTACCAGAACCAGGCTTACTGCATAGGCACTGTAATAGAAATAAGCTTATACTTGCCATTGTCGGGAAAACAAATATCCACTACCAGTGTAAAAAAAAGAACAAAAAACTGATCCATCAAAAGCAGCATACAGTTGGCATACGGTTGTGTCCCCTTTTTATGTAACCTGCAGATTGTTTGCAAATGAACAATTTGGATTTGTTGTGGATTTTGACCCCCTCATTGAACTCAATCGGGAAAATCCAAAATAAATTTGGAACCAATCCACAGCATAAATTGACATGCTGTGAATTTAGAATACACATTTTAGGTCTATTTCTATAGCCAGTGGATATGTTTACTTGAAATCTCATTCACTCCGCTGGTACTGGAAAACTCTGCAGCTTTTCCGCAGCCATTTAGGGTACCGTATATACCGGCGTATAAGACGACTTTTGAACCCCGAAAAATCTGCTCTGCAGTCGGGGGTCGTCTTATGCGCCGGTAATACAAAAAAAAAAAAGTGTAAAAAAAAAAAATTTTATTACTCACCTCCCACGGCGTTCTGTCGCGCTCCGGCAGGATGTCGCTCGCTCCGGCAGGCTGTCGCTCGCTCCTCGTCCCCGCCGCAGCATAGCTTTCTGAATGCGGGGCTTGAAATCCCCGCTTCCAGAAAGCTAATACACACGCCGGCAGCCATGACAGCATTGAATGGCTGTGATTGGCTAAAGCACACGTGGCTTCAGCCAATCACACTATTCAATGACATCATTGAATGGCTGTGATTGGCTGAAGGCGCACGTGTTAGCAATCACACCCATTCAATGATGTCATTGAATAGTGTGATTGGCTGAAGCCACGTGTGCTTTAGCCAATCACAGCCATTCAATGATGTCATGGCTGCCGGCGTGTGTATTAGCTTTCTGGAAGCGGGGATTTCAAGCCCCACATTCAGAAAGCTATGCTGCGGCGGGGACGAGGAGCGAGCGACAGCCTGCCGGAGCGAGCGACATCCTGCCGGAGCGCGACAGAACGCCGTGGGAGGTGAGTAATAAAAATTTTTTTTTTTCTCCACTGAATACCGGCGTATAAGGTGACAGTTGGGGGGTCGTCTTATACGCCCCGTCGCCTTATACGCCGGTATATACGGTATATTCAATAAAGCAGGTAGATTTCAATACAACTCATCCATGCTGCAGTAAAAAATCCGCAGCGGAAATTTACCCACACATGCAAGGTAGATTTTAAATCTGCAACATGTCCATTTATATTGTAAATTTTCACTGTGGATTACACACCTTCAAATGACGGAGGTGAAATCTGTAGAAAATCCACACCAAACTATACTTTAAAACCACATATAACATATGTGGATTTTGCTGTAGATTCATTGTGGACTCTGCTGCGGTACCTCAGCAAAATCTGTAATCGATAGTCCATACAGTGGACAATAGATGCTGTGTGCATGTATACACACATGTATGTAAAAAAACAAACAGAAAAGGGAAGTATCTATAGTTAAAACATAACCTTTATTCTATAGTTTAAAATATATGGTGAATCCACATTAAAATCACCACAGTGTGACCCATGTCACACTGGCATATTTCAAAGCACAACATCACCAATCAATATATCCAGCATCTACAGTCACAAAATACCAAAAGAGATGAAAGATGTAGTTTAACTTATCACTCCCAATGCATAAAAGAACTACCAGCCTAGACTTTCACACTCAGAAGCAGATCCGAGGATACAGGCTTCGGGGTTCCAGAAGTGTCCAGAGTAAGATGTGAACCTTTGTGAAGGGAAAATGGGACCATCAAGTCATTTCCTAATAATCCCTGGTGTCTTTAAGACCTACGCAAATTAAGCGGGGTGATCGCCCTGAAAAGAGTGGCTCTATACTGTTTCTATATTACTACTCCTTCGTGTTCACATGTTATGTCTTGGAGGTTTTTGGAACAGTAGGAGTTGGTTAATTACTCTTAATTTTTTATTTTTTTTTCCTGTGTAAAAAAAACAAATGTAATAGAACAGAAGCAAACAGGCAGCAATCTTTTTTTTAAAAGCTACTGAAAGCAATAGGTAAAAAACAAAATGTTTAATTCCGTCTTTCTGCCCCCAAAACAGAACAGAGAAACGGAATTGTGCGAGAAGGTCCTAACGCAGGTGTGAATGGATGGGCTCTACACACACTTTACATGCATACACAGTGGTATACTGAGGCATTCTTTTACATACAGATACACATGCCTAATTACACACCTACAGGGCCTATATATATAGTATAAAAGATCCACAACAAAAGCAACTGGGAACTTTTGAAAGAATCTCGTCTTTATTAACTTCATGCCATACAAAACAGGATAAAACTAAGGATGCGTTTCGATCCTATACAGGATCTTGATCGAAGTGATCAAGATCCTGTATAGGATTGAAATGTGTCCTTAGTTTTATCCTGTTTTGTATGGCATGAAGTTAATAAAGAAGAGATTCTTTCACAAGTTACCAGTTCCTTTTGTTGTGGATCTTTTATGCTTAAAGTACCCCCTGGGACTGGGCGGTGTGGCTGGAACAAGTGGAACCTTGCCGACACAAAACGAGTGTGGAAGTAAGAAGCTAGGTGAGCTAAAATCCTTTGTTTTTATATATATATATATATATATATAAAGTTAGGAGGGAGTGTACATCTCAACATCTCACCCATGATGGTTTTGTTCATTAAACCTAGTTTACTGAACTGCTTTTCAAGTTTGCTGTTAGGTCCCACTACCAACCTACCCATCACTTAAAAAAAAAATCAAGCCTATCACTCCCTCTCCCTATCCAGTATAGGACTACTTCTTGGTTCCCAGTTAGCTCAGCTGTCTCCACTGAGCTATTGACTGGGATATAAAAGACTGCAAGGCCAGGCAGTCTGGGTCAAAGCGTGAAAGTGAACACAAGTCTACTGTGAACTTTTGATTGTTGATAAATGCTGCATATTATTGCTAGGTGAGTAAAGCATTGTCTAGTTAGTGCCCAGACAGGCAGGTGTTTTATTTGTTTATTGCACAGTGTTTATGTTCTGTAAATGGTTGTTTGTCCAGTGATCTTCTGTTGCTGGAATAAAATAAAGCTGTGTGGACTTTATATGGACTGTATGAGTGACTATGTCCTTGCCAAACCCCACCACCAATGCAGGCAATGCTACTATATAGATATTCACACATAAATACACAGGGATAATTTTGCATGTATGCATACACAAACACATGCATAACTATGAAGTATGGGAAATCTATAGCACAGATAACACTCTGGCCTGGTGACCCCCTAACACTAATTCTTAGAGCATAAAACTTTCAAACCTTTATCAGTGGACTATTTTAAGTATTTATTTACTCCTCTGCTCATTCTGTTCTGGTATTTTTTTAAGTGCAAGTTAATCACATCCATGTCTGTGCCTTCTCATATATTATATATATATATATATATATATATATATGTATGTATGTATGTATGTATGTATGTGTGTATGTATATGTGTACATATATATGTCGTCATACCTGAGGAAGAATCCTGAGCAGGTCCGAAAGCTCCCAATAGCATCATGGATTTTTGTTAGCCATTAAAAGATATCATAGCTACAAGATTACTTGGTTTCTCTTGCTGAGAACAATCACATTTAACTCTACTGCCTAAAACACGGTACCAACATTTTTTCATTTTACACAAACACACACAGACATATTTACACCACCACCAAAACAGCATTCAGTCTTGAAGAAGTGGCCTGTAACCAGCTACTTCTGAAAAGTAGCCATGCCGCTGCAGTGAACACCATCCCTCCTGCTCTATGTCAGCTATGGTGGTGTGCGGAAGTAGACATTCCAAGTGGCTTAGAGTCTGTGGTTGGTTTGAGTGGCCATAGACCCTCTGGTAGCCCGGGTCAGTCGCTCACACTACCAATATTGCAGTTTGTTAGTGGTCCTTTTGTAGCACACCCCCTAGACTGAGAGGAGTCAGAGCAAAGTAAAGTATATACCAGCATGCAGTAGCACTCCTGCTTCCTCCACCTCCGTTTTATGGCCACAAATACGTCCTGCTGTGCTTTTCAGAAGCAGCACTTCCTGACTGTTCTATTTGGACGATCAGCAGCGGCGCAGTTAAACAGCACTGATGGCACAGAGGGCCCCTTTGCAGATGAGGACTCTGGGCAATTGCTCGGTTTGCTCTTTCCTAACGCCAGCCCTGGATTTGCTATGAGTTACACAGCTATTTTAAGATGTGATGTAGGTTAAATCCCTTGCGATTTTAAGATGTGCAACACCCTTTAGACTCAAAAAAGAAAAAATCACTGACCTATCACAATTACTTATTCCCATATTTGATTTCTCTGCTGGAAAAGTGACTTATGAATTGCAAACTGTGACCAAAAATTCATCAGGTTTTGATTTTTTGTGGCTGTTGTGCTGCAGTTACATCTCGTTGTGGGTAGTTATGCTGCTACATTCACAAATCATTACTTGTAATATCGTAAAGTAACCTTATTTTTTGTGTCATGCCACCGAATTCAGACCGTAGACTTAGTGGCAAGTCAAAAGGGAGTTTTCCAGCATAGAGTTCAATGTAAGTCATGTGTGACTGCAACTCATCTGCAACAGTCAGTATTGTGTTTTTTAATGATGAATGATAAAAGCTTCCAAAGAATATCATTATAATCTCAGTCTTTACTTATAGCGGAAGAGAAAACTTCGAAGTTCTGGAATGACAAAATGAGTTCTAGGATTGAGGAAGCTCTAAAATTGAAGCCTATTGAGCACAGGGCCAAAAATCTGATTATCTTCCTGGGAGATGGTAAGATTTTTATGTGGCAAAATAAACAAAAATGACATTTTCCTTTTAATCAGAGGAGTGGAGCCTGACCATGATATCAATAAATGTTGCATGTGAAAGAAACCTCAATAATGGAAGACAAAACAGTAATTGTCAATGTATGCAAAATGATGTTTGGTTACTGCATGATGGAGACAACTTCTTTGGAGAATGAAGCTAACCAGCTTCAGAAGCCCTTGGCTATCAGATGCTAGAAGCTGCGGACAAATAGACCATGTAGTATATTCAAATGACTCGTCATCTGTGTGAGGGCAGACACCCACTGGCGTTTTTTTTCTCTACTGCGCTGAGAGAGTAAGTGAAAACTCTCGCAGTGCAGTGAGAGAAAAAAAAAACGGGATCACGCCGGGATATCGCAGGTCTTTTCAATGGGGCCAGTGGCAGCAGCGCTAGCCCCATTGAAAAGATATGAATGAATAGCTAAGCACTATCTGTAATTGGCTGAGCGCTCAGCCAATAGCTAAGCACTAGCTGCTATTGGCTGACCGCTCAGTCAATCAGCACAGCACTTTCAGGAGGCGGGGATTTTTAAATTCCCGCCTGCTGAAAGTGCTGGATAGCAGTGTCAGGGAGCCAGCAGGAGAATGCGTCTGAGCGGCGGAGAGGTAAGTAATTTTTTAAAAACATTTTTTACCACTTATTGATGCTTTTCAGGGAAGGGCTTATATTTCAAGCCCTTCCCCGAAAAGCATACTGCAGGGTTTACTACGAACCACTGCTTTCAATGGGACTGGCAGCAGCGCCAATTCCATTGAAAGCAATGGGATAGCATGCTGCACGTCTGCCGCAGCTGTCACAGCTGTGGCAGAAGTCCGTGGTATTCTCCATATCTCTTCAATAGGGCTAGCGCTGCTGCTGGCCCCATTGAAAAGACTGGCGATATCCCGGTCTTCTTTCGGCGTCTTTCTAGCGCTGCGAGGCGAGAGTTTTCACGTGCTCTCGCAGTGCAAGAAAGAAAATATCGCCAGTGGGTGTCAGCCCTCATATGTGGAAAGGCTGGGGCTATCAGTGACAGCTGTTCTTTGTTAGCAGCTTTCCACATTGACTTGCCTATTGATTCCATGGTTTTTCGTTTTTCTCTCTTACATTGTAGATTCATATTCCTATAAGACATGAAAACTATGAAAGAACACATATGGAATTAAGTAGTATACAAAAATGTTAAACCAGAATACATTTAATATTTTAGATTCTTCATAGGAGGCTCCTTTTGCTTTGATGACAACTTTGCACGCTCTTACCATTCTCTCAATCAGTTTCACGAGTCACCTGGAATGGTTTTCCAACAGTCTTGAAAGAATTCCCAGAGGTGCTGAGCACTTGTTGGCTGATTTTCCTTCAATCTGTGGTCCGTAATCTCATTTAGGCTTAGGTTGGGTGTTTGTGGAGGTCATGCCATTTGATGATGCACTCCATCACTCTTTTTCTTAGTCATATTGCCCTTACATAGCCCAGAGGAGTATTTGGGATCATCATCCTTTTGAAAAACAAATGATGGTCCTGAGCCTAAAGGGCAGACCAATTGGGGTGACATGTTGCTGCAGAATGCTGTGGTATCCATGCTGATTAAATGTGCCTTAAATTTTTAATAAATCTCCAGCAGAGGTAACTCTCGGTCTTCCTTTCGTGGGGCGCTCCTCACGAAATCCAGTTTCATCATAGTGTTTGATGGTTTTCATGGTGACGCTTGAGAATGCATTCAACATTCTTGAAATATTATGCATTTACTGACCTTCATGTCTTAAAGTAATGATGGACTTCCATTTCTCTTTACTTAGTTGAGTCGTCCTTGCCACAATGTGGATTAGAACAGTAGTTGAATAGGACTTAACATTTGTATGGGTTTGTCTACCAACCCTACCACTGCACAACACAACTGAAGGCCTCAAACACATTAAGAAATGCAAGAACATATTAACTCTTAACAAGGCATACCTGATAATTGGAAACCATTCCAAAGATCATGCAAAGCTGTAATCAAAGGAAAAGGGGTCTACTTTGAAGAATCTAAAACATATTCTGCTTTAACATTTTTTTGTTTACTCCTTAATTCCATATGTGTTTCTTCATAGTTTTCATGTCTTCAATATGAATCTATAATGAAGAAAAAAAAATTATAAAAAACATGGAATGTAGAGGTGTGTCCAAACTTATGACCTTTGGTTTCTTAGTTATTAATGGGAATGAGTTATTGATGGTAAATAAAATCTTTGGGCCACCCATTTGCTATATGTGAAATCTCCATCAGCTGTGAGTTGGCCTAGATTTCAGCTTGAATTTATGCCAGTTTTTGGCATAAATTGTAGCACATCTGAAAGGCTGGTGGTGGCTCTGCTGCCTTACTCTTAAGCTTTTCCATTTTCTTTTTTTAAAAAGTGTCAGAGCTGGGGTAGACATTTAAAAAGTCACGATTTTTGCAACAAACGTGCCGGAATTGTGACTTTTTTGCCATCAAAACTGCCTTCCCAATGAGCGTTGAAGTATATCTCCGTATAACTCAAGGATTGTTTGGATTGAGATGTAATTCTGGCATGTGAATAGTTGTTAAAGAAGGGGATTCCCTTCTATGATGTCCAGATGTACTAATTAACCCCTTTAATTTAATAGTACTATTATCAGTTCTATTTATTTTTGCAATTAACCTTGATTGATAATTTTAAATTAATAAACGTGTTAAAAAATATGTATAAATGAAATACGTTATATTGTTGTGTTATATGCATTTCTCTAAATAGGCATGGGGATTTCTACAGTTACAGCTACTAGAATCTTAGGTGGTCAACTAGAAGGAAAGCTGGGAGAAGAGAATGTACTGACAATGGATACTTTCCCTTACGTCGGATTATCCAAGGTTGTCTCGTCCAAATGTTTTTAATGTTAATTTTAAATTGATATATTTTTCAATACCTGCTTCCAGCATACACATTGTAGATTATTACACTTAGCCTGTAAAACAAAGTGAACTTATAGAGCAGATATATTGCCAATAGTGTAAGTTGAATTTAAGTGTCCATTCAAGGCTGCTTTAACCATAGGGCAAATGCTGTACCTGCGCTGAGCCCCCTGGCACAGCACCACTAGCAATGAGGCCAAAGATTAGTTGCAGCAATCACATGCAGTCTAGCATATGTAGTGGGATGTTATGAGGGTCATGTAAAAATTATTGCCAACACCCCACTACATTTGCAGTTGAACAAAGTCAGAGAAAATATAGTATACAATACGAAAATGGAGGTCATGAGTGTTATCTATAGTATCGTTCATACTTCTGCCAACCAAAAGGTGTTGGCTCTGGTGAAATGACACCATCTTACCAAATACCGTCCTACAACATAAAGTTCTCTCAATGTGAGCAGATTTATTTCAGAAAAATTCACGTTGCTCGTGGAAGGAATGCACAAAAGTGTCACCAAGGCCTTTAAGAAGCATGTGGTGAACAGGTACTGACATACTGGAGGAAACTGTGACAGCCTAGGACTAATCTCACATTGCTGAAGTCCTCCTGCTGCTGGATGAAGGCAGACAATAAATATGTGAAGATTTGGCTGTGGAGATAAACTTTTCATTCAAATCTCTGCATTAAATTGATAGTACACCTGAAAATGCAAAATGTCGCTAGCAGATGGGTTCCACGCAACCTTTTGGAGGTTCAAGATTGGCACTGAATGGAAGTGTGTAAAGTCTAATCTGCACTGGATTGGAGCCCAGGTGTAGCAACCGAGACGGACTGGAGAGTAGTCAGGAGGAAACCAGGTCATTAGCAGGTGGTCACGATTGCAGTGCAGAGGATGAGGAAGGAAGCGTAGTCAAGTGGATGCGGGGTCGTTAGCAGGTGGTCACGGTTGCAGTAGAGAGGATGAGGCAGGATGCATAGTCAAGTGGAAGCTGGGTCGTTAGCTGGTGGTCACAGTTGTAATAGCAGAGAAGCAAACAGCAATAGAGCATGACTACAGGCTGGGTGCTCAATAATCACGCACTGAAGCAGTGGCAGGGCTAGGCTTATATGGGAAGTGCAAACAGAAACAAAGGCTGGGTCTGGACCAGGAGGCAGGAACTAGGTAACTGGCACATATAGAACAAGGCACGTTTTCAGCAAGAGAACTATCCAAGTCCTGATAGTCTAGCAGAGAGAGCTGCCGACTGGAATGGTTGTGGGTTCAAGCCCTGACAAAGTTTCTGCTTGATATGACAAAAACAAATCTTTTCTGAGACATATCACAATTGATAAGACATTAGCCCTGAGCTATGAGCCTCAGATGACAAGGCATGGGAAAGAAATATGCACACATTGAGCGAAGATTATGCTAAAGGGTTGTATTTGTTGGGATGGAGTCATTTGATGGGTGCTAACACCTTCCGGTTGATGAAAGTAGTATGAACGATACTATAGATAACACTCATGACTTCGATTTTTGTAATAGTAGTATATAAGACCTTTTCTCTGACTTTATAGTTCAAATGTAGCGGGATGTTGCCAATAAATTTTACATGTACCCCCAGTAGTGATTGACAGTCATACAGAGATTGTTGTCAATCACTCATAGGACTGCCCATTGGACTGTTTAGCTCAGAATTAGCAAAAGCTTAATAAGCATAAAACACAAGTTATAATGAATCTTTCCCCATAAAACTATATATCAACCTTTTCAGCTTCTCCTGCTCTGCAACATGCTGACTGCATTTTGGACATCATATTCAAGTTGACAGATTCCTGTTAAGGAGGAGCCAACATTACTGGAAAGACACAGCACATCTTTTGTATGGAATAAAAGTAGTTTGAAAGCATGTTCAAGCCTTTTAACATATGGCTTGTAAAAACAATCTGCAAATGTTGTGCTATACCATGCCAATTTCTATGAATATAGCTTTAGTGACTAAAATGTAAATTTAGCTTATTTGTCCACTTCTGATTGATAGTGAAAGAAAGTTACAATCCTTTTTAAATTACTCTTTAACCCTTGCCCAACACAGCCAGTCTTGTTGGCAATATTTTTGCTTTTAATTCTAATAATCTAAGAGCCACAACTCTTATTTTCCCAGTAACATAGCTGTGTCAGTGAAATTTTGCGTACAGCACCAATCAGGCCCACCCCGATGCCCCGTTGCCGGCGGTAAAGAAGAAACACCACACACGGGGGTCTGGTATAGTTCCTCACACGGGGACATAACTGCGCACTTTATTACAGATTACATGGAATCTTATAGCCTTTGGTCACATCACTAGGAATGGGTAATGGTCTCATTGGCTCAAATCCACTGCATAACCATATATGTGATGTCCGCAGTTCCGCCTGAGGCAGTGTTAGTCATATACGTAGTTAAACAGTCGTTATCTAGATACTGGGAAAATAGCCAAGCACGCGGCCTTCGTATCCGGTTCTGTATCACCTCTGAATTTCTGGACACATCTCTCTCAGCCTTGCAAAGCCTGGGCATATCTGATATGATTTTTAAGGCTGCATATTAAGTTTTTTTGTACTATAGCATAGAATTAGTATGTATAGAAAAATAGAATTAGTATACATATAAAAAGACAGACACATAACGATATATATATATATTCGTATTTTCTACCTACAAATGTATATATTTCCCTTTCAGCTGTATGAGGGCTTGTTTTTTTCTATAGAATAGGTTGTATTTTTAATGGCATCATTTAATGCACTATATGATGTATTGAAATACTTTCAACAGTTTTTTTTGTGAGGGGGAAGGGAAAAAAATACAATTATGCCTGTTTTGGGGTTCCTTTTTTATAGAGTTCATTGTGTGGTAAAAAGCATATGTTAACTTGATTCAGTAGGTCAGTAAGATTATGGCGATACCAAATTCATGTAATTATGTTTTCCTGCTCTTATAAAAAAATTGCTTTGTTTCGCCATATTCTGAAACCTATTACATTTTTATTTTTCTGACAATGGATGGGAGTATGTACAACTTTTTCATAATACCCTTTGTCTGGAAGGCAATGTGACTAAAAACAGCAATTTCAGCATTGATAGGCTGAGGACACATGGTTCAGATGGCCACATGCGGGCAAACTATGCCTGCCCATAGCAGCCAATAGTCGTAAGGGTTGGCAGGGTTTGGCTACATGTGGCAGGCTGGACCGTGTTTTCTCAGCCTAAGGGCTTCTGTCCACGGCGATCTTGCATTGCGTTACTTGCGGAAGTAATCCAGCCGCAAGTATTGCAGTGCACGCTTTCCATAGCGTTGCTATGGAAAGCACAGCTCCCTGTCCACGAGCGGAGAATCATAGCGATTCTCCGCTTGCGGGACTCAAATCGCAGCATGCAAATCGACAGAGCATTGCTTTCTGGATGCGGGGCTTGAATGCCCTGCCCCCAGAAAGCTAATGCTTTGATTGGCGTTAGCCAATGAAAGCCGGTGCTGGGTTAAGCAATCACAGCCATTCAATGACATGATTAATTTTGTATGATGGTAATAACTCTTTTTGTTATTAACTAACATTTCTTGTCATTTGTTTCCACAGACATATAATATAGATCGCCAAGTTCCTGACAGTGCAGGCACAGCAACAGCTTACCTATGTGGAGTGAAGGGAAACTATGAAACTATTGGATTAACTGCTGCTGCTAAGTTAAAGGACTGTAGCAGTCAAGCTGGTAATGAAGTTGAGTCAGTGCTCAAGAGAGCAAAGGCAGCTGGTACGTAAAGTATGATGAATGGCAAAGACTTTTCTGGACAACTTTGGCATGCCCCCCAACATTTGAGTCCAATTGAAAGACATTTAAGCCACTCCCAGATCTGCACAGCAATGTCTCTTTGGGACACATTTTGCAGAATCTCAGCCCCTTTGCAATTTGCTTTGCAGGACAATTCTATGGAAGTGGTAGAGTGGTAGAGTAGGGTAGTGTCTTTGGGGAAGATGGACCCAAATGTCTTAAGCTTCTAGTCTAAAAGGTTGTAATATAGACTAGCTTACCCGTCGCACGTTGCTGCGAAGACAGACATACATACATACATTCGTTTTTATATATCTAGATAACAACCAATGACAGCGCAGCTTTCATGTTACCTCAGTGGTATATTAATAACAACCAATCGCAGCGCAGCTCACATGTTACCTCAGCTTTATAATATATAACACCCAATCACAGTGCAGCTTTCATGTTACCTCAGTATAATATATAACAACCAATCACAGCGCAGCTTTCATGTTACCTCAGCAGAAAGAGAAATAACAACCAATCACAGCGCAACCTTTATTCTGCCTCAGCAATATAAAAAATAGCAACCAATCACAGCGCAGCATTCATCTTACCTCAGCGGTATAATATATAGCAACCATCACAGCACAGCTTTCATGTAACCTCAGTAGTATAAGAAGTACCAACCAATCACAGCACAGCTTTCATGTAACCTGAGTAGTATAAGTATCAACCAATCACAGCACAGCTTTCATGTAACCTGAGTAGTATAAGAAGTATCAACCAATCACAGCACAGCTTTCATGTTGCCTCAGCAGTATAATATATAGCAACCAATCACAGCACAGCTTTCATTTTACCTCAGCATTCTCAATATCCAGCAATTGTCTTGCGAAACGTTCGGCGGATGCATCATTTTGTAGTTGAACACTCATCCCGTTGCTCGTAATGCCTTTTGCTTTCATGCTTGTAATAGAAATCAAATGATCTTTGTCTGGGGGGCATAACTGTCGACGATGCTCGCACGCGCGCCACCTATCCTAGGATAGTTGTACTATGCCAGTAATCTTCCCAGGAGTGTACTCAACAACTTCCCAAAGTTTCAGGGCGATCGGATGAATGGTGTAGTAATGCATAAAGGACAGACAGACAGACTGACAGACATTCATTTTTATATATATAGATGACATCAGGAAGTAAGAGAATTAGATTCCATACGTAAAATTTGGACGCTAATTGTTTGGTGCTTAGAATTGAATAATTGAGTTGGAACCTATTAACTTTTCCTAATTATGACATAATCAATGCTCGTGCCAAATTTCATGTTTCTATGACATTGGGAAGTGAGAGAATTAGATTCCGTACGTAAAATTTGGACGCTAATTCTTTTGCGCTTAGAATTGAATAATCGAGTTGGGACCCATTAACTTTTCCTATTTATGACATAATCAATGCTCGTGCTAAATTTCAAGTTTCTATGACATTGGGAAGTGAGAAAATTAGATTCTGTGCGTAAAATTTGGATGCTAATTCTTTTGTGCTTAGAATTGAATAATCGAGTTGGGACCCATTAACTTTTCCTATTTATGACATAATCAATGCTCGTGCTAAATTTCAAGTTTCTATGACATTGGGAAGTGAGAAAATTAGATTCTGTGCGTAAAATTTGGATGCTAATTCTTTTGCGCTTAGAATTGAATAATTGAGTTGGGACTCATTAGCTTTTCCTATTTATGACATAATCAATGCTCGTGCTAAATTTCATGTTTCTATGACATCAGGAAGTGAGAGAATTAGTGGCAATATTGGATATCGAACGATCTACGTGGGGGGGCATAACTGTCGACGACGCTCGCACGCGAGCCATTTGTCATAGGATAGTTGAACTATGCCTATAATCTTCCCAGGAGTGTACTCAACAACTTCCCAAAGTTTCATGGCGATCGGATGAATGGTGTAGTAGCGCATAAAGGACAAACAGACAGACACGCATACATTCAATTTTATATATATATAGACTAGCTTACCCATCGCGCGTTGCTGCGAAGACAGACAGACATACATTCATTTGTTTTTATATATCTAGATAACAACCAATCACAGCGCAGCTTTCATGTTCTCAGTGGTATAATATATAACAACTAATCACAGCGCAGCTTTCATGTTACCTTAGCGGTATAAAATATAACAACCAATCACAGCGCAGCTTTCATGTTACCTTAGCAGTATAAAATATAACAACCAATCACAGCGCAGCTTTCATGTTACCTTAGCAGTATAAAATATAACAACCAATCACAGCGCAGCTTTCATGTTACCTTAGCAGTATAAAATATAACAACCAATCACAGCGCAGCTTTCATGTTACCTTAGCAGTATAAAATATAACAACCAATCACAGCGCAGCTTTCATGTTACCTTAGCAGTATAAAATATAACAACCAATCACAGCGCAGCTTTCATGTTACCTTAGCAGTATAAAATATAACAACCAATCACAGCGCAGCTTTCATGTTACCTTAGCAGTATAAAATATAACAACCAATCACATCGCAGCTTTCATGTTACCTCAGCAGTAAGAGAAATAACAACCAATCACAGCGCAACTTTTATTCTGCCTCAGCAATATAAAAAATAGCAACCAATCACAGCGCAGCTTTCATGTTACCTCTGCGGTATTATATATAGCAACCAATCACAGCGCAGCTTTCATGTTACCTCAGTGGTATAATATATAACAACGAATCGCAGCACAGCTTTCATGCAACCTCAGTAGTATAAGAAGTAGCCACCAATCACAGCACAGCTTTCATGTTACCTCAGCAGTATAAGAAATAGCAACCAATCACAGCACAGCTTTCATTTTACCTCAGCATTCTCAATATCCAGCAATTGTCTTGCGAAACGTTCGGCGGATGCATCATTTTCTGGTTGAACACTCATCCCGTTGCTCGTAATGCCTTTTGCTTTCGTGCTTGAGATGGAAATCAAACGATCTTTGTCTGGGGGGCATAACTGTCGACGATGCTCGCACGCGTGCCACCTATCGTAGGATAGTTGTACTATGCCTATAATCTTCCCAGGAGTGTACTCAACAACTTCCCAAAGTCTCATGGCGATCGGATGAATGGTGTAGTAATGCATAAAGGACAGACAGACATACATTCATTTATATATATCAGGAAGTGAGAGAATTAGATTCCATACGTAAAATTTGGACGCTGATTGTTATGCGCTTAGAATTGAATAATGGAGTTGGGACCCATTAGCTTTTCCTATTTATGACATATTCAATGCCCGTGCCAAATTTCAAGTTTCTATGTGAGAAAATTACATTCCGTACGTAAAATTTGGACGCTAATTCTTTTGCGCTTAGAATTGAATAATCGAGTTGGTACCCATTAGCTTTTCCTATTTATGAAATAATCAATGCTCGTGCCAAATTTCAAGTTTCTATGACATTGGGAAGTGAGAAAATTAGATTCCGTGCGTAAAATTGGACGCTAATTCTTTGGCGCATAGAATTGAATAATCGAGTTGGGACCCATTAGCTTTTCCTATTTATGACATAATCAATGCTCCTGCCAAATTTCATGTTTCTACAACATCGGGAAGTGAGATAATTAGTGGCAATGATGGAAATCGAACGATCTACGTGGGGGGGTCGTAACTGTCGATGACGCACGCATGCGCGCCATTTATCATAGCATAATTGTACTATGCCTATAATCTTCCCAGGAGTGCACTCAACAACTTCTCAAAGTTTCATGGCGATCGGATGAATGGTGTAGTAGCGCATAAAGGACAAACAGACACACAGACACGCAGACAGACACGCATACATTCAATTTTATATATATAGATAAAATACTGAACTGTCATCGAAGAGGTCTTATATTTCCCATACAAATTAAGTTGCTATAAATAACAAACATTGATTTTAAACAAATTTTCTGCACTTAACAGGCAAGTCTGTGGGAATTGTAACTACAACACGTGTCCAACATGCCTCTCCAAGTGGAAATTATGCTCACATCGCTTATCGGGGCTGGTATTCTGATGCCAATATGCCTCAAAGTGCTCTGGATTTAGGATGCAGAGATATCGCTCATCAACTGATTTATAATGTTGACATAGATGTAAGTACACATTTAAAGCACGTGAAAAAACATTTAATATTTTTAATCAACACTATATTATGACTTACAAGAGTAAAATTAATTAGCGTATGTATCTGAAATACAGTGGTGTCTTGGGTTAAGAGTTTAATTTGTTCCGTGACGGAGCTCTTAAGCCAAAACAATTGTAAATCAAATCAATTTTCCCCATTGAAATGAATGGAAAAGCCAATTAATCCGTTCCGGATCACAAAGCTCTCCCACTGATTTCAATGGGGATAGCGTGGCCCCATTGAAAGCAATAGGACGCCGGCACCCCCGCAGTGATTTTGAGGAAGGGCTTTAAATATAAGCCCTTCCCTGAAAATCATTCCTAGCTGTAGTAAAAAAAAAATATATATACTCACGTGACTGCCGGGGCTCAGGCGCATCTATCTGCTGCTTGTTCTCCCTGTATTGCTCTGAAGCTGTTCAGCAGGCAGTGATTAAAAATGCAGGGAGAACAAGCGGCGGCTAGATATGGCTGAGCCCTGGCAGCGGCGGACAGGTCAGTATATATTTTTTACTTCAGCTAGGGATGATTTTCAGGTAAGAACTTTTATTTAAAGAGAAGTAAAGGTGGAGGGGAGCTGCTACCATTAAAAATGCATACTTTATTGTTTAGAAAGCATACAGCTCACAGGTCCACGCTGAACGCGTTTTGGCTACAATAGCCTTTGTCAACAGGGGTTGCCAGCAGGCCATTGCTTTCAATGGGGTCATCGGCAGCAGCGGCAGCCCCATTGAGCGCAAGGCTCGTAACCCAAGTTTTTGCTCTTAAATCAGAGCATAAATTCGAGAGAGAGCCTGCTCTCAAGTCGAAAAACTTGGAAGCTGAGGCACTCTTAACCCAAGGTATCACTACACTACAGAAAAATACTGTGGACAGGCCCCTGATGTGCTGTTTACAGTTTATACCCCACAAGCAGCCTGTTATACCCCAGTATTCTGGTAGTATACATAGTATACATACTGTACGGGTATTTAGAGGCCTGTCTCTTATGACCAGGAAAGTGGTCATTGAACAGGTATTGAACTAATGCTGAATTTGCGAATTGTTCTAAAGAAGCAGTTGTGAAAACTGTGAGAGGATGGAACATCAGAAAAAATAGGAACTGTAACTATTACTGGTCCCTAACTTTGTTTAAGAGTTTTCCCAGGGAAATACTATTGATGACCTTTCATCAACATATAGGTCATCAATAGTTGATTGGCTGGAGTCTGTCACTTGGGACCCC
This sequence comes from Eleutherodactylus coqui, assembly GCF_035609145.1. Lineage (NCBI taxonomy): Eukaryota > Metazoa > Chordata > Amphibia > Anura > Eleutherodactylidae > Eleutherodactylus > Eleutherodactylus coqui. The sequence goes on along the minus strand of NC_089837.1, from coordinate 161,295,932 downwards.
GACTGATCAGCTGAGCGGGCGCATGCTGTCAGCGCCACAAATACACAGCGCCACAAATACACACTACTCTTTGTAGTGGCAGGTGCTTGTAACTGCAGGCACAGCTCTCATTGAAATCAGTGGGAGCCATGCCTGCAGTTACAAGTGCCGGCCACTACACAGAGGTCGGCGTGGAGGCTTTCGCTCTGATCTCTGTATTTGCGACGCTGACCGCATTCACCCTCTCAGCTGATCGGTCGGGGTCCCCAGCGACAGACCCCAGCCAATCAACTATTGATGACCTATATCCTGATGATAGGTCATCAATAGTATTTCCCTGGAAAACCTCTTAAACTAAATTAGGGACCAGTAACAGCGAAGGTCCCCGGGCGATGTTTTGCTAATGTGTAAATCCATTTACATGTATACATAGGTACGAGATATTGAACATTTTACACAATTGAAGCAACTGTTCAGTCATGACCTTAGAGGGGATAATTTCCTGCTGATGATTTTCCTCAAATCATGCTCTCTGCCTTCTTTTAAGCTCAGCTCCCAATTAGGGCAGAGCTATGATCTATGACTATAGTTTATATACAGTGTCTACAGGTAGTCTGAGACACATCCCCAGCATCAATTCAGGTTGCTGCTCTCTCCCTGTAGCTATGCCTTCTTTGATTGGCTGCCATGTGTAACAAAAGTTTCCCACACACTCACCAGGAACTTAGTGTCTGCAGAGACGCATTCAAGTACAGTAAGGACAGAATGATGGTAAAGTAGAGACTATAAAACCACTAGTGAGAGGTAAATACTGTATATGTGTGTGTGTATGTATATATATATATATATATATATATATATATATATATAATATAGTGCTGTTGTATTATGTTGCCACTGGAAGTGGTGGATGTCGACAAGTCTTAGGCTGCTTGACAGCCAGGTGACGCTCCCACTTTCAGGTACTTGTCCCCAGCGGCTGCTGTGAGTGACCCCACCGAGGCAGCCTACCATCATGTCATGCCATTGGTGGTTGCTGTGAGTGACCCCGCCGAGGTGCCAGCCTACCATCATTATGTCGTGCCACAGCTGTGGTCCCAGCTGCAGCGATGGCAGAGCTAAGAATGACGTACATGTTTGTGCTTCTGAGGAGAGGAGGGTGGAGCATTAGGAGAGATTACAGTCTGACTGTGAGGAATAGAGGAGCCGGGACCCCAGTGACACAGCAGCCGTCTGGAGCACCCGCAGGGGGAACAGGACTACAGATGACAGTGCTGCAGGGAGAGGATTGTGGACCAAATGTACAGCGCGCCGCACAGGCAGCGAACAACCAGGAGGAATGCCAGTGGAGGTGGCAGTCCACCTGGTAGAGCAGCTGTAGGGAGCTGAATGACAGCGGTCTTGCCTGCAGCAGCCAAAGCCTGGACAAGAGCGGAGATGGCAGTGGTCGTACAGTGGCGGAGAGAGGTATGAGTTTTTCGGCATTGGGGGAAACAAGCTGGCCCCGCTGTCAATGTTCTCCATGCCGCACTAATAGCCAATCGGAAGCTACGGGTCGGACAGAGGGTGTTCACTCCATCAAAGCCCGCTCAGCCCCTAGCTTCCGGTGGCGTCAAGGTACAACAGTACCTAATAATAATATATACACATATACTGAGGAGAATGAACCTCAGTGAGTGGGAGCCTGGAGAGTCCTTTAAATATAAATGTCCTACTTTGATCATTTAAAAAGTTGGGAGATATGCTTTCACTTTCAATCTAGGACAGCATTTGTTCACAATATGACAATATGACCACAATTATAGTTTTTGTCTGTTGACATATAGTCTCCACTTTGTGCAGCACTGTTAAAATACTGTTGCAGAATGTCTTCTTAAGTAGAGCCTCAGTTGTCTACCTGTGGTCTGGTAGGCATGCCAAATGTGAAATGGGACAGACATAACACAAGTGCAACTACACAGGGGTCCTGTAGGCAATGGGGCCCACCATCATGTGAAAACAAAATAACACTGCTTTCTAAAGTCTACTTAATTGCATGTAAAAGAGTGTTAATTATTAGAGATGAGCGAGCATACTCGCTAAGGGCAATTGCTCGATCGAGCACTGCCCTTAGCGAGTACCTGCCCGCTCGGGAGCAAAGATTCGGCTGCCGGCGGCGGGCGGGGAGAGGCGGGGCAGAGCGGGGAGGAACGGAGGGGAGATCTCCCTTTCTCCCCCCCGCTCCCCCCAGCTCACTGCCGCAACTCACCTGTCACCCGCGCCGGCACCCGAACCTTTGCTCCCGAGCGGGGAGATACTCGCTAAGGACAATGCTCAATTGAGCAATTGTCCTTAGCGAGTATGCTCGCTCATCTCTATTAATTATTCATATGGCTCATACTGCAAATACTGGTGAATTACAATTTGGCAGAGAAATTAGTAGCATTGAGGAAAATAAGCTGTATGTTGAACTCTCATAACAAACTAGTTACCGCATAAATTTCTTGGACACTGGCTCTTTTCTGCCTATGTCTTCTCCAAATTGTTGCTACCAACTCACACAATTCACTAGCATTTTTTGGATCTGAGTATATAGTTAAATGGCCCTTGTTTGGGTAATAGTAATATCAGATGAATGACAAGTCCAGATTACAGCTCTTACTATGTATCTATTTCACAACCTTATCAGTTAAATTGCTGTGTTTGTTGAATTTGTTTTAGGGAAATTCACGTATGTCAGGTACATTGCTCTTGGTTTACTACTCTGAAAATGTATCTGTAGATTACAGAATGATAAGTAAAACGTAAATATGAACTTTATGCAAGGCAAGTTTCATTCAGACATCAGGCATTTCCTCCTTTGCCTTCATTTTTAGTTACCAAGATGCCCATGCACATTAAATGTATTACTGGCCAACTATTTAATGTGTATAGGGCAGGGGTGGATTGGGAAATCAAAGTGGCCCTGGAAACAAATTACAAAGTGGCCCCATGTTGTAGGTTGGCCCAAACCGGCTGCAAGTGAGGCGAATACAAGTAGGCAGGGGTCAGCAAATTGCCTACCACGGCCACAGAGGTGGCAGCAGGGAGAAGCCTATGGCGTGTGCATAGCTCCCCACAGCAAATTTACTATAGAGGACAGAACATGTTAGAACTGGAGGAACTATTGTACATTAAGGTGCAACTTATTTCTAACCTGACCCCAAGAGTGCTCCTGTAGAAAACGAGAAGTTGCAACCACAATACCAGCTATTCAATAATGTCTGCAGCAAAAAGAACGCCGATCAACTGTCCCCTAATCGGCTGTATGACTGTCCTATTGAGCTGCTTCCTGGATCTTCTATTTCGTTTGGGCATATCTTCAACCTTTCAGAATCAGAGTTAAAAGTCCTTTGGGAATATTTGAGCGAAAATCAAAAAAGGGGCTTGATCTGGCCCCCGTGGGAGCACCCATATTCTTCATTGAAAAGAAAGATTTTATTCTTCGACCGTGCATTGATTACTGGGAACTAAACAAGATTACTATTAAGAATCGCTATCGTCTACCTTTAATCCCAGAACTGCTGGAGAGGCTTCGGGCAGTCAAAATTTTTATCAAAATGGACCTCAGAGGTGCATATAATCTGGTACGGATCCACTCTGGGGGTGAATGGAAAACTGCTTTCAGAACAAGATATTGACACTTTGAATATCTAGTCAACGCCGTTCGGGCTTTGCAATGATCCTGCCACCTTCCAACATTTTATTAATGATGTATTTCAAGATCTGTTGGATCAATTTGTGATGGCTTACCATAATGACATCCTTATTTTCTCCGATAACTTGGAGGAACATCGTAGTCATGTCTGGTTGGTTTTGGAGCAACTCCAAAAGAACTGTCTTTATATCAAATTGGAGAAATGTAAATACGAGCAAACTCAGATGCAATTTCTGGGGTATGTCATCTCTCCAAGTGTTCTGAGTATGGATCCTAGCAAGATTAAGGCTGCTGTGGATTGGCCTGTTCCCAAAAGTGTAAAAGATGTACAACTTTTTGTCGGGTTTGCAAATGTTTATAGAAAATAGGACTTTTCAAAAACATCCTGCCTATCATCACTCTCACAAAGAAAACACAAGCATTTATATGGTCTCCAGAGGTGCAGGATGACTTTGAAAGATTAAAGACTGTCTTTACCTCTGCACCAGTACTGGTCCACCCAAACCAGGAATTGCCCTTTGCCGTCGAAGTTGACCCCTCCGATTTGGCAGTAGGAGCTATATTGTCACGATGAGTAAGAGATAAGATGCAGCGGCACCCATGTATGCTGCTATCCTGTATTTTATCGTCCATGGGAAAAAACTATGACATTGGGAATAAGGAACTTTTAGCTATCAAGGTAGAATTCCTTTGTGCAGCCAAAAGATTATCAGTGAGATAAGCACGATGGGCCTTTTTCTTCTCTAGGTTTAACTTTATTGTCTCCTAATGGCCTGGTTCCAGGAATGGTAAAGCCGATGTATTGTTGAGGATTCACGTTGAATCAAGGGAGAAGGCTGAGATGGACAGTACTATTCTGGTCCCAAAAATTTGGGAGGGAATTCTTAATCCTAAAAAAAATTACTAACAAGGGTTAAAGAAGGGTATGAAAGTAACCCTTTCCTCAAACTACCTTCATACAAGAAAGAGTTGTGGATGTAGAAGAATGGACTGTACATTCCAGACATGGGTCGACTTGAAGTCCTAAAACAGATCCATGACTTCAAACTGGCTGGCCATCCTGGGATCTCAAATACTTTGGGGCTTCTACTTTGATTCTTCTGGTGGCCCAATTGCCTGGGGGATCCATATCTATGGACTTTATTGTGGACCTTTTTCCGTCAAAAGGGATGACCATCATTCTCGTTGTGGTAGACGACTTACAAAGATGGCTCATTTTATCCCTACCATAGGGATTCCTACAGCTGAGTACACAGCGGAACTGGTGATCAGAGAAATATTCAGGCTTCATGGTATCCCTGACGAAGTAGTTTCTGACAGGGGGTCCAGTTCACAGAAAAATTGTGGAAGAACTTTTGCATGGCTCAGAGCATCACTGTGAATCTATTGTCTGCATTCCACCCCCAGTCCAATGGTCAGACTGAAAGAACAAACCAGATGCTAGTCTGCGTTGTTTCATCTCCCATCTCCAGAATGATTGGATGGATTTCTACCGACTGCGTAGTTCACGTACAACAATGCCAGACATTGCTCTACCTCAAAGACTCCCTTTTTCATGAACTACTGGTTGCACCTTGTTTTCATTCCAGGACTTTGGTCCACACTGTCAAACGCAGGCTCTCAACATTATGGAAAACTCAGGAAAAGTTGAACGAAGTACTGTAGGAGGTGCAAGCAAATTACAAACAAGTGGTAGATCACCATTGCAGGGCCTCCCCTGCCTTTCAGGTAGGAGACAAAGTATGGCTATCCACTAGAAACCTGAAGACTCACACAGGACTTTCACCCAGGCCCTGGGATGTCTGGAGGCCATCTTAGAAGAAGGGTACTACTGTCAGGATTTAAACCTGGAGCCTCTTGCACTCCAAGCGGTAGCCGTTCCTATTGAGCCATTCAGCCTGTGGAACAGCTTCCCTGCTGAACCTGTTCCAAATCCTTGCTCCTGCTTACCTAGCTCCTGAATTGGCTCCACCGTGTTTTGATTAGGGATACTATATAAACCTGCCTGGTACTTCACCTTCTTGCGTGTTTACTGTGCCTCGTGCTTCTAACCAAGCTATTTCTCTGCCACCCTGCCTTCCTGAACAGTTTGTCATCTCATGTATCAGACCACGGCTATTCCTTCTGATTACGTCCTACTTAAAGGAGATGTCCCGAGGCAGCAAGTGGGGTTATACACTTCTGTATGGCCATAATAATGCACTTTGTAATATACATTGTGCATTAATTATGAGCCATACAGAAGTTATAAAAAGTTTTTTACTTACCTGCTCCGTTGCTAGCGTCCTGGTCTCCATGGTGCCGACTAATTTTTGGCCTCCGATGGCCAAATTAGCCGCGCTTGCGCAGTCCGGGTCTTCTGCTGTTCTCTATGGGGCTCCGTGTAGCTCCGTGTAGCTCCGCCCCGTCACGTGCCGATTCCAGCCAATCAGGAGGCTGGAATCGGCAGTGGACCGCACAGAAGAGCTGCGGTCCACGAAGATAGAGGATCCCGGCGGCCATCTTCAGCGGTAAGTATTGAAGTCACCGGACCGCCGGGATTCAGGTAAGCGCTGTGCGGGTGGTTTTTTTAACCCCTGCATCGGGGTTGTCTCGCGCCGAACGGGGGGGGGTTTAAAAAAAAAAAAACCCGTTTCGGCGCGGGACATCTCCTTTAAACCTTCTGTGCTGCATTGTCATCTTGTGTACTAGACCTCAGCTATTCCTCCTGACTATGTTCTGCTTGAACCTTCTGTGCATTGTCATCTCATGTACCAGAGTCCGGCTGCCCCCATGACCACGTTTTGCTTCAGCAGTGATTACAACAGGTGACTCCAGTCCTGCACTAGATCGTGACAAGAGAATCTTGGGGGTAGTATTAATATTAAGAAGCTACTTGCAGGCACTATTATAATTAAGGGGCCACTTAGAGCACTATTACCTTTCAGGGGGCACTATTAAAACTAAGAGGACACTTGGGGGCACAATTACTTTTCAGGTGTTACTTGGGGACACTGTTACTATTTAGGGGCCACTTGAGGTAACTATTACTATTGAGGGGCACTATTACTACACTTAAGGGCACTATTTTGGGGTAGCTAATTGTAGTTATGAGAAGTCTAGTTAGTTCTGAAGCATAGTATTTGCAGGCACGTATAACACAGCAAGTACAGTAATATAGGCAAATAGTGCAGCAACTGGCACATAATTGGGGTAGCAACATAATGTTTAAGGAGGTGCTGGAAAAGTGAGAACTCAAAAATGATTGTTTTGCCAACTTTGCAGAGACAAGTCATGGCTGGAAGAAATCTTTATGGTGGTCTGGTACAGATGGGTAAAGACAGGAAAAGTGAACTCCAGAGATGACATTCCCTGTGAGCCGCTAAATATAACTGCACTGTAATCACTTATATGATTTGCAGAGTGCCTGTGTAGAACTGGTATCCACCCCTATATCAGCACTGTTTAGTGGTAATATTGTTTTTTGTATAACTACTCTGATTAGGATGCTTCAATGATTACTTCCAGTCAGTAGACCCCCAGTTGGGCCAGTACACTCATCTGTATTAACTGAACTTGGTGGCGCACCTTGAGCTGGCACTCTTACAGTGTCTGGTCACAACAGCAGTATTGTCTTGGCCTTTTCGGAGCGTACAGTACAGTATAGTTTCTCTCCAAGTAGTGGACCCTAACCACTCCAGTATTCTAAGGATACCTCTGGTCACCAGAGCTTCCTCAGGCTGGACATTCCCAGGCAACACAGAAGGGGAAATAAAAAATTAAAAACAATCACAGAAAAATGTCCGTTACTTACTAAGTGAGGAGTGCATATAGATGCATCCTCTCACCATGCAGATTGCTGACTACCAAGTAGAGGAGCCAATAACAGGTAGTCAGCAACCTGCATGGTGAGAAGATGCATCTATATGCACTCCTCACTTAGTAAGTAACATTCCCAGGCAAAGACCTAACCAGTGCAGATCAACGCAACAAGACAGCAGTTTACCACCCAGCAGAATTGCAGAAAAGCTCTACCATCACTCACTGGCTGGACCCAACTCTACTCTCACAGACCAAGCTGGTTGATATTTATGGATCTCTGCCATTCTGGTGTAGCCAGTTACAACCACACCTGACTCTTGTTGTACACTTTACTGCTAAGGATGTCACAACTCCAAAAGGCATGTAACGCAGCCCCATGTATACTCTCTGATCTCACACTCAATGGAGCCTGTGCCGCACCTCCAACATCCCGTGCCTCTAACTAGAAAACGGTATGTCCCAGGTGCTCACGTCTAAGTATACACAAGTAGCATAACCAGCAGTGAACTGTTAAAGGGGCACAGCACCAGCAAGGAAAACTGGTTACTGCACACAATTGGAAACAGTGCAAAACATATAGTTGCAACTCTTCCTGAATTTACGGTAGGCTCGTGGAAAAAAGGAGAGTCCTCCTGGAAGAGTTGAGAAGTCTCTGAGGCAGTGGAGAAAGGCTAAAAGGGAAGATTCTGAACTACACTTGTTAAAGGACATCTGTCAGTGGCCCTCACAGTGTCAAGTGGGCGGTCCTCAGCACTTTCAATTGGTAACATCAGACTTGATTGACAATCTGATGTCACCCATTAAGACTGAGTAGTGAGGACTGTCCATTATGGTACAATCTTCTCTATCTATTGAGTCAACTCTATAAAGCATGTTAGGTGTCGTGAATGGAGCAGATAGATGTAGTGTAGTTCATGCAGCAAAATCTAAAACCTACTTGTATATATAAGGGAATCTGAAAAGTTAACCTCAAGTAAATAATCACATGGTATTATGAATAGAGTGTATCTGTAGCGATGATGTAGTCAGAATGGTCATGTAAATGCCAATATTTAGCTGAAGTGGTGATGGAAATGATAACGTTCAGTGCAGAGAGTAATGTAAATGATAATGCCTATCTAGGAGAGCGGTGTGAATTATGGTAAATGCATATATGGGAAGGTGCTGCAATGTTATATAGCGTTTATTATCCAACGCTACAATAGTAGTGAATTTTGCAAAGGTTTACTAGAGGCAATGCTTAAGTGATAACTTAGTAATGCTAAGGCTATGAAGGTTTAGCATAAGGAATGCTATATTGTTTATTGCATGATTGCAAATGGGATATTGTAAGTGTATATATCACAACAGAGTGATGTAGTTGACATTTGAGGATGATGGTTAGTGTTGGAATGATGATGAATATTTTGCATAACCAGGCCCTTGTGGAAATATGGGACTCTCTGTTGTGCCCATGTGGATATTGTGTAGTTTAGTCCTGAAGCCAGACACAGTAGCCATGTTTTTGGTGTTCTTTATTAGTTATGGTGCTGGGTGTGATAAGTGCATCTGATGGACAAATAAGAGAGCACGTTTAGCCCTGCAGGGTGGTGCCTGTTGAAATATGAGAAATGGGATTTGATGCACAAGTGGAGATTGTGTTTCCCTCATTGTTGAAGTGCACAAAGGGGAACTTAGAATAGAAACAGCAGATAGCACTGTTCTACCATTAGTCCTGAAATTGTTTATTGTCAAGAGGAAGGAGCTCAGGCTTCTTTCATTAGATTCCTCATATATAATGTTTTGCTGTTAAGTCCTTTTCATCCAATGAAATAGAGTCTTTCTCAAAGACAATAATCATGGCTGTTACCACAATTTCTCCTTCCATCCATCTAATGCCCAGTAACTCTAGACAACAGCAGTTAAAACTGTCCTGCCTCACCTTCTGTTTCCTAATTTCCCTCTAGCATGGAGGAACATCGAGCGGGACTTGACAGCAGTCCTAGCTTCCATTAGCTCAGTTTGGGTGTAATACAACTAATACATTTCTTTTATATACAGTAAAGGAGAAACAAAACATTAGAAGGCAGGCAGTACAATTAATTTACTACATCTTTATCAGATCAGGGTTTAACCCTCTTACAAAGTATTTATAGATCTAATAGCTGGGAGAAAGATTTAGGGCTAATGCCCACGGACGAATTTGTAGTCTATGGAAGCCGTCTGTGATGCAATACTTCTGCTCTGAGCACAGCAGAAGTATCGCGTGATTACGCGTCACTGCCGGCCGCGTCATCCCCCACTGCTGGCGCGTCATGCGCTACACTGCGCATGCTCGCCAGACGGGACTCGCACGGCGGATCCGGAGAGGTGAGTATAGGGTGTTTGGGGGACGCCATGTCAGACTCCACTGCAAAATTCTGCTGTCGGAGTGTGACATGGCCGTGCGCATGATGTCTTAAAGTTCATGATAGGGATGAGCGAGTATACTCGCTAAGGCACTACTCGCTCGAGTAATGTGCCTTAGCCGAGTATCTCCCTGCTCGTCCCTAAAGATTCGGGGGCCGCCGCAGCTGACAGGTGAGTTGTGGCGGGGAGCGGGGCAGAGCGGGCGGGAGAGAGAGAGAGAGATCTCCCCTCCATTCCTCCCTGCTCTCCAGCGCAGCTCCCCGCCCCGTGGCGGCACCCGAATCTTTCGGGACGAGCGGGGAGATACTCGGCTAAGGCACATTACTTGAGCGAGTAGTGCCTTAGCGAGTATACTCGCTCATCCCTATTCATATATTAATAGAGGCACATGGGAAATAAGGGGGAGGGGCCACAAATAGAGGTTTATTAATTGTGGGGCTACAATTGAAAGTTTATTATTATGGGGCCTTGTTAGTAGGCCAGGTAAAAAAGGGGGCCTGGTCTCTGAAAAGGAGTCTGAAATACACATAGAAAATTTGTGCCGCAATATGTGCACCGCTATCTCTATTCTTTCTGAAAGCAATTTAGTAAAAGTTGGCAAGCATGGCTTGATGTTAACCAGTCCCAGTTAACTTCACTGAAGCAATGGTAGTCTAGAACACAACAATGATGTGCAAATCAAATTATACTTTGCAAGTGGTTAATTTTAATTGCCCTCGTTCTTGCAAATTTAACATTTAAATTGCAGTAAAATGGTATACTGTAAGTACATTAATACATGCATTGTATGCTTCTTACATCAATAATTACCAATAAAACCATATGCAGTAGTTTCAGTAGTTACTGTAATAGGAAAAGAGTTGATGTCATCATGTCTTTAAGGTATTTGTTGTAAACCTTGAAAGAGGCCATACTCCTATTGATCTATGTGATCCAAATTCCAGGATCTAGTGTTATGCCAAGTATACCACTGATTGCTATTGTTATTTAACATTTTTTTCCCAGGTAATTTTAGGAGGTGGGCGAAAGTACATGACTCCAAAAGGAACTCCAGATCCTGAATACCCCAATAAATCTGGAGAGAATGGACTTAGAAAAGATGGCAGAAATCTCATTAATGAATGGCTGAATAAATATGAGGTAGGCTTACACACTAGTGGTTGAAATAGTTTGTTTAAAGGGCTTCTAACACTGGGCAATGAGTCTCTGTAAGTTCATTGATATTAATGAATGATTTCTTCCAATTATTGTCAATTGTGAACATGATTTGGGATCAAATGCCAAACAATAAAATGCTTGTTTATTGATAATTGCATCTTTTATGTAGGCATAAAAATGATCTTTTGTTGGCAGCACGTCACTTCTTGTAAGTAGTACCTAATAATGAAACTGTATGACAGGAGGGGGATTGATGAACAATGTGATGAGTAATCCTTCATCAAACTCATTACGATGATTGCACCATGGAAATGAAAGTAAATGAGCGCTGATGGACTTGCTATAGTATAGTATATTCTGCTATAGTATAGTATAGTCTGTCAGCGCTTATTACAGGCAGCTTATCTATCCATGTTAAATTGCCCTAAGTAGATGTACTAGTGGGCAGCACCGCGCTATATACATAGTGCATGTGGATGATCCATATATCAAAATTATAATAAGTCCCTGCATTACAGAACTGTGCCCATGCTGTGCTATTTTATCCAGGATTTTACTCTAGAATTGCATTGGAAGATCCAAATAGGACATATATAGTTTTTTAAAAAGTTATACCTACCATATGTTATAGAATATATTTATATACTGCTAATGCCACTTTTTATCTACAAATAAACAGCTCTGCTAAGTAATTATCGTATATACTCGAGTATTAGCCGACCCGAGTATAAGCCGAGACAATAGGTTTCCCCACAAAAAACTGGTAAAACTTATTGACTCGAGTATAAGCCGAGCTATATAAGTATATACTAGGTAAAAAAAAATCTTCATACTCACCTCCCAGCCAGTGTCTGTGCGACAAGCTGCTTGAATCCTCCCAGCTGTCATCCCCAGCCGTCCTCTCTGCTTGGCTCTGTCAGTGCTGTGTAAGTAAGCGCTGTGATTGGATTGAGCACCCGCCAATCACAGCTGGTGCTCGATCCAATCACAGCGCTTATTTACACAGCACTGTCGGCAGAGGATTTGAAAGCCGAGCAGGGAGAATTCTAAAGCAGCTGGATTGGCTGTAAATGATAGCGCACCGGCTGTGATTGGCTGGCGCTCGATTCAATCACACCTCTTACTTACACAGCGCTAACGGCGGGGGATGACAGAGCCAAGCAAAGAGAACGGCAGGGGATGACAGCGGAGAGAATTCCAGCAGCCTGCCGCACCGCCGCCGGAGATGCAGACACCGACTGGGAGGTGAGTATGGAGGTTTTTTGTTTTTTTTTAAGCCTTGCCTGGCTCGAGTATAAGCCGAGGGGGGCTTTTTCAGCACAAAAAAATGTGCTGAAAAACTAGGCTTATACTCGAGTATATACAGTATATTTAAATAAATTTCCCGTCCCATCCATCTTTTTCTTTTCCTTAAATTTCATTGAGTAATTTTAGTCACAAGGATAGACAAACACAATCTAACTAAAGTAATAAAACACAAACAATATCTGTACAGTTTAATCCTGGTAATTAAAAAGGATTCACTCACTTTTTCTTCCAACTGTACTTCACTACTCTTGATCTCACAGGGATCTGACATCTGCAGGAAAAGTAGGAAGGGTTTATATTCTTAGCTGCCAGAGGGGGAAGAACACTAATTCTACCCAGAACCTGCCCCTAAAAGCACAGATTATCAGCATTACCAACAGGGACACATTGAGAAAAAAATCATTAGAAAGGGTAGAAGCACCGTAAATTGCTTTAAAATAGCTGTTAACAGTATTCCTATATTTTTATATGAAAATGATTAATAGAATAACCCCTGTATTCCGAATAGGGAAGAATTGAAGTTATGCTGTACCTGTACAATACTTGTGAGATAATACACACGTGACTTTTTGTTATCATGTAGTCCAAGCCTCAGAATTTATTGAGTAATTGAATAAAAAACAGCAAATCGTTTAGTTTTAAGGATTCAGTAGAAGGCCAATGTGTAACCAGTGAATATTACTGTTCTAGGGCGCTCAGTATGTGTGGAATAAGGAGCAGTTGAATCAGATTAATGAATCCACAGCCACTCGTGTAATGGGTATGGATCTATGAATAGCAAAGAAAATGTAAACTGAAATGAAATATCAAGATTTTGAAATCTGCATGTTAGGGAGCCTTTCCATTAGCCTTTTTTTATCGCTGCATTGTTTTTTAACGCGATTGTCAATGGGACTTTCTAATGTTAAAAACGCAACGCAATACAACTTGCGTTTTTGGTGCATTGCATTGCGTTTTTAACATTAGAAAGTCCCATTGACAATCGCATGAAAAAAAAACACAGATTAAAAAAAGGCTAGTGGAAAGGCACCCTTACTTTTACTTATAAAGTGGAATTTTAAAAATGGTTCGAATCTGCTATACTTTCTTTGTGATCAGTTGATTACCGACAATCTTCTCCAATCCTTGTTCCGTGAGAGCTCAAAGACTTCGGTAACTGTATTATTTCATATTGCAGGCCTTTTTGAACCAGGGGATATGAAATATGAATTAGACCGTAATACTTCCTCTGACCCTTCTATTGTGGAGCTGACAGAAAAGGCCATTCAGATCCTGAACAAAAACCCCAAGGGATTCTACCTCTTTTTAGAAGATAAGTCTTGTTCATTTCTTGAATAATGGAATTTTTTACACTTGACTTATAATATGCTCCAATGAAATAGCAGATTGATGTCAGATAAATAACAGCATGTGGCTCATCTACTGTAGTTTGCTCCTTTAAATTTGTATGTATAATCTCTATAGTCACTGTTAGTTTTATCTTTACATTTCTTTGTCTTTTTTTCTGGTCTATTTATTTTCTTTACCGTTTACATCATTAACTTATGTATTTATATTGGACTAGATTTTTGTTTTAAATTGAAAGTTTATAGGAAAATTCAACATTAAGATAAAGTAAATTTGTAACTTTATCTTAATGTCGTTTGGTCCAAAAGTTTGTCCCAAATAATTTTTTAATATGACCCTATGTTTTACAGAAAGTCTAGAGATGAATTCTGGTACACACTAGATAATATTGTCCATACTGTCAGTCTGCAGGATTTTCTGCATGTTCCTTAAGCAAACAGCCTTATAGAAATCTTGCAAAAAACACAGGGTTTAATTTTCAGCTGTTCCCTTACATATTTGGCTGGTGAGTGACTGAGGGAGTGAGCTTAATCATAGTTTCATCAGACAAGAGAATCTTATTTTTTTTTCCCCCCAGTCTGAGAGTCCTTTAGGGTTTTTTTGGCAAACTCCAGACTGTCCTTTACTGAGAAGAGGTTTTTTTCTGGCCACTCTGCCATAATGCCCAGATCGGTGGAGAGCTACAGTGATGGTTGACCTTCTGGAAGTTTCTCCCATCTGCACACAGAATCTTTGGAGCTCAGCCAGAGTGACCATTGGGCTCTTCGTCACCTCCCTTAACAAGGGCTTCTCTGCCAATTACTTAGTTTGGTGGGTTGGCAGCTCTTGGAAAATTCCTGGTAGTTCCCATCATCTTCCATGTAAGAATTCTGGAGACCCCGATGCTTTGGAAACTTTTAGTGCAGCAGAAATTTTTTTGTAGCCTTCTGTAGATCTGTGCCTCCACAAAATCCTGTCTGAGCTCTACAGGCAGTTGTTTCCTCCTCATGGCTTAGTTTTGTCTCTAATATGTATTGTGAGCTGTGAGCTAAATTTCAAGTGTCATACCACAGGGTGTGAGTACATAGGTATGCTGAATGTTATTTTTTCAGTTTTAAAAAATTTACAAAGATGCCTAACATTCTGCAGAGTGATGGGGAAAAACTCAACTTTTTTTAAATGTAGACAAGGTCACAACATAACAAAATGTAAAAAAATTGAAAGGGTCTGTATAAAAAATGTTACAAGCAACTACACTCCATTTAGTGACCGCTGCAGGCAGCAAGCATGTTATATTTTACATTTTTGTCTTTATATGGGATTTAAAGCTCTGCTTTAGGCAGCCTGCGCACGGGTGCGTCGGAACCCCGCACGCGGGATTCCCGCAGCGGAGTTTGCCCTGGTGCCCAGTCGGTGACCCCAGCTCACCTGTCTGGCATCTTCTCCCCTGCTGCAAATGTGCCAGCTGGAGCGCCGGCCGATACATGCGCAGTACAGATGACTCGGGTCCTGTGGCCATTCTGCAATGATGACTTCAATGCAAGACGGCCGTGCATAGCCCGCACAAAATCACATCATGCTGCGATTTCTCTCCCCCGAGCAGAAAATCACAATCGATTTCCGCTCGTAGGCAGGAAATCACATTTTCTCATAGCATGCTATGGGCTGGATTTGCTGCCGAGTCCAGAGGCGGAAAACCCCTCTGGATTTCACAATGCAAATCTGCCCGTGTGCAGGAGGCCTTAGAGGAACAGACTTCTGACTGCGACATAGATATATTAAGAAAAGCAATCAGTGCAGAAGTTTAAACTTATTTAGATGAAAAAAAATAGTGTTTTATTCTGGTGTAACATAGTCTTTTTTTTCAAAATGCTATGCGTTTGTTGGTTTTAATGCAGTTGCGTTTTCTTTGTGGCAAAAACCAGCTTCCAGATGTTTACGATACGTCAATGTTAAGATTTTGCTACGTTTTCTAGGTCTGCTGATTTGTTCTTTTTTTTCTGTAGTTTTCCATAGGCTTCTTTATAGGGAAAAGATACCAAAAGTATGTGTGATATCACAGTGGTGACTTAGAGTAAAAAGTTTATTTTTATTCAAACGATTAAACTATACACGTAGAGGCACAACACATAAAACAAAACAAAAGTGATTTAAAGGACGTGGTGTGGACCATCCAACCACACCATAGGCAGTCACTCAAGGTAAGTGTTTAGTCACACTCTTATGTGTGTGGGTATCAGAAATATGTGGCCCACAATGACCACAAGGTTTCAGGTCCTGCTTGTTGCCAGTTGGGCAGATGACCGAAACTTAACTGTATATTCGCGCACCGGGTGTGTAAGAGTGGAATGTCTCCGGTTGCTATTTCTTCGTATTGTGTGACCCACACGTCATAAACAAATTCGATTATAGTGACTCGGATGTGTGTTTCTTCACATTCGTTACAAAAGGAGGGTTAGAGATACTCGTCTAACTCAAAATAAAGAGACGAGATTTGGTCTATGCCAAGGGAGACATCTCTCAAGGATTCTGAAGATGTCAGATATATTGCAGTATTACCAATGAGAGAGCCTCCCAAAGATAGAATGCGGCCTCCCTTCTATTGATAGGGGTCGTATTTAGAGGATACTTGACCCCAGGAATCTAAGATCCCTTTACGTATTTAATTTCTCAATAATTTGTTACTCATCTCTCAGAATCCTTGAGAGATGTCTCCCTTGGCATAGACCAAATCTCGTCTCTTTATTTTGAGTTAGACGAGTATCTCTAACCCTCCTTTTGTAACGAATGTGAAGAAACACACATCCGAGTCACTATAATCAAATTTGTTTATGACGAGTGGGTCACACAATACGAAGAAATAGCAACCGGAGACATTCCACTCTTACACACCCGGTGCGCGAATATACACTTAAGTTTCGGTCATCTGCCCAACTGGCAACAAGCAGGACCTGAAACCTTGTGGTCATTGTGGGCCACATATTTCTGATACCCACACACATAAGAGTGTGACTAAACACTTACCTTGAGTGACTGCCTATGGTGTGGTTGGATGGTCCACACCACGTCCTTTAAATCACTTTTTTTTTTTTTTTTAATGTGTTGTGCCCCTACGTGTATAGTTTAATCGTTTGAATAAAAATAAACTTTTTACTCTAAGTCACCACTGTGATAGGGCATTTCTAGTTAAATTTGGAGACTTCTACTCTGCCTCTTCTGTGAAACTCAAAAGTATGTGTGACTAAGAAAAAACGCCAAAAATCAAAGTTAAAAAAGCAGGCATCAAAATTTAAATTAATGCAATTTTTCTGACATTTCTTTTTGCGGCCTTACACTTCTCCTGCCTGATGGATCTACTTCTGGTTATGGATAAAAAAACTGCTTTAAAAACTGTCACAAAAACCTGTGTGTAAAACCATTCTAAGAATATGCATTCACTTTAACCCCTTAAGGACCAGGCTGTTTTGTATCTTAAGGACCAGATGCTTTTTAGGGATTTTACCCATGTGGTGGTTTTACTGCCTTATTTTTTTCCCTTTAGCTATCAAAATTATTTTTACTACCTTTTGTTTTTCCTTTTTTTTGCTGCCTTTTCTTTTTGTGTTTTTTAGGGCTATTATATCTTTT
Source organism: Eleutherodactylus coqui (assembly GCF_035609145.1). Classification (NCBI taxonomy): domain Eukaryota; kingdom Metazoa; phylum Chordata; class Amphibia; order Anura; family Eleutherodactylidae; genus Eleutherodactylus; species Eleutherodactylus coqui. The sequence goes on along the minus strand of NC_089837.1, from coordinate 161,278,669 downwards.
TCACTGACTTTTCCCCCCCGTTTATTAGTTTTATTGGGGGTCAAATGCTAAAAAAAATGATTTTTTTTTCACATTTCTAGGTATTTTTTTTATTACTTTATTTTAGCGTAAATATACTATGGGGACAGGTTCCTCATTTTGTTTTGGATGTTTTGATATATAATGTGTATGGTTTTAGATTACAGTGCGCATACGGCGACAGTTTTGGTTGGCATCAGCTTTGGGTTATTTTCTTTCTGATGTATATATTTTTATTTTATTCTGTAATTTTGTTTTACTGATGTATGTTGTTATTCTTTTTACTATCTATGTCCTTCATGACGTCATATAAGACCTCTGGGGGACATTCACATGTTTTTTTTGACACTTTCCCACTGTAGCTGGGGCATCCATAGGAGCCGCAGTTACAGGGGAAAACAACCCCTGTAGTGACATAACTCACTGACAGAGCTGGTCAGGGTCTAGTACGACCCAGCAGCTCTGCTATAGCAGGAAATCCCGGTGGTCACATGACCCCCCAGCTCCTGTAGTGGAAGTTACATTTTCACTTTTCAGAACAAAGCGCTCATTGAGCACTATGTACTTGGGGAAGAAAAAGGCAGAAAGGGTTAAAAACCCCTCCTGCCTTCTCCTCTGGGTTATCAGCAATTACCAACAGCTGATAACCCGTCCTGTCTCTGATTGATTGCAGAGCCAGGAAGCTTAAATCCCCGCCATAATTTTACATACGACTGGGTTTTAAGCCCGGGACCAGGTGCCGTATATTTACTGTGCCTGGTCCTAAACGGGTTATAGAAGCATTCTTATCAAAATTGAAAAATCAGCTATTGCATTGTATTGTGACATTTGCTTCAATCTTCTACATTGTGTTTCCTGTTATTTGCCATTTCTGCATATTTTTTCAAAATTCTTTTAAAATCGGGGGCACACGGTTTCCTTTTACTCATGGTTAACTTGGTTATTTGCAATTACAAACCGTTCACTTGAGTTGTGCAAAGTACGGCATTCAGTGCTTCAGCATAAACCTTTTTTCCCAAGGCAAACACATCCTCAGTTGCTGTTAGCTGATGGACGCTTCTACTGAGGCAAACTCTATTACACACCACGTTTCTTTCATACACGTTCCTTTCTGTGGCTAACGACAATCCGCTTTTTTACTGGTTTCTTTAAGCTGCAGTTTAGCGGGGGAGCGGGTGGTATTGCATTCTTACACCAACTCCTTCTCTGCATTTCTGGCATTCCTATCCCTGGAGGGGATAAACTTCACATGAGGAGAGACTTCGTCCAGGCTCAGCCTTTCTCTCCTCCATCCACATTCTCTCCACTTCACTTCTCTCTAACAACTCCTGTCTCTTCTCCTACCACACTCTCTCTAACTCCTCCCACTAACACCTGACAAACTGCACAGCACATGCATACAGAAGTAAGGACAGGCAATACACATAACTAGACTAGACTGAAAAAAATGTTGTGTCCTGTTTTGTGTTAATACAGATAACACTGCACCATACACCACTCTCAACAGTCCACAGAGATTCAAGCTTCATAGCATGGTAGTTCTGTAGAAACAACAGAAAGGACACAATTGGCATGTATTATAGGCCACCTGGACAAGCAGAAGATATTGATGAACTCTTTCTACACCAGATGGCCAAGCTCTCAAAAAAGCATGACAGTGATCATGGGAGATTTTAACTATCCAGACATTTATTGGGAATCTCTCTCAGGTAAAAGTAATGGATCCAACAAATTCTTATTCACTCTTGCTGACAACTTTATCTGCCAAAAGGTAGAAGAGAAAACAAGGGGATCTGCTATCTTGGACCTAATTGTTACCAACAGGGAGGGAGTGGTTGAGGAAGTAAGGGTGGCTGGGACCTTAGGAGGCAGTAATTATGCTATTCTTGAATTTTGGATAAAAAGGGAGGAAGACCTGAGAAAACTCAAACCTCAAGGTTGGATTTCAAATGAACTCAGAAAGAGGGTAGGAAGAATCCAATGGCTGGATGTTCTTAAGAACAAAAAATGTCCAAGGAGGTTGGGAAATATTGCAAAATGAGATTCTCTATCCGCAATCGTTAACAATCCCTAAAAGAAAGAAGAATGGGAAGCATTTAAAAAAAACCAGGATGGATGAACACAGAACTTGCACACATGTTAAAAACGAAGAAAAATATGTTTATCAAATGGAAAGAAGGGGGAATATCTAAAGAAGAATATAATGCCATCTGCAGAAACTGTAGGGCAAGTGTCAGAAAAGCTAAAGCTGATAATGAATTGATGCTTGCAACAGAGGCCAAAAGCATTAAAAAGGATTTGGGGGGTATGTCAAAAGCAAAAGAAAAGTCTAAAATGCTATTAAATGCATACAAGATGAAAATGGTGAATTGGTTAAGAATGGTGTTGAGAAGGCTGAACTTTTAAATTCCTATTTTGTATCTTTTTTCTCAAAGAAAGTAGATGGAATATTAACTGATCTTCCTGTGCTGTTGGGGAAATAAAAAAAATGCAGGCTATCTATAAGCAGAGAAATGGTGAGGGAATACTTAGCTAACTTAAATGAATTCAAATCTCAAGGTCCAGATGAATAACATCCTAGGATACTAAAGGAAGCAGCAGAGGTAATTGCTGAGCCACTCACCATAATCTTTGAAATTTCCTGGGGAACAGGAGAAATCCCAGAAGATTGGAAAAGGGCAAATGTTGTCCCTATCTTCAAAAAAGGTAAGAAGGTGGACCCAGGAAACTACAGGCCTGTGAGCCGGACTTCTAAAGCGGGAAAGCTCGTTGAACAAATTATTAAACAGCATGTATGCAAATACTTGGATAAAAAATTGAGTAATTAACTAGAGCCAGCATAGGTTTGTAACAAATAAGTCATGCCAGATAAATCTAATTTCCTTCTGTGACAGAACCACCGACCAGGTTGATCAGGGAAATGCAGCTGATATAGTATTTCTTGACTTTAGTAAACATTTGACAAAGTATCCCATACCATACTTCTTGTAAAAATGACCAAATATGGGATTGACAAGGCAACTGTTAGGTGGATTCACAACTGGCTGAGTGATCGTACTCAAAGAGTGGTCATAAATGGCTGCACATCCAAGTGGAAGAATGTATCAAGTGGGGTACCACAAGGCTCTGTCCTAGGCCCAGTGTTCAACATTTTTATAAATGATCTGGAGGAGGGAATTGATGTAAAACTGATCAAATTTGCTGACAACGCAACACTAGGAAGGATAGCTAACACTAGGAGAGAGAGAGAGAGAGAGAGAGAGTACTCAAAAAGATCTAGAAAAGCTTGAACAGTGGGCAGCAGCTAACAGAATGGTATTTAACAAGGAGAAATGTAAAGTCCTACATTTTGGCAAGAAAAATGAAAAAAAGCAAATACAGAATGGGAGGAATTGGGCTAAGCAGCAGCACATGTGAAAAAGACTTGGGCATACTAATAGATCATAGACTGAACATGAGTCAACAATGTGATGCAGCAGCCAAAAAGGCAAACACAATTCTGGGCTGTATTAAGAGAAGCATAGAGTCTAGATCACATGAGCTAATTTCCCCCATCTACTCTTCTTTAGTAAGACCTCATCTGGAATACTCTGTCCAGTTCTGGGCACTCCACTTTAAAAAAGACATAGACAAACTGGAGCAAATGCAGAGAAGAGTTACCACGATTGTGAGCGGTCTGCAGATCATGTCCTATGAGCAACGGTTAAAGGATCTGGGAATGTTTCACTTGCAAAAAAGAAGGCTGAGAGGAGACTTACTAGCTATGTACAAGTATTTGAAGGGCTGTCACAGTGCAGAGGGATCAGCCCTATTCTCATTTGCACAAGGAAAGACCAGAAGCAATGGGATGAAACTGAAAGGGAGGAGACACAGATTAAAGTGAGGGTGATCAATGAGTGGAACAGGTTACCACGGGAGGTGGTGAGTTCTCCTTCAATGGAAGTCTTTAAACAAAGGCTGGACAGACATCTGTCTGGGATGATTTAGGGAATCCTGCACTGAGCAGGGGGTTGGACCAAATGACCCTGGAGGTCCCTTCCAACTCTACCCATCTATGATTCTATGATACACATAACTAGACTAGACTGATACAATTTCATGTCCTGTTTTGTGTTAATACAGATAACACTGCACCATACACCACTCTCATCAGTGACATGAGACAAACACAAAGTCAAAAAGGTTGAGTGCTGGAGGGGCCCCTAACTCTGGGCCACTACAATGGCATCCTGATTACCTCTCATTAGCTAAATGTCAGTTGGCAAGTGAAAATAATTCCGCTCCCTCACAATGGTCAAAATTGGTCTGCTTTTGAGCCCCTTTAAGAGGGCAGTGTGTGGTCTGCATTTTGCATCAGCAGTTGGAAGACAAGAGCAAGAATAGAACCTACAGTGTGAAGAATAAAGGAAAGATTTGCATCTGTTCTGTACTTTAGACCCACTCCTGGTTTTAGCTCATAAATGCTGATTCAAAATACAGAGCATAGACTGCTGCCTCCCCGGGGCCTTAGGCTGAATTCACACAGTTGAGAAACTTGGGCGCAACTTACAGCACACTAACATGTATGCCACATTATTTACATAGTGCTTCTAGAGGCTCATGGAGATAACATAGAACGGCGCATGCCCAACCATATAATTCTGTGCACATGACATTCCCACGTGAATGATGCCTATAGCAAATCTTTTTTTTTAAATGTATGAAAACTTTAGTGTAATTGTACGTCTGGAATGCAGATTATTTTATGGCACTTATATATAAGTTAAGGAAGCGGGCGATAGTATGAATATGAATTGATGGTAATTTGAAAATTCACTGCAGCTGGAACCTGGGACCTTTGCTACGTGATAAAACTTCAGTGCATTTGAGCAATATGAGCTTTACTTGAGCAATATGAACCACTAATAAAGTGATCAACTGGATGATTTTTACGTTGACGTGTAGTGGGAGGTACACATTAACTTTGTGAAACATTGCTGATATGCTGTTGCAAGAATTTATGGTTTTATTGGCCAAATATCTACTAAATATCTTGGATGCCTCAGTTGCACTTTGCTTTACGAAGATAAAAAGGCATTTTAACACTGTGCAACTGTTCTAACTATCAATTCATTTAAGAAAGGTTAGTTCTGCTAGACTTCATTTAATAAGAAGAGGGAGTCAGGATAAGGAACTAAAAAGTTAAGGGTATTTAGGCAGTGTACGGTCGTAAATCAGTTAGTTGGAGCAGAGCTGTGACAAGCCGCCGGAGTGAGGAAAAAAGGAGGGGGTTTCCAGCTAATTTCATGTTGCGCAGCAGAAATGATAACAGGGGTAGGAGACGGAAGTCAGGGGGGAGTTCGGAGGGAGCCTATGAAGAGGTCAATTGCAGTGGAGAGAGATGGAGAGTGAGAAGAATGGCTGCAGCTAGGCTTCCTTCTCCTCTGTCCTGCTGTAATTAGAAATGCATTATGTAAACGTTCAAGAAATCCTGTGTGCAGCAGCTAGTAAATCACCCTAACACTGAGAGAAACTGTTTGTTTTTCCAAACCTGGAGTCTGTTCAAGCTAGCTCTGCTTTCTACCGGACAGCAGCTTCAGGCAGGCAGTAGAGAATCTTCATAGAGATTTTGTGTGTACTAGAAAAATATAAGCTAGTGTTTCAGGTGGGCAAAACTGTTAGTGGGGTTAATAAAGGGTTAATGTTGTCGTCAGTCTCTCTCTCTATATAGCTTCTCCCTTAGCTCAGATGCTGCCTCCCCAAGGCTGGTTTATCGGTGCAAAAAGTGTTAAACTGCGTATATGAAATTTGAATATGTAATTTGCTGGGGTTTAATATTATTGCACACAGCCACATGCCTGAAAATAAATGGTGTGCCTGTCATTTTCTTACATATATGTGTTTGTCTTATTTCGCTACTAAGTGCTTTTAATCCAGACACTGGCGTACTAATCGCCTAATTCCATTAGTCATCCAGATCCTGTTGTATATCTTCAACGGTGTGCAAGAATTTGGCATCACAACTGTAAAGCCTAGAAAAGCCCTCTAGCACCTTGAAAATATCAAATACAGAGGAACAAGCAATCCCCAGCAATTCAAACTCAGCGATCGCTACTCCTGTATCTTTCGCTATGATGCCTCTAATTTACCGTATTATTCAGTTGCCCCTTGGTAACCCCGCTACAAAGAAGAATTACATAGCCTGAGAGAGTTTCGCAGCAACATGGTGGCTATGTTCAAACTGTATTCCCTAGCCGTTGGACAGCAGGTAGAAATACTGATAGGACAGTTAGAGGGAGCAGCCACAAGAGCAGTTAAAACCTGGCCTAAGTCTCAGAAAAGAACCTGTAGAATGGATTGAAAGACTCCAAAATATTTTTGAAACCTGTACCATTTCAGAAGTGAAAAAGAATTTTTTTTAATGGGAAGCAGCAGTCAGGAAAATCCTTTCGGGAGTATGCCCTCTCTCTTCAGTAAGGAATTCATGTTCATCCACAAGAAGCTGACACTGCCAGTGAAGTGCTATGGAAGTAATTTATTGAAGGGGTGATCTCTGTAGACCTCTGGAAGCAATTGAGAATATTAGCAGTCTAATCGCAGTTGACCATTTCCTAGATTTCAAAGAGTTAGCTATTCGGGTAATGCGTACAGATCAGAATTCCACAGAGCCAGCAAATGGAACAATACACAAACAATTGGCAGACATGCTGACGGGTGTGGCAACTCTGTGTAAATGGATGGGGGAATTGGAGAGGCATGTTTCCAGTTCCATCATCTGGGATCACTTGGAAGCCCCACATCCATATTCTCATGAGCCTTCTCAGCCTTCTGCTGAAACATTCCAACAAGATAGGACTGACTCTCCCTGGAGAAACCAAAATAGTTTCCGCATGCATTGCAGGCATACAGGACATGCCTCCATGGAATGCCCAAGTTTAAAAGGTCATCTAATCGGTCCATGGACCACCGCCCGGGAGGAAAGAAAGTAGGTCCTGCTCAGAATAACCAGCAGTGGATGTCTCAATATGTTGGCCACTGCCCTGAAATCCTTATAAGACTAGAAGGTGCCCCCATTTCAACACTCTTAGACACCAGTTTTCAAGTGACTATGATATGAAAGGCGCTCTTCGAGTGATACTGGGACCCCATAGTTCTCGTGCAACCCACAGAGCACTTCTTGGATCTTATTGCCACTAATGGCAAACCCGTACCACTGATAGGGTATTGAGAACCCACTATCCGTACAGGACAGACCGAGCTAGTACAGAAGGGTGTACTGATGATTGATGGGGCAGAGAGAAATGTCCCATCCATGATCCTCGGAATTAATGTGCACAGAAATTGTTTTGGAGAAATGCTTGAAGCTCTCCAGAGTCAAGTCACCTCTGCTTCCCAAACCCAACAGAAAGTGCTGAAGAAGACTACTAAGATTCTTTCTGCCCAACAGAAATTCACAAACCCCAGTGGTAGAGTTGGAAGAGCAAGGATCACAGTAGTGACCAGAAGTGTGGAAGCTGGCTCTGTAGGTTGAGTGCCTGTTAGAGTACTCAATACAGGTGACACTGCCGTCACTCTAAAGAAATACTGTGCTGTAGCTCAAGTGTCCTTACTCCAACCAGAGTATGTCCTAGACTCTGACTTTCTTACCCTTCTACAAGCCTTTCAGCAGACAGAGAGGACGTATTCTTCCACTGAAGCACCCTGGTGGTCTAACTTTCATGTGGGCACTTCGGAAACCCCCAAGGAACAATGATAAGGAGTACTAGGAGTAGCTCACCAAAATCACACAGCCTTCAGCAACGATGCCACGGACTTCGGTCAAGTGAAACACATCACTCACACTATCCCCACGAATGGTCATCCTTCCATCAAAGAGAGATATCGACCTCTGAACCCTTCTTCATATCAGACAGTGAAAAGCGTGATTCAAGATATGAAAGACACTAATGTGATCAGGAATAGCTATAGTCCATGGGTCGCTCCCTTAGTGTTAGTTAAGAAAAAGGATGGAGGAATCAGATTGTGTAGACTACCGTAAGATCAACATCAGTCATAAAGATGCATATCCGCTACTCCAAATTGAAGAAACCCTTACTGCGCTAGGCTTTGCTGCTTATTTTCCTACTCTTGATCTTACCAGCGGATATTGGCAGGTTCCAATGGCTGAACTAGATTGTGAGAAGACTGCGTTCACTACACCTATGGGTTTATTTGAGTTTACCTGAATGTCTTTTGGTATATGTTATATTTCCATAAGTCTCTGAAACGCTCCAGGAACATTTCAGAGACTTTTGGAAAGATGTCTGGGGCATAAGAATTTTGAAACCATTCTGCTGTGCTTGGATGATATGATCGTATCCTCCAAAACCTATGAGGAGCACCTGAACATTTGGATAAGATGCTCAAGATATTTATCAAGCATGAATTGAAAGTAACACTTCCTAAGTGTAATTTCCTGCAGAAACAAATTTGCTATCTGGGGCATATACCGGTAGTCAGTGCAGAAGGAGTGAGCCCTGACCCTGAACAGATGAAAGCAGAAACTAAGTGGCCTACACCAAAAGCAATCAAAGATATATGCAGTTTCTTAGGCTTCGTAGGATATTGCAGGAGTTTTTCCCCAAAGTTTGCCACTATTGCAGCTCCTTTGCAAGAACTACTGAGAGGGCATTCAAAAACTCAATCACATAGACCAGTAGCTTTACACTGGGGGGAAGAGTAGGAACAGGCTTTCTTGGTTCTTAAAGAAACTGACTATCCCTCATATTTTAGCTTTTCCCGACTACAATTTGCCATTCCACCTGTACACTGATGCTAGTCTCCAGAGTTTATATACAGTACTCAGCCAAGTGCAAGACGGGCAAGAAAAAGTCATCGCTTTCGCCAGTCGGTCCCTCAGAAGTCCCAAAAAACATAACCAGAACTACAGTGGCTTCAACTTGGAATTCCTGGTGCTGGTTTGGGCCATCGCCTAGAGATTTAAAGAATATCTTGCTTCAGCTACCTTTTTTGTCCTTCACTGACAACAACCCCCTAGCTCACCTGAACACTGCCAAATTGGGTGCCTTAGAACAACAGTAGATCTCCTATCTTGCTAATTTCAACTTCACGATCACGTTCCGCGCTGGAACGATAACAGTGATGCATTATCCTATTTGCCTTATGCTAGAGACTGTGCAGATGATGGCAATGATCAATGGGGACAAATAAAACTACCCGATTTCGGTGCTAAAACTGCTCTTCAAGCCAAAGACACCCTACCAGCCACACAAAAACACGATCAACAGTGGTTCACTCTGCAGTCAGATCTATGGTGAACTCGTAGACTACCTTTCTTCAGGTGCCACACCCAGAAGGATTAGACAAGGCCATCTAAATCCTGAACTACAGCGACTATGGTGACAAAGAAAAAGATTGTTCCTTGGAAGAAATCTGTAATGTAGAAACTCTCAAAGCAGACCAAAGAGCTCCTTTACATCCCATTGAAGCCACGTGACTCCTTGAGATTCTTGCCATTGACTATCTAAAGATGGAGCCCAGCAGAACCGGTTACAGTTATGTTCTCACCATGATTGATTACTTCCAAAAATACACCGTTGCAATCTCCGTGAAGAACTTGACTGCAAAAACCACTGCCCAGCTGGTTTGGAAGAATTTTCTAATTCCCTGCGGATGTCCAGAGAACATCTTGTCTGTCAAAGGTGCCGCTTTCAAATCCAAACTGTTCCAAGAGTTATGCCAACTGTATTATTGTAAGAAATGAAGAACCACCGCCTACTATCCTCAAGGAAACGGGCTTTGTAAGAAAGCAAATCAAACTATTCTTGGATTGTTGAGAACAATTCCTGTCGACGAAAGAGCCAACTGGCCAACACTCCTACGAGAACTGATATTTACTTACAACAACATGCCCTACTGTTCTACTGGGCACACTCTTTACTACTCAATATTTGGCTGGCCAGGTAAGTCAGCCACAGATCTAGCCCTTGGATTACAACCCACAGATTAAGTCAACCCTTTGCCCAACCTCTGATTGGGTAAAAAAGCATCAGCAGAGACTTCAAGAATCTCAGGAAATTGTTAATGCCCACATGAAGGAAGTTAATTGGAAGCAGCAAAGTGACTTTGAGAAAAATGCTAAAGCTACTTAATCAACATTTGGGATCAAGTCTGGGTAAAGAAACTTCCACAAACTGGAAAATTAGACTCTATATGGGAGCAACAGCATTACACTGTTTTGTGCAAACCCTACGTGGATAAAGAACTGTATTATATTGAACAGAAGAATTAGCCATCCAAGATCATACATTGGAACAGACTTAAACTGTGTTCTTTAAAACCCCCACCTTCAAAAAACTCTGACAGTAAACTCGATGTTGCCAATGGAGAACTGGACCTTACTTCGGATACAGTCTTCAGTCCCTTCAGACTTTGGCCATGGGGATCCATTGACCTAGTGTCTGATGCCACAAACAGTTCCTGATCATCCTATGCCCTGGAGAAGACCGTCGGCAATTCCAATCCTGGTCCCTAGATGGTCCACCAGAATCACCAGAAGACAGCCCCCAGCTCGTTATTGCGAGTAACTGTTTTTTTTTTTTCATTTTTCCTAGTGGAGTTCGTTTTTGTTCTTGATTTTTTTTGGGGGGGCGTGTTTTTTTCCATTTCTTTCTTTGAATTACAATTTGTTTCCTCCCTGGATTTACAAATACCAAGACTTTTATCTTGAGAGACTACTCATAGACTGTCATAAGGTTCGCACCCCAAAAGACTACTTGGTGATAATGTTTTAAAGTTTGCACCCCAAGAGACTACTTGGAGAACTTTTTCAATTAAATTGTTGATTATCCTTTTTACTTGCTCATTGCCTTAACTAATCATCTCTTTCAGGCTACCTCTTCATCAGTATTAATGGACACTCAGTAATTTGAGAAGTTATTTCCCTCCTTTCCAGGTTGCACAGCAAACAGTTTGTTTAATATGTGTACTGTGTTTGATTCTAAAAATGTAAATGCATTAAGTATCCTGTGGAGAAAAATAGAATGTATGGATCCCATAGCAATTAGAGGCCTAGGGTTCCACCTTAGCTCAATCTATTGTGCTGGGAAAAATTAACAAATTCATTCTTTAATATCAAGCTGCCTGATCAAGCCGTCAACCCGAACCGCCCTTCGGACTTGTAGAGGAAACGCTGAGGATGGTTGTTGTTTTAGCAAGGGGGAATTTGTAGTGACCTGGACTGGCATTACAGAATAGAAATACTTTACCTGCAAGTTAAGAGCAACTGTTCTAACTACCAGTTTATTTAAGAAAGGGTAGTTACACAGGACTTCATTTGACAAGGAGAGTTCGGATAAGGAGCTAAAGAATTAAAGGGGTTGTCCCGCGGCAGCAAGTGGGTCTATACACTTCTGTATGGCCATATTAATGCACTTTGTAATGTACATTGTGCATTAATTATGAGCCATACAGAAGTTATAAAAAGTTTTATACTTACCTGCTCCGTTGCTGGCGTCCTCGTTCCCATGGAGCCGACTAATTTTCGCCCTCCGATGGCCAAATTAGCCGCGCTTGCGCAGTCCGGGTCTTCTGCTCTCTTCAATGGAGCCGCTCGTGCAGAATGCCGGCTCCGTGTAGCTCCGCCCCGTCACGTGCCGATTCCAGCCAATCAGGAGGCTGGAATCGGCAATGGACCACACAGAAGAGCTGCGGTCCACGGAGGGAGCAGACCCCGGCGGCCATCTTCAGCAGGTAAGTATGAAGACGCTGGACCGCCGGGATTCAGGTAAGCACTCTCCGTTTGTTTTTTTTAACCCCTGCATCGGGGTTGTCTCGCGCCGAACGGGGGGGGGGGGGGGTTAAAAAAAAACAAAAACCCGTTTCGGCGCGGGACAACCCCTTTAAGGATGTTTAGGCAGTGTACAGTCGTAAATCAGTTAGTTGGAGCTGAGCTAAGACAAGCCCCTGGAGTGAGGAAAAAAAGAGGGGGTTTCCAGCTCATTACGTGTTGCGCAGTGAGAAACAATAATGGGTAGGAGACGGAAGTCAGGGGGGAGTTCAGAGGGAGTCTGTGAGGAGGTCAGTCGCAGTGGAGAGAAATGGAGAGCGAGAAGCAGGAGAGCAATGGCTGCAACTAGGCCCTCTCCTCCTCTATCCTGCTGTAATTAGAGATGTGTTATGTAAACGTTCAAGAAATCCAGTGTGCAGCAGCTAATAATGCTGAGAGAAACTGTTTGTTTTTCCAAACCTGATGTCCATTCAAGCCCGCTCTGCTTTCTACTGGACAGCAGCTTCAGACAAGCAGTAGAGAATTTTCATAGGAAGTTTGCGAGTACTAGAGAAATATTAGCTAGTGTTTCAGGTTGGTAAAACTGTTAGTGGGGTTGATAAAGGGGTTAATGTTCAGTTATTGTCAGTCTCTCTATCTATATAGCTCTCTTCTTAGCTCAGATGCTGCCTCCCCAAACTGTGTATATGCAATTTGTATATGTAATTTGCTGGGGTTTAATATTATTGCAGACAGCCATGTGTCTAAAGTAAATGGTGTGCCTGTTGTTTACTTACACTTATGTGTTTATCTTATTTCACTACCAAGTGCTTTTAATCCAAGCATTGGCGTCCCAATCACCGAATTTCATTAGTCGTCCAGATCCTGTTGTATATCTTCAATGGTGCGCAAGATTACAAAGAGTGTACTGCACTCATCGTCACTGTGACATGGCTCCTCAGCCACTTCTTAGAAACTGCTCAGAGAATGCAGGCCTCTTCCCGCTTGTCGCACATTGTACACTTTTCTGTAATCCAGGTATAACAGAAATTAATCCAACCCTGTTAAACAGACACCAAAGTGTTGTCGTTTTTACTAATGACAGTGAATGTTGCTGCTTGTTTTCATTTGGGGGTTCCATCACAATGCTGTTTTCGGCATCTGTAACTAACCCCCAAAATGAGTCCCACAACATAGTGAAAAACACTGTAAGAACAGTGCATAACAGTGAGTTCAAACATGCAGAATTTATCTGCCACAGATTTTGACGCAAATCTAGGGAACAACAATTTTATTTATTGTGGTTTTAGATAGGACTGCAGATGTATATATCTATCTATTGATTTAATCATAGAACATTATGCTGCTGTCATTGTATACTGTAACTTTTCCTATATTCATATATTCTTTGGTGTGGATTTTGTGGTAGATTTGCCATGGATTTCAGTTTTTTCAAATCTCTGTAATATAATGGACATGAAAATCTACAGCATGCCCTGAAATCTGCATGGATTTTTACCTACTCATATCAATAGGGTATTAAAAAGTACTGATGAACTATGATTAGTGAAATAATTGTTTTTTGTTCATATAGCGCCGATTTCACAAAAAAACGATTCCGACTGCCTTTAAAGTTCAGGGGAGTAAAATTCGGGTTCACTAATGTGGCCTCCAGTAGGTCCTCAATGCAGTTAAAGCCCCCAAATTGCATGGGAATACAGCCACACATCTGGTAAAAACTGTACTCCTCCCACAAATCGGTCAAAATAGTGTACAGTAGTGTAGGTATCATTCGTAGCACTAAGGTGTCACTGAAAACAAAAGGCCCACATAAGGTCTCCTAGATCAAAAATTGTGCCAAGGAAGACAGCAGGAGTGCTGTTTGTTTTAACCCCTTAAGGACATGGCCTATTTTGGCCATGTGGACAAAACAATTTTTGGGGGCTCTTCATCCCCCCTTTAAAAAGCCATAACTCTTTTGTTTTTCCGTCACCATGGCTCTATGAGGGCTTGTTTTTTGCAAGGCGAACTATAGTTTTTATTGGTACTATTTTTCAGTGCATATATTATATTATAAAACCTTTATTATTTTTTTGAGAACAGGGAGAGAAAACACATCAATTCTGCCATTGTTTTAATTTTTTTTTAATATCCAAGGAACATCTGTAGAGCTACCAAAATGCCATTAAGTAATACTGCATGTGTGCTGCTTGTCTTAAAATCGATGTCATAAAGTTTGCAAAGGACTAATTCTACCAGGTGAACAGAACAGCCAAGCACGGGCCTTCTCCAAGGTACAGATGTTTGATTTAGAAAATTTGGGTTTTGAGAGAAGGAAGAGGAAGCATGGTGGAAACAGGACAAGGAGAGCTGCAACAATTCCACCACCACCAGCAGCAACAGTATCTTGAGAGCAGGATGTGCTCCTTGTGGAAATACATATTAGAGCTGTAGCTCTGTATTTCCATATTGACATATTTTTCATTTGTGGGAAAGTAGGAGGAGGAAATGTGGCAGACGCAGGAGAAGGAGAACAGCAGCACCAGCAACCGCATATTGAGGGCACAGTGTGGTATTTGATATAAATCTCTCCTCAGTTATACGTATGTGAGTAAAAAATTCCAGTATGCCAACTAATCAGTGGAATCTGTCATGGGGATGCAGAAGTCAGGTGAAATTCACAGGTGGTTCATTTTTATAAAAATCTACATTGTCTATGGACAGGCAGATACATTTGTCAGTTATCAAAACCTCCTCCCCCAACTGTGCTGAATACCCTCTCTGATGGCACACTGGCAGCGGGGCAGGAAAGCACCTCTACAGCATGTTTTGTAAGTTCTGGCCACCTATTCAGCTTAGACACTCAGTTGGCAAGTCTGAGTATCTCTACGCAGTAACTGGCATACTTTTGGACCAGCATGCTGCAGACTGCGACGGGCTGGAAAGAATCTATTCCATATCTCTGTTTTTAATGCTGCGATATCGCTGCATTTTTTTTTACTGCAAATGTCAATGGGATTTTCTAATGTTAAAATCGAATTTCACAAAAATCGAAGTTTGCGCTTCTGCGATTTTTTGCGATGCGATTTTAATATTAGAAACTCCCATTGACATTTGCAGTTAAAAAAAAATCGCAGTGTGGGTAAAAACCCTTAGGGCTCTTCCACACTTGTGTTTTTCTTGCGGATTTTTTTCACACGATATCGCTGCGTTTTTTTTTAACGCAAATGTCAATGAGATTTTCTAATGTTAAAAATACATCACACAAAAATAGCAAAGCACAAACTTATGATTTTGGTGTGATGCACTCTTAACATTAGAAAGTCCCATTGACATTCGCATAAAAAAAATGCTGCAATATCGCGTGAAAAAATGCACAAGAAAAACGCAAGTGTGGAAGAGCCCTTGGACCTTCTCTGTCAATGGTAGTGGTGCTGCAGTGGCTTCCTGCTCATTTGCCATGAGTCGCAGAATTGCGATCCATTACAGATGCATACCCGTGGCCATGGGGAAATGCAGTACTCAAGCTGCTTAACTGTCTGTCCTGATAGTGCTGCATTTTGAGGTCTCTCTTCATTGCCAAAATGAAATTTGTCATCTTGGCTTTGTAGCGGGGACAAAGAAGGGTGGAAACCCAGTAATAATCTGATGTTTTGAGGTGGGCTTCTGGTATGATGAGTTAGCATGGAGCACCACATTGTGGAAGGCATCTGTGTCAACTAGCCTGAAGGGCAGCATTTGTATTGCAAACAGCTGTGTAATGCTTGCATTCAGGCTCTGAGCTCGTGGATAGTTGGGGTGGTGTTTTTTTTTACGTTCCTATAGCTGGGGGACAGACGGCTGGCTGCTGACATTGGACATGCTGGAATATGGCGCATATGTCAATGTTGGTGAAGGTGGTGGTGATGGTAGTGGCTCAGCTTATACTCCCAATTTCCTATTCTTGGCTCTAAAGCCTGCAGCCCAAGAGGAGGCCTGGAGTAGGCTACTACTCCTCACAAAACTGCTCCCTGTGCTCAGAGGCTACTGCATGAACGAGGAAGAGACAACTACAGCATCGGAAGAGGGGGCAGGATGAGGCTAACTCTGTGCCCTCTGGCTTAGGTGGGCTCTCCAGGGCTGTGGGTAGTTGGAGTTCATGTGGCTGTTCATACACATTGTGTTGAGGTTGTTTACATTCTTGACGTGTTTTAAATGCTTACCACAGATCTTACAGATGACCACTCTTCAGTTATTACTTGCTGTTTCAAAGAATGCCCAGGCTGCACAATTGCTAAGAGCAGACCTACCTGTAGCGCTGGTGTGACTAGTAGTACCTGAGAGTGGTGGCACTGCTCTTTTTTTTTTGCAACACCCTACTCACTGCCTTCACAGGTTGCTACCCCACAACGTCTTTCTCCTCCTGTGAGCTTCTATGATGACTCTCCCTGCTTCTCCATCTTAGATCAAGTACTTCATCCTCCTCTACCTAGTCTTCCTCTTTGTCATCCTTCTCCGGCTGAGTAGTCTCTATGCTACAGTGAACACTGGTTGTTGGCACCTCATTCCCATGAGTATCCATTGCCTGTGGAAGGCTAACCGCTTGCACTGACCCACGCTCATCTCCCTCTTCAGAGATAAAAAAATGGTTGCGCATCAGTGCATTCAATGTCTTGGTCTTCTTCCTTTGGTTGCTTGGACTGCCCAGTTGATATCCATGACACTAAATGATCAAACAGCTCCTCAAACTGATGTTTGTGGAATACTTTGGATGGTGCAGAAGATTTGGCACGAGGTGAAGTAGAGGAGGGATGTTCATGGCTGACTGTTGCAGACTGACTACTGTATGACTGGGAGGAAGAGGAGCTCATGGTACTTGAGGCATGTTGTGTCATCCACTCTCCGATCTGTTCTGTGTGCTGCAGGTGTAACTCACGAGCAGAATAAGTTCTAAGGAATGGCAATGAGCTTGCCTCACCTCCTGCAGAATCTGACATTGTTGCTTCAGTGGGAGCCAGTTGAAGTGCCAATTTGTCCTGTCCTCTACCACCAGCATGTCCCCTATCCCTTGCTTTTTTCACATTTCCTTTTCATTTAATTATTGTTTACTTTTTTTGTAGTTTTATGCAACCTATTAGCTAACTTTGTAGTTTGTTGAAAACCACTGCTAGCTGCGTAGGGCCTTCAAATAATTCATAGTGGCCAGACTAGTGACTTTGAATGATGTCTGAGGCTGCTGGTATGCACTGTGTGCATTTGCTGTTTCCCTGTTTGGTCAACCTTTTGTTTTATATTAGCAAAAAAAGCACCGACAACCAAATAAGCCACGATTCCTGGTAGGCACGATATGTGAGAACAGAAGGCCAAACAGTATCGCTTGTGTCTTTGTGAGCTGTCACTATTTGGCGTATCCTTTGAATTCCCCAAATCCCACTGCTAGCTGCGTGAGGTCTGCAAATAATTTGTAATGGCTGGACTGGCAACTTGGACTGACATCAGAGGCCACAAACAGAATTGCAATATTCTGTACACCAAAGCATGGTTTGTCTGTCTGCTTTGCTGCTATATGCATTGACAGCAGCAGAAATATACCCTCTCCCTATGTACAGACCACATTTCATATAGATATAGGAAGTGATGCAGATTTTTTTCTCTGGTCCCTCCTATAGAACCCCAGTATACAAATGTTCACACCCAGCATCAATATATCATCTGTCCCTATTAGCAACAGACCACATGTTATAAAGGCATATAAATGGGTTGCAGCTACTCTGTGCTGTGCTCAACTGTAAAAAAGGCTGCTTGTTTCACTTTGCCTATGTTATATATGGCTAGGTTATGCGATTGTCAAACTGGTGACATCAGCAATGTACCCCAGCTGCTGATTGGCTGTATGCAGACCTCTGTAGTAGGCATTACTGAAATTTGTTTTTCCCACGATTTTAGCCTAACATTGGTTCAGACTATCCCAATTTGATTTTACGAAAATTGGGAAGATTTTATAAGGAACACAATTAAAAACTGCATTCACAAATATTGTACTGCATTTTATTACAGATTTTCCATGCAAAATTTAAGCAAAAAAGCTATGACCAATCTGCAGTGTCTGACCTTGCTGTTCAATAAGTCGTACTGTACAGTATGATCACAGAGCTTTACTCAGTCAACTTTTATTTATTGACAGGGCTTTCTATTGTTAACGTTAAATTATACCATTGTAACTTTATGGGTCTTATATAGGATTTGAATTTATATTCCATTCATTTGTTAGAAGTAATCAAAGTGTTATTCTTTTTTGTTAATACGTGGAAGAATAGATCATGGACACCATGCTGGAAAAGCCAAAATGGCGTTGATGGAAGGTGTCCTGTTTGATCAAGCAATAAAGAAGGCTGGAGAGCTGACAGATAAAGAGGACACCTTGTCTGTGGTCACTGCTGACCATTCCCATGTTTTCAGTTTTGGAGGCTACACTTATAGAGGAAGCAGCATCTTCGGTGAGCCTGCTTTTATAATACTAGACCGACCATTCCAAACAACCATCCATCGTATAGTAATAGATATGGCCTACAGTGTTAGGATACATATATGGCAAGTAATTTCATGTAGTTGAAAGAAGGTTGATGGCAGAACAGTGAGGTTAACCTTGTAATTACAGATGTCATAGAAAGCAAATAGTCTCATTTTTTTCTAATTTTAACATAGGAATATTAGGCCACTTCAGAACTATTTTACATTTCAGTCAGTAAATCTGAGGGACTAAGCAGCATAATCTAGTCAAATACTGTCCTGTATAGCTTTTCTTATACCAGGTAAAAGTAGGAAAATGTACACCAGACGATGCTCTGTTCCTCTGACCTGTATACAATCGCCTACAAAAGACATTGGGAGACAGGGACTCCTGCTGTTTAAAGGGATACATCAGCCATTTTCATCTAGATGTATAGAAGACAACAGGGTTACCCAATTGTTAGATAATACCCTATGCAGGATTATTTTGGGGTCCCTCACCCACCATCGCAAAAAAATATTAAAGGGGTTTTACCAGAATAACAAGTTATTCCCTATCCACTCAGGCATCTCAGAAGTTCCATTGAAATGAATGGAGTGCTGACCATGCATGCTCGACCAATGCTCCATTCAGAGTAATGTTACTGTTGGGGAAGAAGCAACAACTGCATTGACTGGAGAATGGGACACAGGAGTCCTCTTCTTGAGATCCGCTGTGGTCTCAACATTGAGACCCCCACCTATCAGAAAGTTAGTCCCTATCCTGTGGATAGGGGATAACTTGTTGTTCTGGTAAAGCCCCTTTATTACTAGACAGAAAAGTAGCTAGCAAACTACACCATTTGCTTAACATTGTCACAGAGGTTTACTATTTTAGCAGCACGGTATTGCAGAACTGATGCATTTTAGATATCAGGTGGAGATCACAACAGGGAATGTTATAGAAAAGTATCAGGAAACCATACAATTGCAAGGTACAGACAGTGAACCCATTAGAACACCTGGATTTATTTAAAAAAATATATTAAGCTTTATTGTACTTTTTTTTTAAACTAATTTTTAGTTTTACAAGAGGACTTGCTCATGCAGTTGTTCGATCACTTGCATCATGCACTTCAATACTTGTGTAGTGCAATGTATTATGCATGAGATAAGCAGCCTATTAGACCCTGCCATTGGAGTCCTGCTGCTATGGCAACCCATCACCACTCTATGATTGCATTGTGGAGGGGCAATGGGTGGCATCTTAGGTGTTAAACTAATAGGATCTGTAGTTTCTCCAATCCCAGTCATTAGGGCAGAAGCCCAACTGTCATTAGACAGCTTCATTCCTGCTGCTCCGGGCACGGGACTTCTATATCAGCAGGATAAGAGCCCCTTAGTGACCCCTCTAAAAATACCTATGGGCAGTCACTAAGAGGTTAATTAGGAGGAATCTAGCCTAATGTCTAGGGCAGTATGAGCTGCAAATACAGCCCTGACTGTAAGTGCTGAGAAACACTGCAATACTGCAATATTTAGAGATTTCCAGTTCTTAGCACAGATTTTGATCAACTTGTGAGAGCCCATCTTGACGAAGCAACCTTTTTAGATGGGACCATGCTCTAACAGGAATACCTCTCCTTGGCCGCAGGCCTACAAAATCAACTCAGGGCAGGTAGGATCCAGCTATACTTATAATTAAAAACAGTGTTGGGAAATGGGAAGTAGACCATGTCCAAGATGGCTGAAGTCACACCTATGTAGAGAGAACTGACAATTACTGAGAAGGACCACCCACTGTACTCAAGAGTGCAGAGTTAACAGAAATTTACATTGAATCTTTTCCCAAAAAACTATATATAAATCTAATTTTTGCAATAAGATATATACTTAGTGATTTAGGGATTAGGTTCTATTCACACTGCAGTGTACATTTGGTCTATGTGCTAGGAAATGTCTTTGATGCCTTTATTGAATGTATCCATAGACTTCTATAGGCTTGCAAACAACAAGAGTGTCCACTCTTTTACAATGGGAGTCTATGGAAGAAAATGCAACTGTTTGATGGCATTTGTAGGAGGTATACATTGAGAGCAATTTCCAGTATATATGACAGTTGCCCTAGAAGCATTATGAATAAACGCTTATTTGGTTCATATTAGAGTTATAACTAGATATGCCAAGTATGATGTAAGGCATCCATCATCAGGTGCTCAATCTGCCATTTCCATACTGCCCCATTTTGAGCGAATTTGAAGAGAGGGCGACTCCTCTTACAGTCATAACATTGCAGCATGCTGAACTCACAGAAGAAACAGATCGACTTCAATGAAAGGCGTCAAAAACAAAAAAACATAATCAAATATCAGACTGATGATGAATCCGAGTAATTGAAATATACAAACACAGGATAACATGTTCTTTTTTGGTTGTTTGTAGGTCTGGCTCCTGAAAAAGGATTTGATAATAAGTCTTACACATCCATCCTGTATGGCAACGGTCCAGGCTTCGCTTTTACACCAGAAGGACGTTCTGACGTTAATACGACTACAGCGGGTAAGAATTGTATGGAAGTGTCATACTATATTGTAGGAGCATTGTCATTAAGCTTCAGTACAAGCTAATAAGCAGTACGATATGATAATCCTATTAAATACACTATGCAACCCGATACAACATTATGTCTATGGCATAGCACTATAAACAACTCCATGCTAAAATCCATTTGGGTCTACTGTATATTATGAGGTCTGAAAATACAGTCACCAATTTATGGCAAAAGTCTTGTTCTGTTTTAAGATATGAGCATGCATTAATAATCTGATGGTAAGTATACCAAAAACATACATACTCCGGATGGTGGCAGGGGCTTATTTTTTTTAACTAGTTCTTAAAGAAATTTTCAAGGCAAATGTTTTTGCTGACTACTCCTCAGGATAGGTCACCAGTAGCTGATCGGCTGGGGTCCACTGCATCAACAGAATATTTGTGGTAATGTATTCTGTGAAGTGTTGTAGGTAGTGTCAGTAAGGCCCAATGTCTACGGGCAGATCTGATTTCCGCGCAGAAGATCCGCATAATGAAGCTGCCCATAGGGATACATGGGCGTCAGCAAGTGAGGTAAAGCATGCAGATTCTATTTGCAGACCTTTTGGTCTGAAAAAAATTGCAGCATGCTCTACTTCACTGCGGATCCTGCACGTGGCCTGTCTGCAATTGAACTGCGGACAGGCCGTGGAGTCCGTGGGAAAAAGCACTGCGCATGTGCGGCGGCGTGCTGGCCAGTGCTTCATCCGCAGTGAAGAAGAGAAAAGACCCGCAGAAGACCCAGACAGGGAAGTAGAAGTCCTGCAGTATCCTCTGCCATGGGCAGGGTCGTATTCCGCTGCGGGCTCCCGCATGCAGAATCCATCCGCCGTGGACATGGGGCATAACACATAGCATGAGTTGAGATAACACTATAGAAGCTCTTTATGTCCTTTATGTCCTCTTTATGTCTTTTATCTTTTGTTTCTCATTTTAGAGGACAAGAACTATGTATCACAGGCTGCGGTACCATTGGACTCAGAAACTCACGGAGGGGAAGATGTTACAATATTTGCCAAAGGTCCCATGGCTCATCTTTTCCATGGTGTGCAAGAACAAAGTTACATAGCACATGTCATGGCATATGCAGCATGTTTGCCACCATACACTGAGTGTCCACCGGAACGACCAAAGAATAAGGTTTCTTATGTCTTTGAAAAGAATAACCTGCTTCTGATATCTGCTGTGTGGCTGGTATATTTTCTGCAGTGAAACGTGTAATATTCATCCTTGGGACAATACACCAGCAGTGAAGGTGATGTTTTTCTCTCTTTATTGCATGTGAACACTGGACTGTTACCAACATCTTGATGTCACTGCAGTAAAAACGCAGGAGATATTAATTGTAATCTACAATCAAAATAAAATCTACTGGAACAGATGAGATTATTACCCTGGAAATAAAATATTAAAAGTTGTTATAGTTATGACTGAGAGTTCAAAGCTCATCGTGGAATTAATCTGCATTGAGCAGACGATTGGGGAGGATCAGTAAAACAGTTTGAACGAATAGAAGCATGGGAATAGGAAGGTAATAGTGCCTGTGGGTGATCATATGAAGCTTGCTGTCAGTACAAGGTGGTTAAACAACCACCGAACAAGGGTCAGACAAGCCTTTGGATACCCGTGGGTGCTCATGCACACAACCAAATTATAACTCCAAAGAAATTCCAGCCTGTACAGAGATATAATGCAGCATCCTTATAAATCTATGCTTGCTGCTGAGGAAGAAAAAAAAATTACCATGTTTCTTCCAATCCTACTACTAACAACGACTTGTCCGTTAGTACATGAGTGAGAGATTCTTATGCTCCGTCCCGGGCGACATCAGTGCTCAGCACCTGGGCGACGTCAGTGCTCAGCACCTGGGCGACGTCAGTGCTCCGCACCCGGGCGACGTCAGTGCTCCGCATCCAGGGACATCATAGCTATGCCCAAGGCAACAACATATCTCCGCCCCTGGGCAATGCCGTACCTCCGCCACAAGGTGACAACATAGCTCCGCCCCCAGGCACCATCATAGCTCCACCCCCAGGCGCCGCTATAGCTGGTCCTAACACACTGGGAATACAACTAAGCCGTTATTATGTCAGACATAACTCAGCGGTCCTGACAGGAGACACTGACCTACCACCACTACAGAGATCTGGCGGGCCTGTGGTGACATCACTGCTGTGGGAGGAGCCATTCTGGAGTTTGGTTATACTGGATAAGCCAACAGAAACTACCAGGACCTGTGATGATGTCACCATCATGTGATTACCTGTGTGGATGGAGTTAGGGATCACATGACCAGTGGCTTATCGCTGTATCCAGGAGCTGTGTGTGTCATGTGCGGGAATCAGGATGGATGTATTAAAGCTGCAAGTGCCTTTTGTCTAATGTGCTGTGCGTGTAATGTGTATAGTCAGCATGGACGTATGTCATGTAGCAGAACTGTGTTTGTAACATGCGCATGTACTGTAGTACAGCTGTGTCTGTCACACACGTATAATTTAGCAGAGCTGTGTTTATACCATGCGCATGTCATGTCTGTCAAGCACATGTCATGTGCCAAAACTGTGTCTGTGACGTCCATGTTATGTAGCAGAGCTGTGTTTGTAACATGCGCATGTACTGTGGCACAGCTGTGTCTGTCACGTGCATATAATGTAGCAGAGCTGTGTTTGTACCATGCACATGTCATATCTGTCAGGCGCATGTGATGTACCAAAGCTGTGTCTGTGCTACGCATGCCATGTAGCAGAGCTGTGTGGTGTATTGCACCACCAGAAACAATGGTACTATAATTTCCTAATACTAACTAGTACTGAATGAAGGTATTCTTCCCTAAAATACCTCTGTAATGTATATAGGCACCATACACCAGCACATGGAGGGACTCCCTTTGCCTCCATACTGCCTCCTTGCACATGGCTCTGTTGTGTTCATGAGGCCTAACTGTGAAATTAGACCCAGCAGAAGAACAACCCTTTGTGAAGCTGACTTCAGAGCACATTGCTTGCCACTAATTTAATAATTTCCTCTTGTGGAGACAAAAGTACTGTATGCGAACACTGTTTCTAATTAACCGTTGCTACCAATTGCATAATATGAAACACCATACAATTTCCATACATGAACATTAAGAGTATATTGGGCCATACAGAAGGGTTCAGTGAGTTTTAATGTGGTATGCTATGATTTTCCCACTTTGCTTGAGCTCACCTGTCGAACGATTGCAGCGGTAATTGTGATGTGGGAGTATCTAGGAGTAACACAAACTTGTGAAAGCATTATAACCCAAGTTGTTGCATGTAATACATTTCCGTAATTGGTTGCCTGATTTATTACTAAATTCCAAACTGCCTCAGTAAGTAATGTAATGACAGACATTTTATTTAGGGAGATTTGTGGATTGGGCTTTCTTGCCTGAGCACCAACACTTGATTACTATGTGGCAGAGAACTATAATGAAATCTCAACCAAGAAATTGTCCTTGCTGGATTGTATTGGCTTAATCCAAATGGTCAGACAGTGACTAGCAGTTCAGATATAGTTTAATAAAACAATTTAATCTGAACTGGTTATCACTGTTTAACCATTAAAAACTGTCTTCTTGCAAAATAGTTTCTTTTTAAATTTTTAGTCTTAACGATGGAGAAAACTGACAAGAGGGATGGAGATATATGAACTGACCCTAAAGGCCCATATACACACAATGAATGATCAGCACTAAAGATGAGCAAACCTACTCGTTTCGAGTAATTACTCAATCGAGCACCGCGATTTTCGAGTACTTCCGTACTCGGTGAAAAGATTCGGGGGGAGGCGGGGGGAGGCGTGGCAAAGCGGGGGGTAGCAGCGGGGAACAGGGGGGAGCCCTCTCTCTCTCCCTCTCCCCCCCCCCTCCACTCCTCGCTGCAACCCCCCACTCACCCACGGCGCCCCCCGAATCTTTTCGCCCGAGTATGAAAGTACTCGAAAATCGCGTCGCTCGGGCGAAAAAGGGGTGTGGCCGAGTAGGTTCGCTCATCTCTAATCAGCACTCAAAATTTGTTCAAATGGCTGAAAATGAGTTGTTACATGTAAACGCAGACATCATGCACTTTTCATTTGAACGATGATTTTAATGTTAACTAAAAATCCATCATTCAGCCACTGTATGCTGTTCTCCCCACAGCATGTTTACACAAAGTGGGAGAAAACAATGCAGTTGTTTGCACAGCTGGGTGCATGTTTAAACAGACCATGGGCTCTGCAAACAACTCATGGAGGCCCTTTTACATGCAAATGAAGATGATAAAGTGTTAATGTCCATTAACACTTTATGCTAATATATCGCTAAATCTTTCAGTAATTTCAAAGATTATTTTTGCACGTAAAAGGGCCTAAGAGGCACTGGGTAATTTACTGTAGAGTTCTACTATGGGAGTACTTTGCTATGTGTGGGCCATAGTTTGACGCATAGGACGTGCAAGTATTCCCGAGTACCAATGTATTCCACCTGTATGAGTGTATGGCCATCAAATTATGCATGTTATGGACTGTGTGTAGCCAAATTTATATATTTTAAAGGAATATTTTTAGACACAAATACAAAATAGATCAGGAGATAGATTTTTTTTGTTGTTACGTCTACTAGTAGAGTTTTGGTAAACTTCAGAACCAATTAATATTTTTCCGCAAAGTTATGGTCAGAAGTTGCAATATTTTTCAAGTTACAGTTGTCCCATGACAAAATAATATAGGATCTTTCCTGACCACTTGTATGATATGGATAGTGGATCAGCCGACCTAAAGCAATCCTTCTTATATAACAATATTCATCTAGGTATGATGATTGTCATCCACCTTTGTTGCATCTTGCATCTGCTGATTGGCTAGCCGCTGTAATTTCTATATGTATTGTCATATTATGCATAGATGTGGTTATAAACCAAAGAAGGAAGATATTACACTGGTGTTTTTTAAATAGTTTTATTATTAATTCTCTTTACTTCTGACAAGAGTAAAAATAAGTTGTGTAAAAGTGAATTATACTTTAACCCCTTAAAATCTATACGGGATAAATTTACAGTGCTTGGTCCTGGGCTTTAATACTGGCCAATAGCAAAAATACAGCACAGGATTAACGCCTCTGCTTCTGCAATCAAGCAGGAGCAGGTCGGGTCTTCAACTGTCAGGCACAACCGAAAACCCGGAGGAGAAGGTAGAAGTGGTTATCATGGCCGCATAACAGGAGAAAAACCCGTTCATGTGTTTAAGCCCCCCGGCTGTCTGAATATGCCCATGGACTTGTGTTGTGCAAGAATTTTGTACACAAAAATGATCAAACAGAACTCGGATGCCATCTGTGTGCTGGCCGATTTTCACGGAGCCAATTCACTGCATGTCCTGCTCTTGCCCTTGAAAATGGATGAGAGCAGGACATGCCATGTTTTTTTCACACGATGACAAGCTTTTATGGGTTCTGTGTGATGTCTTTAAAAGACATAGACAGCACACAAACCGAAAATACATCTGTCAGATGGAATCTCAGGCTGGGTCTCCACGCTATAGCAGCTACATGCAGTTGAAACAAGAGGCACATGTAATGGCCAGTGGCTGCACAATTTGCCAGTAAGTTGGCAATTTTATGTATGCTCACATTGAACATCTTGAATGTTGATGGTTTTTTTTTTGGGGGGGGGGGGGGGGGTTGCGGCATGACACAAAATCTACAAGAAAAAAGTTCATGACATCTGTCCAAAGTCATAGATTTTCCGTTTACTTAATTTGGGATTGGATTTCATATGGATTTTGATGTGGAAACATGGAATCCAGAACATGTGAATAGGGCATATTATAGTCACTAAGGAGAATCCAGAGACCATGGAAAGCCAAATCTAAAAAAAAGGGAAATTGCCTCTCTTGTTTCTTTGGGATCTCTCTAGCTGAGTGGCATGATACCATCAAAATATGCAATACTACATACTCAATACTATTGATGCTGATAGAATTATTGATGATAGGACTGATGATGTTGATAATCTCAATCATGATATTGTCACCAATTATGTTCTTGTTGATGCCATTAATATTGATGACAATCATACGGCTCTTGATAATGCTATTAAAGGGAAACTACATTATGGGGTCAATTGTGAGGGAAAGGGGAGTCCAAGAAGGTATGTTTCATACTCACTTGGTGCCTTGTTCCTGTTCTAGGTTCCCACGAAGTTGGCACACGAGCACACAGTGTGACTCTTGTCAGATAGCTCTGTTGGCATGCTCTCCCATAGAGATAAATGGGAGAGCACCTGCATAGAGCTGTTTGAAAGGAGTCACACTGTCTGCACGTGTGTTATTACCACTTCTGTCCTATCTTTTACAGAATACACAGTGATCGATGATCCTCTGGTGCCTCTACATAGTAGAGCTGTTTACTATAAACCTCTCACAGTAAGTAATCAGGATGTTTTTAAACGTTTCACATTTATTGTTTGTACTCTTGTTTTTGAGGACATTGTCCCAGTCAATAAGGTTAATGGCATCACTAAACTGATCGAATTTAGCCTTCCTAAAGTTTAGTAGTTTTTGTAGCTCCCCTATAAAACTCTCTTTTGAAGTACAAGTTGAAATGTATATATTGTGGTCACTATTTCCCTGGTGCCCCCTAATCTGTACCCCTGTTATTCTGTCAGGTCTGTTGGTTAGTATTAAGTCCAATATATCCATCCGTTCCTCTAGTCGGGTCCTGTACAAGTTTAAGGTAATTATCCTAAGTAATTGACAGAAAGTTGTTATTTTTATGAGATCAGCAGCTTTTGGCTTCCCAGTTTATATCCGGATAGTTAAAGTCCCCCATAATAATTACCGTATTGTGATTTGCTGCTTCATCTATTTGCTTAAATAATAGCTTTTCAGTAGCTTCTGTTATATTTGGTGGTTTATAGAAAACCCCTATGAGAATTTTATTTTTGTTTTTCCCTCCATGTATTTCCACCCATAGAGACTCCACATGTTCATCTCCGTCCCATATATCTTCCCGTAATGTGGGCTTTAAACAGGATTTTACATAGAAATAAACCCCTCCCCTGTAGCGTCGAGTGTATTTGCGCATGCACTCATCTGAAGAAGCCCTTAGTCTGTGTTATCACAGAGCAAAACCGATTGTGGCCAAGACACCACCCATCTGCAGCAGCCAATGGCCACATGATCTTGCCAGCATTATCTACAAGATCCTTCAGCCATTGGCTGCTATGGGTGGGTGAAGTATCAGCCACAAGCAGTTATGGCGATAACACAGCTTTGTTTACCAAAATTAGGACACTGAAAGGTAGAATATGTTACATCTGTGCATTTTAATTTACATTTCATATTAAAAATGTATTTTAGCTATCTACAGCAGAAGAGACAGTGTATTACAGTTAGCAGCTATTATCTTGGCTGTATACCCGCTCTAAAGGGATCTATACCAGCAGGGATATTCAGTGCTTTTAGTCACTAGATTTTCACTGAATATAAGATCATCTTGTCCCTTTTATATAGATTGACTGTCTTTTCTGCTCTTTTGGGGGAGGTTTGACACACAATTTTTGGAGATAGAAGGTGTGTTTTACTACACTTGCGTAATCCGCAGGATATTGGTTTGAACTACTATATTGTGAGGATGGTGAATATTCTCCAATGTTTTGGCCAGGGCCTTACTTTATATTATTCTCTTGTAAGGAGCTATGTGTAGAGGTATTATCCTACGGTTTACTTTTTCTGCACCTCCAACTTGTCTAAATTGTGCCGTACACCCAGTGTGGTCTTTAAGTAAAGTTCTGCCAGGCCATGCTGATTCCCAGGGACCTGAGGTACATTACAAAGTGTGCGAGGGTCACCGAGGGGTATCGGAATGGTGGTGTACCTGTGACAAGGCCTATCCCTGTTCACAAGTTTATTAGGCACCGCTCTCCAAAGGTTGTCCAGAAGAGGCCCAGCGCTGCCCTGGCCAAGGCTACGTGCGCGCTCCAGAAGGGAGCGTGGTATGTGCCACCATGACAAGCAACCATCTTACCCTCCCAGCTTCTCAACGTGTGCCCTGTGTCTGGGGTCACCCTATGGGATGCTGCACTACAGTACCAAACCTCTGCTATAAAATATGGTATCTGCTATTGTGTACTATTGGTCATCTAGAAAATAGTTAAAAGACGAAGCTTAAAAAATATAAGAGCTTTATTCTGTAATCCCAATGTACACAAAATGAAAGTTATACAATCATGCACCCTGGACTGCAATTGCGTCACCATACTGTACTTTACAACCCTAATCTTGTAGTTGCCAAATATATTGTATGCAGGGTGACACCAATGGTACATCATTTACATACTCTTTGTTTTGGGTATATACATGCATTCCAGTTTGGCAAAGTAAATGTGAAATAATTTAGCCATAAAATACCTCGGCTGCAGATGCTGTAGTAATATAATATATTAGTAGAATGTTTCATTCTTAGAAAAGTATATTTGCTGGTTAGAATATGTTGACATTCATATGTGAGAGCAGATGGAACATGACTGTTGGCCATGTCTACTCAGTATAATGCACAGGAACATGGACTACGGAAACCTTAAAAGAGTCAATATACAACACAGACAAAATAAACCACCCTCTGAACGCTGCTGCATGTACAAGACCAACATTTATTTACATCAACAGGGTTTCGTGGAGGAGTTGGTCTTCAGAGTCGAGTGTCCAGAAGTGTAGAGGGTGCATGTCACTTTTGGTTATACGCTCTTGGAACTTCAAGATGCCACAATAGCCTAGACCTAAGCTAGGAGTTAGCTATACCCAGCTCAGCTTTCCATTGTGTTTCTTATCATTTAACTATGCTCTTCCATCAAGCCTGAAGAAGCACTCTGTATAAAATACTGATATCTTACAATTCTCCATGAAACTCTGGTGACTTCAAATATACCATAGTTGATTATGTACATGTATCAAATTTGGAGTGCGGTTTGTTTTCTCTGTGTTTGACATTACTGAAGGTCCTTGGGCAACAATGACCCAAAATTGCACAAGGCAACGCAAATTTTACCATCCAAGAGGCAAGTGTGGCCATTGAATATTAAAGGTCAATGTAAAAATTACACATATATGAATTGCTCCAGGACATGATAAACTGACATTTTAGATTGATTCAAGTATAGGCTGCAGGTCAAAGGATAGAGTAGCCTATGACAATGATAGTGCAAAAGTCTAACACAAATGTACGGTAAATCATGCAGCGGAAGCAGCAGCATGGTCAGCAAGAACAGATATGAGTATAATGTACAACATATCAACTGAGAAAATATTGGTATTTGAAATCGATGTTTGCTTCCTTGCTCCAAAATAGATTGTTTGCCAGAAAACGTCTTTAAACATGTTATATACAGAATGCTATATTTGCAAAGTTATTGTTTTGAGTCACAATTAGAAAGCATTTCAGAAAGGAAAAGTCAAAGCGAGTGTTTCATGAAGACAACCCTTTCCCACTCTCCCTATATCAGCCAGACTGGAGAGCCACAGACAAAATGCGTCTCTCAATCTGGCCGACCTTCTCCAAAATGAAAGGCTATAATGTAATACCACACTTCATCACTGTATAGTCAGTCACAACTTCCCCTGGTGTTATCAGCTCTTTGTGGGTGGGTTTCTGAAACCGAACGCACAGTGATCTGGTGATTCCTAGGCCAGTTTTAATTTAATAAGGGGTTTCTCTGATGAGACTACTTCTTTAAAAGGGTTTTGTCATTAAAAAAAATCTATACTCCCCTAATTCCCCAGCTTCCCGTCAGACTCCTTCCCGCATCTTCTCCTTGCTGATCTTGTCCAGTGCCCCGGGTCATGTCACCTGCAGTCTTGTTATGAAGCTTGCATTCCTCGCATTCTTCTTCTGGCAGGTCAGTGAAGGTCACGTCCCTGTGACGTAGCGCTCACTGGCTAGGAAGGAATGCTATTGTATTGCAGGGACAACGGGCATGTGCAGTTTCTGCTAAAGCTTGGCACTCCTTGCTGGGCTGTGAACTGTGACGTAGCATACATTGCCGGGCAGGAAGAAAACTGCCTGTAAATGTATGTAACGTCACAGGAAGCAGAAGAATCAGTCAGCTAGAGATGAGGTAAACCCCCCCCATCCCCGATTGCAGAAGACAGCAGAAGATCAGCGAGGAGAAGATCTGGTAACTTGACTCCCTGGGGAGAAATAGGTAAGTATTAGAGATGAGCGAACGTACTCGTCCGAGCTTGATGCTCGGGCGAATATTAGGGTGTTCGGGATGTTCGTTATTCGTAACGAACACCACACGATGTTCGGATGTTCGGGTTACTTTAACTTTCTTCCCTGAGAAATCATTTCTATATGCGCTCAATGGGGCCGGCGGCAGCAGCGCCAACCCCATTGAGAACATATAGAAGACAAATCCTTCTTCTCTGCCACAGCTGTAACAGCTGTGACAGAGAAGAACGATGTTTGCCCATTGAATTCAATGGAACCGGCAATACAGCCGACTCCACTGAATGCAATGGGCTGCCGGCGATCGCGGGATGAATTGTCGGAAAGGGGTTAAATATATAAGCCCTTTCCTGCAATTCATCCAGAAATGTGTAAAAATAAAAAATATATATATACTCACCTGGTGCCGACAGACGGAGTTCAGCGCGGCAGGCTGCAGTTCTCCTGAACTGCTCTGAACAGCTGTGAGTAGTATTCAGCAGCCGGGGATTTAAAATCCCCGCCTGCTGAATAAGATGCCTCTGAATGGTCACAGCCTGACCAATCAGAGGCCAGCCCTCACTCACACCCATTCATGAATTCATCGGCGAAATACAAAAATGTTCCGGTCGCCCATTGACTTCAATGGGGTTCGTTATTCGAAACGAACACCCGAACATCGCGGGAAGTTCGTTTCGAATAACGCGAACCCGAACATTTTGGTGTTCGCTCATCTTTAGTAAGTATAGAATTTTTTTTTTGTATGACAGAACCCCTTTAAGGGTGCCTTTACATGCCTTGACCAATCTGCAGTAACTGCTTGCAGATCACAGCTGATTGCCAGATTGCAACTGGACTTGCCATTGTTTTATTTGGTAAGTCCAGGTACAGACCAGCAATTCGTCATCTGCATGCGGTTACCGCAGATTGACCACAGCGCGTATAAGCTTCCTGATAAGGATAGTCTGATGGTCTGTGGCTATATTTATTATCTGCTAGATTTATTCTAGGAGTCGGACTCCTTTAATCCAATGACGACTGTGCTATGCTACAATCATTGAGTTATAGTTCATTTGTGACAGCATGTACCAGTGTTTTGACAGAACAAGAAAATTCCTCATTAGGAGCGTATTGAGTGTGTATTAAACCCATTTGCTGCAGTCAGATCCAATACTAATGACATTCAGTATAAGACGATGAATGGCAGTGAAAGTTTCTATGAAGGTGATGATATCCTGCTGCATAGAGAAGACAATAACGCTATTACATCGATGATGATGATAATGCCTATAATCCTCTATGATGTAAAATATAGAGGATAATGATAGACCTGGTGATAATAATGACAATAGTGCAAGAAGAAGATATCATCAACGTAATGTAACAGGTATGTAGGTGTGAATTCTGGTGGTGGAGGGTATCATAGTTGCATTTAATTCCTTATTGTAAACATTGTATTTATTTCTGGTTAATTTTTACTGATTAGATTGCACTGCTTCAAAAAGATCAAAAGTAAATTTAGAATTTGTACCATATACATCTAGAAGCTTCCCTTCTTTAAGATGATTTCACATGCAGGTTTTTGAAACCGTTTTTCATGCAGTCTTTGAGCCAAAGCCAGAAGTGGATCCAAAAGGAATGGGAAACATAAAGGAAGGATGTATATTACTTCTTCCTGTTAGATCCACTTCTGCTTTGGCACAAAATACTGCATAAGAAACAGTCACAAAAACCTGCATGTTAAACCACTCTAATGGTCCCTTTACTCAAGGGTAAGCGTATTTGCACGCATTTTTTGCAGAATGAAACTTGCGTATTCGTGTGCGCAACTGTGGTTTTTCCAGCACTTTTTGCGCACACAAGTAGAGATGAGTGAGTATACTCGCTATGGGCAATTGCTCGAGCGAGCATTGCCCTTAGCGAATACCTGCCCGCTCGGGAGCAAAGATTCGGCTGCCGGCGGTGGGTGGGGAGCTACGGGGGAGGGCGGGGAGGAACGGAGGGGAGATCTCTCTCTCCCTCTCTCCCTCCCCCGCTCCCCCTGCTGACTGCCGCAACTCACCTGTCACCCGCGCCGGCAGCCGAATCTTCTCTGCTGAGCGGGGAGATACTCACTAAGGACAATGCTCGATCGAGCAATTGTCCTTAGCGAGTATGCTCGCTCATCTCTACACACAAGTCATGCGCAATTGCATGCTCAAAGAAATATGCACCGAGGTTCCCAGCCATTGAAATAGCTAAATTCTCTAATGAGTACCAGATGTGTTATTATACTGCACAACTGTGCAGGAAAATAGAGCATGCCGCATTTTGTTTTTGCGCAACGCAGTTGTGCACGTGAAATACGCACTTGTGAATGAACCCATTGAAATCAATAGCTTCTATTTTTTTGCATATTGCGTGGCAAATTTGGCCGTGTGAAGGAGCGCTTAGGGATCATTTCTAAAATCACAAACAACAATCGCAACCTGTCAACAATGTGCAAATTAGAAGATACATTCTTCATCTTTGATACAATGCTGTGATGGCATATAGAAACATGGCAAGGCCATGCAATATAATAAGAACCATTAGGTG
Source organism: Eleutherodactylus coqui (assembly GCF_035609145.1). Taxonomy (NCBI): domain Eukaryota; kingdom Metazoa; phylum Chordata; class Amphibia; order Anura; family Eleutherodactylidae; genus Eleutherodactylus; species Eleutherodactylus coqui. The sequence goes on along the minus strand of NC_089837.1, from coordinate 161,245,067 downwards.
GACATGAATGAATGCGATGTTTGTTTCCATCTAATACAGTTCAATAGATTATTTTACATTCCCACATGTGTTCAAATTATCCCTATATTTAAAGGGGTTTCCAGCTTTTAAATATTGATGACTTATCCTCTTGAGTTGCGAACCCCACTGATCAACTCAGTCATCAATAGTTCAAAGCTGGACAACATTATAATTGTAATCTGGAATTACACAATAGTACAGAGATATAAGAATCCTATACCACAGGCAACAGATCCAAGAAAGGATTAACATGCTAAAAGCAATGGATCACGGGCTTTTCATGACCACTGTCATTATCTTCCTAACTTTTATTAAGGTGTCCAGTGGTCAGGAAAGCAAACTGATGTAATAAAATTGTAGAGAGGATTGTGAAGATAGTCCCATAATAAAAAACCAAGGAGATTGGTGCAGTTTAGCTGATATATAACCTATTATAGAGCATACGAGGGATATAATTGGAAGTTAGGATGATAACAAACATGGATAAGAAAGAAATTGGCACATTCACTAATTTATGAAATGATACATATCAGTCAGTGACACATTAATACTTTCAATATTGAGTTAACATGGTCTCATGATCTCCACAAGCGAAAATTATGATATCATGAAATGGTTATCTCCAGCAAAATTATACTAAAATTATATTTTTCCCCTTTCCAATCCAATTTGTATCCTGGTTTTCCTAGGGGGCTTACTCTTTTTCTGCCATTATACAACGGCGCTATATGCTGGCTAATGCCAGTACTGCATGAGGTGACACATTGGATAGGCTCAGACAGCAGAGAGGCTGGCAATATACCGTAAGAGAACCCCGACGGACGTCTTCCAACATAGGAGCTGTACAGCCTCAAATCATAATGTCTTCAGACGTAAGTGGATTGGAAAGGGTTAAGGTCTATATGGGGATGTAAAGTAATTCATCCAAAAATTCCAGTACAGACATTAGAAAAGCAAAAATGTAGAAGTGACAGTATCCATATAAGTCAAATCAGCTTAGGAATTTATTGTCACTTCCAATACATGGCGCTACGTTTCAACCCATGAGGTCTTTATCTGGTGTGGGTTGAAGTGTACAGTTATGTGCTGGTAGCAACTAGAAATTTGTAAGTTGATTGAACCTATATGGATGCTGTCATTTCTACATGTTTTCAGTTATTGTATGATGTCATGGTCATAATATCAGTGTTTTTGTGTTTGATGTACATATGGAATGTGCTGGTTTCTAATCATGACCAAAACAAATGTAACACTACAACTGACATAACAGCTTCATCAGTATAAAACCATAAAAATGCAAAATAACTTTAAATAATCTTTTTGTCCAAAAGATGGGGATGACTACATTAGCTTGCTCCAAATCTGTGCAGTTGATAGAAAATACATTGCGGTTAATATTACAGCAAAATATCATTCACTCTATGTGCATCCATTACAACTATTGGTTTCCTATGAAGTGTTCGCACCTGCAAAAGATAGGACGTGTGTGCCTATAATGCACGCTGGTAAGGTCCATGCTGCGCGTAAAGACATTGTGTGATGTCCGTTAATCCCTGCGGGGAGTCTCACTCATCACTGAACACTGTGACAGCACTGTCACAGTGTTCAGGGATTAGGGGTCTGCAGCGGGGACGAAAGGATCCCCTGCCAAAGCTGCCGCAGTGGACCAAGATGCCATCCCATTGCTTTCAATGGGGCCAGCGCTGCTGTCGCCCCATTGAAAGCAATGGAATGAAGGCAACCCCTGCAGCAATGATTTTCACTTAGCGCTGTCTCTGATTGGTCACAGCACTCAGCAAATCAGCGGCAGCACTTTCTGGAGGCGGGGATTTTTCAATCCTTGGCCACCAGAATACAGATGAAGACTGATGGGAAGAAGAGCCGGAGAGCGCTTCTAGGTGAGTTAAATTTTTTAATTTTTTAACAGCTAGGGATGATTTTCGGGGTGAGTCTTATTTTTCATGCCACCCCCTGAAAATCACCCCCCAGAGGATAGCATCGCGGTCCTCTGCCACAGCTGTGACAACTGTGGCAGGGGATTCTTTTGTGCCTGTGGGGAGTCCCATCATCACTGAACACTGTGACAGTGCTGTCACAGTGTTCAGTGATGAGGGGACCTTAATGGAGCAGTTGCGTTTCTACAGTGAACGGGCATCTGAAACTTTGCCCGTTGAAGGCCTGCACATGTTAAAAAAAAGGACGGAGCTTCGGCCACGCACATTTTTTTTGCGCACATAGGCGCATCAAAAAAAACGCTCGTCTGACCGAGCCCTTAGAAAGTAATGTTTTATTCCGTAAATAATAAAAAATAGGCTTTTTGGATGTGCAGTAAATAGCATCAATATATTTTCTATGCACGAGAAGAGCTCTCTAGTCTTTCCTTTGTAGATGTTAAGGGACATGGTACCCTCCATTAACATGGAAGCAAGAATGTGATTACCATCACTTGGATATGTACTGTAGGAAGGTTAAGCCCCTTCTGGGTATAAGGTGCTCAGTAAGTTTAAAGACTTCAACTGCTCCTTCTTGGTAGGTGCCAGCAGTTCAGTAACCAATCTTGGCTTGTGTTCAGGTCTTACTGATGACCCATTTCTAGTGTGAAACGTAAAGGCTTCATGGTTGTCATCTATGGCCTCAGCCTCTGTTGGCGGTCAAAGGAACATTTTGTCATTTCAGGTTTCTGGTGTCTTAGCAGGATATTGTCCCTCTGAAGATGTCACCTTTAACTCTAATTACACCATTGTTCGTGGATGTCACTGGCCCAAAACCATCTGTGGTCATAAATCAATAGTGCGATTCGCCATAAATAGGAAGATCTGTAAATTTCATTTATTTTGTTGTTGTCAGGAAATGATCTTCTGCATATGTCAAGAAGTCAATGGACCATACACTTCAGGGGGTGACGAGGGCCCAGTAACCCCTTGTCAGTTAGTATGGAAGGCACACTTAGACATTCTTCTCCTGATTTAGACACAAGGAGTATTTGTGCTGTGGTGGAACATACATTATCAAAGCCCTCAATGGATCACCACACAGAACATTTCTCAGCCGGGTTCATGGGGGAATTTCTTGGGCAGTGGAATACTCTTCCAAACTCTTCAAACTGAGAGACGCTACCCATAACCCTAAAACAGAAGCAAAAAGGAATATAGTAAAAGGATATAGAAGTAAGACAGAGATGATTCGACACTGATGGAGGAGGGCTGAATATATAAGGAAGCTAAACACTAGAATAAGGGGTGCAATCTGAGCTTATTTGGGGAAACAATGTCAGGAAATATTTTGTTATTGAATGAGTAGTAGATGCTTGGAACAAACTTCCAGGAGATGTGGCTAAGAAATCAACAGTAAATGAATTCAAGCTGCCTGGGAGAAGCTTAGATCTATCCTAAGAGAAAAGAGGGAATAATAAAAGGGCAGACTAGATGGACCAGGGGGTCGTTTTCTCCCATCAATCTCATGCTCACATACAGTATGCTTATAGTACTCAAAAAATGAAAGCTGCATTGTGATTGATTGCTATGGGCAACAAAGACTATTTTATCGATCTGCCCCAAAAGTATTTCTTAGGCCGCCTGCAGACGGGCGGGTCGGATCTGGCGGCTGCGGGACCCGACCCGAGCGCCTGCAGAGAGCAGCGCATACTCACCCGCTCCCCGCAGCTCCGGCTCTTTCATGTGCCGGCTGCTGGGCAGCCGGCGCATGTGCAGACCGGAGCCGGCGGGTGAGTGACATTTCTGTGTGGGGCTCGAGCCCCGCACAGAAATAGGACATGACGCCGTTTGTTTGCCGTGGCCGTCTGCATAGGATTGCGTTTGTTAAAGCAATCCTATGCAGGCTTCCAGCGGCAGAAATCCCGTGGGAAATCTCGCCGTGGAATTTCCGCCCGTGTGCAGGCGCCCTTAAGAAGAGCAATCTCTGTTGCTGATTGAACTGCAATAAGGAAGCATGGCTCCTGAGCTATCAAGCTTGATTGCTGTGTCAATCTACAAATGCACATATATTAATCTCTTTATAACCCTATTTAATAGCAATCATTGTGGAAACTGAATCACATCAATACTTTAAACTAATAAATTATATTATGGTGAACAAGAAGCAATAACATAATGTGAGTAATCATTGGCATCATATGGAGGATGGAGATGACACATTCAGTGGGATGCAATCCGTTTACAAGTCATCAAATCAATCGTTCCTGTAATCGTGTATTAGTCATACCGGTAATGTTCAGGAGCATGTTTATCCGTCAACACTTGAAGGTATATAGATTGAGACCTTCTCTTAATACACCAATTCTGAAAAAAGGATAGTTAAAATAAATTCTGACGTTTTTCCATATGTCTGATATATCCGTGTTGCTAAAGCTTAACCTACACTATAATATTTCCAGTTCTTATAGTGAAGTTATCCTTTGAAAAAACTGAAGCAATGTAGAAAAAAACTGAGAAAACCTTCCCCAATGGCTCAGTAATATTCCGTTTACTGTCCATCAGTCTTGGAATTCAAGTCGGTGTACTGTGATTCTAGCACAGGAGGTTAGAGGTTATTCTAATATTTGGGAAGGAGACATCAGTTCTAAATAATTGTTCTAAGTGTTTGGTTCTGTCTCTCAGTATGTGTGGTAGATATGCTGTGTGTATATATAATGTGGATCATATTGTGAATTTAAAATGGGTATTCAGGTTTCGAAACTGTGCCCAATGTACTGGTCTCAGATTTCTCTTAAATTTACACAGAAAATGCTAAATGAAACCTTAATAAATTCTATTGTAGGTAATTTAGAAGCTACTTGTGGTCTAAGCAGAGCTGGCATTAGGTGGGGGGTAAAACGGGTGATTTTTCAGTGCCCTCATTACCAAAGGGACCCCTGGTTCAGATACCAGTGGATTTGGAGGTTATGGCAATATGGGTGCAATCTCCCCAGGTCTGTCCCTACTTCCTCTGTGAGCCGTGAAGCAGCCTCTTGTGCAGTTACTAATTCCTTCTCCTGACTCTGTCTCCTACAGTCCACTCAGCAGAAACTCAGAGATAGCCAGGAGGAGGATTCAGCTAGCTGCACAAAATGTAACAAGATAATGACACAAGTAACTGTGAGGGCATAAAGTGGGCATTAATATATTGTGTTTGGAGCACTATTACATTATGGGGGTACATAGAGGGCTTTATTACTTTATGGGATAACGTTATCTTATGGGGGGGACATAAAGTGGGCTCTATTTACTTATAGGCTCATTTTACCTTATGGGCACACAAACAGAGCTCTATTAACGTATAAGGTCACTTTTACCTTATGAGGGCCAAAAGAGGCACTATTATCTTTATATGGGCACAAAGCGGGCACTATTACCATACCGGGATATAAAGGAGACACTATTACCTTCTGAGGGCACAAAAGAAGCACCAATACCTTATGGGGCACAAATGCGGCACTATTATCTTGTAAGGGTACAAAGGGTGCACTATTATTGTAGAGGAGCATAAAAACTGCACCATTACTTTATGGGGGCACTATAACTGTAGGGCTCTAAATTCAGGTAGTGGCAGGATGGAGAGTTTGAATTCAAGGGATGAGTCATTCTTCATGGGAGTCTGAGCCCAGGTAGAATAAAGATAAGCAGTAGAGGTGTGAAACTAATTGACAATGTCATGGTCCTGTTGATCAGGCAGACAGTGTCAGAGAAACTCAGACTACATATCCATAGTACAAATGATCTTGAGAAGGAAGGAGCCATAGTGTAGTTTACCACTGCATCCTCTTAACTGTTTTTCTGCTGCAATGCAGCACCACAACCACCATCTGTGAGTGGAATTGCAGTGGGGCGTCCTTGAAGTGAATGGATCTAAATGCAGCTTCCTGCACAGGTGGGTGGACAGGAGCTTCATTGTGCTGGGAAAATGTAGAAGGGGACATAGTTCTAAATCAGCACTGCATCCACGTCAGTCTCTCAATTAGTGCTGGTCCCAAAAGTATGACCACCACCAATTGTCAAGTGATGGCATATCCTCGTGATACCACCTTCACTTTATAAAATGGGAAAACTACTGTAATGGTACTGTAATCATTTATATGATCTGCTGAGTGCCTATGTAGAACTGGTATTTATCAGCACATGTTCACTTTATAGTGCATCTTGTTCTAGCATTATTTAGGGATAACAGTCATGGTAAGGCAGTAGTATTTAGGCTTTGAATAGTTATGCAAATTAGTGGTGGAATAATCCTCTACATCAGCAACTAATAGATGGTAGCTATGCTATGAGTCAATATCTGACCTTTTAACCAGTCCCTCATCAGTGTACAGGAGAGTTCTGGTTGGCTTTGTGATAGACCCTCAATGCGAGTTCGAATGAGTAATGTATCTCCTTGTGGAGAGCACCCAAGGGTTTGGCTTATATCCGTAGTTATGTTGCGATGTCAGTTTAAATGGTTGGATATTGCGTTATAGTGTAACTACCCCACAATAGGTGGCAATGTGGAGGAATTATTCCATCACAGATTTGCATAGGTTTTTCCCTAAGGAGCATTGCATGGCCTATACAAAGGGAAACATTATCACCCTGGATTCACATAATGGCGCCTCTCCCAGCCAACCAGAACTCTCCTGATTGATGAGGGGCAAGAATCCCCAAATAGCTGTATATACATATGGTTCGGCTCATATGCATAGTCATTTTGCAAGTGCTGTTGAAATATAGGATATTGATTCATAGGGTAGCTGCCATTCAATACATGGCACTGTGGAAGAATTATGCTGTCATTGATTTGCATAACTCTTTCCCAGGGAGCATTGATGGCCTAGATAAGACTCCTTACATCCTTGTGGTACTCTTCACAAGGAGAAACATTACCCCCTTCATCCCCCAGTCCGGCCTTATATAGTCGTAATAGTAGGCTTTGTATAGTGTGTTTTCTTTAGTAACCGTATGAAGGTAATATTTGGTCCTAACATAACAATATTATTTGATAACTATGTAAGTATAGAAATAATTTTGGGGGTACATATATCTTGGGGTTTGTGCACCCGATTTTTTAAGACCCTGGCCTTGGAAACACTAAAGATTAATGCTGCAGCTTTCTACACACTGCTTTCTGAATTGACTGAATGTTACTGGGTTGTTGGTGCAATATTTCAGAATTTGAGGCCTTACTTTTAATTTTGCCCAGGGCCACAGTTTGTCTAAAACCAGCCCTAGGTCCAAGATGCCAAGCCCATACATTTACTCAGTTTAAATTCCCCATCATCCCTTTGAGCTCCAATAAGGTTGATGAGCAGGACTTCAGCAGATTTAGAGCTTTATGTTGGATATGTCCAATTCTGATAAACCCTGAAACCTTTGCATATACAATGTATGCTTAAGGGCTCCTGCAGATGAGCATAGGCGCAAAAACACTCACTCCTGCATATCTTATTTGCGCAGTGAAGGAGTCTTTTTTGCACGCAAGCCTGCACAGATACTGTGTGCATTTGAGCAATGCTCATTAATATAGGCGGGAAAATCACCTCTGCCCTGATTTAAATGGCTATTAACCCTTTCCAATCCAATTTGGGATTCAGGGTTACCTAAAAGTGAATAAGTCCTAAATGAAATACCTTGCATATAACTAGACCTATAAACCATGCAGAATTGCTGTATGAATTGTTATTATGTTTGTTTCTGACCTGTGCAAATGCAATGAAAAACAGCTGATCGTGTGTGTATTTCAGGCGAGGTAGGGGGCGCTCTGGACCATTTTCTCTAACCCACTTCTGGTATGCCTGGAGAAGAATAATTCAGGAATGTAAACTGTGACATCAACACTTTAATAAAACCTCAGTTACAAAGTGCACATGAGTCAAAGCAAACTGGACATTTACACAATACCTTTGTACTCTTCTACTTTACTGCCCTAACACTTTGTCTTAGAGGAGAAGTCTAAAAGTGCCAAGAATATCAAATATCCCTGCAGGAGGGTAGAACTGCATAGAATCACAATGCCCGTGGGAGAGGGCGATGACTGATTATAATAGGAGCAATAAGGGCAGACAGTCGGGGCCCAAAGCTGAATATAATTTAGAGATATACTACTATTATGAAGGGGACACTAGACAGCACTGTTACTGTGAGGGGATAGAGAGGGCATGGCTTAGCATAAAAAGGGGTGTGGCCTAAACATATGCCGCTGTGCGCTATAAGCTTTTCAAGATTACCACGTTAGTGGCAGTTACCATGGGGGGGGGGGGGGCATCATAATTGACTGCTCCATACTGTGGGCAGCCTTATTGTGGCCCTGAATTTCACATCTTTATTGAAGGAGGGGGGGGGGGGGGGGACAACACCAGTTGCAGATCTGCATCAAAATCCTCACCAAATGGTGCAGATTTTGATGTGAATTTTTTTACTGCGGTTTTGAGACAGATCTACAGCACCCTTCATTCCTTCCACTGAAAGGTGAAATCTGCTGCAGATCCGCACCAAAATACGTCACGTGTGAATACACCCGAACAGTATAAAATAATGCAAAAACTAGACTCTCCTTTTAAATGTCCCTCAGGTCCAGTGTCACCAGTCCCTTCCCAGAAGCTCCTGCAGTGTTCACAGGCCAGTTCATCCTTCATATGATCACTGAAGGCCATCGTTGGCTTCAGTGGTCCTGTGCCATTCACACAGACATGGTTGATGAGACCAGTGATTAACTTTAGTGGTCACATGAACAATAAACCAGACTGGTAACATCACAGTAGCTCCTGGGACTGAGCATATTCTACTGGAGGGAGGTGAGATGATGAGTCATATGTGAGTGTAGAGAGGGGCGCAAGTTGTGTGAACATCCCCGGCCCTTTGCTTCCCTTAATCCACCACTGGAATAGGGTATAAAGCCAATCTGAACTAGGATCACCCTCTGTACAGGACAACTAATAGCTGCAAGGCTGCAACTGCCTCCATATCTATGGCCTTGGGACACTGTTAGGATAGTAAATAGAGCTGAAACTGAATAAACAAATATAGCAGATATATTGAAAACTCTAATATACTTACATGATATGCTAATTTAAGGCCACCCATGTCCGCAATATTTTCTCCCAATGTCAGCCTTCCATTTACCTAGAAAACAGCACAGAGACACATTTTCAGCATCAGTCTATCTGCTTATTTATTTCTCAAACATCTACCAACAGCTAGTATTCTTTCCGGTAGACCCAGGACTAGACCGTCACTCATTTGGCCCATAACATCATCTCAAATTACAAAACCAGAAGACTCAGGAAAAATAAACCACAAACATGTCATATGAATAGATATTGTGACTTTCTAAAGCAAAGAAGCTAACATTGAAATTTACCATTACAACTCTGCTTATTGTATAATATTAATATAGTAGAAAATGCTCTGCAGGCTGAAAACTTCATACTGTGCAATGTGATGCTGAAGGTGATACCGCACGTTGCATTACAAGCCAGCCATGAATATACATGGTCTCTACTCCCAGAGACTGCATTAATAACTGACTTTATTTAGCTTCTAATGGAAGACATGCAGCTCTGCTGGGAATATAATATTTGCCTTCCTGGGTTAGATGTAATAATGATAGTTTAGGTATCACCCTCTTATCTCCAGAGTCTGTCTATTCGTTTCTTTGTTTGAAGAGGAGTCTGATGCATCATTTTAAAATATAACCCATTTTTTGCTGGTCTACAATGCTACAGCAAGTTTACTTAAAATTTTAGGAACTAACCATGTCCGCATATTTAGCATATACAATTCATCTCTTTTGCTTAAAAGAACTCAACCTCTTGGGTCGCCTTCTTACGCAGTGTAGATACTATGGAATGTCCATAGCAGATTTTGCTTTGAAAATTCCACAGCATTAACCCTTTCCAGTCCAATTTGTATCCTGGTTTTCCTAGGGGGCTTACTCTTTTTCTGCCGTCGTACAACGGCGCTATCTGCTGGCTAAAGCCAGTACTGCATGAGGTGACACATTGGATAGGCTCCGACAGCAGAGAGGCTGTCAATATACAGTAAGAGAACCCTGACGGATGTCTTCCAACATCAGAGCTGTACAGCCTTAAATCATAATGTCTTTAGACGTCAGACAGTGGATTGGAAAGGGTTAAGGCTGCCTTCAGGTCTGCTAGTGGAATTGCTGCAAAACTTTTGCAGCATTTACAGTATAAGCCATGTGGAGGGGCTTTAAAAGATTCCCTTCACCTTGTGCAGAGAATTTCTAAGACAAATACGCAACATTTTTATAAAAGCACCTAAGGTAAAAACACAAATATTTCAGTGGAATTCTTGTGGAATGGCTGTGGGTATTCCATTGCGGAATGCCTACAGTGACTTTGCCATGTGAGAAGGTGGCTTCGAAGTGTTGAGGATTTCTAAAATCTCCTGCAAATGGAGGGGAAGATTTCCACAACAGATCAGCAGCATTTTTGAAAAACACTGAGGATTCTAAATCCACAGCATGTCAATTATTCTGCAGATTTTAACTCTTGAAATGCAAGAGTTAAAATCCACAGCAGATCCGCAATAAAAAATGAGGCCAAATCCGCACCATTTATGTGCGGATTTCGCCACTGTAGATTTACAGTATATTTGAGACGGGTTTTTTTCCATGCAGAAAGCCTGGAGTACATATGCTGTGTGTGAAGCTGCCCCTAGGGTTAATCATGCATATAGGCAACATTACAGATTCATGTGTTGTTCAGATCCAGAATATGATGACTGTTGATGTATACTGTAGTACTTTGTGTCTGATTTTATACGGAGACACACAGAAGTTTTCTCTTATAGACTGCTAAGACTTAGGGTGAAGTCACACGAACGTATATCGGCTCGGTTTTTACGCCGAGCCGATATACATTGTCCTCGTGTGCAGGGGGGGGAGGATGGAAGAGCCAGGAGAAGGAACTGAGCTCCCGTCCCCCTCTCCGCCCCTCTGCACTATTTGCAATGGGAAGAGGCGGGGCAGGGGCGGGGCTAAGTTCTGAGAATTAGCCCCGCCCCACCTCTCCCCATTGCAAATAGTGCAGAGGGGTGGAGAGGAGGCGGAGAGGAGGCAGAGAGGGGGGGCGGGAGCTCAGTTCCTGCTCCTGGCTCTTCCATCCTCCCCCCCTGCACATGAGGACAACATATATCGGCTCGGCGTAAAAATCGAGCCGATATACGTTCGTGTGACTTCACCCTAAAACTGAGCTAAGTTCCTTTGCATGGTGTATTATACATTCATTCTACCCTAGAAGCATCACACCTGTACTACTATTACTATTGTTTGGCTCCTGCCCTATAATGCAGTCTGTTGGGTTTCTGTCATGCTGCCTAGCACTTTATTGGGCTAAAGTGACACAGCATACTGGCTTTTTTGTCTGGGACCTAGTTCCGGATGTGCGCCAGAGGCTCCGATGCAGATTTGAACAATGCCCTATTTGTAAGAATAACAAGAATGTTGTATCAATGATCTACCATAGAGCTACATACGAAGAGTTTATACAAACCTGTTGGAACTCTGTGTGCGGCCGTTCATGGTCCGTGATTTTAAGAATCTGGTTAAATCTGTTTATCATATTTTCCATATTCTAATTACTGATATAAATTGCAACTCCAAAAACCTACTATACATCATCCTGTGCAGGGGCGTAACTAAAGGCTCAGGGACCCGGATGCAAAAGGTGAGCTGGGGCCCCCCTCTATCTGTATCTGTAGCCGTACCCATACCTAAACCATGCTGCACAGAGGAGTAACTTGAAGCTTCTGGGGCCCAATGCAAAACCTGTAACAAGGCCCCCAACTATAATGCTTTATTCATAGTACTGGGCTCCCTATATGGAGAAGAGAGGCCTTATGGGCCCCTAGGGCTCCTGGGCCCGGATGCAACCACATCCCCTGCACCCTCTATAGTTATGCCCCTGGTATCATGTGTATTTCTTAAGCTGCACAAATCATTGGCCAATACTGAATGAAACAAGACTTAACGCTAATTTGTTTTACTGTAGATGTTACAATGTTGACACAATTCTACTCTGTGATGATATAATGTAAATTGTATCACGGTAGAGGAATAACACTGTATCATGGAGGAGTGCATAGGCACCAGCAGCCAGTGGCTTGCATACCTTTACTCTGTACCTGCAGTTTTGATTGTGGAGGTATAGGGGGCAGCAAATACTAAACAGTATGAGAAAGACACTGCTGAGCTGGCCTAGTACATTTATGAAGACAATAGGGTGAATAGTGAATGTCCTAATTTTTTGCATCGGAGACAATTAACAGAATGTATCAAATCTTTTAAGTAAAATGTATACATCAGAGCTCAATAGTGCAGATATGATTGTTCTAATAAGAAGCAGTTAGTTACGTCTTAGAAGAAGCAGCAGCTAGGTTATGTTTTTTTTAAGAAAATATATTGTGTTCATTGTATAATGAAAAGTTAGCTGACTTTCTAATAAAGTTTGTTTCAGTTATTCCTCTTTTACAAGATACTTGCTTGTTGTCAATGAATGGATGCCTAATTGTTTACATTCAGAGACTAAAACAGATTATGTGCAAGCATTTTGAAATAAAAGATGAATTGAAATATATACTATATTAGACCATTACAGAGCTTTTCATTTTAGAGCAATTAGGCTTAATTTACATACGACTGGAAAACCCCTTTTAGGGCTCAGTCACACGGGCGCATCGGCATCCGTACACCAGCGCCGATGCACCCGTGTGACTGACAGTTAGAAGACGGCCGTACCTGAAGACGGATGTCTCCCCACAACGCTGATGAAAGAACATGTGACCGGCAATGTTCTTTCCTCTAGTGCTGCAGAGAGACGGCCGTCTTCAGGTACGTTCGTCTCCTTCCTGCAGTAACACGGGCGCCGATGTGCCCGTGTGACTGAGGCCTTAGGGGTACATTCAGACGCTGCATGATTGGTGCAGAATTTCTGCAGTGGGACAACCACGCAAATACCTTCATCAAATTCTGCATCAAAATCCACACCATTACTTCTGATTTTGACACAGATCCGCCAGAGACTTCACCCCTTCAATAGAAAAGGTGAAATCAGATGCAGATCTGCATTAAAGTCCTCACTAAAGTTGCTTTCACACGGCCAAGAAAATCGCGCAAGATTTGTGCGTTGCGTGACACACAAATCTTGCACAAATATGAAACCCATTCTTTTGAATGCGGTCATACACAACAGTGATTTTTCTTCCCACATTGTATCACAGTGCGAGAAACAAATTGCAACATGTACTGTCATCGGGCATTCGATTGCATCACATCACCCATTGTTTTCAATGGGGCCGGCGAAGCATCACACAGCGTGCAAAGTGCATGTGAGTGCGATGCAAGGTTTCCCATTTTAACACAAAAATGCCTCACATCTACGAGAACATCGCATGTTGGTGAGAGCGATATCGGGCTGAGTTTCATGGCCCGATATCACATTCAACTATGTGAAATTAGCCTAAATGGTGCGGATTTTGACTTTGGTACAGATCCACAGCAAAATCTGCAGGGCCGAACATGCTGCAGACTTTGGTGCAGATCTGCTCCAAAATCCACTACATATGAACATACCCTAAAGTAGCTTGGAGATGATTGTAAACTGCTGTAAAGTAGATGAGACAGATCAGACTGTAACCCTAAAACCTTCCAGACATTCATTGCATGTGGTTTACTCACCCGCTGGTTATACACAGTGAAGTTTTCATACAGATCTACAATGCATTCTGCTTTCTTTAGGAATTTACTGTAGGATTCCTCAGTCCACCAGTGGATGAGATTCCCAAATGAGTCATATTGGCCCCCTAAGATTAAAAAAAATAGCCAGAGTAAGTAAAACTAGTAATATACAAAAGCAAAAGTACCAAGTAAAGTAATAATCTAATAGTAATAATAATCTTTATTTGTATAGCGCCAACTTATTCCGCAGCGCTTTAAAGTAAAATAAAAGTAAATGTGTCGCGTTTTATATTTGTTAGCTTTATGATGACAAGTAATCTAATAATAAATCATCTTAAAGAACCAAGCTTTTGTTAATATTCAAGGCTAAGTCTACAGCGGCATGACCAACCACAGACTGTAGTAATTCTATGATGTATAGTACAGGTATATTGGGAATAGAGCCTGGACCTGGAGACTAGAAACTGTTAGAATCTTTCATCATTGGAGTCACATTTCCTGTACTAACTAGTGATGGCCAACTGAGACAGCGGGATCCGAGAGTGTATAGGCTGGCTTACTAACCAAACATATTATTCTGTTATGCTACTATGTCATGAATATGTCATTGAAAAGCTCATGCACTGCAGTGTGACACTGATATATGAGCATGTATGTATTTCAGAGAAAATTAAAAAAGTTTTACCCCAGTCATCATATCCATGTGTGAGCTCATGCCCGATGATGGTGCCTATGCCACCGTAGTTTAAAGATCTGTAGATATACAAATATGTTTATATAATATACAGGCATGTAGAGCAGCTAACTTACACATTTCTACAGAACACTCCTAATTTCAGCATCCTGATTTGCTCTGGACAGTCTCTTTTCTTATGATGGCTATACAACATGAATCACTTAAGGCCCTTTTACACACAACGATTATCGTTCAAAATTCGCTCAAAAGTCATCTTTTGAGAGATAATTGTTACGTGTAAATGTGCGCCCATCGCAAACTTACCGTGCACTCTTTGTCCATCGGTGAGTTCAGCTCGGCTTAAAATCCGTTGTCCCTGATAAGAGGGATCGTACCCTGAGTTCTCTGCGGGCAGCGCGGATAACATTCTTTCAGTAGCTGTCCCGCTGGAGAAATTTAGCGATGTATTTAGAGAACAGACCACCCGCTGCTCTCTAAATACATGCAAATGAAGCTTGTTAGCTACTAATGGGCTCATTAGCCCATTAGTAGCTAATGCAAAATGATTGCTCAAAACTGTCAGCTTCTGATGAATTTTGAGCAAATGGGGCTTTAGTTCTTACAACTGATCCTCCCCATTGACATGCCTGTTCAGCTCGTGGATGTCTGTTAGATGCTTATCTCCCCCAGCTGACTTGTCTGACAGCTCTAGTGCAACTTATCTCCATAGGACACAAACAACTGCAAAGAAAATAATTTTGACCATAGACATAATGATTATCACTGATGAGCTGATTGTACAATTGTTAATGATAATTATCATATTTATCGGTCTAAAAACAATTGTTTCTGACCAATGACAATCTTCTCCACAGGTTGGGACATTTATAATCATCCATACCTTATACTTTTCCTTGAGCTTTGGTAACATCCGAAAATTCCAAACTGGGCAATGTAAATGTACAATATTTGGCATGATCATGAGAAATGTATTTTGGTGTATGCCCCCACTTAATGAGCCCTCTGATAAAGAAAGCTGACTGTTCGGTGTATCATAGACAAATCTTTATGTTTATTGCCAACTTAATAGTATTGTTTGCTTCAGGGGCAAAGACATTAGGTTGTTAGCAGATCCCATTGGCATCAGCAGGACCAGACTACTGAATGGTAAAGACATGTCTATGAATAATTTAGACCCTGGAAATTTCAAGATTGCCATATTGTCCAATAAACATTTTATCAAAGTTGACCAAGTTCTCCTAGCAGACTGGGGAAGCCTGCACTTGGCTTTATTGGATTTATTTTAAAACTGCTGGGATTCTTTGGACAACTACTGTACCTTTCAGTAAGTAGGTCCCCAGGTGACCCCAGATGCTGCTGTTACTGGGGCAACTGCACAGTAAGTGCTCAGCAATGCTGCAGAGAAAGTGGGGTACTACACAGCACTGGCTGACTGTGATACATAAATGTCTGTGCTTCTCCAGAGCTGCACTCACTATTTGAAGATGCACTAAACTCTAAGCTAAAGAAGCCCCTCTATTACCACCATAATAAGGTAAATGGAAAATGATTTTTGAAACACAATAACCGCTTCAAAGATTTATCATTATTGGGGCTGTTTCTAAGGATGCAACACAAATATCAAACTGGACCTTTAATTGATTTCTTTAAAAGTACTTACTGGGGGAAATCAGGATCATAGAGTGTAGGTTGCAGGATACCAGCGGGAAACACTGTGGATGACAAAGATGGCATACCTTATACTCATGATGCTAGGTATTTAATATTGAAAACATCAATTTTTATGGGAATTCCAATAGAAAACAACTGATGGTGCCCCTCACTACTCACCCATTTGATTCTTGTTAGGGAGATAGTAGGCATTAAGGGCCTGTGGGGGGAGTAGCCACCTGTTAAGAATATTAAGACTAAATTAATTCATATCATTTATTTATATATTTGCTATCTATAGCTTAGGGTTCATTCACACGAGCGTGTTTTTCACACTCTGAT
Source organism: Eleutherodactylus coqui (assembly GCF_035609145.1). Lineage (NCBI taxonomy): Eukaryota > Metazoa > Chordata > Amphibia > Anura > Eleutherodactylidae > Eleutherodactylus > Eleutherodactylus coqui. The sequence continues at coordinate 161,228,695 of NC_089837.1, read as the reverse complement.
AGCATTGCAAAAAACTGTGTAGCGCTTGCGAGAAAACCGCGTGAAGGGGCGATTCCCAGCTATTGAGTCTCGAGCTTAATTAGCAGTGGAATTGCCCATTCACACAATCAGGAGATGCGTGTTGCGTGTTATCCAGCTCACATAGGAGTGTATGGAAACTCCTCCACAACATGCACCAAAGATAGGTCAGGCCCTACCTTTTCTCGCAACACGGACCTTAGATGTGAGCTTTGCACACGCATTTTCTATCTTTGTTAGGTACGAGTTCTTTGTGCATCTAAAATTCCTTCATGTGACGCTTCTATAGGAAACCATTGGTTCTATTTGACGTGATCTTTTCACACGCCTATACTGTGCTAAAGTCACGCTCATGTGAACCAGTTCCTAAAGGAGTTGTCCACCACTTAAATATAAATGGCCTATCCTTCAAGATAGGGCATCAGTAGTTGATTGGTAGGTGTCTGCCATTTGGGACCCCAGTGATCTGCTGTTCGCCAGGCCACTGACAGTGTGTACGGAGCAGGAAGCATACAACTCTGTACACATTGCACCTACGCAGGTCAGTAACACAAGCACTGTTCCCATTGAAGTATTGCAGTTAAATGTATAAGTGATTAAACAATTGCTACTTCAGGTCCCCTATGATGGCGTAGAAATAAATGAAATATTTTTTTTATTATAAATAACGAGTATTAAAAGTTAAACGCCATTTTCCCATTAAAAGCGATCACATGGTACCCACAGAAACGACATACATTACTTAGACTGGCATATGAAAGTAAATATACACCAATGGTCTTCCATTTTAATGCTTCAACTATTAACCAAGGTAAATGGGATGGTAGTTTAAAAGAGAGGCACAACATTTTTGAATGGGTTGTTCCAATAAGATAACCTCTTTCCCTATGAAGTCATACAGTAGTTGCCTGCTCAGAATCCACATCCAGTAGCCAGTGCAGAGATCTACTAAAAGCGAGACTCTCACTCTGGCGGGCTCCTAGATTCTGTCCACTAATAAATTACATGGTTGTCCATTCATTAGAAAGGCCGATATATAATAAAACATTAAGGGCTCATTCACACGGGCGTAAATACTCTTTGTTCTATGTGACAATTTTTTACATGTATACTATGGTGTGTATAAAACCCACTGATTTCAATGGGTTATTCCACATTTGTGTATTTTTGTCCCAATTTTCGGTTGTGTTGAAAAACACACAGCACTTCCTATTTTGGTGTATATTACACACTGGAATAGGCTATAGAACTGAATGAGCTAGTGCAAATACACAGTTAATACACATGAAACACACATATTCACCTCGTATCTGCACATCAATGGGCCCATCTGCATATTTTTTGTACCTGTAAATATGCTCAGTATTTACACATGCAAAAAGCTTGCAGAATGGCCAAAAAACGCAGAGAATAGGCTTTTTTCAGTGAGATTGAGCCCTTACTTGAAGTGGTCATAACAAGGGAAATATATGGTGTGCCACAACTTTGCGATGATTTTAACCCTTTCCAATCCACTGTCTGACATCTGAAGACATTCTGATAGAAGCCAGTGCAGCTCTAATGTCGGAAGACGTCTAGCAGGGTATTCTTACTGTATATTACTGGCCGCTCTGTTGTCGGGGGCCTCTCCAGCATGTCCCATACCGCAGTACTGGCTCTAGCCAGCAGATGGCGCCATTGTGTAATGGTGAAAAGAGAAAACCCCCTAGGAAACCCTGAATCCAAAATTGGATTGCAAAGGGTTAAAAGCTGGACCTGTAGTGATCGTCTTTGACAACTACATTGTAATACCGCCAAGTATCCTGGGTGTTTTGGGGGGTTGTCTCAAAGAGGTTTCACTCTATACATTTAGCAATCTTCCAATCAGCCTAACCTAATCCTTTCCTCTACTAGGATAAGACTGGATTATTTTATCTTTCATGGTCTCAAAAGATAAAATGCTAAATATTTTTTTGCTCTGTGATGTAACATTTGCATAAAAATAACTTTGTGGATCATTTGAGTTCAGTGGAATAGATAGAGGAAATGCATATATTCTGCTAGATTTTCTTTGATCTGTCTATACCTATCTTGAAATCAGCTGCATTTGTGCTTCTTCTTTGGAAAATGCATCAAACACGTCAAAGTGAGGTTTCTATAACAATGAGTATACGTACGCTGACTTGTCCACTTCCTGACGGATCTTCTTTACCGACTGCTTGATGCTAAACCTAATACTGCTCAGAATGTTCTTGAAATAAGTCTTCTCGTGAACCTCAAACTAAAAGGTTGAAAGAAAAGGCAGAAAAAAAGGATCAGGAGGATTCATCAAATGATGATGACGGTGGAGCAGACAAGACCTGATTAGTATGTTACACAATCGGCAGGAGACATGAAGGATAGAAGACATTTGTCTGTAGGAGGGATAGAAAGTACATTGCATTGGTGATATTTAACAGATTTTACTAATGAGAGAAATCATATCATAGATTTAATGTACTTATTAATGACTAATCCATGGTTGAATTTCTGATTAGTACTGCATCCAGTGAGTCACCGGGACATTTTTATATCCTGTTGATCAAACATTTGTTGTTCATGGTAAACAGAAAACTCATTAGCACATGTTGAGAATCAATACTGCACTTTGTGTTTGCTCACAGATAATTAATATGCGGTTTGAAAAAATGGAATTTTCCAGCTATTACCAGGCTACAGAATTAATGTGTTATTACTTTATCTGCAAATACTGTAAGATACTATAGTTATAAAAAAGAAGTCTATCAGTGGATGAATTGATTCATTTACAGTACATTGAAATTTTACCAATGACATATCTGCAATCTCTCTCTGCCCCCCTCTGTGTGCAGCCATAGGCTACTATGGTATCTGCTGTCGGAGAGTACTCCTATAATGTGGAGGATACTGAACCTTTGTGGCCTTCTTGTTCCTTCATATAAAATCAAATGCATACAAAGGGGCAGTAAGGCCCATCCACCTCTATGTGTACCCTTTTACAACTCTGTACGATATGGAGCATAGCAAGGCCATGACAAGGGGGGTACATATTATGTTCAGTATATTATCCCTCTTCTTTGAGAGGACTACGCCTCCAGTAGATAATCTTTCCTTGAGTGGTCAGCGACCCATAAAGTGTATATAACTATCTTTCACGGCAACCCTGGCCGGCAGCCAAAGTAGCAATACTATGTTGTGATGTCTGCATTTTACAGGAAATTCTTTTACATACTTTAAAGGGGTTCTGTCATTACAATCTGTATTTTTTTTCTCCAATAAATCTGCCCCGCTGGCACAACCTGTGGTAAATAACACATACAAAACATTTTTTTCAGTAGTTGTACTTACCTAGGCTCCATTTTTCACCTCCATGCTCTGTTTACATCTTCAGCCCCTCCTGCTAGGAGGTCATCTCCCAGCACCCCTTGCTGTGCTGACCACTTCCGCCCTCACAAAGCTACTTCCGCCCATCCAGTCCAGTGAATAGTCCTGCCTGCAGTCTACCAAAATCTGCTAGTGTTTCTCCCTGGGTCTCTGAACACCCAGAGTTTCCCAAGGGCCTCCAGATCTTCCCTGCAATCTCACAGTAGCCACTCACTGTAGTCACTCAAAGCAGTCACTCATAGCAGTCACTCACAGTAGTCACTCATAGCAGTCACTCATAAAAATCACTCACAGTAGTCACTCCACATGGTAAAAACAGGAATATTCCCCATGCAATGTATTGTATGAGTGTATGTATATATACATTTATCTATGCGTATATGTATCAAGATGTGTGTGTATAGATGTATGCATGTGTGTGTGTATATATATATATATATATATATATATATATATATATATATATATACACACACACATATAATATGTATAGTAATATATCTACACACTGCATAGGACATGTACGTTCCACGCTTACACCCATGTGCGGCTGCCCTCAGAGAGACAAAAAAGTGCACAAAAGTGTGCGCAACTGCACTTACATCTGTATAAAGCTGGTCTTATTGTATGTATATATGTATGCCCTGTTGTACCGCCTCTAGCTTGGATACAAGATGTGATACAGGGGGCATGCAGGCTCTAGTACCCTGTTGTACCGCCTCTAGCTTGGATACAAGATGTGATATAGGCGGGCATGCAGGCTCTAGTACCCTGTTGTACCACCTCTAGCTTGGATACAAGATGTGATACGGGTGGACATGGAGATTCTAGTACCCTGTTGTACCACCTCTAGCTTGGATTCAAAATGCGAAACGGACGGGCATGGACGTTCTAGGACCCTGTTGTATCGCCTCTAGCTTGGATACAAGACGTGATATGGGTGGGCACGCTGCCACTTGGGATGCATTATGCATTGACACTTGGGGGTCAGGATAACAGCATGCTGACAATAGAGGGCAATGTATAGCTTTATGTCTTTGGTGATGTTAAATTCATTCTCTGTGGCTGATTTTACACAAGTGAGCACTATATCAGCACGAGAAACTCAAACCAATATCTTGCATGGCAAATATGCGAGTGTGTCTGCCAGTGCAGTGCGCCTTGTAAGAACAATGCCTTGTGATGTGCGTATGTGTGTATCATATATATACATACATACATACATACATACATACAAACACACACCGCTGTAGGAGCAACTGTAAGAAACAAAATAAATGGTGGGAATACGGCGGCCGCCTGATCTTTCACGCACATAGTATTCATAGGGGAGGTCCTATATTTTCTCGGTCAAGTATTAACGAGAGAGAAACCACAGTAATCTTAGGCTTAGTTTTGTCCCAATATACGGCCGTGACAATCATGGCCGCATAAGGGAAGAAAATTACATTCGCCTGAAACCGCCATATACACACACACAGACAAATAAAGCTAGATAGATATATGTGTGTATATACACATAAACATATAGATGAATAGACGCGGATGGATAGACGGGCAGACGGATAATTACAGACGGATAGATGGATAAATACAGATGCATAGAGAGATAAATGTAGACGGATAAATACAGACGGATAGACGGATAAATACAGACGGATAGACGGATAAATACAGACGGATAGACACAGACGGGTAGACAGATACAGATAGCATATATATGCATATAAATAAATAAATAAATATATATATATATATATATATATATATATATATATATATATATATGCATATATGCTTTTTATATATATACTTTTATTTATTTATATATATATATATATATATATATATATATATATATATATATATATAAAAGCATATATGTGTGTGCATATATATATATATATATATATATATATATATATATATATATATGCATATATATATATATGCATACATATATATATATGCATACATATATATATATATATATATATATATGCATATATACATATATATATGCATATATATATATATATATGCATATATACATATATATATATATATATATATACGCATATATGCATATATATATATGTATATATGCATATATTTATATATGCACACACATATATATATATGCATATATTTATATATGCACACACATATATGCTTTTTTATATATATACAGTTTTATTTACATATATATATTTATATAAATAAAATATATATATGCTTATATGCAGAAGCTTGCATTTCCATTGGCTAATAGAAATATATTCTGCCTGACAACAGTGTCAGGGATACATTTCTATTGGCCGAGAGGCAGCAGAAGCTTGCATTTCCATTGGCTAATAGAAATGTATTCTGCCTGACAACAGTGTCAGGGATACATTTCTATTGGCAGAGAGTGTGCAAGTGTAAAGTGCTCCCAGGCGAGCGCGCCGCAGACTCGCGCATGCGCAGTCGTGTGCCGCTGTCTCGCGCGTGCGCAGTCGTGCCGTTGTCTCGCGCGGCTACCTTCATTCCGCGCTTCCTCACAAGACAATGTACGCACACGTCACTAGTGACGTATGCGTACATTGACCTGAAGGAAGCGGAAGGTAGGCAGTGTACGCTTTTTGACCGGATGGAAGAAAATCGGGTGCTGGAGGTCACGTGACCGAATTGACAAGCGGCTCCAGGAGAAGATTTGGGATAAGAAGAAGAGGTAAGCAGGCTGCCTGGGGAGCAATAGGTAAGTATAAAATTTTTTGTTTTTAATGACAGAACCCCTTTAATGTTTAATTTTGGGAAATAGCTTAATTTTTACCGGAATTTAAAAAGCCATCTGCACATTTTCTGTTGGGTCACTGAATGCTAGAAATGTGGTTGTTTCAGTTTACTGTACATTTACCCTTTAGATCAAAGGGTAAATGTACAGTACTGTACAGCACAACCACATGCAGCCATGCAATATGTACAGCCCACAACCAACTGGACAGAGAAATGCTTATCTGCCTGTAGCTTCTCACATGTAGGTTTGATGTTAGAGAGAAGAACAGTATGCGATTGCTCTCAGTAAGAGAAATCAAGTAATCTTCTAGATATGATAACTTTAAATGGCTAACAAAAATACATGATGTTATTGCGAGCTTTTGGACCTCTCAGGATCCTTCATCAGGCATAATGAAACAAATCTGGATGGGGCATATATATACAAATGTACACATATGAAAAGGCATAGACATAGCGAGATTAATTTGCACTTAAAACAATATCATACAAGATGAGCAGAAAAGTAAATAATTAGTCCACTGGAAAGGAATGTGACAGTTTTATGATCTCTAAATTGGTGTTAGGGGGTCACAGGCCTGTGTGTTATCTATCCTTCAGACCTGCAAATAATGAAGATGGAACAATACCTCTGCAGCGCCACCTATTTGGATGGCAGCATTCCTTCAAATCAATGTATGACTTTTTAACAGTCTGTAAGACAATGATTGGGAATAGTACCCCTTCTGGGTGCTCTCCTTGGGGAGAGACGATGCCAGCTCTCCACCTACTCAGCCCCAGGTGCCTCCACACACTCCCTGGGTGCTCTCCTTAAGGACACCCCTCTTGACCACCTTCAGACCTTTCATATTCTTCACTGATGCAAGAACCCTGCTCCGAGGTTCATTCCATTCTTGAGCGTATCAAAAATGGCTATAAATTTATACTCAAATTCTTCTGTGATGCTGCACCTTGAAGTTGTCCTTTAGAAGAACAATGGCACACAGTGTCAGAGCAATGACAGGAAATTACCAATGGAACACTGTACAGTCTCCTCTGGGTCCCCCATATAGCAGGGGAAAAGGGACCCTTGACCCCTTTTGAGCACTTCTGAAAGGAGTATTTGAGTTAGAGGTGACTGTTTATACATTGAGCTCCCTCCATTGTAGTTGATAGAATTTGTGAAATGTTAAGCGATTGCCACAATACTGATGATCTACAATGCAGAGAAATAGTTGCATGCATAGTCTTCTCCGCTCTGGATTGCCAACTGTGGGAGAAGGTGATCCCCATTCTCACAAAAGAGAGAAGTCCTGGAAATGAACCCTGCACTTGTAAGGCATTTATGGCATGTACTTTTGATATGCCAAAATGTCTCAAATGTGAATGTTTCAATATGACACTGTGTCCCTCAGACTTGAAAAGGTTGTGCACCCCTACATTACAAGATTGTCAACTTAATCTACTGAGTTACAAAACTGGTAATAGCAATAATGTATCTAATGTATCTATTTTTCTGGACTGGCAATGTGCAGATAATCAACTCTAAAGTGCCATATATGTTTTACTAACACTGTTGCATCTCAAATCAAGAGATCAATAGGGTCACAGTGCTCATACACAGTGTGTGTGTGTATATATATATATATATATATATATATATTTCATACTAGAAGATGTTATAATTTAGCATAATAAGTGAATGAGCTGGTGAGAATCGTGCAGTTCTCATTCACTGATTGTTCAATGTTTCACATTCCTATGTGATACACTGAATGATCCGCGTTTAAACTTCCCAACGAGTGAACGAGCCAGTGATGATTTTTATGCCGGCTGAAACTGAATGATGAGCAAGAACCTCACATTTCTCATTCGTCATCCAGTCATTGGCTATGTTGAGTTTGAACGATTTTCTGCATGATAATCAGTCTAAATGCAGTGTAACTATTTGTGGTGGCTTGACTACTGTGACCCCCATTTATCGCTAGAATTAAAATGCCACATTGCTAGTAAAGCATACAGGGCATTTTAGATTTCATTATCTGCTCATTGTCACTCCAGAATAACCACTATGGTTATCTTAAAATAGTCCAAATTACTTGAATTGAGCTTTGGTTCATATCTCAGCATATCACTTGGTGAGGTGCTGGACTTTGAAGACAAAATAGTGAAACTTACTTATAATTTTGGGAGACACCCTTTCAGCTAACCATGGACTCAAAGTCCTAATGTCCAAGTAAGGGGTGACAAAGCTCAATTCATGTTGGTTGAATAACCTATTCCCTATTTGACAAAAACCTATCTATGGCCTAGTGGCCTAAATGAGAAAACCCATTTTTTTGCGGTAGCATTTCTATTCTATCTGGGTATTTACCAAATTTACTCACTTCATATTCTTTATCCATTATTTCTGGCTTGAGCAGGAAATCAGGATACCCAATCATCACCATCATATGCTTCAGCTGAAAGATGAAATGATAGCTATTACCTATACTAGTATATTGTTAGACTACTTTCGCACTGCAGTATTTTGATGAGTATTTGTAAGTGAGTGTATCTAAAGCAAGGCAAAGGTGCAAATGTTTCTTCCATTATATTTTTCTTGGTATTTTCCTCTCCTGGTTTGGCCTAATAACACCGATGTGAAATACTGACCATAATACTGCTGTGTGAAAGTAGTCAAGGTATAGAAGAGCAATTTGTGCCTTATTGCACTACTGCATCATTCAATACTACATTATATAGCTTGTTTCCTGTGCTTTTTCATTCTACCTTAGTCCTTGCAGCTTCTTTGGTCTCCTTGTCCATCCAGTCTAACTCATCCAGCCTGTTGTCGAGAATATATTTAATGTCCTCAACAAGTTGTTGTACCTGCATGAACAAAGTAAAATGATCATAACAGAACCGTGCAAGACCTTAGCCTACAATTCAAGACAAGAATTGCTATTGGACGATTGTTTCATATTTCCTACTGTTGAGCTATATGAAATACCTACTCATGTGATTTACAACGGGGAATTAGATATTAGGTTACCCCTATTCATGGGAATAAGGTATTAATGTGAAGGACAAGTTTGATACAGAGGATGGACTGAGGCATTAAAGTTTAACTCAATGACAGAACTCCCTTGAACTACAGTAACAGAACTCATAGCTCCACACTACCATTTATTTTACTACTTATCTACAGTTCATCCTTTTTGTCAAACATGTCTTCCAAACTGATCCCAGACTGGCAGACATTTCATAACTTTTTCTGCCCTATTCTCTCCCAGGCCTCCATCTGTATTACTGTTTAGAACGACAGTGAGATCTAGTAGAAAACTAGACTTTTATCAGATCAAGAGCCCAAGGTGTCACTTGATTGATAGGTAGATGTAAATAGGAGGAAATCTTTGGTTGCAGAAGGGGATATCATGGAGGACAATTACTGAACTCATGGTACATGATGTATTGTATTGTTTTGTCACTGAATTTAGGCTTTAGATTAATGGCAAATCCCTTTGTTTGGAGATCATTATGCACTCATATACCAATCATATGGGGAGGTAGATGTCAAATGGCCTCCAAGAACCCCCCAATATCCCTACATTCCATATCGAACAAACATAGCTCCTAAAATAGTTCTCTATCAGAATATAAGTAACAAAGACCCAATGATTTGAACCCTATTAGTTAACTATTTCACTGGGATCCAAACATCAGTGTGTCATCCCTATGAATTAGATGTAATTTTTCCATTGCATCCATTGGTTTTGTACCCAAAATCTCAGTCTTCATCAATAAAATATATACCACATCTCATAATCAAGTAACCCCAAAGACATATTTTAAGAACCCCATATATTTTTTGTTCTTATTTGGGCAAACCTTAGAACCCATTTTATTACCTTGACTTTGCTGGATGATGAAAAATACTCTTCTACAAACAGGGCTCCCAGTGCCATCCCAAAATGCTTATTGGCCTGTGTAAGACAGACTTTTCCCAACTCCAGCTGTTTCTCTGAGCCCTCCATCTCCTTAGATAACTCATGAAGCGCATCTCGGAAGGGAGTGGAAAGATGTTCACTCAAGACTACTACAAGTCGCCATAGCATGTAGTTGTGCAGGACACTGAAAGAAACATGTAACATGATGTAATCTGACTTTATTTGTACTGTATTAGAGAGTACAACTTTAGTAAAGCCATAATTGCTACATCAGGTAGCAGTAGAGAACATTATGGGTACCTTCTAGACTACAAGACTACAAAGAAAACTGAAGGTAAAATTTAACACAATTTTCTGGAGTAATATTACAGATTTTGGTCAAATGCTCATTGCAGTTTGGATTTATTTTGCAGACCCCCTTGGAGCTAGCCATTTAGCAAATGTAATCCACAAAGTGTTTAGAACATCCTTAATCCTAGTAATTGAAATGATGCGTGAGTAATCTCCAGATTCTTAATGAGCTCATACTCCAAGACTTGTTTGAGTGCTTTGTTTGTCATGTTACAAACAGAATTCTGTACTTGAAAGGTGGAAAGAAGGAAGGTCACCGCACAGAACAGGAACATTTTCATAAGAAAAACTCCAGCCAGCCAGCACTTCCTTAAAATGAAACTTGTATTATTTCATTTATTTGTAGAAGACATTGTACTATACAAAGAACTGTTATCAAAAGATTCCTTATACATTATTCCATGGCTGAACATCATACACAAGCTATTGTTTCATTTCCAGTTCTGCAGGAATATGCAATAGAGCTACTCTATACATAAAGTAATGTCATTGTTTTATGCTGCATTCCAAATCCAGGACTTGAATTGAGTATGGGCACATTGTGGAGCTCGTCTGTTCAAACAATTACTATGAAACACAAAACATTGACATTCAGAACACACCAAGCTCTCACTAGATCAATGGCCATTAGCTTAATGTTCCAACCATAGAGTCCAGCCTGGAAGAGGCTGTGGCATGTCAGCTATGAGTCAGCCCAGGGCTGTGTATGACATTAAAAGGAAGGAAGAAGATACAGAGAGGAATAATGATTGAGATGATGGCTGGAAAGAGAAAGAAAAAATACAGGTCATCAGTAGATGGTGGATGCAGAATGAATAGATGGGGATACAGAGGGAAAAAGACAAGCATACGTAAATGACAAAGGTGAAAAAACATAAAAGGCTAGGTGATTGAAGCATAAGAAAAAAGAAAACAAGAACAACAAATGAGAATCCAAAGTTCAGAGACTCTGTTTAGTTTTTAAGGACAAAATGTCTAATTCGCAGACATGATAAGACAAGGCCCTGAGTCTTACTCTGAGTGAAAACTCAAAATTAAGTTTTTGTACTTACTTAGCCCCTTCTGTCAACCCCAATATATCAGCTGTCCTGCTGCCTTTGACTATTAAGAGACCTTGTCATGAGCAATCTGTGCATTTGCTTCCTCTGCTAGCCAGCAAAGGAACCCAGAGATAAAGTTTGTTGGATGACCATATATTCAGGTCCTCATATCATTCACTAAAGGATCCTACAAATCTCAGCAGCACACAATCCAAATAAGTAAGACTTTGTAGTTTGATAAGAGGATTGCCACTCATCAAGAACCATTGCTGTGGTTTATAGTAAATTATATCAAATTAAAATAATATTAAAAGTGCAGATATGATGTTTTCTCAAAGACAAAATAGAAGATAGTAGGAAGAAGGATTTGAGTGGATTTTCTAAGATACATAGCTTTCACCTCTGTCCAAGCAATAGCATGGTCCTACTCAATCATACTTCATTATAGGAGGCAGTTAGCTAACAAGACAATGTATTTAATCTTGTGACATACAGTGATGTTTCATAGAACACGGCTCCATTTTGATCTATCAAGAATGCAACTGTCATGATCATCTTTCTGTGTTATGATTACTCTATTACCTCTGCCTTTTTTGGACATTATACCCACTGGCATATCATTAGGAAGTGCAGAGGTAGAAGTCAAAGTAGGTCTTGGTGAATAAGGGAGCCCAAAGTCCCCTGTACTATATAACAAGAAAGCAGTATTGTAAATAGTACATGGTTGGAGGGGTCCTTATTACAAAATTTGTTAACCCTTTCAAATACAATTTGTATCCTGGTTTTCCTAGGGGGCTTAATCTTTTTCTGCCGTTATACAACGGCGCTATATGCTGGCTAAAGCCAGTACTGCATGAGGTGACACGTTGGATAGGCTCCGACAGCAGAGAGGCTGGCAATCTACAGTAAGAGAACCCCGATGAGCGTCTTCCTACATCGGAGCTGTACAGCCTTAAATCGTAATGTCTTCAGAGGTCAGACAGTGGATTGGAAAGGGTTAATAGTCTCCGAAGCTGAGCCTTCTTACTTTTCATCTCTCATCTCTATTTACTTACACATGCTACAATGACCTACAGCCATCATCCTTACTCCCATGTCAGGACTTCTCCTGCTCTGCACCCATCTTATGATTCTTTGCCTCTGAGAATTCAACTCAATTATAACATTCTTCGCTTTAAATGTGTTTTCTGGTTGTAAACTATTGATAGCCTAACCTTAAGATAGGTCATCAATAGTAGATTGCCTGGGGTCCATCACCCAGGATCCCTGCTGATCAGCTGTTCACACTCATGTACTGAACTGAATTTTGCAGAAAGCAGACAGCTCCGTTCTTGTGCATGCCAAGTTCCCATTGAAATGAATGGGAATTTTGCCTTCAATACCAAGCCTGGCCACTGCAGTGGGAACGGAGCTTTCTGTTTCCTGCAGAAATAAGTTCATGAGTACACTGGCCTGGAAAACAGCTGATCTATGTAGGTCCCTGGCAGCGGACCCCCACCACTGTACTACTGATAACTTATCATGAGGATAGGCCATCAATAATTTACAACCAACAAGCCCCTTTAAGGTAGAGTGAGACTAGACAAGTTGTTTTATTATAGCAATTTTTTGTAGTGAGCTTTCCATATAGTAACCGCTTCTTCCTGTGTATCTATAATTGCCTTCACAATTTCAGAAAGCCGTTAAATATTTTTATAGCATAACATAAATTACATTGATATTACTGTATATTGGAAGATCTAACTAAAAAAGCCAAAAAACATGTTTACATCGAATAAGAGAAAAACAGCTGTCTATGGATAGAAATTATGTCTTTCACTCGTTGCTTGCATCTTTGCTCCTATGACTGTGTATAAATCAGTGTGCATCTCCACACATAGGTAAGCCAGAAGGAACAAATATGCTGCTATGCTATCCTTTTTAGCTCCAGATTTAATCTTGTATTATTTAGTTGTTTTTGTCAAAGCTCGCACTGAGAATTTTTATTACCAAGCCATGTAAAGTGCTGCAAGCCAAATGACAGCAAATAAAAATACAATAGTAATTAAATAAAGGTAAATACTACACTGTGTTGCCCAGAATCTTAAGGGCTTATTTTAAGTATAGGGCCTATGGCCATTGCTATTAATTTATGCAGCCAGTGTGTGTGTGTGTGTGTGTGTATATATATATATATATATATATATATATATATGTATATATATATATATATATATATATATATATATATATATACATACACATACATGAACACCATATGGCACAATAACAAGTGAAAAGCATTTATATAGTGGTGATTATTGTTGAGTGAACCGAACCAGGAAAAAAACGGCTTCTGGTCAAACTTTGCTAAAAGTTCGGTTCTGCACAAACCTGAGCTTTTAGCAAAGCGTTGTACTTGTTTGATTCGCTGAACACTAGACCCGAACACTTTCTATGCACTGTTATGGTTCTTAGACATTGTTATCCACCATTTTTGGTGGTTTTGGTGAACTTCCAGTTTAGTTCCAAGTAAGACCAAGCTGAACTCTTTGCAAATGTTTTGGTGAACTCGCCAAACTGAACTTCCCAAAGTTTGCTAATCACTACTGGCGATATACTGTAACCTGCAGTGGCTTATAATCATGAAGCAGTAAAAATGCTAAATAACAAATGATGGATTCCAATAAACATCAACAAATATTTAGAAACTAATTAACCTATCAGTATGTTTTTGAAGTATATGAGGATATCCACATAAACATGGGAAGAACAGAAAGTCAATGCAGATGCGACCCAGGGGCTACACAGGACCTACTACGCCATTCTGTGTGGCCCCAACCATCTGGATGCAGAAATGCTTAGCTATGTTTGGCTGCTCATATGTAGTTTCCATGTCAGAGAGAAGAAGAGTGGCACACAGTTTAGGAACTGGGAATTACCAGTAGTACTCTGTGTAACCATCTCTGCATTCCCCAAATGTCAGAAGGTCCATGTAGTCCGCTGATCCTAGTTTGGGACTGTAGAAAGGAGTATATGAGTCACAGGTAACTATGCATGTATGCAGCTCTCTCTCTTGTAGTTTATGGGAGTTGTGAAATGTTAGGTTGTTACCACAACATCCATAAACTACAGTGGAGAGAGCTGCATGAATGCATGTTTTCCTCATCTCTGGAGTGCTGCCTGGGGCTCCCATTTTTTGATAGGTGGGGAACAAACATGTCTTAGACATTTATGACCTTTACTTTTAGGACGCCTACCCACTGGCGATTTTTTTTCCTGCGATGTTTTGCGTTTTTTCTCAAGAGCAATTAGTATAGAATGTGTTCTTGTCCATTTGGGTTTTTTTTCCGTTTCGTGGGGTTTTTTCACATAGGAACTGGGTCAGTTGCATATGTCTCCTTATTTTTCTCTTAATGCACCCATGATTGTCAATGGAGGGCTGCAAAAAACGCCACGAAAAACGCGCGAAAACGCCGCGCTTTTCACACGTGACAATCGGCAACGCAAGTGGGTAGGCGCCCTAAATATGCCATAAATGTCTCAGCTGGTAATACCACTTTAAGTTGTATTGCGGCCCTTGGGAGTGGTTCAGTATGAGAGTTTGGCCCTTTGAGCAGAAAAGGTTGGGCATCCTTGTCCTAGGTATTCCAATTAAAACCTTTTACATTATCAATGATGTAAAATTTTCAATTTACTTTCAACTTTGGATCCTGCATATTTTGAGGATTGTGGCATTTCACCCTACTAATTATTTTTTGATTCCTGCAGATCATGCAGCACAGGTAAGATTTTTCTCCATCTGAAAATCAGATGAAGGCTTACACTTGGACCTCAAAAGGCCCGTACTGAATAAAACATAGAGCATCACAGAAGTCTATGGTTAGCTAAATTCAGTTTAGTAGACTCTTGTGGGGTAAATGAAAACGCATAGCTCACCAATAAATACCAGCATTTGGAAGGTGATGGCGTGAAATCTAATCATTTTGACTGTGGAGCTCATTTTTGAGTATACTTCACAGTGAAGCGTTGGATGAAATAATGAACTATGAGTTTTCTGAATGACTGTAATGTTTTGCTGTTTATGTTGTCCATGACCTCACCAGAAATAAATACCTAACTTACATTACATCAACAAACTTTGTTACTTATTTGTGTAAGCCATGCGTTTACTGCAGCACTCATAAACCTTTTACCGACTGTTATTGTTAAATTGTTCCAGCCAATAATGGGGAGTTGCTGCCATGCTTTCATTGCTAACACTTTTGTTACATAAAGACACATCAGCACTTGAGTTAAAAAAAAAAAAGGACATGAAGAATAGTGAATGGCATGGATTCTTACCTTGTTGGTGTACTGCGTATCATATCCGATACCTTTTGCATGTAATCTGTGGCCAACACAACAACTTCTTCATCTTCAGAAAAGTTTTCATGAAATATTCTGTCTAAGAGGCGTTTCCATTTTATCTAAAGTAAACAATAAAATAAGAGACAATCGAATAAAATATAATTGTAAGGCTGAATGCACATGGGTGGAAATTCCACGGTGAGATTTTGCGCAGAATTTCTACCGTTATACGCTGCCATAGGATTGCATTAGTTTATGCAATCCTATGCAGACAGCCGCAATTTGACTGCGCAAAAACTTGTGTGGTAACGAAAGTCACGGCATGTCCTATTTCAGTGTGAGCTTTACGGAGGCTTGCACTGCTGCGTCATCACTGAGGCACCAGCTCTGCACTGCGCATGTGCAGCTGTGCGCCAGCTGGCACATTGCACAGAGAGAAGATACCAGACGGGTAAGCGAGAGGTCACGGGTCGCATTCCACTGCAAGAATCTCGCAGTCATAATCCAACCCGGCCGTCTGCATTCCCCCTAAGTGGTACATATAGTCATTCTTAAATACCACAAAACCTAATCTAACAAATGTTGAATGATTACAGGGTAGTAACAATAAAGATTAGAGAATGTAATACTATTAACCATTGATTTAATCCAATTTTACTTGACCGATACTAATCACAAGAGTGCAGAAATCGTTATCAACCAATCAGCATGCATCCTTACAAGCTAATATTCCTTTTACATCTAACGAGGATCTCAGGATTCTCGTTTGCCTGAGTAAATCAGCTGGTAACGTCATCACCAGCTAGTTCGTGCACGGGAAGCCTGTTTGGACAGGCAAATCATTGTTGGGAATTGTGAACTTCTCGTTTCACATTCCTATGTAAATAAGGGAGATGAAACAATACCTCCACAGCGCCACCTATTGGAAGGCAGCAATACCTAAAGTCAATGTTAGTCTCCTTATACAAGCCTTGCAACAATGTCCAGGAATTGAAAGCAAAGTCAGAGCCCATGCACAGACAGCTGTTTCAGGGTTTTTGCCCTTCATCAGTGTGCAGTAGGATTCTGACTTTGCTATACACAGGCCTGGGATATGGGGCAATGTCTATGTGAAACACTGAACGATCAGTATTTAAAGGTAACAAGAAGCCAACGAGCCGGCTTACACTGAACAGCGAACGAGAAGCACACGTTCCTCGTTTATCATCCAGTTGTAAGCTGAAGGATTACTGTTCTGTCTAAACACATCTTTAGTCCAAAAGGATGCTCTATAGAGATGAGCGAATATACTCGTTTCGAGTAATTACTCGATCGAGCACCGCGATTTTCGAGTACTTCCATACTCGGGTGAAAAGATTCGGGGGGCGCCGGGGGGCGGGGGGCAGGCGTGGCAGAGCGGGGGGTAGCATCGGGGAACAGGGGGGAGCCCTCTCTCTCTCCCTCTCCCCCCCACTCCCTGCTGCAACCCCCCACGACGCCCCCCGAATCTTTTCGCCTGAGTACGGAAGTACTCGAAAATCGCGGTGCTCGAATGAAAAAGGGGCGTGGCCGAGTAGGTTCGCTCATCTCTAATGCTCTACATTTCTAGTCATTTTTAAATGAATTGACAGATCTATGGGCCCCCTCATAGCTTCACTGCTGGCTAGTTTCTGCCTAGACTGATTTTGTTCTTTTTACAACAAGCTTTGTATGTAAGCTATTCACGGAAAATGGAAAATGTTATTTGTCATTACACAATATATTCTTAACAATGGCTTTAAATTATCTTCAATAGTACATTTTAGAATACAATTCTTTAGAATTGCTAGATTCCATAACATTGACAGGAAGCTGCAAAGCATTGTCCTGTTAAACTAGTGAATTGTTCAATTTTGAAATATCTTTTTGTAAAAGGTTGTGGCAGCTGTAGATCAAGAAAACTAAAGGAAAGCCAAGTTATTTATATATAATAGAGTGGAATAAATCGTTAGGCTGCTTCAGGAAAAGTGAGAACTGATATACTTGAAGGCTCTTTCGTTTTACTGTCAAATTGTATTTACTATCTAGTTAGATATTCATATATATAAAATCTATTAAGCTGCACTCATACTATCATCTGAGAGGTCCACTCTCCCATTTGGAAAGGAAATGGAAACAATACTAAATGCTGGGTAAATTTTTTAAATTAGGTAAATCAGTGAAATTGAGCTACTGGGTTCATTGGACCATGTAGAACTATTAATCTGGACCATCAAATACAAGTTTCCAAGGATCTCTGTACATTATAACTCCATAATGCCACAGGAAATAACAAAATGCCTGCAGGTTACTGAAAATGAAAAAAGCACATATAAAATGGAAGGAATTAAACTAAGTGGCAGCACATGTGAGAAAGACTTGGGTTCACTAATAGTTCACAGACTGAACATGAGTCAACAGTGTGTTGCAGCAACGCAAAAGGTAAAAAAAAAATTCTGGGATTTATTAAGAGAAGCAAGATGGTGAGCGGTCTGCAAATCATATCCTATGAGGAACGGTTAAAAAATCTGGGAATGTGTAGCTTGCAAAAAGGAAGTCTGAGAGGAGACTTAGTAGCTGTCTACAAATATCTGAAGGGCTGCCACAGTGCAGAGGGATCAGCCCTATTCTCATTTGCACAAGGAAAAACTAGAAACAGTGGGATTAAACTGAAAGGGAGAAGACAGATTAGATATTAGAAAAAACTTTTTAACAGTAAGGCTAACTTCATACAGGTGAGTTTGATATCATGTTCGTCAATATGCAATTTCCTCATGGATGCAGGACGTTTTTATGTCAAAACCGCCACGCATCACTTTGGGGAAGTACTGATCCTCAGGTGCGTCTAACAATTGCGGTGGAGGATCACAGAGTTTCTCCCATTGTTTTCAATGGGGAAACATCGCACCGCGTGCACCTAGCACATGGTGCAACGCTTCTGCTGGCCCCATTGAAAACAGTGGGAGACGTGATGCGAGAGCACGTCCAAGGATAGGATGTTCCACAATTTGTTTCCTGCATCGCGGTGCAATGTAATGCAGGAAAACACTGCTCATGTGTATGACCCTATTCAAAAGAATGGCGTTCATATTCATGCAAGATTTGTTTGTCTCGCAAAGCACAAATCCCACGGGATTTTCTTGGCATGAGGGTGATCAATAAGTGGAACAAGTTGCCACGGGAGGTGGTGAATTCTCATTCAATGGAAGTCTTCAAACAGGCTGGACAGACATCTGTCTACGATGATTTAGTGAATCCTGCATTGAGCAGAGCATTTGACAAGATGGCCCTGTAGCCCCCTTCCAACTTTACGATTTAACAATTCTATGATTCTACTGTGACATCACTCAGTGATCTGCAACGATTGGCTGTTGATGTGCCAAACAGACTGTGCCCGCCCCCTGCATGCACACTGAAAATACTGCTGATAATAATGAGAGCTCACTACCCTTTCATTTATATTCCCCTGGTTTCTAGTCTTGAGAAGTTTCCCTTTAAATGTGCTCTATTTGTTTACGCCAGTGAGTCTTAAGCTTGCCATACTAGGATAAGTACCAGGCAGCAACTTATTATTCTATTCCTATGGCAATAAACATGGATGCGCTTACATCAGACTACTTATGTTTATGACGAAGTCATAGAAGATTGCTAGATTTGGACAAAAGATATCTAATATGTAAGACAAGTTTATCCTTCAAAAGATTTTCAGATGATAAATAAAAGCCTTGGAAATACAGAAATCTCAGGAACCCTCTGGTTACAGCAAGTCCTATCAATTTGGACTCATTATTATGTTCTTAGACCCTCCTATGACGTAGAATAGGTTCAAAGATCTCATACTTACATATGGCGCAATTTGCTGCAGTTGAGATATAGTGACCTTGCTGTACATAGTGCTAATGTCACGCCGGATGTCATCAAATTCTGAAATTGTGATCTAAAGGATGAAAAACCAGTAAATGTTAATAGAACACACAGTCTTGTCCAATAAGCGTTAGGAGTGACTGGTAGAAAGAACTTGTTTTATGGTATAGAAGCAATAATATACAATCTACGCAGTTTACGACACTGTTAGGATTATAAACTATATACTATACTACTAAGTATAGAAACTTACATTTGCAAGATCCTGTTCCAGAAGTAGAATTTCTTGGGCCTTCTTTTCCACATTCACAACACCCAGAAGACTCAGGATCTTCTGCATGAACTCTTTGTAAGCTACCAAAATCTGTAAAGAGTGAAGTAAAAGTTTTGTCACTTCTGTACTATAAGGGCTCACACACACTATAGTAATAATATGTAGTCATGCGCTGCGGAATAAGTTGGCGCTGTGCAAATAAAGATTATTATTAGTTAGTATTATGATATACAGTATTCTTATATCACAACAGACAATGGAAGTTTTGATCCAAATTCACTTTCTCATTAAGCTCTTCAGCTGCCACAGCTGCAAGATTCCTCTTACTGAAGTATAATGTGGACCAGTAATATAGCAATAATGAAAACTGTGAAAAGCTCGTATAACCCCTTAGTGACCAGGCCTGTTTACGCCTTGGTGATGGAGCCAAATTTTGGAAATCTGACATGTCACTTTAACATAGAATAACTCTGTAAAGGTTTTGCAAATCCAAGTAATTCTGACATTTTCTCACCACATATTCTACTTCATTTCTTGCAGCAATTAGTGTAAAACAAGTGAAAAATATTATAATTTCTTAGGTTTTCATAAATATGTAGATTTCAAGACTTTTTGTATAAAGCAGGGAAAACTGAGGAGATGCACCTCAAATTGTATTCCACTGGTAGCCCCAATTTACTTGCAGGACACACGGCTATGGCTATAAAGGAAGGAACACCCTTTGGCGTTTAGGACACAACCAAATACATACCAGGGCCAATTGTGCACATATGGACCCATAATGATATAAAGCTCCGACAAATTACCTAATTTTGAAACTTAGTCCATTTATCTAGGTGTGTACTGAGCATACTTTTTTGCGAGAATATAAAGCAAGTGAAAAAATTAAATTTTAGTTTTTTCACAAATATGTAACTTTACAGTTTTCTTTGTTTCAAGCAGAAAAAACTGGGGAGACACACCCCAAATTTTATTGCACTGATTCTTCTGTGTCCAGCAATACCCCCATTATATCCCCAACTGGCTTTTAGGATACATGGGTAGGCCTATAATGAAGGAAACACCCATTGGTTTTCAGGGCACAACTGAATTAATTAAAGGCCCCACTGCACAGTTGCACAGGAAAAAATAAATAAACTGACTCCCTAAAAATAATCCCCCCCCCTCTTTTTTGGCATTCCCTGAATCTCAGACAAAATTAATAATGTAAAACTATGTGAAACGTCTCCAAAAAGGGGTAATTAAGGAGGCCTGATAGGGATGGGCAGATGGGGCAATAAAACTCAGTATCCCTCCTTCTCCTATGTTTGCTGCAAACCCGACATCTTTTTTGGGGTTCTTTAACAACGTCAGTGCCAGGGATTGGGTGTAGAAACTGGCACTCTGTGAGCCTTTGCACCTCCTCAGACTTGTAAACTTGCTGAGGTGCGGTGGTCTCACAAAAAGCGAAAGTGAGGAAAACGTCAGTAGACGTACACTACTAAACAGTATGCTACTATCTTTTTTTTTGCTTTCGTTAATGAAGAAAATAAACAGCGGTTAATCCGCACATAATAGAGAAATGCTTCCTAAACAGCGTTACATCCCACCAAACAAAAAAAATTCAACAAGAAGAAAAAAAAGTGAACAGGGGTGTTATTTACTTTGTGTGTGAAGGGGGGGGGGGGGGTAAAAGGGTGCTGATTAGGGATACTTTCGTTAATCTTTTCTATCTGTACAAAACAGGATTAGTAGCTCTATATCTCTCACCTCTCATAAATGCACTCAGTGAGGGGAGAGAAATAAACAGCACTAATCCTGTGCTATTTCAAACTACTAACGACCACTTGACTGTGAGTGTGTATGTTTGTGTGTGGGTGCTTCTCATGCTCTGCCCCCTGGTGACATCATCGCAGGTCCTACAACATATATAAAACACAGAGCCAGACCAACAGAAGAAGAACAAAGTTAGGGTTCTTGGAAGGGAAGGACAAACATAACGAAATGAGAATACAACTAAGCCGTTATTATCTAGGACACAACTCAGCAGTCCTGACAGAAGACACTGACCTACCGCCACCACAGAGATCCAGTGGGCTGAAGGACCTGTGGTGATGTCACTGCTGTGGGAGGAACCATTGTGCAGTTTGGTAGAAAGTACTGTATACTAGATAAGTCAACAGCAGCCACCAGAACCTGTGATGATCACCTATGTGGGTGTAGTCATGGATCACATGACCAGGGCTCAGAGGCGTAACTTGAAGCCCCTGGGCCCCAATGCAAAACCTGTAACAGGGCCCCCAACTATAATGTTTAATTCATTGTACTGGGCTCCTTATATGGATAAGAGAGGCCTTCTGGCCCCCTAGGGCTCCTGGGCCCAGGTGCAACTGCATCCCCTGCATCCTTTATAGTTATGCCCCTTCCAGGGCTGATCACTGTATCCGAAGCCTGTTGAGCTGGTGATATTTGGAAGTCAGCATGGATGTATCACACCTGTGTGTGAATCAGAATGTATGTAGTAGAGCTGTGTGTGTGATGTGTGGAAATCATAATGGAAATACCATGTAGCACAGCTGTGTGGTGCATTGCGCCACCAGAAAGACAGGGAACTATAATTTTCTAATAATCACCAGTATTTACTAAACAAATGACATGGATTACTGTCATAGGTGTATGACAGTAATCCATATCACCATAAAAAATGGTCCCTGGTAATTGGTATGTGCTAGTTGCTACCAAAAACAGCTTGCCATATAGCTTCTGTGCATGTACCCACCATTTTGCCATGGGGAAGCACAGATCTCCGGCGGGAGGGGGGGGGGGAGGGAGGGGAAGAACAATGGCGGGGGACATTCAGGTAGGCCTAAGGTACTAAGTTTAACCCTCTCTCCGAACAGAATGGTGAAAGCAGATGCAAGTAGAACTGTCTCTTTTTCATAGTTTTACACTGATTGCCGTTATTCATTGAATAACGGCGACCACGTGATTGCAGACCACTCACTGCATCCTCCGGTCACTGCTCCAACTCTTGGCTACCTCTTGCTGCTGAAAGCAGGGAGCTGTCACACTCCCAGGCCCTGAAACTGGGCAGTCATTAAGGTGATAATTATAAAGCAGGAAAATCTATTTGACATTAATAATCTTAATGCAGAGGCGTAACTTGAAGCTCCCGGGCCCCAATGCAAAACCTGCAACAGGGCCCTCAAATATAATGCTTTATTCATAATACTGGGCTCCCTATATGGAGAAAAGAGGCCTTATGGCTCCTTAAAGCTCCTGGGCCTGGGTGCAACCGCATCCCCTATAATTACGCCTCTGTAACATATATATCATCAACATATTCTGCAGATAACTGCCCATAGGAAATTACAGCATGAATAGAATATCAGTAAAATAAAAAAAATGTTCAACTGTGTTAGCCAGTAGAGTAAAAATTTAAACCAAGTAATTTTATAGATATGATACCTTTTAATGGCCAACAAGTAAAAAAATGATGTTACAGCAAGCTTTCAAATCTATTTAGGCTTCTGACAAGACAGATCCAAAGAATCATATATATTTACATGCACATAAAAGGACAAAGACATAGTGTGATAAATTGCATTTAAAACAATAAGAACAGGATGAGGGAGAGAGAAATCCTTAATTAGTCCACAGGTAAGGATGTGGAAGTTTTATGGCCTCTAAGATAGATGTTTGTCCACAGCTTTGGTGCCCTTATGGTCCAGATGTCTCTGATGTTATCAGATGTTATTGGCCACCATAAAACCCTGACAAATATTTAAGTCTGTGTTCAGAGTGTCAAAGATGGTCATCAATTTGTATTCCCAGATTCGTCTATCTTTCTGGGGTTTGAAGCTGCCTTTCAATATAGCCACTCTCAAGTATTTTATGCTGTGTCTTTGGCTACAAAAATGCTCAGCCACAGGTAACTCTTGTCTTCCTTTCTTTAATTGTGTGGCCGTGAGACCTCATCCTGGCTCTGAGTTTTGTCCTGTTTCTCCAAAATAAAGCCCCCCCAATAGGACATTGAGTGCACAGGATCAGATATACAACATTGAACGTAGAATGTCCCAAGGTACTTATAGTCCTGCTGTGAGAAAAGCCATAGTGGATGTTGAACATAAACTTGTTTTCCTTACATTTCAGTCTGATTTAGTTGACATATATTCAGATATTTTTGTAAAGAAGATTGCAAGAGCTGAAGAAGAAAGATTGACCTTTCCCTCACAAAAATGTGTGGCCAGACGGCTTGCTAATTATGGACTTAGTCTTAGAAATGTATTACTAAATAGAACTTTTTTTAAATTGCTTTACTATATTTGATCTTCTATATATTTAGACCTTGACTAAGCTTTGGAGTACTTAGAGATTACCAATTAATGATCTCAGACAGCAGGTGACCAAGGGACCCAAGACCAATGTCACTGCATGAGCTAAAAGGTGTAACAAGTTATACATATGTTAAATCTGGTGATTCTTGGTCACCTGACTTCAAAGTATTTGTCTTAAAGGACTATATATTTTCTGACTGTTTATCAAATACAGTCATTTGCAATTTACACAAGTGCTGTGTGGTGTGTCAATGATTCTCTGAGCTGTTCATATTAACCCTTAATACGGAACAGCAAGAATATACATATAGTGCTACATTTCGCTAACACTACTGTATGTTGGGGATCCATATGTTATCTGTGGTCAGCACATGTGAGAGAGTTTGTAGCCCATTACATTGCAGGCATAACGAAAAAGTTTAGTACCGTGTTAGCCAGTAGAGCAAAATGTGATTGTTCTCAGTAAGAGTAATCTTGTATATATGATACCTTTTAATGGCTAACAAAAATACATGATGTTATAGCAAGGATATAGATATAGTGTGGTTAATTTGCACTTAAAAAATTATCCCAACAGGATAATTAGTTCACTTATAAGGGATGTGAAAGTTTTATGGTCACTAAATTGGTGTCAGGGGGGACACCAGGCCAGCATGTTAACTTTGCTCCAGATTTCTCATATTCTCCACTGATGCAAAAAGCCCCCTCTATTCTTAAAAATATCAAGGATAGAAGATTTTGGGAGTACAAGTTTATAACTATTCTTGATACTCTCAGGAATGGAATAAACCTTGGAGGTGACTTTTTGCATCTGGAGCAGAGATAACACGCTGGCCTGGTGACTCTCTAACAGCAATTCGGAGACCATAAAACTTTCACATCTCTTATCAGTGAACTAACTAAGTATTAACTCCTCTGCTCATCCTGTTGTGATAATTTTTTAAGTGCAAATTAATCACACCATGTCTGTGCCTTGTCATATATATATATATATATATATATATATATATATATATATATATATATATATACCTATATACATATATATGATATATATATATACCTCTTCAGATCTATTTCATTTAGCCCAAGGAAGGACCCTCAGTAGGTCCGAAAGCTCGCTATAACATCATGTATTTTTGTTAGCCATTAAAATGTACCATATCTATAAGATTACTTGGTTTCTCTTACTGAGAACAGTCACGTATTGCAGGCATAAGTTCCCTTTTGTGTGCCAGAGGGCAATCCACTCCTGATTATAAAGTTTCTCAAATTCAGAGGTTGCCTATAACATAAGAGAGGAGAGTCTGGGAATATGATTTTCAGGCAGTCATCGTTATTTAGCATATGGTAAAGATGCCTTGCTGCTTCTTAGAACTTCTAGCTGTGGATTTAATGTCATTACTAGAGGTACATGATTGTTTTTTGCTTTGTCTCTGTATTGGAGCAGTTGACTTCTGGGTATCCTGGTGGCTCTGGTGATTTGATCATCAATTGAAGTTGGATGGTAGGCCTGATTTATAAATGTCCTTTTGAGATGGTATAATCTTTCATGGAATTTTATTAGCTCTTGCTCAGAGTCAGTGTAGATGATTACAATGTCATCAAAGTTGTGAAAGTAGGCCAATGGTTTGATGGAACAGGATGCCAGGAAGTCGCTTTGTGTCCTTTTTAGGTGCATGCATATGATTCTTCAGATCTGTCTTGTCAAAAGCCTGATAAAAAATTTTAAGTAGATTCCAAAGCTTGCTGCCGTATCATTCGTTTCTGTTAGCCATTAAAAGGTATCGTATCTACAAGATTACTTGATTTAAATTTTTGTATATTAGTGACCTGGTCATCCATTTTTATCAAATAAGTTGTTTATAGATATGTTATGACTAAGGGCTTAGTCAGACGGGCGTTTTTTGCCGCGATTTGCGGATCGCATGACGGATGCGCATCCGCAAATCGCGTGACCGGTGCGCGCAAGTCGCCCGCAAATCGCCCGAAAATCTGCTCCTAGCCGCGTTTCATTAGAAACGGGCCGGAGCTGTCCAGCGCATTGCATTCAATGGAGACGGCAATACAGCCGGCTCCATTGAAAGCAATGCGCTGCGGGCGTGCGCGGGATGAATTGTCGGTAAGGGCTTAAATATATAAGCCCTTACCTGCAATTCATCCTAAAATGTGTTAAAATAAAAAAAAATTGCATTCTCACCTTCTGCTGGCAGCTCCGAGCGGCCGTCCTGCAGTGGGTGTGAAGGGGGTGTGAGTCAGACCTGCCCCCTGATTGGCTCAGCGCTGAGCCAATCAGAGGCATGCCTCACTCACACCCATTCATGAATTCATGAATGGATGTGAGTCAGACCTGCCCCTGATTGGCTCAGCGCTGAGAGGCAGCAGTCACTCACCCATTCATGAATTCATGAATGGGTGTGTGAGTGAAACCGGCCTCTGATTGGTCAGGCTGTGACCAATCAGAGGCAGATCATTCAGCAGGCGGGGATTTTAAAGCCCCGCCGGCTGAATAGTGCCGAGAAGCAGTTCAGGAGAACTGACAGCGGCCGCGGCTGGACTCTGGCTGCAGCGGAAAGGTGAGTATACAATTTTTTTTTATTTTAACACATTTTAGCATGAATTGCAGGGAAGGGTTTATATATTTAACCCCTTCCCGACAATTCACCCCGCGCACGCCGGCAGCCCATTGCTTTCAATGGAGCGGCTGTATTGCCGCTCCATTGAATTCAATGGGCAAACATCGTTCTTCTCTGCCACAGCTGTTACAGCTGTGGCAGAGAAGAATGATTTGTCTTCTATATGTTCTCAATGGGGTCGGCGCTGCTGCCGCCGGCCCCATTGAGCGCATATACAGAAGCGAACAGAAATCGCAGATCGCAGATAGGTGCGATCTGCGATTTTTTGTTCTATAATTTTTCGGACGAGCGCATAAAAAGCGCTCATGTGTCCGATACCATTGCGAAGCAATGGTTTTAAAAAATCGCCGGACGCATGCGCAAATCGCGGCAAAAAACGCCCGTCTGACTAAGCCCTAATCGTGAAAAATTGATTTAACGATCATTAGCCACAGTTTTTACAATTGTATTAAAAATGGCTGGTTCTTGCTCATGGAAATCTGCCCCATTACCCACTAGTCTGAAACATATACTTAAAAAAAGGTTTTTTTGTTGTTAGAGGTAAGTGTTGTAATCATGGTGTTCACTTCACAGCTGTTTCATCAAACTTACATGTGAGGGAATACAAACGTATGGTTTCAATGGACGGAATCATTCATCTCATGAGAAATATATTTTTGAGTATATTCCTTCTCTGAAAATAGATTTAATTGCAAAACACAAAATGAATACTTGTGAGGACATCTTTACATCTCTTTAGGCTGGCTTACACTGGCCAATATTCGGTATGATCATCGCCTTTCTGAGCCATCACAATGATGATTGACCGGTACAAATGAGTACAAAGATTAGTTGTAAACAATAATGATAAGCTGATTGTTAATCAGTAATTTGATTTCACAAGTTGTTCTAGAGCAACAAAACTTCCATTTTATTAGCAGTCACATTCAATTTAACCTTTATTTCTATAATTCTTCTTTTATTCTACGCATACCCCATAGTTAAAAACTAAGCATCCTTATATTTTTCAGCTCACTGTTAGTCATGGGCCCTTACAATCTTATTTATTGGGACTAATAAACTGTCAAGAACCCCGGGGTATGGCATTAATTCAGTGCACAGACCCATACACGTATAGTCTTATGATTTTCCACTTACAGTAGTTAAGGAGTATGGACGCATTTGAAGGCATTTTTTAATTTGAATGCATGTATTTTGCCCTGAAAATAATTTTTGCAATAGGTTTTCATTAAAAATTTTACATTTACACTTGGGAGCCCCACAGAGGTCGCATGATCTGCTTACACTGATGACACACCACAGGTTAAAGATATTATTTCTGCCTTATGTAAGAGACCAATAATGCAGTGATATAATAGCTCAGCCCATTTAACGATGATTCACACTGTCTATACATTCTTTGTGTGCAAAATCTCCTGTATTTCTATGAGATTCGGCTTCACACTGCTCTTACCTGCCTCCTGCTTGTAAGAAATAATGGAGACAAAGCTATCATAAGTAATAGCCAGGGAACACCGTGTCAAGCGGAATCTCATAGGAATACTCTCTACATAGACTGAATACACTCTGTTCTATGTCACTAATCTATCACTCACTGAACTTGGATAGCGCAGTGGGTGCAGTGTGATGAAACTCTGCCCCCTCTGTCTGTGCAAAGCAAAATAGAGGCTGCTTCAGGGAACCCATATCAGAGGCGAAGAAAGAGTCAAGATGGAAATACCCCCCATAAATGGCATATCAACTAGAACACGTATACATAAGAGCCTCTACAGGATTCTTTAATGGTCTAGGCTGCACTACATAAGGAAAAAATACCTGGAGTGCTTCTTTAAAAAGATCTGATGCTTATATGCTGCCAATACATTCCATTGAAGTGTACAGAGGTTGTCACCATTCACAGATAAACATGTATATTTGTTCATTGTTACATTCAACCGTAATTTTTCTGCCCATCTATAGTTTAAAAAGTTAGCTTACAAACACAATAATGTCCATCTGTCTTATACCTTTTCGCTGTCTTCATCCTGTCCCAGGTAAAGTGTCCTCTCTGGTAGAGTCAGGCCATCCTGATCAATCTGTAAAACAAAGGCACAAGAAGCAAAATTGATAGAACATAATGCTTGTCAGATGCTAAAGCTGCTCACATACATAAAACATTTGCTTCATAGCTTCTTTCCGTCAGAAATGTACATGTATTTCTAATATATATATTAAGGGGGTGAAGCAATAGTCATAGTTTGGTTTTGTTTACTTATACTGATTTTGACGACTTTCTATTCAGTTGCAGTAGGCTTTTCTGTAATAGTGACAACAGGTAGTGCAGACATATTGTTCGTGAGTAACTGATGGTAAAAATGTCACTTTTTCGGGGCCAGCATCAGCACATGGCAAAGTTGGGGACATGTCAGTGCCAACTGTTGTAAGGAGAGCCCACTGGTACTCCATCCAAACAAAACTTAATTTCTCACTATGACCCCATAGCAGGCATACCGCGTTCAAATCTTCTTCTTGTCTTCTGCACTAGAGAGCATTTTATTATGAGAGACATAGATAAGGGAAAAGAGTGTGAAGACAGCATAGCAGCGCTACATGCATACCCGTCCCAATTCCCCCCTTCTGTCTTCAACACTTCTCTATGCAATGAAAGACTGAGATGTGAAGGAGAGTTGGGCTAGATGTGCCTGCAGAGCTGCTATGCATGAGAAATGAAGTTGTCAATGCCTCTGGATAACGTTTTAGGGGGTGGCGGCTGTGGGGGTCAACAGAGGGGCCATGGTTTTATTGTGGCAGCCCATAAAGGGGACTCTGTTACCTTGTGGGAGGTCTACAGTTTGTTGGGGAGTCACAGAGAGGCCACTTGGTGCTAACTTGGGAGTTGTCTCAAAGGGGACAAAAATATGGCTCCACCTTCTGTTGTCACTTTTGTATGTCTGCCACAAAGAAACAAAAAATGCTAATAAATGTCAGTAAATAAAACAAACTAACTAGAGAACATAACACATAGACGGTCAATAATATATTTTGGGTTGAAATACTCATGCAAATGGGTAAACATTCTGAACTAATTGTCTCATAATCTAAATTACAATTAGGCAGGAATTTCAACACTCTTGTCTGAGAAATAATGACCAGATTATTTTCTTTCTGTATTTGGTCCATAATATGGAGCAAATAGAAATCTATGTATTTATTTGTATGGCTATATTTTTCACATCCATATTTTAAAAACACAATATGTCCTACTTTTGTCTGTTTTCGCCTCCATATTTGGATTCATTGGTAAATGAAATAAAACCAGTGACAGCAAATATAGTGGCAAATATAGATATAAAAATGCTGCAATACTGATGGCATATTGTTGCATTGTTACCTGTAACACTTCACGGACGTGTTACAATGTCAGACAAGAAATAGAATAGCAAGTGAGTCCTGCGGCATAATTCTATCCCATGTGAAAGGTCCATTACCAGCGATCTGTATACCTCTACCAGACCCCTCAGATCATATATGGTGACTTTCCTTCCTCGTCCTTTTCTGTAATCGCACTTTTTTGCACTTTTGTTGTATTATCTTGTATCTGTAGTACTACATTGCAATCATCAGATTGTATCGGATGATTAGGCTTTGTCTTACACACATGTGGATCCCCATCCCTGATTCCTTATACTCTTATGTTATGTAATGTCAGTCTTGCACTTTGTATTACGTTTTTTGGGGTACGGTAGAGGGGGCACAGACCGCTTATTATAGTGACTGTGTTCAGCTTTGACCAGCGTTGTATGAACACGGTCTTGTTTTGTGTGTCTATATATTTATATGTGTTTAGTAAAGTTTGTTATAGTAATCCCCCTTTGGCTACATTGATATTTGTGTGCTCAGGTTTTCTATACACACTTGCTGCTCTCTTTTTTTTGTCTGACATTACAGTTCTCGGTGGGAAGAATTAGGGTGGTTTCACATCGGCGCTGGGGATTCCACTTTCCTACTCCATTCGGAAAGCAGGAAAGGGGAACCCCGCAGCTGAACGGTTCCGTCCAGTGACGACAGGAGGATCATATTGACTATAATGGGGTCCATTTAGTTTCTGCTCAGCTGCCCGGCTTTCGGATGGAAGAAAAGGCTCTGCATGCAGTGCTTTTTCTTCTGGTGTTTTTAGCCAGATCTGTCTGCAACAACCGGAGGTTCCATGATGTGAGACCACCGTAACAGCGCTCAATTTATTGGGATTTTTTTCATTCAAGTTCTTTCATTGTTATTAATGGACGTGTAAAAAATGCTGATGTGAAACTAGACTTTTAGTAATTACATGAAAACAATCCAAGGTTAATCTTCAGTAAGAACAATATGAACTGTATTTAGTAGAAGCAAAGTAACCCACCACCTTCCATGATCCATGTTAAAATGTACTCCAAAGAAGGCTGCATTGGATGGACAGATGATATGCTAGAGTTAATATACACAGCAGATTCTAAGCGCATGCTCACATTTAGGGACCTTTCACACGGGTGGTATTGTCCTCAGGATGCAGCAAAGATGTGAATTTTGCCAATTAGTGGACATTTCATTGTGTTTTAACTGCAGAATGCATTCTGCGGAGCATCTTGAATTTTTTTCTGCAGACTTTAACTGTGGAATTACATCTCCTGTTTGTTAGAAATCGGCAACAACAATTCCACAAGACATCCTTAATTTCGCAGTAGAAAGCTTTTCTGCTGCAGAATTTAATCTTGCAGTTTTGCAGTAAAGACATTTGGATTTTAACAGATGTGGAATTCCAACCCCATAGGGAGAACATTATGATGCAGAAATGTCCGCCGGACTAATTCTGTCCCGTGTGAAAGGTCCCTTATGGATTGGTAGAACATAGTCAAGTAGCTAATTAATGGAAGTTAAATATTCATGGCTGTGAAAGGGGCCCGTGCACTTGCCCATAACATGTAGTTCCATTGTAGGGAGCCCTGACTTGGCACTTAAAGGCTGTTATGGGCCCATACTGCACCTTCCCATGACAGGTATGTTATACACAGGTGTACGCCATTTTTCTTTTTCACAGATTAAGGGCTCCTGCACACGGGAGTATTTTTTATCAGCATTTTGTGAGCCAAAACCAGAAGTAGAACACACAGAGAGAAAGTAGAATGAAAAGATTTGCATTTCTTCCATATTTTGGACCCACTCCTGGTTTTGGCTCACAAAATACTGATAAAAAATACACCTGTGTGAAGGAGCCCTTATATGGAAACCATGAAAAAAAATCCAAGTGTGCTCCATCATAAACTGTATTGGGAATATGCGTCTACTGGACGCACCAGACGGGTTGAACTAGTATGGACTCCATGTGTCATAGTATACAGGGTCAATGTGAATGGAATTTCTGTGAGCATAAACCCTCAAGCATGCAATTCCGGTTATTATTATTGTTATGTGGATATAACTAAGAGCTCATTCACACAACTGTATGTGTAAAACACTGCATGGGTCACGCAGTGTTTTACCGGTCCTGTGAGCCGGCGGTCAGCCGGCTATCGCCGTGTATGTAGCAAGTACACTGCGCATGACAGCGTATCTCACGCATGCTGTCATGCACAGTGTTTCTTTTGTCCTTTTCTTTTAATACCCTGCTCTGTCCCATAGCGGAGTTGCTTGTGCAACATCACCCAAACGCAA
This sequence comes from Eleutherodactylus coqui, assembly GCF_035609145.1. Lineage (NCBI taxonomy): Eukaryota > Metazoa > Chordata > Amphibia > Anura > Eleutherodactylidae > Eleutherodactylus > Eleutherodactylus coqui. The sequence continues at coordinate 161,196,139 of NC_089837.1, read as the reverse complement.
TGGATTTCATATTGACAGCATTGCATATGCAACCTATACAAAAGTATAGGGCTCTCACTGCGTCATCGGTGGTGAAATAGAGCATGCTGCAATCTTTTTCTTTTATTATGCTAATAGGAACGGATCGATGAAAGGCCATGTACTTTTATTGCCTCCATCACCACGTATCATGTGGCGGTGCATCGCCTGCATAATGCACGCCGAAATCACGGTCGTGTGAATGAGCTCTAAGAGTTTTGAAACTGGATTTGTAAAGCAATGTTTTGAAAAGTTAAACTCTAATGCTGGTCAATAGAAATGTATAATATATGATATCTTTGCCTGCGAGCAGGGGCGTAACTATAGAGGATGCAGGGGATGCATCCGGGCCCAGGAGCCTTAGGGGGCCCATAAGGCCTCTCTTCTCCATATAGGGAGCCCAGTGCTATGAATAAAGCATTATAGTTGGGGGCCCTGTTACAGGTTTTGCATCGGGGCCCGGGAGCTTCAAGTTACGCCTCTGCCTGTGAGAATTCCATATTTTCACTATTCTCATTATTTGGAATATACAAATGTTTCTAGATAAAATCTACAAATTCATGATGTCATGAAATATTCCTTTCTCTAATTCAGTGTTAGAATTAGATGAATACATTGCAAATAGGGTTGAATCATTGCAGATTCTCTCATAAACTTTTCCTGAACAAATACTTTGTGGTTGAATTTTGGGCTGTTCTTTTCCTTCTCCTGCTGCTACTTCTCATATTTCCCTGCTGGTGCCTAATTGACCCAGAATGCTTTGCAAACAGCAGGGAGCCAGGAACAGCAGCAGTTTGAGAAAGAAATTACCGGCAGCAATAAAAAAAACATTCTTAAAAAGAAGCTAAGATATTAAAGTTAGTGTCCAGACAGAAAAGTCTTATAGAAAAACCACAGGACGGGAGACACTTATATATGGCGAATGTTCAGTATGTGGAATATTTTGTAGACTATATCTGAATTCCACACGGGTACATTCATCTAGAGCACTTTTGTCAGATTTTATTTTACTGGAACACGTTGCACACTATTACATCATTCTCATATACTGTACCCTCATTTTATTAGAAATGTTCTTGCTGCATCATTTTAAAAAGCATTTTGGTGTGCTCAATGATCCTCTTATTTCCACTCTTGGGACACATGCTTAAACCTGGTGGAAAAAATGATTTCCGATACTTAGGACCAGAATATGTGCACGAGTCCTCCATCACTTTTAGGACTGTGGGGGGCTTTGAACACCTACCATCCATGATGGCAACTTGGTAATCATATCGAGATGAGAATAGATGGACAGATGGTTAAGGCCCATTTACACGGAGTGATAATCGCTCAAACATTGTGCACTTTTCGTGCACTGCTAGCTGATTGTTAAATTTAGTCCAACCTAAAAATCGTCCTTCAGCCTTATCAGCAGTTCTGCACAGGGAGTGCTGATAGCATTGTTTCCCCCCGGAGAACAAAGGATCTGAGCACAGATAATAGCTCTCTGGCTATTAACTGCCTTCAGCTAAGGCTTAATTTGCTCACTTAATTCCTCTTTGATAGCTGAGTAGCTACTTAATAGTTTATGTAAAATGATCACTGAAAGCTGTCACTCAACGTGTCGTTTAAGCGATCATCGCTCCGTGTAAATGGGCCTTTACGCATGTGATTCTTCTGAATTTTAAGGGTACTTTCATATGTGGTGGAAAAATCTACCACGAAAAATTTTGCACTGAAATTTGCATGTCTAACATCCAGATTTCAATGTGGATTTGCCATGGAACTGCTGTGGATTTCACCCTTTGCAAATGTGCGGCAAAATTTACATTAGACGTGTGGATTTTGGTGTGAAATTTTCCTTGGTGGAAAGAGGTATTGCAGAGGAATTCTTTCATCTCCTTTATGTGCAGGTCTGAAGGATAACACACAGGCCTGTCACCTCCTAGCAGAAATGTAGAGATGACAAAACTGTCACATTCCTTGCCAGTGGACTGATTAAGTATTTACTTCTCTGTTCATCTTGTCTGGTATTGTTTTAAGCACAAATTAGTCTCCGATTGATGTGCTTTTTCATGTAGGAACATTTGTATTTATATATGTCCTGTCCAAATTTTTTTTTTTTTATGCCTGAGGAAGGATTCTAAGTAGGTCCGATAGCTTGCAATAACATTACTATGTATTTTTGTTAGCCATTAAAAGGTATCATATCTACAGGACTACTCTCTTACTGAGAACAATCACCCTGTAACAAGTCCATTTCATTATAAAAGATGATATAATTCTGACTATTTTATTTTATCACATCTTGACTATGCCAATAGCATTAAACTGTGTATCTCTCATCCAAAAACTTTGCGACAGTCAAGAAAGGTGGTTGTTCACTGTAGACAATGCCTTTTTGTTAGAAGGGTCTCCTAATGATAAGCTTAGCACAGGATAGTTTGCAAACAGCTGTAATCTGTGGAGAACATAGTAGCAAAGTTTAATTTTTACTGAATGCCTCAACAAGAGAAATGCAGCATCACAAAGTACTAACTGAAAATAATGGGTTGACCATTTAATGAATGGATGTGCTGGCTTTACTATGGCTTAAAGATGAGGGTCCTTAATGAGAATCCTCTATACTAATGCAGAATTTCCTAACAGAATATTTTCAAATGGGTTTTCCAAACAAAACAACCCCTTTAATAAACTTGCAGTCGTCTGTATCCATCAAAACAGGATATATGCACTCACAAAACATTATCAATGCAGCTCTATGTCTAGAAGGGGTAAAGAAACCGGGGAGACATCTTGGTCACATGGCCAAGGTTGTGCAGGTCTATCACTCAATAGTATTCCCAGACTTCTGGAGGCTAGCAGTGAGCTACCAAAGAGGTAAGAGAGGGTTTACGACTCTCCTTACACTCACCCTCTACCGGTAGCAGCACTTAGGTGTCTGACCTCTGTTGTGGGGATGCTCCTGCCAGTTTGAGAGCTGGGATGGGTGGGGGGCAATACTACTGCTAGTGGGGAAAAGATGGAAGTGGGAACAATGCTACTGCCAATAAGGGAGGTGTAGGAAGAGATATAGTGCTGTTGCAGCTATTGAGGAAAGGGTGGCTTAGGGAGAGAGAATTTTTGTTTTTCTGGAGGAGAGCTAATTTGCATACCCTTTCCCCGGAGGTATTGCTTGCAAGACTTCCTACTACAACTGGCGGTCTCTCCAAGGAGTAAATCTACCCAATGAGAACAAAGGCAAAAATAAAAAAACATCTATCAACAGTGGGAGGAAAGAAAGAGATTATGTTTGTGCTTGTTTTCATTGTAGGCAATTGGTGTAGACCTGATGATAATCTCAGACTGCTGTTAGCTGGTATAGTACTAGTATGGCAGGGTCATATGGTTCATGTATTAGTATACGTAATGTACCTGTTGAACAGTGCTTGCTTATGTGGTAAGACTAGCATAGAGTTTTGAACAACTCTCCCACACCATTTCTCTCACAAATGGAAATTCTTCCTCTCTTCTCTTTTCTCGTCTTTGCCACTTGGCCCGAGCTTTTGAGGGAAGCCAGCCAAGACATTAGAACAAATTATACAGTATGAAAAAAGATAATCTATAAAGTGATTCTGAAGGTCATGATGACCTTCGGGGAGCTTGCCAGAACCCCCCCTCTGAATTGGCTCTTCTAGACTTTCCTCCTCCCTTTTTCCTTCCTGCACCCGGCAGTGATGAGCCAGTTCCATATTTGTATCTTCATTTACAACACCTTTTTCATATTTACTCTGCAGGTCATTGTCATGAACATAGACACCGTGGCTATTACGTATATGTTTATATCTTTGATACATAAAACATAAGCTTTCCGAGAAGTCCAGTATATCAAGTGAGTAGTTTTCGTGCCACAGTCTCATGAGAAATAGTAAAGTGAAAGATTCAATAAACTGTTGTACTGCAAGTCTTATCTCTATAACTTCTAAACTACATAATGTAATAAGCAATTATTGTGTGCATGAATGTATTTATGTAGTTAATATTATACCCTGGACAGGCTACTCATGTAAAAACTGCAGGACGTTAATCTAGATTGCATTTCATCACATCCGTCTTACAAATGAGGCGCTCTAATGGCTCAAGATGCATGCATTTTCTTGTCACTGCAAAATGTAGATGCTCATGTTTTAACATTGTACCGGCATCATACGGAAAAGCTTTCAGCCGGGAAATACGTCCTTTCTGCAAATTCCAGTAAGCCCACCATGTGACATTTATAGCGATGGGGAGGAACATCATGCTTAAACTAATTCTGGGGACAGAGTACCGACCTCACAAATTATATCTGCAAGGAAAATCAATACATCATTGCTGTGGCTGTCATGCTTGTCTGCACTTAACCCTGTCAGTGGTTAGCTACAGTTGCAAGAAAGAATAAGTGAACACTATGGAATTATGTGGATTTACGCATCAGTTGCCAATAAAATGTGTTCCGATTGTTATCTAAGTCACAGTTATAGAAAAGCCCAATCTAACCAACCTAACAGAGCAAAAACAGTTGTACCAGTCATGTCTTTTAATGAGCACATTGTGTAAACATCCAGAAAAAATAAGTGAACCTTTGAATTTGAAATGGAATGTACTACCTACATTGTGTTTCAGATAGTGAAGCACATTATATATTTTTAATGTTCTTATTTTCTGATTGCAAATTTTGTAAAATTTTATTGTCTGTACTTAATTATGGGGGCTGCCATTTTGCCTTTGTTGCAGAGATATGATTTACAGCTGCTGTAGTCCCTTAATGACACAGGATGTATATTTATGTCCTGTGCATTTGAGGTTTGTGTGGAGGGGGATCAGGAGCTGATCCCACTTCATACAATGCAGGTGCCAACTGTTTCTCACAGCTGACACTTGCTGTTAACTCTCTAAATGCCGATGTCAGTTCCGAATGGCATTTGCATCCCGATTGGTTTTACAGGGTCCCGATTGCCCTGCTCCCCGCAATGAGATCACAGTATGCCATTTGGTTGCCGTTTAGAAGGCCCCCAGCACTTCATGGCTGATTGCCTATCAAGCCATCCCTGTGACATGGCTTGATAGAATGCCTGTCCGATCATAGTATGTTAGGCCGAAAAAAGACATATCCATCCAGTTCAGCCTATTTCTGCCCAATGTTGATCCAGAGGAAGGCAAAAATGCCAATGAGGTAGAAGACAATTTTCATGACCCCTTCATGACTTCCTGACTCCAGTTTGGCAACCTGAATGATTCCTGGATCAACAACCATTCTGAAATAACTAGTGACTATAACATGTAATATTGTTACACTCAAGAAAGGTGTCCAGGCCCCTCTTATACTTTGCCATGACCACATCCTCAGGCATAGAGTTCCATGATGGGAGAGATCTCTGTATTGTCCCCTGATATATTTATACATAGTTATTAGGTCCCCCTCAGCTGTCTATTTTTTAAACTAAATAACCCCAATTTTGATAACCTCTCTGGGTATTGTAGTCCATGCATTCCCTTTATTACCCTAGTTGCCCACCTTTGTACCGGCTCAAGCTCTGATATGTCCTCCTTGGCTACCAGTGCCCAAAACTGAACACAATATTGTGTGGTCTGACAAGTGGTTTGTAAAGAGGAAGAACAATGTTCTCGTCATGCACCCCTAGGCCTCCTTTGAAGCATCCCATGATCCTATTTGCCTTGGCTGCAGCTGCCTGACACTGGTTGTTCCAGTTATGTTTGTTTTTAATTTGTTTATTAATTTTAAATAAATAAAACAGTACAGTTAGAAACATATTGACATACTTATTTAGTATTACATTAGGCCTAGTGCCCACGGCCGTGACGGGCTCCGCAAGTGGAATTCCACAGCAGAGTCCATCAAGGCGCCCCCCAGAGACCCAATACTCACCTCCGAATCCACTGCCCGACGTCCCACATCCCGTGCCAGCGCGCATGCGCAGTACAGCGCATGACGCGCTGGCATTCTCATGTGACACGCCCGCAGCGTCATATGACGTGGGCTTCAGTGGGCGGGGAAGCGTTTTCACGCTATCTTCTGCTGTGCTACAGCGGAAGATAGTGTGACGGACGGCTTCCATTGAACATGCCGCGGGTGATTACGGGTTATTTCACAGGGCGGAATTCCACGGTGGAATTCTGCACTGTAAGCATTGCGCTATTAGGTTCAATAGACCCTAATAGCTGCGGGGCAACGCCGCGGATTTCCGCCGCGTGATACGTGGCGGAAATCCGCCCGTGTGAATTAGGCCTTAGAGTGTACTCCACCATATATTTTGGACTAAACAATTCAATACTAGATAAAGCCTCATGTCCACGGGTGGGTCGGATTCTGTGGGGGGGGAGCCCCGCCGTGGGATTCCACCCTGCCCACGGCAGGAGAACATTACAGACACATGCGGGTCGTCCCGCGTCTCCTCCATGCATGTGGGTACAGCATGCGGATCCCGGAATTCAAACCCGCCCGTGGACATGAGGCCTAAGAGTAAAGTCTAAAATAAAATGGCAGCCCATACAGTGGACCCTCATCATACGAACTTTTAAACCCTAATAGCTGGTGGAACACCAGGAGCAACGAACATAATATTGTTACAATAAAGAGTAAGTAAAGATAAAAGTATAAAGCAAGACTAAGAAAATTAGTCTTTAAAAAGTAGAAGACTATAGTGAAAATAGAAATATAGAAAATTGCTAACATATTTATTAAGATATGCGCATAAACCAACAAAGAGTAAAAAGGGGGAAAATAAGGAAGTAAATAAAAATTGCATGTAGGTAGAGGGAGGGAAGGAGGGGGTATGAGAGGGTTGCCCAATAATTTGTCTCATCCGCTCACCCTAGTAACCACAGGAAGTCTGTAGATTCCTGGAAGGACGCCCATATAGCCCAGGGGCCCAAATCTCCATTTCCTCCATACAAGCTGCAGTTAAGTTTACAGTTAACTAAAATTTGCAAGTCCTTTTCCAAATCAGTTTTACCCAGTGCTTTCCCATTTAGTGTGTAATGGTGACAAGTATTTCCCCTGTCCATGTGCATAACTTCACATTTATCAGTGTTAAACCCCATTTGCCACTTTTCTGCCCAAACCCCTAACTTATCCAGATCCACTTGCAACTGCATTCGGTCCTCTCCTTTGTTAATTGCTTAACATAGTTTTGTATCATCTGCAAATATTGATATTTTACTGCACAATCCTTCTACCAGGTCATTAATAAATATATTAAAAATAGGGCCTAATACTGCCCCCTGTGGTACCCGAATAGTAACGGTGACCCAATCAGAGTATGTGCCATTAATAACCACCCTCTGCTTTCTATCACTGACCAGTTACTTACCCACTTACAAATATTCTCGCCCAAACCAAGCATTCTCGTTTTATATACCAACCTTTTATGCGGCACAGTATCAAACGCTTTGGAAAAGTCCAGATGCAACCAATGACTCTCCCCGGTCCAGTCTAGAATTTACCTCTGGTATTACATTATACTGCAGAAGCGATCAAACGACCACAAGTCAGGTCCCTAATAGTAGGTGCATTAGGTATTGTACCATCTACCATTTGCATACAACATTTCCCAGAGGAGCATGCATGTTCTTATTAGTCTGCTTACAAGTACTATGCACTCTCCACCAGGAGTAACTATACCCCTGGCGGACTGAGGCACTGGCGGGTGCCAGCTGTAAAACACAGCTGGCACCCAGCCACAACGGTCAGGGTCAGACAGAGCTCCGATCCGGGCTGTTTAACAATTTAGCAGTAACTGCAGTATTTAAATAGCTTGGCATGGTGACGAGGTCATGGGCTACAGGTCGGTATTCATGATAGCCATGAGGCCTAGTGAAGGCAGGCCTGCCATGGATTTCAGACTATTAAGACCTGCTGTGTACCTGTGGTGTATATTGTCGGAATGGTTACAAAACTGGCGTAACAGTGCAGTGTAGTGGGGAAACGAATGTGATTTAAACAATGAGATGCAGTCCAGTTATTTTATATTATTCATTATATTACATAAATTGTGAGAATTTCCCGCAGTCTACATAAATATAAACCTTACCATTCCTTTTGTAACAGCTAAGTTCCTTTGCATTTTCTATTTGATTTAAGATAGTGTAGTCATGGGGATGACAAATATTTTTCAGATACAGTGAAAGAAAATATTCTGCTTCTTTCTATGTTCTTATGCAGAGTGTAAATTGGTGAGTATAGACAATACAAGACAACGGGTCGGAATAAGAGTGGGATGGAATAAGGCAGATAATGGGCTTTAATGTTTGCTATTCCACTACAATGCCAATAATATTATGAATGGCAAACGTGTTAATGTACATTGTGGTGCCAATGATTTGCTATGAATATGTAAAAAATGCCGTTATTTAGAAAACAAAAATATAACAGTTTGATGATACTCCTTTGAATTATTAAAAACTGCCTTAAATACATTTATCACAATTTCCACCTCTAGTAAGTGCAGTAGTACACTTACTATGTGGAGACTGGGCCCCAACAGTGAATCATTCCCATATTTCCTATCACATAGTTATAGTCTTTGCCGAAGCTAGAGGGAGGTCACTTCATAGAGGTTTGTATAGCTTCCTTTAAAGAGACTCTGTCACCATTTTTTTGCACCCCATTTCTGAGGGTAATATAAGGTAGTGCCTGTCAGACTGATTACAGTGATATGTCTGCTGTGTAGATCTGTGTCGTAGTATTTGAGAAACTTGCATTTTATCTGTAGGAGTACATGCATAGAAGACTACTTACAGTAGTCCTAGATATCCATGAGCTATGGGCTAGTTACACCCACCCTCTAGCCAATGATTGACTGCTGTCTGCTTAATAATGTGCATAGAAAGTGAGCTGCCAATCACTGGCTGGAGGGTGAGGTGGGTGTGGCTAGGTGCAGCTCATTAATATGCAGGACTAGTTCTGTGTCTGGCTGCTACTAATTAAATGTAAGTTTCTCCAAAACTTCTGGAAAGATAAAAGGTAAAGTCCCCTGGTGCAAGCACCGAGTCATGACCGACTCCTAGGGTGACGTCACATCGTGATGTTTTCTTGGCAGACTGTTTTTGCGGGGTGGTTTTCCATTGCCTTCCCAAGTCATCTTTACCCCCCAGTGAGCTGTGTACCCATTTTACCGACCTTGGAAGGATAAGTCAACCTTGAGCTGGCTACCTGAACTATGTGAGGATTGAACTGGCAACCTTCAGGTCGTGAGCAAGAGCTTAGGACTGTATTCTGCTGCCTTAACACTCTGCGCCCCACGAGGCTCTTACTGCACATATACACGCAACAGACATATTAATGCAATCCATGTGATAGGCAATACCTCATGGTGCTCTCAGTGAGGGGTGCAAAACGATGGTGACAGTCTCTTCAAGTTAAATATAGCTGTAGAAATACATATGCATTTACCTACATTCCCCTAGCGCACCTAACTTTTTTCAGAACAAGTTGTTATGTATGTGTGCACATGAGGATTAACACTATTTCTGGTTATTATATGTGTTGTATCCTGCTTTTTGAACATTTTCCCCTCTGTACAGTGTATATCTGATTCTCAATCCTCACAAAATGGATGGTAGGAGCCTGGCTGCTGTGCTCTATGTGCTGTGTTCTACAGACTGTTGACAGAGAATTGCAGATATTCTCCTTTAAATGTCTGCAGCACACACACAGACATAACATCATGTTGTAGTACAGTGTACAGCCAGAGTGAGCAGTGGAGATGTGATTTCTGTAGCTAAAACACAGTGAATAATAATTTATATGCAGGCAGTGTCCATGTGAGTCTCGCCTTCCCTTCTCCATTCTGATCTGCTTTCTATTCAGTTCAGTGAACAAAATGAGCCCCCCCCCCCCTCCTTCATATCTTGTTCTAAGGTCTTCCTGTCTCATGTCAATCATTTGATTTGGACAACAGTGGACAACTAGTTTGGTGGAAGGCAGATCCCTTGTGACCAGCACTTTAGTTGTATTTTGCAACACCTTAAATGAAACATGTCACCACCTATGGGCACCACAAATAACGTTATGATGCTCACAGGCCCCGGATGTAATTTTTATTCTCACCTGACTCCCTGTTCCCACACTGTTATCCATGGAAGCCAGTACAAGCGGACTCATCTCTACAGCTGTGCGTGCGCACTCCCACAGCAGACTCATCTCTACAGACTGCACACATACACACATTGTCCTCCATGGAATAAGGATAGCTGTACAATTGAGTTATCTGGCGCTAACTTCCACGAGTAGCGACATGGGAACAGGAAACTGGGTGAGTATAAAAAAATGCATGCCCAGATTCCTTGGAACGTGGCCTATGAGCAAAATAACATAGTTCATGGTGCTCATACTGTAGGTAGTGCATCTAGGATGCACTAGGATGCACTTACTCGATCGAGAATTGGCCTTAGCGAGTACCTGCCCGCTCGGAAGAAAAGATTCGGCTGCCGGCGGCGGGCGGGGAGCTGCGGGGGAGAGCGGGGAGGAACGGAGGGAAGATCTCTCTCTCCCTCTCTCCCCCCTGCTCACCGCCGCAACTCACCTGTCACCCACGCCGGCAGCCGAACCTTTTCTTCCAAGCGGGGAGATACTCGCTAAGGACAATGCTTGCTCAAGTAATTGTCCTTAGCGAGTATGCTCGCTCACCTCTAGTGACCATTTAATTAAAAAAATGCTGCAACTCAAAGCACAGATGGGTCCCACTTTGAGTTTTGCTATGAGATCTTGAGACATATGTCTAACCCTTGAACAAGTGTCAACAGATTCTAATAAAAGTTAGGTAAAAGGAGTAGCTAGTTTCATCCTAGATGCAGGTGGTCTAGTACCCAAGTACTCTTAGTAGTTCTTACTAATGCCTAAAAATGGGCTATAATAACCTCTTAGTGCTGTTAATGAACCTGCAACCTGTTTAGAATTAATGGACAAAACAGAAGTTACAACAGTCTATTGTGGGTGATTTATTACCTGCACAAATCCTTTTAATATCACATAATTCATCTAAGTAGAGTATTGAGCATTGAGTGCTTGAGTGTTTAATAGGGCTATACCACATCATATGATATGACCAAGTCTGTCTAATAATTATATGTCTGTTTCATAAGCACAGCTCAAGATCTGTAGCATTATTATCTTAGTTAATCAGTTGTTTGCAATCATTTCATTTGGAAACGTTATATTAAAAGATGCCAAATTACCATTCGGCTCCAGCCAAGCAGATAACCTTGTTCCCCTGGCTGTCCTAGATACTGCTATACATTATTCTGGGGCAGAAGGCCAAACCAGTGGCAGTTTAATGCTTGCCTAATTGATAGGTAGCTGATTGCTAGTCCATATGGCACATCGGTCCCTGAATGCTGTGATAACCAACAGGAAAGTGTCCCTTTAGATTAGTCTCGGTGTTGAATATTGGAGCCTGATGAGCTTAATACTTCAAGAGAGGACATCTTCAAAATGTCATGTGTGCACCTAAGGTCACTACTGTCTAAAGTTTCAATCATTTCTAATAGACAACTTAATTATTCCTTTGTTGCTATTTATTTTAATGAGCTATTGAATATCTTTAAATTATGTATTAATGAAGTGAATTAACTCTTTCAGATATATATATAAACAGCACATGAACAAAAAATTCTGTAGTAACATGTGCCGACGAAGTTAGGAAATTGATCAATACTCATTGCACATCTGAGTCTGAAGAAAGGTGTCCTGGGACTGTAGGAGGCCACATGTCCTCTGCATCTTTATGTTCAACTTCTGCATCTTTGAACAGCTGTGAGTCTTCAATGTTCAGTTCATTTAGTGTTCAGCTCATTTACTTCTAATTATCTTATGCCAGTGGCAAAGATGACTTCTAGGGGGCTATTTACTTTTGCTTATGCGGATTTGGGCACCAATATTCCTCTCTGCAATTCTGAAGTTTGTCTTTATAATTTACTTATAAACAATAATTAAGGTGAATGTAAAAGAGGCAATAAACTATATAAGCAATGCAATAACCATGTATTTTTTCTGACCTTACTACAATGAAACATGAATTATTCGCAATAATTCAATAAAAGATATATATATATACATACTAGTAAAAATGTAACTGTCATTTGAAAACTGATTCTACAGTAATGAAAGTTCCCCATTCAGCTTCAGTAGTATTCTGATAAAAAGGGTAAAGGAAAAAATACAGGTGAGGCAAAAATCTGGCACCTAAACAAGTAAAGTTAGGGCAAAACTGATACTTTGAGTGTGTTTCCGATTCAATTCTAACCAAGACTGATATATCACAAGACTCCTTTCCTATTTGAAAAACCAGAGCTGATTACAATATGGCAGATTTCAAAATGGCAACCAAGAATGTCTCCTCCATCAAAAAAATGCCTCTCTCCATATTAATAGACATTGGAAGTCAATTTTCTCATTATTACATCAATTAAATGGGTGTGTCCAGACTTTTGCTTCACCCTCTATTTTCGCATTTTCTACTTTGTTTGACAAAAAATAGTTTTCTCCCAATGAAGTGGCATAAATGAATTACAATAATCAGGATAGACTATACAGTAAGGTTCTTATAAACAGCTTTTATAATGATGAGCATAATGTACATGCAGTTCCTTCCCATCAATTCATATAACATCTAGAAACAACAACAAGCTGGATGGAAAAAAAATGAGCTTTTAAAAATGTTAAAATATTGAAAGTTGTTTGCTATAGAAGATTTTTGTGGGCAGCATCACTAAACACTCTTACAGGACACATAAAAGACTGTGAAACAATCACTGTAGAACGAAGAGTAATTATCAATGTATAAACTTTGCATTTCTCTTTAAGGCAATGACAAGTGGGCTTTGGAGAACCATCAGACAGTAATGAGTTCCCTCACCTCACACTTTCTTTCATTATCTATTTCCTTTCCCCGTTTCCCTTCTTTTTTCCTGTCTCCAACTGGCAATAATTTACTCTGCTTTCTGTGCTAAAATTGCACAATTACACAGATCAAAACAGGTTTTTCTAACTTCCTCCTAGTATCAGTCATGTAAATTTGCACATTAAGAGCCATTTCCAGGTCCCTGATGGATCCACCATTTGCTATGGAAATAAACTGCCATCGGCTGTAATGTCACTTCAGCTTGAAGAGGCAATTAGTGCTAAACATTCAATCAAACACGTGCACCGGCAGCACTATGCAGTAAAGAAGCACGCACAACATAGTCGACCACCTTCTTATTAAAGTCTTCCAATGACATACTACTGTAGCACCTGCACTGCCATTTTTGATACGGGTTTTAAAGGGTGACTGCAGTTTAGGAAGTCAGCGTGATACTTACACATTAACACATTTACTATTGCTGTCAGCTTTGGGAACAATAAATTCTCAGTGACTCAGTCCTGACCTCCCTGGACATTTATGAGCCATGGAAATGTCACAAGTGGTTGTTACTGTAACATTTCAAATTCAACATTTAGTGCCTCTGAAGTTTCAGAGTTGGGTTCTGCTATTCAGCTTTCAGCTGCTATTGGCAGGTTCTTTGTGCAAGGAAACTTTTGCAGTTATAAAGAAGTTGGAGCAGAACTAAATAGAAATATTCTCAAAATATCCTGCCTGTTTAAAAAGAAGAAAATGACTTCTTAAAGGGGCACTAACTTTTTAGAAAACGTATGCTCATCTAATAGCCTATATGTGCCTCATTAATATAGTAATATACCTTCATTAAAACTTTTGTTGTTTTACTACTGTAAATCAAGTTTGAAGTGACTGCCACTAGGGGGTCTCTCTTCCAGCTCCCCTGCAATCCATGCCTATTGCTAGGTATTGAGCTTGTGTGGTGACAGGGACACAAGGACATGGGGGAGGAGCTATCTTCACAGGTTGCTCCCTGCACTCAAAGGTTCACAGATCTGCAGACACAGTGTCCCCAATCCCCAGAATCTTGCCTCTCCTGCTGTTACAGCATGTGCATGAGTGTGTTCGCGCATGCACATGTGTGTGCATATTGCTTTGGGTTTGCCAACCCTTTTGCCAGAGTGTCTCTGAATGCCTACATCATTCTGGGAAAGCGACGGGATGGGCATTCAGATACTGCCTCCGGTTGATTGGAACTGACATAGAAACATGGTTTGTCAGGTCTGTTACATTATTTCCTTTTTATTTCTCTCTTAGGATAGATCTATGCTTCTCCCAGGCAGCTTGAATTGAGTTATTGTTGATCTTCCCACCATGTCTGCTGGAAGTTTGTCCCAAGTATCTACTACTCTTTCAGTAATATAATATTTCCTGACATTTCTTCTAAACTTCTCCCAACTGATTATCAGATTGTTCCCACTTGTTCTAGTATTTGGCTTCCTAATAAAAACACTTCCCTCCTGAATCCTACTTATACAGTTACCATATATAAAAGTTTTGATCATGTCCCCTCTCCTTTCTTTCAAGTCCTTCCTGATAAGTTTCGTTCTTGAGACGTTCCACCATTTTTGTAGCCCTTCTTTAGACTTGTTGTATTTTATCAATGTCTTTCTGTAAGTGAGGTCTCCAGAACTGAACACAGTATTCCAGGTGCTGTCTCACCAGAGCTCTACACAGTGAGATCACAATCTCCCTCTTTCTATTGGTTATACCTATAGCTATGCAGCCTAGAATCCTACTTGCTTTCTTTGCTGCTTGACAACACTGTGCACTCATATTGAGGCTGTCAGTAATGTGAGAGTCCCTAAATCCTTTTCTTCTGTAGTCCTGCATAATACAGAACAGCTAATTTGACACTCATTCCAAGGATTTCTTCTCCCTAAGTGCATTATTTTACATTTGGAAACGTTAAATTGCAGTTTCCATTGTTCAAACTATTTATCCAATAAGGCTAAATCATTCTACATCTTCAAGACACCACCAGGCGTATTATCTCTATTACACAACTTTGTGTCATCAATATACAGACAAAACTTACCCATTGCACCTTTTCCTATGTCACTTATGAAGAGCCAGGAGAGACCCTTGTGGTACACCACTTGTAAATCGTCCCTATTTAGGATATACTCTGTTAACAACAATACTCTGATATCTATTTTTAACCAATTGTGAATTGACTGGACTATCAAAGGATTAAGTCTAGAGATGAGCGAGCATACTCGCTAAGGGCAATTGCTCAAGCGAGCATTGCCCTTAGCGAGTACCTGCCCGCTCGAGAGACAAGGTTCGGGTGCTGGCGTGGGGGAGCGGTGAGTAGCGGCAGTCAGCGGGGGGGAGAGAGGGAGAGAGAGATCTCCCCTCCGTTCCTCCCCGCTCTCCCCTGCAGCTCCCTGCGCGCCGCCGGCACCCGAACCTTTTCTTTTGAGTGGGCAGGTACTCGCTAAGGGCAATGCTTGCTCGAGCAATTGCCCTTAGAGAGTATGCTCGCTCATCCCTAATTAAGTCCAATTTTCTATAGCTCATCTGTGCAATGCAGCATGTGAAGTCATGGAAAAGAAGTACAGGACAGTGAACTACTGGCAGACTGGTAGGTTAGCAACATGCCCCCTGCCTCAAAGGGGATTGCAAAAAGCAGGACAGCAGAAAAATGTGGAAAACCATCTGAAAATCAGAATTAAAAAAAAAAATTAAACAGGGTGCAAATAGCAGCAAATGAGTGGGTAAGGAGAACCTGGTGTATTTTAGAAAACTTGTTGAAAACTCAGGCATGCTTTAAATGTTCATTCATCCATGTATTTTCATCTTTACACTACCAGTCTGGAAAACTACCAGCTAACAGTAGCTTCTAAAGTCTATACTGATGATTAGGTCTTTGTAATTTTAGGTTATATTGTGCCACTCGCATCCCTCTTATGTCATATACTGTGAAAACACTTTGAGAGAAATACACCAAAGTTGCATTGAAAATTTTCTTCTGAGGGATGGGGTTGTCTTCTCAAAGAAAAGGGTCATCATACCTAAACTATGATGGAATTGAAAATCTGTTGTAGAAAATATAATCTAGATAAAGGGGTGGCTCTTTAAAAGATGTAGTCTTTTGGAGAGGGGTTACTGTGTATCCATCCTGTATGAGAGCAGAGGAGTTTTCAGCCTTCGGTATATTTGAACAACCCATCTCTCTATTGAAAGGATATGAAAAGGCACATTCTATTGATGGTGTCAAGAGAGCAGCTGTAGGGAATATGATTTGCTTGTGGCTCATCTGTCTTGGCAAAGGGGATGAACTGTCTGTAAATAAACAAGGCCCCTGCAACATATATCACACCTTTAATATCTTTAGAATGAATTGCTGAATGAGACAGCCCAAGGGGGAAAACTGTATTGTGTGCTCCAACCTTGTAATACTGCTTTAGCTCACAAGGTGGAGATGCCTTTCTTTTCTGTAAACTCTTTAACAATTACATACGCTGAACTTCCCAATAGTCTGGGCAGTAAGGACAGTTTCTAAATGAATTAAGGAATAATCAAATTGAAATAGAGAATGCAGCCAGATAGAAGAGCTATTCTAGGCATTTTAAATAGACATGACAGCTACACATATCTACCTGCCTAGGAGGAATCTTGCCTTGAGTGCCAGCCATCAAGCTAGTACGATTAGAAATAAGAAATGTATGTGTCAGGATAGTTTGGTATAGAAACACAGAAGACTGATGCAGAAAAAGACCGCATGATCCATCTAGTCCTTATATTATTTTTCTTTTAGGATAAAGCAATGCTTATCCCAGACATGCCTAAATTCACATACTGATGATTTTCCAACCACACCTACTGGAAGTTTGTTCCAAGTATCTACTACTCTTTCAGTATTATAATATTTCCTGACGTTGCTTCTGATCTTCCCCCACTAATCTTAGATTGTGTCCCCTTGTTCTTGTTTAGTTCCTTCTCACCTGCCTCCTAAACCTTATTGACCTCCCACAATAATTATTTTAAATCGCCTTTGCCATTTGTTCTGCAAGAGGTGAAAACCCCCACAAGAGAGATGTGATATTAAAATAATATCTGGCTGAACATTTACAGGGCAACTAACAAAATTTGTAGCATTGAGAATAATAGCTAATAAGTGCTACAATTCTACTCTACTCTACGAAAAGGGTATTTGGATGCTAGGTGAATATCTCCGGTCCAGGTGGCTAATATACAGAGTATGTGTTATCGTAGAAGTTGAAAACAATGAGCAAGTACTACCCTGTAGAAAACTCTTCTTTTTTTTTTTTTTATAAATTGTGTTTTTATTAAATTTACAGTAATATAAGATAGATCAATCATGTTCAAAACATTAACCATAACTTTTTGCATATTATTAAATAAATGCTAGATTGCTCTTATTGGGAAGAAAACTCTTCCATGTACTGTACATAGAGACTATATAGTTAACCTGACACAGGCCAAACTCACACAAACGGGTTGGATTTCATTAGTAGATATTCGTAGCAGAAAACCCGTATATGATAGTGGAAGCAAATTGCGTATGGTTGCGTATACGTGTGGTTTTCCGTGTGGAGGGTAAATTTAAGGACACGGAAGAATGAACGCAAACAGGGAATGACATCAGAAAGTTGCCCAACCTCCTCGAAACCCCCTTCTATCGCTCAGGTGACATTCTCGTGCTGTAGTGGTGAGATATTCTGAGACCCTTCAGGATGGGATGCTGCTCTCTTGGCTCGGCAGGTTTATACTACTTTTTTGGAAGCAGTATAAAGCACTTAAAAAACACCACTTGTTCTTGTGGAGGAAGAGCCCAGAAGAACAATAGAGATGAATGGAGCTCATACGCATTGAATTCGCGGTAAAAAACAGCATGCTATGACTTTTCCTCCACAAGCGGAATCCGCAGATTCTACCCGCAAGTGTGAGCGAACCATCAAAAGTCAATGCATTTCAATGCCCGCCTGTCATCCGCAAGGACAATGATTGAGGCATCCACAATTCAGGTCCATTCGTGTGAGACCGACCTTAGTCTGGATGACTTTTTTGGCATAGACAATATGTAACAAATAAGCAGACACACTTAAATCCTAAAGGGTACCTGTCAGATTCTATGAGCCCCATAAACTAAAGTGATGGACTCATAGGACAAGGGTCGCTGAGACCAGGGGTGTGATCTTTATATTTACCCGCCTCCTTGCTATCTCGTTGTCTGCCCATGAAGCCACCACTTGGTGCATAGAGCAGACTGATCTCCCCATACATGTGCACTGTTGTTTTATTATAAATAGTGTGCAAGCATGCGCAGGCGCAAAATGCAGAGATGAATTTGCTCAATGCCACAGGCAGCATCTTTGCAAGTAGATAGCAAGGGAGCGGGGAGGCCGGTGAGTATAAAATTACACCCATGAACTCAGTGGCCCCTATGAACTCATAAGTTTAGTTTATGGGGCTCATAGGATTTGATAGGTTCCCTTTAAAGGAAATGTGTCATCAGAAAAATACATTTTTATGTTAAACATATTTTTTAAATAATTTTTAGTAATTTTTTAGTTTTTTTGTTTCCTTTGTCACCATTTATGTACAAAATCCTAAAGATTTGCTGTTTTCACTTTGGCAACTTAGGCCGGCTGCACACGGCCAGATTTGAGTTGCATAATCTGGGGCGGGCATCCGCCCCCCGGGTTCCAATGCAAATACTGTTAATAGCATGCTATGGAAAAGTGCTTTTTCCTGCACATGAGCGGAAATTAATTACGATTTTCCACTCACGGAGGAAAGATCGCAGCATGTTCTATTTTTGTGTGGGCTTCAAACGGATGGCTTTGATTGAAGTAAATGGAAGCAGTCCAACCAATGGCCCTCCCGCGTCATCACCTAGTGAAGGCATGGGAAACTCTGTACTGTACTGCGCATGTCTGATGGTTTGCCGGCCAGACCATCTGCAATACAGAAGGCAGTCTGCACACAACAAGAAATGACAGGTATGCAGGATCACCGGACGGGCACAAGGTCGGATTCCGGTGTGGGATAGTGCATTTGGAATCCGACCAGGACATGTGCAGCCGGCCTAAGCCTAATAACAGGTTGATACTTCCTATTCTTTAGTGATCACTCTTTAGTATTCAGCTCATTATTAGGGATGAGCGAGTATACTCGCTAAGGCACTACTCGCTCGAGTAATGTGCCTTAGCCGAGTATTTTCCCGTTCGTCCCGAAAGATTCGGGTGCCGCCGCGGGGTGGGGAGCTGCGGGGGAGAGCAGGGAGGAACGGAGGGGAGATCTCTCTCTCCCTCTCTCCCGCCCGCTCTGCCCCGCTCCCCGCCGCAACTCACCTGTCAGCTCCCTGATACCTGTCAGTATCTCCCTGCTCGGGACGAGCAGGGAGATACTCCGCTAAGGCACATTACTCGAGCGAGTAGTGCCTTAGCGAGTATACTCGCTCATCCCTACTCATTATCTAAACAAGCAATGAAAGGTAACACCTCTTTATACAGACAATATAGGATCCGCCATTCGCAATAGGTGATTGTTACAGCTCAACATCTGCCCTTATCAGCACAATGACCTCCGCTCAGGTCACAGAGCAGGCTCACAACAGTCTCCCATAAAAGTCAATGACCTCCTCCAGAACACAGGTTCCTGTGGTCCATGTGCACAGTATTAAAGGGGTTGTCCCGCGCCGAAACGGGTTTTGTTTTTTTTTTAACCCCCCCCCCCGTTCGGCGCGAGACAACCCCGATGCAGGGGTTAAAAAAACAAACCGGAGAGTGCTTACCTGAATCCCGGCGGTCCGGCGTCTTCATACTCACCTGCTGAAGATGGCCGCCGGGGTCTGCTCCCTCCGTGGACCGCAGCTCTTCTGTGCGGTCCATTGCCGATTCCAGCCTCCTGATTGGCTGGAATCGGCACGTGACGGGGCGGAGCTACACGGAGCCGGCATTCTGCACAAGCGGCCCCATTGAAGACAGCAGAAGACCCGGACTGCGCAAGCGCGGCTAATTTGGCCATCGGAGGCCGAAAATTAGTCGGCACCATGGAGACGAGGACGCCAGCAACGGAGCAGGTAAGTATAAAACTTTTGATAACTTCTGTATGGCTCATAATTAATGCACATTACAAAGTGCATTAATATGGCCATACAGAAGTGTATAGACCCACTTGCTGCCGCGGGACAACCCCTTTAAGTATATCTCTGAATGTTGTTAACAGCGGCTTGAGCAAGATGGCCATAGTCAAAGAAAATAGAAAATAAAACCAGATTATAAAGAAGAATAGAATACATATCAGTATCAGATTTTAATTAGTAAAAACCTTTAAGTGATACATTCTCTACAAGCTGTTAGTCACATGGAAAAATGGCAGCCAGATTCTTTATAAACATTTATACCTTTTATGCTATTTTGAGCCTCATATTTAGTCTTAAGACTATCTGCGACAAGTGCAGCCATTTGCAAAAAGAAATACATGCTACATTGGATTATACTTTTGATGTCTAAGCTACATGCTGTACGAGTGCATGTGCAACTCCAACCCAGCAGTCTTGGCCTTCAAATTAAAGAAGTTTCCTGAGTTATTGATTTTATAAAGTTTTGGACACCCCATGCCCCAAAGCATGTAAAATTATTATATTAACCGTGGCACTGGACCACCGCTTTATCAGTCCAGCACCATGGCATCTAACAAACATTCCTTAAGCCTTTTAATTTAGCAGCCCCGCGTTAGGTATACAGGACGTCACTGATGATGTCCCTGCCCGGCCTCCTAGTGGCTGCAGCAGTCATGTTGGTAGACAACCATGTGATGGCTGTAGCGCTTGTAAACAGAAGACCAGAGCAGTGGTGAGCGGCGGCGGCGGGGAGCAGTGTGCAGCAGGAAGCGACTATTGTGGTTATTTAATATACAATCTGTTCCCACACTGCCACCAATGTTAGGGATACCTGAAAAGCCCCTTTAAGTATCAAATGCAATTATTTGGATGGTAGGAAGCCGAAGTGCTACATGAGCTCTGTAAATCTGGTTTCATTTACTTGTATTAATCAAACCCTTTTCATGGATTGTAGGATCTGTACATTTCCTGTGGGCACATTAGTAGATTCTAGATAGCAGGATTGAACTAGGATGAAAAGGACACAAAGCTCCTGGCATGAATACAGAAGGGTGTGGCTGCACTGTTCCAGCTCTGCTGGATGAAATGAACATTGCTCTGCTGGGAGCTGCCAAGGTACATATTTCTGAGGCAGCATTACTCTGCTTCCTTCTGTTCTCTAGTCGTCATTGCTTTTCCCATTGAACTTAGATTGAATAGAAGTGGCTTCATTTATCAGCGCTGCTGAGAAAAATATTCCAACATGGGTTTAAGACATTCACAGACTATTTGCAAAATTATAGCGGTAAAAAGCTTATTACACATTATAGCTAAATGTTTATAAATGAATAACGTATTTCAGCAGAAGTTTTTGCCTATCTATCACCTTGCCAATTCACGCATAGCACCTACATGCAATAACTTGGCAAATCTCAAATTAAGAATTTTTTAAAGGGCAATCTTAATAAAAATAATATTTTTCATGTAATCATCATGACTATCTACTATACTGTACCTCGAATCCAATGTTCAGGATAGAGAGACTTTATTTTCTTCTTTTAGACCTCATGTCCACGGTGAAAATCAGGCCCGCCGTGGATTCTTCATGGAGAATCCCCCAGTGGGTCTCTCCTTTCCCGGGGACATGAGGCTAAAAAGAAGAATTTACTCACCTGTCCGGACGCTGCGGACCTGCCCTCCAACGCAGCCGGATCTTCTTTCTTCGGCCCGGCGGATGTGCTCGGCACTCGATTTTTTTTTTAACTCCTGCTCCCCCGCGCGCGGAGAGCAGAAATGCAGGCGCGTGTGTACTGTAGATCTGGACGGCTTCCATAGGCTTCAATAGAAGCCTGCGGGATCCGTCCCTGCAGGAGACCCGCAATAAAAAGGAGCATGCTGCGTTTTTTTTCCAGCACAGGCAATCCGCGCCTCAAGGGGAAAATGACATCTGCAGGTATTTATCTACCTGCGGGTGTCCAATGCATCCCTATGGGGCGTGGATCCGCGTGAGGAAAAAACGCTGTGGATTTTAAGTCTTCTTTTTACCATGGACATGAGGCCTTAATGGCCATCTTTTTGTTTGATATAAACTATACCATCACATCTAAAATTCAAAAACAATAGCCGTCCTTATATTGTATAGGGGGACCCCATGTTTTTAGTGCAAGATATTTAGTATATCAACATGTTTACGGTAAGTTATATGTGATAATTGATGGGATACTTTATATGAAATAATATAAATCAGTGCAGATAGCTTCAATAAATTACTAAATGATCATGAGAGAAAGAAAAGTACTGGGAACATTCATCACTTTGAAGGTCACATAGCAGACTTTGGCTTTGAAGGCAATTAAATGAGGGTTAGATCATCAATATATCTTGATTCCCTAGTCCTGAATGGCAGTAACAGAATCTAAGTAATCTGTAAGGAAGTGAATGTTTATTGTACATTAATAAATTCATCAGAAGCTCAACCTTCTTATCTATCTCCTAATTGAAAAGCGCAGGGGCTTTCAGCACAGTATGTAAGTGTTTCATAGGCTACAACCATTAGGTAAGTTGCCAGTAAACTTTAATGAACACATAGAGAAAACCAGTTTTCATATATTATTGACTGAATAAGACCTGACAGAAAAGCAATGCTAAGATGCGTAAAAAGCACAGTTTAAAAACTTTACAAAAAGTTGTATTTTCACAGATAGGTTGCTTCCATAAGCAAACTTACCCTGATGACGTATCTGGACGCGTTTTTGTCATCTAAGTTTACCGTCAGTGAGAAGAAGACTGCTGTGCTGTACACTCCTTGTGTCTTATAGAGCAATTCATTAAAGTCCCACTTGTGTTTGGAGTGTTCTGGCAGATTCCACCCACCACAATCCTCAAGAACTTGCAACATTGGAAAGGCTCCCAAATGGTCAATCTCTTTCATATTGAGACAAGACCTGAAAAACTCCTTCACCTTTCTCTCTGAAGATCCTCGGTGGTTCCTCCTTACAGGTTGTAAAAGAAGATGCTGCAACTTTTCTTCATTCTGTTCCCCAATAGCAGCTATGGTTCCATAAATCAGCTTTTCCTCTGGTATCCTATGCCTCCTTAGCCAACCACCGCAAGCAAATGAGTAGAAGTCGGTACAAGGGGGTATGGTGGGATCTATGTTGTTGCTGATAAATTTGGAAGCCCTCATGAAAGCTTTCCTCTCCTGACACTCTTCTAAGCATTGTCCATCCTGGTCCAAAGACAAATACTTCAACACCAACATGCATCCTAAAATGACACACAGACCAGCTGCAAAGACCAGCCCAGAAAGTAGACAAGTCTCCCTCCTGCTCCAGCGTGGTATCCCTTTGGACTGTTTTTTGGAGCTCACTTGGATATTAAAGCCATTAGAAAGTGTGCTGCTGCTATTGTACTTGCTAACATACTTGACTTCCTGGAACTCATCATAATGGGCTGTCAGAGAATATGTCTTTTCCATGTCTCTAAAAACTTTGTGCTATTGGTGTTTAGAGAATAGAATATTGTGGACACACCTCAAGGCTTCTTAGGGGTTTAATTTTGTATTACTGTCAACACACCGAAGAAGATGCAGTTTGAAGGAAAAGAACTGGTTTTACTTTTGTTTTGTGATCTTCAATCCTAGGGGAAGAAACCTGTTAAAAGACATTTTTATTATTAGTATTAGTAGTGATGGTGGTAGTAATAGTAGTAGTATTTTCCACACATATGCATAAATACACTTTTAACATTCAAATTGACCAACACAACTTATTACCACTGCATAAACTTATATTAAAGCAACCCTACAGTCCTGGTCATTAGTTTAAGAGACTACACGGTGCTTTGATTGGCCAGTGCTGCTCACATAGGTAGTACTGGCCAGTCAGAGCAGTGTGTCTTAGACTGCCGATGCATACTAATGCACAGCATGCACTAGATAGTCAGAAAAGCAGTGCAGTCATCTTTGTTACTCTATGACTGGATGTTCACTTTAAGGGTGCCTTCAGACGAGCGTATGCGCAAATACGCTGGCCACAAATTCGATTTCTGACCATATAACTTTCAGAAAGAACAGCTTCCAAATGTACGAATACTGTAAAACATAAACTGGGCAGAATGGCATAGAGTGGTTTATATTCAGATGTATGAAATCCAAAGCTAATAACAATAGGGTGATTTGGTAATAAGTCATGCATGTTTTGTGGGCTGTGAAATGCTATGACAGGTAAAAAGAAATCCTTCTGGTGCTGATTGCATTTAACTAATGTTATACTACTATTTGAAGGAGAACTGTAGTGAGGAGATATGTAAATCTCATTCATATTCACAGTAAGCATAGACACCATACCAGCAGTAAGTGCAGTAGAAAATGTTATACTTTATGGTTTCACATGGTGACTGGCGAGAAACTGTACTTAGCACTGCATACAACGTCAGTTATAGGGACATGTATAATTCTTAGAAAAGCATCAAAAGGCTTGATCAAAGGGGCACTGAACTGTTCTTCTAAGGATCCTGCCTGTTCTGTTTTTCTTGCCAAGGCTGAATGTGGGATAAGCTGCATGGTCAATGAAGTAACATAGTAACATAGTATGTAAGGCCGAATGAAGACATTGTCCATCTAGTCCAGCCTGTCTATCCTACTGTGTTGATCCAGAGGAAGGCAAAAAACCCCAAGGCCAGAAGTCAATTAGCCCTTTTGGGGAAAAAATTCCTTCCCGACTCCCTAATGGCAATCAGACTGTTCCCTGGATCAACCCCTAATAGTTCCTACCTGCCTATATTCCAGGATTGACACTTAACCTAATATTTATATCCTGTAATATCCTTCTTCTCCAGAAAGACATCAAGTCCCCTTTTAAACTCCTCTATGGATTTTGCCATCACCACTTCCTCCGGTAGAGAGTTCCACAGTCTAACTGCTCTTACAGTAAAGAACCCCTTTCTGTGTTGGTGATGAAACCTACTTTCCTCTAATCGTAGCGGATGTCCTCTTGTTACCGTCGAGGTCCTGGGTGTAAACAGATCGCGGGAGAGATCCATGTGTTGTCCCCTCATGTACTTATACATGGTTATTTGGTCGCCTCTTAACCTTCTTTTTTCTAGAGTAAATAGTCCCAATTTGGATAGCCTCTCTGGGTATTCCAGTCCCGTCATTCCATGTATTAGTTTAGTCGCTCTTCTTTGAACCCCCTCAAGCACTGTGACATCTTTCCTGAGCACCGGTGTCCAGAATTGTACGCAGTATTCCATGTGAGGTCTGACAAGTGCCTTATATAGTGGGAGGATGATGTTCTCGTCCTTCGCCCCTATTCCTCTTTTGATGCACCCCAAGACTTTATTTGCCTTTGCAGCGGCTGACTGGCATTGGTTACTCCAGTTTAGTCTATTATCCACTAATACCCCCAGATCCTTTTCCATATCACTTTTCCCTAGTGGTACCCCATTAAGTGAATATTCGTGACATCCGTTCCTCTTGCCCATGTGCATAGTCTTACATTTTTCAACATTGAACTTCATTTGCCATTTTTCTGCCCAAGCCCCGAGCTTATCCAGGTCTGTTTGTAGCCACATATTGTCCTCCGTTGCATTAATTACATTGTATAATTTTGTGTCATCTGCAAATATTGATATTTTGCTGTGCAGCCCCTCTATCAAGTCATTAATAAATATGTTGAACAGAGTGGGGCCTAATACTGAACCCTGTGGCACCCCGCTAGCGACTGTGGTCCAATCAGAGTACGAACCATTTATTACCACCCTCTGCTTTCTATCGTTGAGCCAATTTTTTACCCACTTACACACGTTTTCGCCCAGTCCGAGCTGCCTCATTTTGTATATTAGCCTATTATGTGGCACAGTGTCAAAGGCTTTAGAGAAGTCCAGATATACAAGATCAATAGATTCTCCCTGGTCCAGCTTAGAGCTTACTTCATCGTAGAAACTGATCAGATTTGTCTGACATGAGCGACCCTTCATGAATCCATGCTGGTGAGGAGTTATTCCCTTAATCTCCTTGAGGTACTCATCGATGGCGTCTCTCAGAATCCCCTCGAAAATTTTTCCCGTTACTGAAGTGAGACTTACTGGCCTGTAGTTACCAGGCTCACTTTTGCTCCCTTTTTTGTAGATTGGTACCACGTTGGCAATGCGCCAGTCCAATGGTACTACTCCAGTCTTGATAGTGTCTAGAAATATAAGGTATAGCGGCCTAGCTATCTCGTCACTTAGTTCCTTTAGTATCCTTGGGTGTAATCCATCAGGGCCCGGTGATTTATCAATTTTAGTTTTCTTTAGACGCTTCCGCACCTCCTCCTGCGTTAGGTATGAGATATTTTGTGAGGGGTTCGTTTTATTCCTCTGCTCCTCGTGTGGCATTTCCTTTTCTTTGGTGAACACACTTGAGAAGAAACTGTTTATTAGATTTGCTTTCCCTTCGTCATCATCAATGATTTCTCCTGCATTGTTTTTTAAAGGGCCAGTGCTCTCCCTGCAAATCCTTTTGCTGTTTATGTAGTTGAAAAATAGCTTCGGGTTGTTTCTGCTCTCTTTTGCGATCCGTCTTTCCGCTTCCTCTTTGGCAGTTTTAATCGTATCTTTGCATATTTTGTTTTTTTCCCTGTATGATTTTAGCGCTTCTTCGCTGCCTTGTTGCTTTAGTAGTTTGAACGCTTTCTTCTTTTCGTTTATTGCCCCTCGTACCGTCTTGACGTCAGACGCCAGGAGTAGCGACACGAGACGAGACGGAGGCACGAGCGAGCGGGGAGCTGAAGGGGACAGCGGAGCAGCTCAGCAGCCGAAGCAGGTGCGGGGGCAGCGGCAACTGAAGCAGGCACGGGGGCAGGAGTGACCAGTGGGACCGGAGCGCAACAGCGCAGCAGCCGGCGCCAAGAGGCCACCAGGAGTTCAGCGGAGCAGCTGAGACAGGAGGGCAGAGTGAGCGGCCGCCGGGACAGCGGGTGACGTCACCAGGAGGAGCGGAGGAGCTGAGTATCTACCTCTGTGTGTGTTTGTGAGCTGTGTGTCTTCTGTGTATCTGGTTAGTTGTGTCTTCTGTGTGTGTGTGTGTCTGGGGGTCTAAGTGTTTGTGAGGGGGAAAAAAAAAAAAAAAAAAAAAAAAAAAGTAGAATCATGCCCCCGTATCACTAACTCATATTATGTCTACTGCAAATAGTCTGTTTCTGTGTTTAACAGCCAACATCATTGGTGGCAAATGACAGTCCTTGAGTGCAGGTCTAGACCAATCTGTCTAAATAAGAGTCTGTGAATAAGTATCGTATGGCCAGTAATACATGTCTTCTGCCACATCATTGGGAAAGGCTTTTTTAAATTGAACCTAAAATATTTGCTATATAACTTGTGTATATTCATCTTTGTCAAATTATGTTTCCTATAGTGAAAGCAACCACTGAAGAAAATATTTATACAAAAAAAAAATTAAGGCTAGATTCGGGCATGCTTCTCCATGAGGAAACATTTTGTAACTGAGGTTAACTCTTTCTGTGTTCCAAGAGATGTATACTGAATAGAGATGAGCGAGCATACTCGCTAAAGCAAACTACTTGAGCGAGTAGTGCCTTATGTGAGTATCTGCCCGCTCGTCTCTAAAGATTCGGGTGCCGGTAGGGGACGAGGAGCGGCGGGGGAGAGCGGGGAGGAATGGGGGGGGATCTCTCTCTCACTCTCTCCCCCCCGCTCCTCCCTGCTCACTCCTGCAACTTACGTCTCTCCCCCGCTGGCACCCGAATCTTTAGAGACGAGCAGGCAAGTACTCGCATAAGGCACTACTCGCTTGAGTAGTTTACCTTATCGAGTATGCTCGCTCATCTCTAATATTGAACTATATAGATCTTTGACAAGCTAGTAACATCACTCATCA
This sequence comes from Eleutherodactylus coqui, assembly GCF_035609145.1. Lineage (NCBI taxonomy): Eukaryota > Metazoa > Chordata > Amphibia > Anura > Eleutherodactylidae > Eleutherodactylus > Eleutherodactylus coqui. The sequence continues at coordinate 161,168,271 of NC_089837.1, read as the reverse complement.
ATATATGATCTTTCCTCACCCTTTTTCTGAATGTAACCCTTCATGATGCATCGATTGAAGCCCCCCCACCACCTGATAAAGCCCAGCAACATAATATGTTATACCTGTGGGCAGCAATTTGTCTTCAAGAACAGGCATTACTATAGGACTAAATGGAGAGAAGGGTTGTGCAGACAACTATAGGATTCGCATGCTATCTGCAGCTAAGTCAGTTTTAATTGTCCCCTCTGAATTTTCAAGCCATTGGTGTTACTTGGAAATCAATGTAACTCTTTTATGAGCTACAGAATATAATGTGAACATTAATATGAGTAATCTCTATTTACATATTATTGAGGCTTAGTCAACAAACCTTTTTCCAGCTGTTGCACTGCTGCAAATGCAAGCACCCCCCGTCATAATGGCATTTGTAGTTCAATAGCAGCTAGTTCTATAGCTTTCAGTTAGGCCTCCTGCACACAGGTGGAAATTCCGCGGCGGGATTTCCCGCGGAATTTCCGCCCATGGAAGCTGCCATAGGATTGCGTTAGAAAACACAATCCTAGGCAGACGGCCACGATTTGTCGGTGTGAAATCACGCGTAGAAAACAAATTGTGGCATGCTCTATTTCTGTGCGGGTCTCGCAGAGCCCCGCACAGAAATGTCACTCCCCGGCGGACGGCTCTACTCTGCGCATGCGCTGGCTGGCCAGCAGCCGACACATGAAAGAGCCAGAGCCGTGGGAGAGGTGAGTGCCGCGCTGGTTCCTGCAGGGGCTCGGGTCGGGTCCTGCTGTGAGAATTCTCACAGCGGGATCCGACCCGGCCGTCTGCAAGCGGCCTTAGTCTACAATTTTTTCTCCTAATTTACAATGCTGTTTTCTCATGTTGAACAAACCAAAACAGTTTGGTTCAGCACACTAAAATTCTTCCACCACTACTACATTATGCACCATTTTTAGGTAAAGTTGTTTAAACTAATTCAGTCTGAACTAAACTTTTTGCTGAAATTTGGCAAATTGGCTGAACCGAACCTTTGAAAAATACACTCACCACTACTACCTTCCCACTAAAGAAAGAGATCATCCAGATGACCAGTGGCATGTTGCACAGTTTTTGAATGTATCAACTATTCAGATGAATAGCATTGTGGGTAGAAGGAGATAACCTAATGTCTGGAAAAATTAAAAGGGTTAGCCCACCAAAAGCATTAATTGCCTATTCATAGGATAGGTGATAAATGTATAATTGTTGCAGTTCTGACTTCTGAGACCCGAAGGATCATAAGAATGGTGCACACCAAGTGAATGAAGCAGCGTTGACCCCCTGCTAGATACATCTCCATTGTACTATGGAAGATAGCCAAGCATATTACTCAGTTAATTCCATAAGCAGTGAATTGAATGGTGGTCATGCTAGTAGACTCTCTAGGGGGACTTGGACCATTCTAGTGGTCAGACCCTCATTGATAATATGTTTCCTGTGGCTAGGTGATAAATGTTTTTAGTGGGATAACCCCTTTAAGGCAGTTAGGCTCTGGTATTATTGATCTCAGTGATAACCCCAGTAGTGAAGACATTGGGGTTTGTCACATTGACATTTAACATCCCATTGACAACAGTCAGTCCTTATCAAGATACTTTGTGTAAGATTGTAATGGGACGCTATAGCACAACCCACCTGCATACTGACCAGGATTCTAACCACGAAGTCTAAATGAGAGACAAAGTTAGGATTCTCCCTAAGACTCCCTTGCTTTGCCAGAGTAATGGTGAAGAGCCCAGTTTTTGAGGCTTGATTTTGAAAAATCATTCCCCCGTTTTTCTGGTTGCTTCTATGGGGATGTACAGGATGCTATGATAAAAGTTTCATTTTTAACTTCATATAAGTGCTGCGAGAAATCTTGTCTTTTGGCTTTGCCAGGATGCATGTGTACCAATTCCTAATATTCTTTTTTGTCACTGGGGTTTAGTGTCTGCACATTGTAATGGAAATCAATTCATTGTGCACTGACTTCTTGCTGAGCTTCTGTTTCTAAACAGCAGCCAATCTGAAGAGGCAGAGCTGCAGGAGGAGGGCAAGAGCAGCAGCTTGAACCAATTAAGAGAGATGGGCAATTTTCAGACTAACTTCAGGTCCTTTTGTGGATGATGACCATCAATTGACCATATTAATGCTCATTTAACAAGTTGATGCATCCCTTATGGGGGATTAATGTTTGTTTGTTCCTGTACACCTTTTTTATATTGCTCATTTATGTTGTACATCACCTGATGTTCCCATCAGAGCTCACAGTCTAAGTTCACCTATTTATGATTTTGGAATACCAAGCAAACATGGGGAGAACACAAAGATGTTGTCCTTGGTGGAATTTAAACCCAGGACCCCAGGGTAACAGTGCTAACCACTGAACCACCATGCTGCCCATTCAATTATTTTTGGCAGTACATCCACCATTTGCATGGGGAGATGTGCTGCTGACAATGATGATTTTTGGCGTCACATAATAGATGCAATTACACAAGAGATGAGCACTTGCTAATTTTTCTGATACCTTTCCATAGGGCAATGATCAGGTAGACAAATGTCTAGAAGAACTTTCATTTTTTATCCTTGTCTCATGTTAAAGGGCCATGAGACTCAACTTGGAAGCTCTTTACAAAGACAATTGTACTGCCAGAAATGCGACTGATGATTTTGCAAGTCGATTGCAGGTTGGAACCAATCTCCCCACCTCCATAAAATGAACATGATAGTTGTGCTGTTAATTGTAGATGTCAGGATTGTTGAACTAAAGATCTTTACTTCAAATATAAAAGATAGGCACTTTTTAAGCAGTTAACACTACTGTATGTGCCTGAACATTTGTTAGTATAGCTTAGGTTTCTGCTATAATGTAGACTAGTTTTTGGCATACATTATAGTAAGGATGAGAGCCGTGTGCAGAAACACCCCCTAAAGCTATGGCCTACCCACTTTTTTGCTCTTTAGGAGGAGGAACTTGGCATAAAAGCCCCAAAAGTCACAATTATGTCTCGTGCACCAAAATTGTAACGTTTGTGCATCGGAATTCTGGCATACAGACCATAATGCATATGCTCCAGTGACATGTCCAATCATTGGTTAACACCCAATAGTGCAATGGTGTTGGACTTTATTTTCATTACCTCCTTTTCTTTCATGTCAGCCCAATGGTTTTCACTTTTTTTTAAGAATTTTATTGTAAAATAATATTAAATGAAAAAATTCCTGCTATTTTGGAAGAGTGATTACGTTGTATTGAGCATTACCTCCTTCATGCATTACTGCAAAATTACGTAAGCCCAGGACCAATGTTCCTATTATTTTACCAATTCTTCGATTCACGAAAAACTGCAATTTAGTCCAAATGCCATTATGGTGAGAGTATCTGCTGTTCCAGACCCAAGAGTATATCATGTTCTGTATTGACAACAAATATATCCATACTTTCTGATAATTTAACCAAAAATCTGCAATACTGACAGATGTCTTAAGTTGTCTACCTTTAAGAACAATAAAACAGCAGCATTAAGCTTTATTAATAAGGGTTCTCTGCAACTGTCTTCTTTTTTGCCCATTCCTTGACAAGAGCAAAGAGTTCAGAAGAATACTTGCATATAGATTACATAAAGATCAATGATGGCATACACACTTGCAATATGGAAGATGTGCCAAAAAAGACAGAGGAAGTAATGCATTTACTGTTCTATTTTGCTGTAAAATCCATTCTTTGAAGCTCATATGATGTATGGTATATATAGATGTGAATCTATTGTAAGAGAAGGAGAGTTGACTGCAATAGTCCATTGTGAGACCAGCTAATGAAGTTATCATTAATAACTTCAAAAGAGTTGGTGCTCCCAGGATTATTCTGATTGCCAGATTGGAGTCAGGAAGGATTTTTTTCCCCTTAAATAAAGAAAATTGGCTTCTACCTCATAGTTTTTTTTGCCTTCCTCTGGATCAACATAGGGGGGTAATAGGCTGAACTGGATGGACATATGTCTTTTTTCGGCCTTACATACTATGTTACACGTATTTGTCCAATATTTTACTGTGTATAGACTTGGTATTTACATGAGTGTTTGGCTGCATATTGCTGTGCTCTGTCACTCTACATATGGTCTGTAAGCAGTCTCTGCTGTCTTTACACACTATTTACAGTAATATGGCAATAAAATGTTGTTTACCAATTACCATATATGTAGCCTACAGAGATGTGCAATTATAATTGGGCTTCTTACCTCTTGGATTTTTTTTCCATGGCTTAGCCGAAAATTATAGGCAAAACAAATTTTTATGGGCAAACTGGAAGACCAAAAATAAATGCTACTTGTTGTATGAATTCATCTGTGCATGAATTCATGAATGGGTCTGTGCTGCCTCTGATTGGCTGAGTGCAGGGACCAATCAGAGGCAGCTCTCAGCTGTCATTCAATAGCTGCCTCTGATTAGTCACAGTGCTCAGCCAATCAGAGGCCGCCCATTCAGCAGGTGGGGATTTTAAATCCCCACCTGCTGAATACTACTCATAGCAGTGCAGGAGAAGAGCTGGCTGGACGCGGCTGAGCCTCGGCAGCTGCAGAGAGGTGAGTATAGATTTTTTTTCTTACACATTTTTGGATTGATTTTCAGGGAAGGGCTTATATTTTAAGCCCTTCCCCGAAAATCACTGCAGCTCTTGCTGGCAGCTTATTGCTTTCAATGCAGCCGGCTATATTGCCAGCTCTATTGAATTCAATGGGAGAACATCGCACTCCTCTGCCACAGCTGTCACAGCTGTAGCAGAGGAGAGCGATCTTCAGTATATGTTCTCAATGGGGGCGGCGCTGTTCAGTATATGTTCCCATTGAGCACAAGGTGAAACGCCTTGATGTGAAAGCATTGAAAAGCATTGGTTCTATCTAGTGCAAATTTTTTGACATGCGGAAAAGCGCACATTAAAAACGCCCGTGCGACTGAGCCCTTAGGAACCCCTTGCTTGACTCATCCTCTTTGTCTTATTATTACCCTATTTCACTACTCCCACTTGCCTCAAAACTGCATGAACAAAATGTCCACCTTAACTTATCCTCCCACCTCTCATTAACACACTTTCCAACCAGTTGCAATCTGACTTCCGGCCTCACCACTAGCCTGAAACTATTTTAATCAAAGTCAGTAAGAATCTGTTAACTGCCAAGCTTTGCAACACTATTCTGTGCACCTCCCTCTAGACCTGTCCTCTACCTTTGACACAGTTGACTATTCTCTCCCGTTACAAATTCTTTTATGCCTTGGCATTACAGACTTGACCCTCTTCTGGATCTCCTCATACCTCATAAACTGAACCTTTATTGTCTCCCACTCACACATCACATTCTTGTCTTGCCCCCTTCTCTGTTGGTGTTCTTCAAGGCTCAGTCCTAAGACCCCTACTCTTCTCAATCTATACCTTCAACCTGGGATAGCTCATAGAATCCCATGGCTTTTAGTACCACCTTTACCATAATCATATTCAGATCTACCTCCCTGGCCAGATGTTACCTTCCTGCTATTCAGAATTCTAGAGTCTCTATCAACTATATCCTCCTTCTTCTCCACCCACTTTCTAAATCTTAACATGAAGAAATCTGAATTCATAATTTTTCTCTATCTCAATCAACTCCTCCACCAAATCTATCTATTACAGTCAATGGCTCCACACTTTACCAGTCTCACAAGTGCATCACCTTGGGATAAACTTTGACTGTCTTTCAAACTGCATATCCAAGCCCTCACTTGCACACAGTAAATTTACTTCTACCCTTGTTCCATTTCTACCTCTCCCCACTGCCAATCCCTACACTGGCTACCCACTGCCTAGCAAATGTAATGCAAAATATTGACAACAACAAGGCTGTCCACAGAATGTCTCCTCCATACACGTCATCTGGCCTTATCTCCCGACACCCCCCACATATAATTTCTGATCCTCGAAAGACCTACTTCTTTGCTCTTCTTTTGTTTCCTCCTTACTCAATCGCCTCCAAGATTTCTCGTGTGCATCTACCATACTCTAGAACTCTTCCCAACTTCAAAAGTAACCTGAAAACCTACATCTTCAGAAAAGCCTTCAGAGTCCAATAACCCTGCTGCTACTACACTACCATATGAACAGCTTTCACCCTCAGCTATTGTTTCCTTCCCTTGTAGGTTGCAAGCCCTTGTAGGAAGGGTCCCTCTATACCAGTCTGTCACTCATTTACGTTCATGTTTATTTGTTCTTGTTTGTTGTGTACTGAAACCCTTTTCCTATGTGCAGCACGCTGGAATTAATGGTGCTTTGAATTAAATAAATATTAGTAATAAGAATGTCTACGGCTAGTTTAAGTCCTTGAAAGAAAAATGTTTATGTCCTTGGAAAATGATGATACCTCATAATTCTTTATACTGTATTTCAAGACATATAAGTGGTCACGGTGGGAGGTGGAGATAAACTTTTTTATCTTGTAATAATAAACTTATTATCAGATGACTATAAAGTTTTAACCTATATGCTTTCAGAAGAAAAATGTTGAGTCACGTATGACTGATCTCATATCTGTGCATCCTTCCCCATAGCCCAGGCAGGCTCTCCATACACTCGGTCACAGGCAGTCTGGCTGAGCTGACTAGAACTGTGCACATCCCTGATTTATATCAGTAATAATACTCTCACATCATTTCACTTTATGCTGTTCCTGTTCCTCCTATAAATATGTAACATTCCCGGGCTCTCGCACCGAAATAGAATAACCTCATGGCCCTTCCCAAGAAGGCAGAGCTGCGGATGGCTGCCAGAATATCAATGCGAGGTCTTCCTGGGAGGGTTAATGAAAATTAACCTTAACCCATTAAGTTCTGCAGTCAAGCAGACCATTCTACAAGTGTACTCCTGGTATGTACAGTATATGAATATAGAGCTTTAGACGTGAGTTTCCGTGCCTTTAAAGAGCATTTAAAGTAAAATAAGACATTTCTTTCACGCTACATAATAGCAATGACATAATTGCTTGACAAATCCACTATTTCTATATATTTTACCATAATTATAATGAATCTTTTGTGAATAGACATAACATATATTTGTTCTAGTTGCATGAGAAGAAGTAATGTGTCATCTCTCTATTCTAGCTGTGTCTTTACCAAGATAATTGTATGTAGTGTTCACTTTGTTCACACTGGTGGCAGCTTTATTGGTAGTAATAATATGAAATTCTGTTTTAGGGACATCTGAAAAATAAAAGTCTTTTCAGTGAATTACAAGAAAATCAATAAAAACAAGAAGTGAGAACAAGTGACACATAGATCACAAGTAATAAGTATAAATTTCAAACCAACAATGGTTTTTATAAAGAGCCGAGCTTGGAAGAGTTTTTGCAGGATATTTTTGGATAAAAACATATCATTTTCATTAAAAATCATCCTGCGGCCGACCGCTGTGCCCTTAAGTATAATTCCAAGAAATAGGTGGTAAGGGATTATTTATCCAAATAATAGTACATCTCTTATTCTAAAGATTTACGATGCAGTCTGTGGAAGTAGCGGACATGCTGGTAGTATATTATTCGCTGAATTTGGGGAAGCTGATGCTAATGCAGCCTGCATTTTGTGTTACAATAGTTGCAGTGGTATCTAAGGGCTTGTGGACAATTGTAACGCTGTTATACGAAGACTGGCATTGGGAAACACAGTTTTATTAATTCTTTGTCTCCCATAGAGGAAAAGGCAGGAAGATCCTATCAATTTCACTGTGACACAATTCGGTTGGTTCATTGTCCTCAAGCCAAAGAAGAGTCAGCGGCTCAAGAAGACAACTTATTTGTTGTTTTTTTTATGTTCAGAAGAAAAAGTTACTGGATTTTTGTAAGTGGCTCAATAGAAATATTTATGTCTTGTGGTTTATGTTACACAAATTTGCATAGACACATACTCCTATATTCTAAATGGTTGCTTCTTCGTATGGATATCGTTAAGGTAATTGGGCATAGGACTGAACTGCACACTGTGGATATCTACCTATGTCCACCTCTTGAGACATTTACACCTGTTTGCTTAAGTTTTCAGATACTAGGTCGACTTTGTAATATTCACACATGCCTCAGGGGAAATGTGAACTTGATTAAAGATAGTACTGTATATTGCAATAGTAAGTGGCATAATAGATACTTGTGTAGTAATCATAAGGTACATTTACATTGATGATGTATAATGGTAGGTACAGGTTATGGAATAGTGATGCTTTCTGCACAAAATATTGACTTCTAAAAAAAAAGCATTTGTCTGCTCCTTTTCCAGTTGCAATGAAGTATATGTAGTTTCCTGCACGCCTAGTGGGGCAGTAATGCGTGTTGGCATGTCATCACAACCCATTTTTAGCATCAAGATATCTTAATGGTTTTTATAGTATTCGTGCACATAAACAAAACTCACTAGTCAAATCTGGCTGCATGGATGATATGCAGGACTCTAAGATCATTGTTGCTCAAAATGCTTGAAGGGTCATCAAGTTTTAGCAACCTGTTAAGAACTGTATGTATACCTTCTTGGATAATGTCTGATAGGTGGTTGGTGATTGAGACTACTCTTTAATTGGGCTACCTCCCTTGTAAAAGACATATGCATTGGTCCACATATTGGTAGAGTAAGTAGATCTTTTATAAGCCTTACTTTCATAATGTTTGCTTTTTAGGTTATATGTCCTTTAAAAGAGTAAACTTGGCCATTTTTTATATTATTAACACAATTTTGGTCTTCAGTGGAATCAGGAGCTCCTATAATGGTTAACATATCCTCATAATGATAGATACTTTTTAGTTGGCTTTATCTATATTCACCAGACTTCTCGCCTATTGCCCCACTCAGCAACAGTCACATCAAATTTAGTTATGTCACCAGTTGAATTTGTTGGCTAAATATTGCTTTAGTCCACAGGGTAGCACCTCCAATCTATATGTGTGACAACTACTCTTCAATGACTATGGCTTTTTACAACTTGTAGTGATATTGGCTGCAAGAGTAAATGATAAATCAATATTCTTACCTGGCAGCCTAGTAAATAAATGTCCATTTCCCTGAGTTCTCACCCAGAATTCACACAAGTCATATATCTCATAGAAGGTGAAGAAGTAGTGTATGATACCTTTACATAATGCCTGGAGTCAGACAAGCAATAACTTTATTCAGTATTCAACTATGTTTAATTCCTCTCTAGAAACTGTAAAGCGCACGTTTACTCAACTGACAGCACAACCATTATTTCTTCTGAAGAATGGTATCGATTTATATGGCAGCAATTTATGCACTCCCCCAAAAATACACACTGCATACCAATTCTCCCATTGTGGAGACTGGTGAGGAACAAGATATTACCCAGTATAGCATACTTGAATTCTACAGTTATACTGCCAGTAAATAGAGTTGATTTGAAGAAAAAGCTATTCTCATTACTACGGTATGTTACCAGGAGATCTCAGGGCAACACTAGAGATTTATCCCTTACATCATCTCTTCTCATGGTTTGAACATACATAAGATCCAAGGTAGTTACATTACAGAATATATTTTAGAACTTGGAATACAAGGTGCCTGTAATGAAACTGCAATGATGTCATATGGAATGAAGAAAGTTTTTGCTTCATGACTCAGACACTAATTTATACTCAAGAGTGAGTTTTGACATTGCAAATATATTAGATCTCATGTAATATCACGTTTAGAGGTAATCATAGGTTCCTTATATATCACTTTTACGTGTAGTGTAAATCAGTTATCCACTAGTCTGGCAGCTCCTTGAAGGAACACCATGTGTCACTGTTCTGCTGAAACTTTTCTTTAGTAAAGCACAGACTTTGTTCCTCTGCTATCCCATGCGAAGCCAAAATGCAATTTCAAACCATATTGTCCTTCTTGATCATATTTGGTTACCGCCAAGTTCTCAATATTCATATAGGACACTAAGAATGGTCTGTACTTCACTTGATTGAAAATTCAATAACCGACCTGAGGAACGTTTCTGCTTGAACACATCAGTATATGTCATTTTCGATACACTCAAAGGACTTGAAAGCAATTCATCTTGTTACCTGACCTCAAATGTGTTACATTGTTTTGTTTGGATAATTTTACAAGTTTCTTGTATGTGAAATATAAAGGTGTTACAATTATATGAGCAGTCTCTTGTATTTAATATATCGCGCAAGATGTATATATGAGATGAATGACTGTATACAATCTACATATCTTTCTATTATGTTAACATTGCATGCACCTTCAGTATATACATGGTACTTGTTAAACTCACTGCTCCTCCTAATGCTTGCTTTTCCCGAAATGCTAAATCTAGACTTCACGTAAGACCTGACGCAGAAGTCGGATATGATAGACAGAATCAAAAGTTAACACTTACCCTGGTCCAAGTGCAGCGGCAGGCAGCTCCCTCTCCACAACTGCTGCTGATGCTGTGCTGAGTCTGTGGAAGGCACTAGTGCTCCACTCAGCTGCGCTCTCCACCCTGCTCTACCTGTCACTACACAGTCTTTGTGTGCTGTGCTGCAGCATATAGGAGCCTTGGGATCATAGTAGAGAAATGAAGGGGAGGGGTACATAGGGGGGTGGGACAATGTCGGCACATAACTCTTCTTCTGTCCCTGCAGTCTATATGAGCACTAAAGCAGATTACTCTTATTATTCCCATTATGCTAATCCTTGTTTGTGGGCTCCAAGCAGTCTTACCTCATATACCAACCTTGGGAAATGACTTGTTTTTAAAAAGGGCATAGTCTGAGATGTTAATGCACTTAGGAACATCTGATCTCACTTGAGCTGAGCTGGTTAATAACGTTAAATGAATGTTAGCTCAATAGATACTGTGGTACCAGTCGGTTTCTAAATGTTTGCAAAAAAATGATCATTGGTTCCAGTATAATAGTCATATTGATATTATTGATGTGCTTCTATAGGATATGAATTTAAATGTATAACTAATGTGTTAAGTTTCTATATGGTATGTATACATCTAAATTGCCAATATGAAATAATATCTTATGTAGCACAGTGGTCCTCAAGGACCCCAACAGGTCATGTTTTCGGGATATCCTATAGAGAGAACACCTGTGGCCATTTCTGAGACTGGCAATAATTAAATCACCGTACAATACTAAGGACATCCTGAAAATATGACTTATTGGAGATCCTTGAGGACTGGATTTGGGAAATACTGATGCAGCTAATAAAAAAATGATTATAAGTGTTACTTTATACCATACACATTGCACGTTCTATTGCTAATATATCTACCATACTTTTCATTATCTAGAATGTAAACCGCTCCACTATGTGTGTAAGGAGACTTCATACATCCAAACTTCTAGAGCTTAGTGTTTTATGTTAGGAGTCAATTTCATGAATTGTATAAGCAATAAACTGTGCACCTTTCGAGCAGCAGATGACAGCCACCAATTTCTGCCCAGTGATAATAAAATCCAACATTAGGACCATGTTCATCCATTGTGTGCATTCAATAAAAATACTCATGCTGCCTCTTTTGTTCTGCCTTGTCCAATATAATTTCCGCTAATGGGACCATACAGAAAAACATTCTTCCGTCCACAATTATTGGAAATAATTAGGTTAATGATGCCTCATGCTGAGAGGTTCCTTGTCCCTCATCCTCTCTCCTTATTACTACATCCTGCACCTTTTCCCGCTTGCCTGCTGTTCAGAAAAGAGTCAAGTGACCTCGTAAGTTGCCCACCTGGGTTTCTTCCACCCAAGATGCTAAAATATCTCATTTTCTGAAGATTGTGAAAGGTTATTCTTTCCCATGATGACTGAAGGGAAGACAAGGAGAACTGAGCTTTTCATCATCAAAGATTAACTGGCTGCACACAAATACAACAGTATATTTTATGCAAATATATTATCCTATCTGCAGTGTAACTCTCCTATATTATACTATGTTACTGTTGTTCAGCTTCAGAATCTCTAGTATGGTAGTCCATGGACCATGTTATTATTTTCATTCTCTTCGGGTTTCTCCACCAAGTACATTCAATGAAACTACCTTTCGATGTCTTATGCATTTGGAATTGGTCCAAATGATTTTGTTTGTTTTCAAGTAATACTTTTACTAATGCATATTAGTTTGGGGCTTTGTTAACATACGTTCCCAGTCAAAACTAAAAACTTGGACCAAAAAAGAGGAATTTTTCCTTTATACTTTTCTTCTCTTCAGGACCCGTTCTTAGATTTCTTTGGTTAAAAGACACTCATCAACATATTCACCAAAACTGCACTGTGTGAATATGAAGAAAGTTTAATTACTTGTATTTTCTAAAGCTGATCAATTTACCTTTTAAGGTGACTCAAAGCTCCTTTGGTTAGAATACAATTTTCAATACCGCTACAAGAACTAAGGCCGTCACAGATATAGAATTTAAAAATTGAAATTTTATTAGGAATTATTTTAAAAATCAAGGCCAACCAAAGAAAAACAATTACATAAAACGTATAGTGACAGGACAGACAAACAACTAAAAAGAGGGATCTTGGGACTTGATAGTTCATCAGGAGGCGGGCATCGATAAGCCCCTAAATAAGTAGTAGTTAACTAGGCAACTCTGAGGAATCTTCTATTATTGAATAGTGACAGGCATATTTCAGCCACCTGCCTAGTGATCATCTTTGATATATATTCTAAAACAAATCTTTTCCTACTTATTTAGGGGCTTATCGATGCCCGGCTCCTGATGAACTATCGAGTACCCCGATAGGGAAACGCGTCGAGCAAGAGCAATATAAACGGAAAAGCTTTAAACACTGTAAACTCAATACCATACTGGTTTGAAGAGCAATCTAAACAGAAAGTGTATAAAACAGTGAAAACAAATGCACTAAACGACATTGATTCAAACATTAAAAAACTACAAGAGTCCCAAAAGAAAAGTGGTTTGCTTGATTCGTATAACATATATACCTTTATTAAGAAACAGTCTCCATTTGGAGAACATACGAATCATACAACACCTCAAGTGCTAAATACTTACCTTGATAGGGGGATCTGCCCCATCAATTAAATCACAAGTGACTCTTGAGGATCCTGGTGATGGTTAGACGGGAGTTGGTGACACATAATTCCCTCCCTCACCCTTCCCAAGATCCCTCTTTTTAGTTGTTTGTCTGTCCTGTCACTATACATTTTATGTAATTGTTTTTCTTTGGTTGGCCTTGATTTTTAAAATAATTTCTAATAAAATTTCAATTTTTAAATTCTATATCTGTGACGGCCTTAGCTTCGACTATATAGATATCTCATACCACTGTGACTTGTCGCTACAAGAACTAATCCTTACTGCCTGTCTAGTACTCTGCAACTTAAACCTCCAAGTTCTATGTAATGTTTGTAAACCACTGAGTAAACTTATGCTTTCTCTTCTACTTACCTCACCTTACTACTGTACCTACCACCTTGATCCCATTGAACATGCTGTCAAAGTAGTCAAAGTTAACATAAATTAGTTATCCAGCTTTTACAAATTGATGGCCTATCTTCAGCACAGGCGATCAATATATGATTAGTGGGAGTCCGCCACCCGGGACATCTTCTAGTCAGCTAATTGAAGTTGCTGCATGAGAATGCTCCAACCTCTTCAATGTTTACATGCGAATACAATCCTATTCATACCCAGAACGCTGTATTATTTGTTGTGGTTGCTCTGAGTACTGCAATATATTCCCAATCAAGTGAACAGCCGCTACAAGCAGTACGACATTCTGAGTGCAAACAGTAAAATACTCACATGTAAACATTGATGATGCCACAGCGCTTCACACAAGCACCGCAGTCACTTAAATCAGGTGATCAGCAGGGGTCACAAGTGCCGCACTCCAACCCATCAGATATTAATGGCCTATCCATCAATTTTTAGCAGCTGGATAAACCCTTCAAAGGGGATGACCAGGATTAGAAGAACCTGTCTGTGAGTAGTATCAGGTATTGCACCTTAGGTCCATTGAAGTAAATGTGGCAGATATGTAATACCATGTTTCCCTGAAAGTAGGTCCCACTCCGATAGTAAGACCTACACTGGTTTTCGGAGGGGACTTGAACTATAAGCCCCCCCCCCCAAAATAAGACCTAGCTAACAAAAATCAATACCCACTTGTTCCGTGGCATCCTGATGGTCTTTGGCGGCGCTGCAGAAAACTACAGAGTCCTCCCCGTCTGCCATCTCAGCTTCTTCTGGTGGCGGTGCTTTGAAAACCCCACCTCCAGCAAAGCGAGCGCTGTGATTGGCTAATCAAGCGCTAGCAGCCAATCACAGCCGGCGCTCGCTTAGCCGCAGACCATCTGGAGGCATCAGGATGCTGCGGACAGGGTGAGTATACTCCCCCCCACCCCCCGTCCGAAAATAAGACACTGTGCCTCTTCTGGGTGCAAAAATTAATATAAGTCAGTGTCGTATTTTCAGGGAAACACGGTACTATTCACAGCCTGTGGACAGGTGTGGTATAGTTTTGAAAGGAAGCAGCCATGTTTATCTGACCCCCTAATCTAAAGCCTTTTAGTATCCTGCTCAGCCTTTTCCTTTTTACATAAAATTCTTTATTGTCCTTAAAAACATGCAATTATTAAATCAATTATTAAAATCTAACCTGTTGACGTGTTTTCCTTCTGAGTCCCTTACCCAATCTTAAAGGGGTTGTCTCGCGAAAGCAAGTGGGGTTATACACTTCTGTATGGCCATATTAATGCACTTTGTAATGTACATCGTGCATTAAATATGAGCCATACAGATGTTATTCACTTACCTGCTCCGTTGCTGGCGTCCCCGTCTCCATGGCTCCGTCTAATTTCGGTGTCTTCTTGCTTTTTTAGACGCGCTTGCGCAGATGGGTCTTCTCTCTTCGGCTCGGCAGCAGCGGCGGTTTGGCTCTGCCCCCTTGTACGCGTCATCGCGTAGCTCCGCCCCCATCACATGTGCCGATTCCAGCCAATCAGCAGTTTTTGTAATTATGATGATTATTATATTCTGATAATTCTGATTAAAAGTGATAAGAACATCCCTAACAATATTCTTACTTGATCTTAGGGTGGTTACATATCTGCGTTGGGGATTCCGCTTTCCTGCTCCATTCGGTCGATTGACTCTGTCTCTGGACGGAAACAAACAACGTTGGATAGATTCCAAAAACACAGTGCTTTTTTTAACGATATTTTGAGACGGAACTGTGACGGAACCTCCGGCGGTTCTGACGCAAATGTGAAACTGACCATAGCTGGTCAATTTTTATTATTATCATCACATATCTAAATATTAAATATGAATAGTTGACCTCTACTTTCTTATTGGTCTCCATCACAAGTTCATCTGGAGTGATCCTATCTAGGCCAAACATGGCCGTGATGGAAATACTACTAGAAACAAGATGGCCAGAAAAACGCAAATAGCCAAATGTGGCAAGCTAGTCTCTATCCATAACTCACATAGAAGTCAATGAGAGTGAACCAAAATCATAGCTTGCTGTACTATGCTGTTTGTATAATTCTCGTTGATTTCTATGGAAGTTACAAAAACAGCAAAGTGAAACCCTCTTGGCTGTTTCTGTCCTCCCATCCACTCCAGGTCACTACATGCAACCAGGACGGGGGGTTGGGGGCCTAGAAGTGGAACCCACACAGTGGAATTTTATGGCATATCTAATGAATATGTCATCAGAATAGCAGATGGGCATACCCCACTAAAAGGACGCTTTCAATGTGAACATGCTGTCTGAACTGCAGGCATCATGTTATAGAGCAGAAGGAGCTGAGCAGATATTAGTTTTATGGGAAAAGATTCAGTATAACTGGTTTTATATTTATTTATTTCTGCTCATTCTAAGTTGGACAGTCCAATAGGCGGTCCTATCAGCGATGGACAGCAATCTGTGTATGACTGTACATACAGGGAAGGCTGCCAATTAGAGATGAGCGAGCATACTCGCTAAGGGCAATTGCTCGAGCGAGCATTTTCCTTAGCGAGTACCTGCCCACTCGAAAGAAAAGGTTCGGCTGCCGGCGCGGGTGACAGGTGAGTTGCGGCAGTGAGCAGGGGGAAGCGGGGTGGAGAGAGATCTCCCCTCCATTCCTCCCCGCTCTCCCCGCCGCTCCCTGCCCTTAGCGAGTATGCTTGCTCATCACTACTGCCAATCACTGATAGGACCACCCATTGGACTGTCCAACTTAGAATGAGCAGAAATAAATAAATATAATACAAGTTACACTGAATCTTTTCCCATAAAACTACAATCTGCTCAGCATCTTCTGCTCTACAACCTACTGCCTGCAGTTTAGACAGCATGTTCAAACTGACAGATTCCCTTTAACCTGTTTACCTCTCCCTGTCGTAACATAAATGCAGCACCAGATCCCCAAAATTGCACTATAATTTTGA
Organism: Eleutherodactylus coqui; assembly: GCF_035609145.1. NCBI lineage: Eukaryota > Metazoa > Chordata > Amphibia > Anura > Eleutherodactylidae > Eleutherodactylus > Eleutherodactylus coqui. The sequence goes on along the minus strand of NC_089837.1, from coordinate 161,151,835 downwards.
CACACAGTAAACTAAAGCAAAAGGCACACAACACAAAAGCTTGTTCAAGCTGAGTTCACAAAAAAAAATTGGATGTGCATTCCGTGTATTTGTTTTTTTACTTCAGTATGTCATCCATTTCTCATATTTGCAGAAAAAACTTGAAACAGGTCCAATTCTTTTTTTTCTGCATATCTTAGCAATGGATTCATGAAATCAGGATAGGACGTTCTTGTGCTGTACGGGTTCTTTTGCATCCCAATTGACATGAATGGGAGAGTTTCCTTTGCAAAATAGATCAGAATAGTGCATGCTGCATTATTTTCACGCAATCTGTATGTCCGTGTAGAAAAACTTATAAGTAAATTGGCACATTGACTATTATGGGTTGCTCTCTGTTATCCAAGTTTATCAGCTGTAGATTTGAATAGTACGTAGACTGAAAATGTGCTCATGTGACTTTGGCCTAAGGCAGCCAAGCCATGTCCTGTGGAGGTGCTCCACATTAGTCTGCTTTCAATCTTATGCCGAATTTACGAAGGGACAGAAGTTGCTGTGAAATCATGCTAAAATTGTGTTGGAGTTTTTGAAGCTGATGATTTACAGCAATTTCTTCAGTTTACTGCTGTGCACAGTCCCAGTCTCATTGGCACTCGAAAGTTTGCTAGAAAAAATATTGAAAAGTTAGTCTCAATTCGAGGTTCCTCACCTCTGAGCTATACTAGTGGAAGTAGTATGGTTTACTTACTGATAGAATAGAAACTTACACTATATGACCCACTGTATCTGCACCTTTTTATATAGTTGATCACAAATTGGGCTTTTACAAGGGATGATTATCACCAGAAGAGTTGTTAATACAAATGTTCATTCCTGGTAATTGCCCATTGTAAGCATGTCAAGTAATCAAATGATAAACAATAATTTGTTTGTTGGATCGTTGATCACATCTTTTAAGCTCACCTGAAAATCATCACTTGTCATCCCTCATGTAAACAGCAGATGTGCTGCCAACTAGTAGGAAACTGTATGAGGGGACAGTCAATTGTATGAATAGAAAACACCTGATAATTAGAAAGAAACTGTATAAATGCAACTGAACAAGTGCAAATCAACTTGCTGTATATGTTGCTATGGGTATCTGCTCAGTTAAAAGGACCCCTACTTGCCAGAGATTAATATCTAGGGGCACAACACCTTTAATTCTTTTTTATTTCTACCTCAAGACAAGGTTTTGGTGTCTCCTATCACATTTCTATATATTTTCACTGTTGCTTAGAGGTTGTCCCACCTGCAAACTTAAGAATTATTATACAGATCATTACAAAATTAGCAATATTTGTGATTAATGCATTAAGAAAAAAGATCTATCTAAAAGTGATTACATGTATCACACACAATAGTGTGTCACTTTCATCTCAGTACTGGATTCACATCTACACTGTTCAGTACTGCTGTACAATGTCCTCTATGCTGCTTCTACTTCTGGGAAAGTGCAAGAGGTAAGAGAGCACAATCTCCTCTATGTGTATTGTGTATGAAGATATCATAACAGCCAATTTATACTCACTGGCTCCGCAAAAATTGACATCTAATATAGTGGCCAGACATTAGTGCATGTACACACATGACAGCTTATTCTGAAAAGGTTATTCTGAAATGACAAGTACACCTTGAGTCAATCGTAAATTTTTAATTTGGAAAGTCCTAATTAATGTGCAATTGTGAACTTCTCTCTTATAGTCAAGTAGACTCCCTAAAGGAATCTTCTCTCTGCTAATGATCATGTTCTCTCTTGTCAACACTTCTCATGTATAGCTTCATGATTTGTCTTATTCATCTATCAATTTCTTCAACTCTATCCTTTGTGTCATAAGGTATTGATGTTTCTAAAGTCTCCAAACCTACAAAAAGGTTTTCTACATTTTATTTAATTTCCCCCTTGTTCTTACATAAAATTTGTACTTTTTGTACTATGCACATTTCTTTCAGTTTTTTTTTTATCAACGTTTAGATCAAGACAATGAACAATACCTGGCTACACAAGATTAGCCTTATTATATAGTAAATGTTACTAAAATTAATTTCAGTAATGATTTTTCTTGTAGCCTATGCCGGGTTCACATCTGTGCTCTAACCTTAGAGGTTCCGCAAAACACTGGAAGAAATAGCACTGCATGTAGCGCTTTTTTTTCAGGTAAAATGCCAGGCAGCTGAGCGGAAACTGAATGGACCCCATTATAGCCAATGGGGTCTATTTGGAGCTGTTCGGAGCAGGAAAACCTAACTTTCGCTGCAGATGTGAAAACAGCCTTCCATACACTTTCCTACAACTTCTACCTTATAGCTTGTTTGTTTGCATGAATTGCTTTCTTGCATTTTAACTTTGCATTACATAATTAGAATCAATTGCTTCTATTATCGCACCTGAGGTCCATCCTGCTCTGCCTTTCTTTTTTAGTATTTTCATATCTGCATTCTCACTGCACGGAAATTTGTGTTGATCTCAATATAACATTTACTTTTTTTACCTCAATGGTAAGGGGAATGACCTGCAGACATTCATAACATTAGAACGTTTAGTATATTCAGGATGTATCCTTATTAATGATAATCTCAGGTTACACTTGTTACTCGACTCAAATTGATTTTCCTATCATACAGTTTTAGGCCTCTTTTACATGGGCATTGTGATTTTTGTCCGCCTGCATCATGGCTGGAAATCACATGAACCAAGTCGCGGCTAAATCTCCCCCTCCCCTAGCCAGCTGATAGTGGCAATATAAGCTCCCATAGAAGCCTATGAGAGCTGCTGGCAAGGGGAGGGGGAGGAACTTTAGCAGCGCTTGCCATGCTAAATTTCCTCTCCCTCCATAGCCTACGGGAGCTGCTGGCAATGGGAGGGGGGAGGGACTTTAGGAATGCGAGCTGCTGCTAAACACCTTTAAATCTCTCTTTTCTGGCAGCTCCCATAGAAGTCTATAGAAATGGTCGGCGTATTCCAGCAAAAGATTGGAAAAGTCCTATCTTTTCCATCTGTACATAAAAGCGGATGGTCGAAATGCGCACTATATGTGCTGTCTTTTCCGGCTGTCCGACTTTACGCAACAGAAAATCGTCCATCTGAACAAAAGCATTGGAATCCAATGCTTCAAATGGTCACGATTTTTAGCCAGCGGTTTTTCGCAGCAAAATAGCCGCGATAAAACACTCATGTGAAAGAGGCCTTATGGAATATCAACTAGAATGCCATCAAAATGTAATGGATGTGACTCTGACTGCATCTATCCCAATATTAGTCACTGGTTCTTTAAATGAGCAAGTCTAAGCACTTATGTAATCCATATTTGAAGAATATAGGAGGTGCAAACTCACTGACCATACTGGCAATTTGCATTGCTATGATTGGTAGGGGTTTGTTATACTGCTATAGCGATATATCATTGCTTATCAGGGCACATGCTCATGTGAGTATTCAAGTTATACTGTATGTAAAAATTCTGTGCCATTGCCACATGACTTGTGGAGCTGACCGCACATTTGCTGGGCTGTCAACAGTAGCAAATATGCTGAGCATCTAAAAGTACCACATTCAGTATAGCAAGTCCAATAGAGTCCAGCAACCCAGCGGCCCATCTCTGCACAGAGATGAGGCACAGATAGAGATCATTGTAGATAACAGAAAGGGAGAGTAAAAAGGGCACTGAAACAAGGAAGGCAGATTCCTGGAAGACCAAAAAAGTAGGAAAGACCCAGAGGACTGAGCAGAACCAAAATAAGTCTTCCAGGTCCTGAACTCACTTGCTGGTGAAGGAGGTTGAAGTGAAGTGGAGTCCGATTCCTCATCTCTACTATGAGACCATATACCCCTGAGTTTGAACGTCCTACTGTATATCTAGAACTTGTAGCCTAGAGACAATAACTGTGATAAATGGTGTCTCTATAGTTGGGATCTTCTTCATTTGCATCCTTTACCCGGTAGCTCAGTTCTTGCCCATTTTAGGTTTAATTACTATTTTTCTTAGCCAAGTTGAGTCATAGAAATATTAACAGTAGGAAAATGAAAATTTTACTATCACCTTTTCCATTTGAAAATGTAAATAGGCAAAACTACTGACTCATAGAGCATATTTTGCATTGTGTATCACTTTGATGTAGAGAATGCTGTGGATGTCAAGTAAAATTTGTCAGGATAAATGAATTGCTAGAATTATAAGTTTTGCACCTAATGCAAAGTCAATTATTGCAATAACAAAGAGAATGCAAATGTTACAGATAAATAGCAGATTCGTTAGCATCTCTTCAGACACTTATTGGACGATTCTGCAAGTAGACTTGGCAGAGTAGTTCTGTGCCCGGCAGTTAAAGCAGCTTTATGTCAATTTGTGACACACGACTTTCCTCTCTCCGATGAGCTTGTGCCCAGGATACATAAACAGCCCACTTCCCCGAAGCCATATTCGCACAGTGTAGATCTTTCACACAAAGCATTAAGTTTAGCTCCGTATATTCCCAATGCACACATGAATGTAAACTGCTCTATAATCCATGGCCATGTTAAACTGCATTGCAGATGAATATAAACATAAATACCACTGTGTGCTCCTGTCACCAGGGGGTAAGCACATTCCAGATTTATCATTCATCAATTACTATGAATGTTCACTCCACCTCCTGTGTAAATCTAGTGAGTTTTAATACATCTGCTGCCGTGCATGCACAGGGCACAGGAGAGGGCATTGGAACTAAATGAGGGAAGACTGGAGGGTAATTGAAGAGGCACCTGATGTTGAAGGGCCTTTTATTCTCACAATTGTATGGAACCATTAACATTATAAGGATGGGTTGATTTTCTAATCATTAATTCATTATGTATTACATTCTAACCTTTGTTGTTACTTAAGGGTATGGAGAAAATAATCAAACTCTACAGCAACCATGCTTGGTAGGAAGCCATAAATTATCAGAGGATAATATAGTGAACTGATGCAAGACATTAATTATTAATAATGTGATGACAATTAACATTTACAATGATTACAATAAAAAAAGTTTTATTGGGAAAATAAGTGACAGTGGAGATGACTTTCAACAGATGGACATTTCCTAATGTCTATGTAAATGTATGGGTTCAGCCTGCGGCTGTCCTCTGCAGGGTCAGAGTGAGAATAACCTGGGCTCCTGGCAGGGAAGGTTACGACTTCCGTATTTATAAACTTATGTCAAACCAAACCCTTTGAGACAAGACACATGTTAAGGTTGGGCCCGTTTCTCCATTTTTCACACTTGTGTAGTAAAGAATATAAGGGTATGTTTTTGTAGTTTTTGCTGCTCCATTTGAGCACGTATTTGTGATTCTACTATCTTGAATACAGGTTGAGGACTGGAGGATTTTTCTTATTGTGGTATACTTTACGTATCCTCTTCTCTTTTTTAATGAGAGCACATTTATTTGTGTAGTGTTATTAATATATTAATTGTTATTGTATGAATGTTTAAGAAAGTGAACTGGAAGATTTTAGGCCTCATGTCCACTAGAAAAATACAATCCGCGCAGAATCTGCCGCGAATTTCCGCGGCAGATTCCGCGTTGATTTGCTTTAAATGGTATTTTTTTTGCCTGCAGATATCCGCACACATTGCTATCAATGTGATAGCAATGTTCCCGATCTGCGCGGAATCCGCGGCAAAATAGAGCATGCAGCGTTTTTTTTCCCGCGTGTGAAAAACACAATTCTTTTAAAATGCCATCCACGGGTGCAAGAATCAATTTAATGGACCGGCGGATGGCCAATGATTCCCTATGGGCAAAATCCGCTGCGGAATCCGCAATTCCATTTACCTAGTGGACATGAGGCCTTATACGCTCTGTGTATTGTTTTATCTCCTTGGTTGTAGAATTTGTATGGATGTTATTAGTAGGAAAGCTCTTTAAATGAGCGCTGGACCTGATTAGTGGGATACAAGGCCAGGCATGGACATTGGGCCGCTGGTTGCTCTGCTCCTGATCCTCATATACAAATAAAGTGCGTGTTTGGTTTTTAGAGATGAGATTATGGCTTATTTATTTAATTTAAGGATTAATCAGACAAACATGATTTTGTCCTGTTTTGCAAAACAGGACAAAACTAAAGGTTTCGTTTTGACTAGCGTGTTTCTCGCGCGTTATTACTATGCATGAGAAAAGATAGGGGAGGACCTTTTTTATCGTTTCTCTTTCTTATTTACGCTAGTGCAGAATTTAAACAGTAAAAAAAAAGCATTTTGACTTGTTCATGCACAAATACACTCCGTAGCAGCGAGCATATTTGCGCATGCGCTTGTCTATTTAAGCCCTGAGAGCCCACTCACACTAGCATATTTTTCATTTGTATTATATTCATATTTTTTATGAACATTAAACATACATTATATCACACCACTGATTTGCACATTGATTTGCACACTACTGATTTGCATTGGTATATTGAGATGAGCATTTTTTCATAAACCCATTGTATGTTTTTAAAAAAAAAACCAACATGTCCTATTTTCAGCAGTATTTACGAACCAAAATTGCCCAATAAGGGCGGTTTCAAACAAATGTATTTGCGGAGACATTTCTGCACATAAAAAATATCACCCATTCAATGCAACAAAGCGATGCCTTTGATGTCAATGGATTCGTTCAGACGAAGGTGTTTTTGCTACACAAAATCTTCATACGAGAAAAGATAGGACCTGCCATATCTTTGTCCGTGTTATGCAGAAAGCTGCCATAGAAGTTTATGGTGGCTTAAAAAAAAGGGAGGGGGGGGGAGTTACAACAGAGGGAGAAAAAAGACAGCTTGCCCTAATTTGGCGTTTATTTGCCATTCTATCCAATGGGAAGGATGTAACACGCGAGCATGTGAACTGACATTCTGATTGCAAAAATAAACTGCTGGCATGGATGTATCAGCCTATTTCTTGCCATCTCCTACCCTCATTCAGGTGCAAATATGTTCCATACCGGTGAACGTATTTGCGCATATGTTCGTCTTAACTGCCCTAAAGTCTATGGGATTATGTAAAAACGCAGCAAATATCCAGTTGCATGGACGTTCACTGCATTTTTTACGCATGTTTCCAGGAGATAGTGGGGAAAAAAGTTACATTATCGGGCCTTCTAGCATTTATTTTTTCCGCGTGCCTAAAAAACCTAGTGAATATGGATGGAACATGGATATAAAAAATGCACATAGACACCAAAAATGCACATAGACGCAGTTTAATCGGTTCTTCTTTTCAAGGACCAAAACTGCATATGCCTGTATGAATGAAGCCAAACATCTATCCACCCTTACAATGTTCCAGGTAAAAACTGTATTTTAATTTTTCACGAATTCGCTATTTTATCTATAATTTATGTGCATTATCATGAAAACCTGATTGTGGCAACATGTAATATATAGTCTACAATGAGTTTCATCCGTCTTAGTATTCACTTTGCGTGGCAGTTACCAGATGATCATTTGCTTGCTTGTACGTTTGTAATCATTCTGTCTTAGCTGTAATAGAAATGAGGACCCCAATACAGGGCAAAGTGTATAATACAGATCATTTTACCTCTGGAGGTTGACTTTCCAGGCAAGTTATAGTAAATTAGCCTCATCTAATAGTCTGTTAAAAGTCATGATAGTGAAAAGCCTGAGCTTTGGAAATGCTCAGTTTGAAGAATAAACTAATGGTAATGCCATACAGTTACGAGTAGAGTAGTAAATCTGTGATCAGCATATGCTGCCCTATTTAAAAATGACTTGTCATGTTCTCATGTCATCAGCGCTGGAGCGAGTGTTTTTGCACTTACACTCATCTGAAGCAGCCCTTAGAAATAAGAACTGCTAGAAATAGCCATGCACACTTGGCTAGTCTGGACACACGTCTATGGGAATAATAAGGGCTCCTGCAGACAAGCTAAGTGCAAAAACGCCGGCTCCTGCGCAACCCCTGCCCTGATCTAAATGTGTTCGGAACACACATAGACTCCTATGGCGACCCTTGGAGCACTAAAATAGAGCATGTTCCATTTTTTTTGCACAAGCGAAATGCGCACACATCGAAAACAACGGGTTCTATTCTCTGCGTATTACATGTGCAGATTTTGTGCACGCAAACACGTCCGTGTGAATAAGCCCTCAGAGTGAAACCTTCCTTTGCTGGCTTAAGATGGGAAGAGCAGAAACAATCCACATAGATGTCAGCAAAGTCAGTTAGCGCGGCTTTACACCAGCGCGTATTACGCAGAGAATAGAGCCCATTGAAAACAATTTTGCAGCCGCAAAAAAAAAGCAACATGCTCTACTTTTGTGTGCATTTGCATAACTGAGGCAACATAGGAGTTAATGAACTCCATAGTACCAGGGATTAATCAAGCTGTTCAGCCTTTTAACACACGGCGCTTATGTGTCCCAGCCAATTTGAACAGTCCCCGGCAGCACAAAAAGTACAGTAACGTGCGCTAAAACGCACACGATAGCACAACCATCACCGCGTAAGAAGTTATGCTATCACGAATGTTTTGTGCATACACTTGTGTGAAGCCACCCCCTAAAATGTACACTTTGAGCTAGAATGCCCAACAAAAATAAGGAATTGGTTTGACCAGTTCCGTCATACAGTATCATGACACCCTTGACTGCTGTCTGTCCTGCATTCGCACAATGTCCAGTACTACAAGAAAAGAAGAACTTATATTTGTATGCATTGGCGTAACTATAGGAGATGATGTTGCACCCGGGCCCAGGAACCTTAGGGGACCCATAAGGCCTCTCTTCTCCATACAAGGAGCCCAGTACTGTGAATAAAGCATTATAGTTGGGGACCCTGTTACAGGTTCTGCATTGGGGCCCAGGAGCTTCAAGTTACGCCTTTACGTTATGGGGTTAAGAGAAGTTGGGGGACCCCCAAGATAAACTTTTGCACCCGGGCCCATGAGCCTTTAGCTATGCCCCTGCTTGTATGTTTATAATATGTGAACACTTTTCCTCTGCTTTCACCTATTTATAAGCCTCTGTATGGTGCAATGTACTTTACTAGGCAGTGCTGAAAATGATGTATTAGGGTGGGGTCACACAAGCATATGCGCTAATGCATTTACCACAGCGCATAGTATTTGCACATGAACAAGGTTTGAAAAGGACCATAATCAGCATGTTGCGCACGCGTCTGAGCATAACAGTAACATAGTATGTTAGGCCAAAATAAGACAAATGTCCATGCAGTTCAGCCTATTAAGCCCCAATGTTGATCCAGAGGAAGGCAAAAAAAGACCCAATGAGGTAGAAACCAATTTTTCTCATTAAAGGAAAAAAAATCCTTCCTGACTCCAATCTGGCAATCGGAATAATCCCTGAATCACCAACCCTTTTGAAGTTATTAATGATTATAACATATACCGTTAATACTCGAGTATTAGCCGACCCTAGTATAAGCCAAGACAATAAGTTTCACCACAAAAAACTGGGAAAACTTCTTGACTCGAGTATAAGCCGAGCTATACTCAAGTATATACTAGGTAAAAAAAAAACCCTCCATACTCACCTCCCAGCCGGCGTCTGTGTCTGTGCGACAAGCTGCTTGAATTCTCCCCGCTGTCATCCCCTGCTGTCCTCTCTGCTTGGCTCTGTCAGTGCTCTGTAAGTAAGCGCTGTGATTGGATTGAGCACCAGCCAATCACAGCTGGCGCTCGATCCAATCACAGCGCTTACTTACACAGCACTGTCGGCAGGGGATTTGAAAGCCGAGCAGAGAGATGACAGCAGGGAGAATTCTAAAGCAGCTTGATTGGCTGTGAATGATCGAGCAACGGCTGTGATTGGCTGACGCTCGATCCAATCACAGCTCTTACTTACACAGCGCTGACGGTGGAGGATGACACAGCCGTGCAAAGAGGACGGCGGGCAATGACAGCGGAGAGAATTCAAGCAGCCTGACGCACCGCCGCCAGAGACACAGATGCCGGCTGGGAGGTGCGTATGAAGGATTTTTTTTAAGCCTTCCCTGACTCAAGTATAAGCCGAGGGGGGCTTTTTCAACACAAAAAAATGTGCTGAAAAACTAGGCGTATACTCGAGTATATACAGTAATATCGTATCGCTCAAGAAATGACACCAAGGGCTCAGCCACTATGGCAGTGTTTCCCAACTCCAGTCCTCATGGATCCCCACAGGTCATTATTTCAAGATCTCCTCTAGTAAGAACACCTGTGGCAATGTCTCAGGCACTGACAATAATTACATTACCTGAGCAACACTGAGGGAATCCTGAAACATGACCTGTTGGGGCTCCATGGGGACTGGAGTTGGGGAACACTGCACTAAGGCAATGAGAACCAAAGGCAATAAGGGAGATTTACTAAGCTAAATGTGCCAGAATTCTAGTTTAATTAGGGGTTCTTCACACCTGCACTTGCTATTTCCATTTTAATTCTGTCTGGTTGTTCTGTTTTTTGAGCAAAAAATGGACTACCAACGGAAATAAGCATTTCCTATTTTCCCCATTGATTTCAGTGGGTTTTCAAAAAAAAACAAAAAAAAACTAAATGCTTTCCATTTCATTTCATTCTGCTATGGTTCAATTTTTTTAAACAAAACAAATAACGCTGCAGACTGCATTCCCTTTTTATGAAACCCCTTTGAAATCAATGGGGAAGAAAGGAAATGCTTATTTCTGTTTCAGAACAGTCAAATGGAATTCAAACAGAAATGGCAAACATGCCAGAAACCTGCATACATGTTATTCCCCATTGGTGTATTTTTGACACTCTTTGCCCCTCACTCGATGAGTAGGACATTGATTAGTGGAAAGGCTTAAGATTAGAGATGAGCGAACGTACTCGTCCGAGCTTGATATTCGTTCGAGTATTAGCGTGTTCGAGATGCTCGTTACTCGTAACGAGTACCACGCGATGTTCGGGTTACTTTCACTTTCCTCTCTGAGACGTTAGCGCGCTTTTCTGGCCAATTGAAAGACAGGGAAGGCATTACAACTTCCCCCTGCGACGTTCAAGCCCTATACCACCCCCCTGCAGTGAGTGGCTGGGGAGATCAGGTATCACCCGAGTATAAAAATCGGCCCCTCCCGCGGCTCACCTCAGATGCGTTGTGAGATAGCTGAGGGACAGTGGTATCGTGTTGGAGCTGCTGTAGGGAGAGTGTTAGGAGTTAGTGTAGGCTTCAAGAACCCCAACAGTCCTTCTTAGGGCCACATCTAACCGTGTGCAGTAGTGTGGAGGCTGCTTTTAGCAGTGTTGCACTTTTTTTTTTTTGTTATATCGGCCGTGCAGAGCATTGCGCCCTGCAGTAATACTACAGGGACAGAAGTGGTGGTTAGGCAGGGAGTGTGTTAGGAGTGATTGTAGGCTTCAAGAACCCCAACGGTCCTTCTTAGGGCCACATCTAACCGTGTGCAGTAGTGTGGAGGCTGCTTTTAGCAGTGTTGCACTTTTTTTTTTTGTTTTGGTATATCGGCCGTACAGAGCATTGCGCCCTGCAGTAATACTCCAGGGATAGAATTGTGTAGGCAGGGCCAGAAGACATATATTATAGATTGAATTTACGCAGTGGTCCTTTAGAAAAAAATATTTGAAAAAAATCTATTTGGCCTGCCTGTCACTCTGCTCAGTGTTCTGGGTCTGTGTCTGCTGGGGGTAGTAGTTCTCCAAATAAATACGCAGCCAGCTAAGTGTTACAGCAGGCTTGCGCCAAATTATTTCCTGGCTCTGAAATCACCGGTCTGTTGCAGTTAATAACAGTGCAACACTGCAGTTCCGTGACACACACATCAGGGACAGAATTGTGTAGGCAGGGCCAGAAGACATATTATAGATTGAATATACGCAGTGGTCCTTTAGAAAAAAATATTTGGAAAAAATCTATTTGGCCTGCCTGTCACTCTGCTCCGTGTTCTGGGTCCGTGTCTGCTGGGGGTAGTATTTCTCCAAATAAATACGCAGCCAGCTAAGTGTTACAGCAGGCTTGCGCCAAATTATTTCCTGGCTCTGAAATCACCGGTCTGTTGCAGTTAATAACAGTGCAACACTGCAGTTCCGTGACACACACATCAGGGACAGAATTGTGTAGGCAGGGCCAGAAGACATATTATAGATTGAATATACGCAGTGGTCCTTTAGAAAAAAATATTTGGAAAAAATCTATTTGGCCTGCCTGTCACTCTGCTCAGTGTTCTGGGTCCGTGTCTGCTGGGGGTAGTATTTCTCCAAATAAATACGCAGCCAGCTAAGTGTTACAGCAGGCGTGCGCCAAATTATTTCCTGGGGTTCCGTAAACGAAGTCAGCCTCCAACCACAGGCCAATAAGTGGCACATTTAATTACAGCGTTCTGTTTCTGCACTACTGCTAATACACCATGCTGAGGGGTAGGGGTAGGCCTATAGGACGTGGACGCGGGCGAGGACGCGGAGGCCCAAGTCAGGGTGTGGGCACAGGCCGAGCCAGTGCGGTGGCCAGGGGTAGAGGCAGGGCCAGACCGAATAATCCACCAACTGGTTCCCAAAGCGCCCCCTCGCGCCATGCCACCCTGCAGAGGTCAAGGTGCTCTACGGTGTGGCAGTTTTTCACAGAGACGCCTGACGACCGACGAACAGTGGTGTGCAACCTTTGTCGCGCCAAGATCAGCTGGGGAGGCACCACCACCAGCATGCGCAGGCATATGATGGCCAAGCACCCCACAAGGTGGGACGATGCCCGTTCACCGCCTCCGGTTTGCACCACTGCCTCTCCCCCTGTGCCCCAACCTGCCACTGAGATCCAAACCCCTTCTGAGGACACAGGCAGTACCGTCTCCTGGCCTGCACCCACACCCTCACCTCCGCTGTCCTCGGCCCCATCCAGCAATGTCTCTCAGCGTAGCGTCCAGACGTCGCTAGCGCCACAGTTTGAGCGCAAGCGCAAGTACGACGCCACGCACCCGCACGCTCAAGCGTTAAACGTGCACATTGCAAAATTGATCAGCCTAGAGATGCTGCCGTATAGGCTTGTGGAAACGGAGGCTTTCAAAAGCATGATGGCGGCGGCGGCCCCGCGCTACTCGGTTCCCAGTCGCCACTACTTTTCCCGATGTGCCGTCCCAGGCCTGCACGACCACGTCTCCCACAACATTGTATGCGCCCTCACCAACGCGGTTACTGCCAAGGTCCACTTAACAACAGACACGTGGACAAGCACAGGCGGGCAGGGCCACTATATCTCCCTGACGGCACATTGGGTGAATTTAGTGGAGGCTGGGACAGAGTCAGAGCCTGGGACCGCTCACGTCCTACCCACCCCCCGAATTGCGTGCCCCAGCTCGGTGGTGGTATCTGCGGGGGTGTATGCTTCCTCCACTAAACCACCCTCCTCCTCCTCCTCCTACGCAACCTCTGTCTCGCAATCAAGATGTGTCAGCAGCAGCAGCACGTCGCCAGCAGTCGGTGTCACGCGGCGTGGCAGCACAGCGGTGGGCAAGCGTCAGCAGGCCGTGCTGAAACTACTCAGCTTAGGAGAGAAGAGCCACATGGCCCACGAACTGCTGCAGGGTCTGACAGAGCAGAGCGACCGCTGGCTTGCGCCGCTGAGCCTCCAACCGGGCATGGTCGTGTGTGACAACGGCCGTAACCTGGTGGCGGCTCTGCAGCTCGGGAGCCTCACTCACGTGCCATGCCTGGCCCATGTCTTTAATTTGGTGGTTCAGCGCTTTCTGAAAAGCTACCCCCACTTGTCAGACCTGCTCGGAAAGGTGCGCCAGCTCTGCGCACATTTCCGCAAATCCCACACGCACGCTGCCACCCTGCGGACCCTGCAACATCGGTTTAATCTGCCAGTGCACCGACTGCTGTGCGACGTGCCCACACAGTGGAACTCTACGCTCCACATGTTGGCCAGACTCTATGAGCAGCGTAGAGCTATAGTGGAATACCAACTCCAACTTGCGCGGCGCAGTGGGAGTCAGCCTCCTCAATTATTTACAGAAGAGTGGGCCTGGTTGGCAGCCATCTGCCAGGTCCTTGGAAAATTTGAGGAGTCTACCCAGATGGTGAGCGGGGATGCTGCAATCATTAGCGTCACCATTCTTCTGCTATGCCTCTTGAGTAGTTCCCTGCAAAGCATAAAGGCAGACGCTTTGGAATCAGAAATGGAGGCGGGGGAAGACAGTATGTCGCTGGATAGTCAGAGCAACCTCATGTCTATATCTCAGCGCGTTGAGGAGGAGGGGGAGGAGCATGAGGAGGAGGGGGAAGAGACAGCTTGGCCCACTGCTGAGGGGACAGATGCTGCTTGCCTGTCATCCTTTCAGCGTGTATGGCCAGAGGAGGAGGAGGAGGAGGAGGAGGAGGGGGAGGAGCATGAGGAGGAGGGGGAAGAGACAGCTTGGCCCACTGCTGAGGGTACAGATGCAGCTTGCCTGTCATCCTTTCAGCGTGTGTGGCCAGAGGAGGAGGAGGAGGAGGAGGAGGAGGATCCTGAAAGTGATCTTCCGAGTGAGGACAGCCATGTGTTGCGTACAGGTACCCTGGCACACATGGCTGACTTCATGTTAGGATGCCTTTCTCGTGACCCTCGCGTTACACACATTCTGGCCACTACGGATTACTGGGTGTACACACTGCTCGATCCACGGTATAAGGAGAGCCTTTGCACTCTCATTCCCGAAGAGGAAAGGGGTTCGAGAATGATGCTATACCACAGGGCGCTGGTGGAGAAACTGATGGTAAACTTCCCATCCGACAGCGCTAGTGGCCGAAGGCGCATTTCCGCGGCCCAGGTAGCAGGGGAGGCGCAGAGATCAGGCAGCATGTACAGCGCAGGCAGGGGAACACTCTCTAAGGCCTTTGACAGCTTTATGGCTCCCCAGCAAGACTGTGTCACCGGTCCCCAGTCAAGGCTGAGTTGGCGGGAGCACTGTAAAAGGATGGTGAGGGAGTACGTAGCCGATTGCACGACCGTCCTCCGTGACGCCTCTGCCCCCTACAACTACTGGGTGTTGAAGCTGGACACGTGGCCTGAACTCGCGCTGTATGCCCTGGAGGTGCTTGCTTGTCCTGCGGCTAGCGTCTTGTCAGAGAGTGTGTTTAGTGTGGCTGGGGGAATCATCACGGATAAGCGTACCCGCCTGTCAACCGACAGTGCCGACAGGCTTACACTCATCAAGATGAACAAAGCCTGGATTTCCCCAGACTTCTCTTCTCCACCAGCGGACAGCAGCGATACCTAAGCAATACGTAGGCTGCACCCGCGGATGGAAGCATCGTTCTCTATCACCATCCAAAACGGGGACCTTTTTGCTTCATCAATCTGTGTATAATATTCATCCTCCTCCTCCTGAAACCTCACGTAATCACGCCGAACGTGCAATTTTTCTTAGGCCCACAAGGCTCAGTCATATAATTTTTCTAAACAATTTTTATACATTACAATGCTCATTAAAGCGTTGAAACTTTCACCTCAACCAATTTTTATTTTAACTGGGCTGCCTCCAGGCCTAGTTACCAATTAAGCCACATTAACCAAAGCCATTAATGGGTTTCACCTGCCCTCTCGGTTGGGCATGGGCAATTTTTCTCAGGTACATTAGTACTGTTGGTACACCAATTTTTGTGGGCCCTCGCCTACAGTGTAATCCAATAAATTTTTGGCCCACCTGCATTACAGCTGACATAACATCAGCTGTGATGGGCACTGCAATGGGATATATTTATGTACCGCCGGTGGGTTCCAGGGAGCCACCCATGCTGTGGGTCCACAGGGAGTTGTAAATGCATCTGTTTCCACTTCTAAAGAACCCCAGTGTGACTGGGGCATGCAGTGTGGGCCGAAGCCCACCTGCATTAAACATGACATTACTACCTCAGCTGTGTTGGGCAATGCAATGGGATATATTTATGTACCGCCGGTGGCTTCCTGGCACCCACCCATGCTGTGGGTCCACAGGGAGTTGTAAATGTATCTGTTTCCACTTCTAAAGAACCCCAGTCTGACTGGGGCATGCAGTGTGGGCCGAGGCCCACCTGCATTAAACATGACAATACTACCTCAGCTGTGATGGGCAATGCAATGGGATATTTTTATGTACCGCCGGTGGGTTCCAGGGAACCACCCATGCTGTGGGTCCACAGGGAGTTGTAAATGCATCTGTTTCCACTTCTAAAGAACCCCAGTCTGACTGGGGCATGCAGTGTGGGCCGAGGCCCACCTGCATTAAACATGACAATACTACCTCAGCTGTGATGGGCAATGCAATGGGATATTTTTATGTACCGCCGGTGGCTTCCTGGCACCCACCCATGCTGTGGGTCCACAGGGAGTTGTAAATGCATCTGTTTCCACTTCTAAAGAACCCCAGTCTGACTGGGGCATGCAGTGTGGGCCGATGCCCACCTGCATTAAGCACGACATTACATCAGCTGTGATGGGCACTGCAATGGGATATATTTATGTACCGCCGGTGGGTTCCAGGGAGCCACCCATGCTGTGGGTGCACACGGAATTCCCATTGCGGAGTTGTACCTGCCTGTGACTATATATAAAAAAACGCGGTCTGACTGGGGCATGCAGACACCTTGACAGAATGAATAGTGTGTGGCACATAGGTTCCCCATTGCTATGCCCACGTGTGCAGCTCCAGATGGAGGTGGCACAGGATTGGATTTCTCATTGCTTCTGTACAGCATTGTGGGCTATCGCCCCGCCCCTTTTAAAGAGGGTCGCTGCCTAGCCGTGCCAACCTTCTGCAGTGTATGCCTGCTTTTCCTGTGGCAGACGCACTTATAAATAGACATGAGGGTGGCGTGGCATGAGGGCAGCTGAAGGCTGGGCAGGGATAGTTTGGTGTGCGCTGTGGACACTGGGTCGTTGGGGGGGGGGGTTTGGCAGCATGTAACCCAGGAGAAGTGGCAGCGGAGTGTCATGCAGGCAGTGATTGTGCTTTGTTGGAGGTAGTGTGGTGCTTAGCTAAGGTATGCATTGCTAATGAGGGCTTTTCAGAAGTAAAAATTGTTGGGAGGGGGGGGCCCACTCTTGCCGCTATTGTGGCTTAATAGTGGGACCTGGGAACTTGAGATGCAGCCCAACATGTAGCCCCTCGCCTTCCCTATCCGTTTCTGTGTCGTTCCCATCACTTTCTTGAATTGCCCAGATTTTCACAAATGAAAACCTTAGCGAGCATCGGCGATATACAAAAATGCTCGAGTCGCCCATTGACTTCAATGGGGTTCGTTACTCGAAACGAACCCTCGAGCATCGCGAAAAATTCGTCTCGAGTAACGAGCACCCGAGCATTTTGGTGCTCGCTCATCTCTACTTAAGATGTAAAAATTTTGGCAAGTCTTGGTGGAGGCTGTCGAATGCTTTCCTAAAATCAATAAAATACACATTGCTTCTGCTGGAGCTGAAGGCTCTGTTCAATGATGGTTCAATCAATACATGACCATGCTTTTCAGAATCCTGTTTGCTCTTCACATAGTCTCTCATCAACCTCTCTTGAAAGGCGTTGCAACAGGACACTACAGAATACCTTGCCTGGGAGATATTGAAATGTGATGCCATGTCAGTTGTTACAGCTTGAAAGGTCACCCTTCTTCAGTTTAAACTAACTCATCTTGACCAATCCATTGGGACTTGGCCACTTGTCCAGCAGGCATTAAAAAGGGAGGTGAGGGCATTAATCAAGGTTGGATTGGCAAACTTTAGTAGTTCTGGGCTGATTTCGTCAGCACCAGCAGCTTTGCTATTTTTATTGGTCTTTACTGCTGCCTCGACCTTGATGCTGGTGATTAGTCCAATGTTGAATGGAAGCTTCATAGCTTGAACTAGGGCTTCTTTCAGCAGTAGAGTCACAAGAGCAGGCTGATTCAAAAGTTATTTAAAGTACTTGACCCAGCATTGATCTTGGTCTGTTTGTGTGGTAAATGACTGGCCACTTCTGTCCTTAACTGGCACTCCTTGTCCAGTTGGAGTGCCCTTGAGATTGCGGACTATCCCATATAGCGTGCATGCATAATTCTGATTAGCAGCTTCTTGTGCTTTTTTCCCTTTTGCTCAACTTGGTCACATTTGTCTTGGTGTCAGCAGTATTGATTCTGCTCTTCTGTGACATGTCATTGGTCATTTGATATGGCTTGGTCTCACATCAGCCTTACTTGCCGTCATTCTTCAATCAATCGCCATGACCGATCCTGAATAAATTACTTTTTAAAGGTTCCTCATTTGTTGTCTGATAGTCCCCTCAGCACTGGCCACAATGGTGGTGCAAAACCTATCCCATTTGGTATCCAGATTGCTCCAGCGTAGTGAAGCGGTTCTGAAATTCAGCATTGTATTGATTTGCGGTGACAAGATCTTAAAGGGGTGTGCTTGTTTTATGCCCAATGCTTATGCTTAAGGCGAGAAAAAATAGTAGCCAGGGCCACTCCCTGCTCCATGGCATGTGATGATGTCAGTGATCGATAATCTTCACCATCTAGAGAGGCAAATGTAGTCTATTTCGTTGGTTGTTCAGCCATCTGGGCTCTGCCATGTTTTATTATGAATATCCTTATGTTGAAAAAATGAATCTCAGTTGCAGAGATTGTTTGCAGTGCAAAATCTGATTAGTCGGTAGCCGTTATCAATCGTTGTTGGAACTGATCCAGGAGAAACAATGGTTTACTCGAATCCATGGCACGTTGGACCAATTTGTGCATTAAAATCCCCTGTAAGCATGACTAGGTCATGCCAAGGAGCATTATCGAGAACCATTTGTTTCTGAACATAGAAAGCATCTTTATTAGAGATGAGCGAACGTACTCGTCCGAGCTTGATGCTCGGGCGAATATTAGGGTGTTCGGGATGTTCGTTATTCGTAACGAACACCACACGATGTTCGGATGTTCGGGTTACTTTAACTTTCTTCCCTGAGAAATCATTTCTATATGCGCTCAATGGGGCCGGCGGCAGCAGCGCCAACCCCATTGAGAACATATAGAAGACAAATCCTTCTTCTCTGCCACAGCTGTAACAGCTGTGACAGAGAAGAACGATGTTTGCCCATTGAATTCAATGGAGCCGTCAATACAGCCGACTCCACTGAATGCAATGGGCTGCCGGCGATCGCGGGATGAATTGTCGGAAAGGGGTTAAATATATAAGCCCTTTCCTGCAATTCATCCAGAAATGTGTAAAAATAAAAAATATATATATACTCACCTGGTGCCGACAGACGGAGTTCAGCGCGGCAGGCTGCAGTTCTCCTGAACTGCTCTGAACAGCTGTTAGTAGTATTCAGCAGCCGGGGATTTAAAATCCCCGCCTGCTGAATAAGATGCCTCTGAATGGTCACAGCCTGACCAATCAGAGGCCAGCCCTCACTCACACCCATTCATGAATTCATGAATGGGTGAGTGAGGGCTGCCTCTGATTGGCTCAGGGAAGTTCGTTTCGAATAACGCGAACCCGAACATTTTGGTGTTCGCTCATCTTTAATCTTTATCCATAACATTAGTGTCTTCAGTTGGACAATAGCCTTGAATGATTATGGCCGTCATAGGATGAGACTCAAACTGTGCCATGATAGCTCTATAGCCCAAACTGGCTTCTAGCTGATGGGAGCACATAAGCCCACACACCATACATGTGGTTGGCATCGTGTCCTGCACATTAGACAGCCTTCCTTTAACTAATGATCCACATTTTCTAAATATTAGAATTAGTAAATTTGCTCCAATAGGTTCCAGGACATTAGACACTATTGACAAAGGAGTGAAATCTAAGGACATGAGACAGGAGACTCAGGCACTAACCACTGGGGTCTAAAACATAAAAAAACAAGGACTAGAATCAAAGATACATTAAACCCCTGGTTCTAGGAACTTCCAATCACTCAAAACCATGGACAATTTAGGGTATCAAGCTAAGGACTATTAGTGATATCAAACCACTGGACACCAGGGACAGAGCCACTGTTAAAAGTCTGAGACAAAGAGCCACTAACAGAGCTTATCAGCAAAAAATGTGATTTGGCATTTTATCTAGTTCTCAAGGCATGAAAAGGGACATTGATGGCTAAATCAGATATTTAGTCTTCTTTTTGTTTGTTGCCAGTTCATGCAGATTGTTTTCATGTGCTTGGATTTCAGCTGGCTTTTTCTATATTCACGGGTTTGCTGTTTGGCTGCTCCATTGCTTGTTTCTATTTTAAAGTATTTAGTTCATTGTAATTCAAATGGGTCTTACTGTGTGTTACCTTGTTTCTCTTTATTTGTGCAATTTTTTATTCATTGGTCCCACAGGTTCTGGCAATGTCAAATTCTTTTAGAGTGCTTTAGAGTGCTATAGTCGGCATACAGGAAGGTTGAGCCTCTAACTATTATTTTCCTTGGGAGCCTTGTAAGAGTGTTTAATTATCCACGGGTATTTTATTTTATGTAGATTACAGTTTTGCTTAAAAGGTATAGAAATAACTAAACATTGCAATAAAAAAAAACTCAAATGCCACAAAATTAGGTTCACAAATGCATACAACGTCGGTTTGTACAGTATGGGATGTATTTCACATAATGTACCATGCCTCTAAATATGGACAGAATAGATTGTCAATCATAATAAACATCTCCCATATTGTATAATAGGTGCTTTAGGACCTCTAGCTGTGTGCAGCAGGACGCAGGAGAGATAAGTTGTGGTATGAGTCACATATTAATAGCAGAAAATGTGCAGGCTTTTAGCAGAGTGACATCAGCAGCATTTAATGTACAGGGCATAGATCTTACCAAGTGGCTCCTATTAACCACTTCAGCCCTGAAGCAAATAATATAGCTGAACAGTGGAGTGAAGTTATATGCCATGACTAGAGATGAGCGAACGTACTCGTCCGAGCTTGATGCTCGGGCGAATATTAGCGTGTTCGGGATGCTCGTTACTCGTAACGAGCACCACGCGGTGTTCGGGTTACTTTCACTTTCCTCTCTGAGACGTTAGCGCGCTTTTCTGGCCAATTGAAAGCCTGGGAAGGCATTACAACTTCCCCCTGTGACGTTCAAGCCCTATACCACCCCCCTGCTGTGAGTGGCTGGGGAGATCAGATGTCACCCGAGTATAAAAGTCGACCCCTCCCACGGCTCGCCTCAGATGCCGTGTGAGTTAGCTGAGGGAAAGTGCTGTTCTATTGGAGTTGCTGTAGGGAGAGTATTTGTAGTGAGTGTAGGCTTCAAGAACCCCAACGGTCCTTCTTAGGGCCACATCTACGTGTGTGCAGGCTGCTGTTAGCAGTGGAGAAATTTTTTTTTCTTCTCAAAATCGGCAGTGCAGAGCATTGCACCCGGCATTAGGGACAGAAGTGGTGCTTAGGCAGGGAGAGTGTTAGGAGTGAGTGTAGCCTTCAAGAACCTCAACGGTCCTTTCTAGGGCCACATTTAACTGTGTGGAGTACTGTGCA
The DNA here is from genome assembly GCF_035609145.1 of Eleutherodactylus coqui. Taxonomy (NCBI): domain Eukaryota; kingdom Metazoa; phylum Chordata; class Amphibia; order Anura; family Eleutherodactylidae; genus Eleutherodactylus; species Eleutherodactylus coqui. The sequence goes on along the minus strand of NC_089837.1, from coordinate 161,130,430 downwards.
GGCTGCTGTTAGCTGTGTTGCTTTTTTTTTTCTCAAAATCGGCGGTGCAGAGCATTGCACCCTGCATTGATACTACAGGCACAGAATTGTGTAGGCAGGGCCACAACACAGTTATTAGTCATTGAATAGGCAGAGTGGGCCTTTCCTTTTAAACAAAAGGGAAAAAAGTATATTTGCCCTGCCTCTGTCAGTCCTAAGGGCTCTGGGTACGTGTGTGCTGCGTGGAGAACGTAAAAAAATCAGACGCAACCAGCTACGGTTGAGTGCAGCCTTGCGCCAATTTCTTTCCTGCCTGGGAAATACCTGCTCTGCCACAGTTAATAACTCTGCAACAGTAAAGTTCTGTGACACTTTTGCAGGGCCGCAACACAGTGTCAGTTATTAAACTTATTATTCAGTGAATAGACGCAGTGGGCCTATCCTTTTAAACAAAAGGGAAAAAAGTATATTTGCCCTGCCTCTGTCAGTCCTAAGGGCTCTGGGTACGTGTGTGCTGCGTGGAGAACGTAAAAAAATCAGACGCAACCAGCTACGGTTGAGTGCAGCCTTGCGCCAATTTCTTTCCTGCCTGGGAAATACCTGCTCTGCCACAGTTAATAACTCTGCAACAGTAAAGTTCTGTGACACTTTTGCAGGGCCGCAACACAGTGTCAGTTATTAAACTTATTATTCAGTGAATAGACGCAGTGGGCCTATCCTTTTAAACAAAAGGGAAAAAAGTATATTTTCCCTGCCTCTGTCAGTCCTAAGGGCTCTGGGTACGTGTGTGCTGCGTGGAGAACGTAAAAAAATCAGACGCAACCAGCTACGGTTGAGTGCAGCCTTGCGCCAATTTCTTTCCTGCCTGGGAAATACCTGCTCTGCCACAGTTAATAACTCTGCAACAGTAAAGTTCTGTGACACTTTTGCAGGGCCGCAACACAGTGTCAGTTATTAAACTTATTATTCAGTGAATAGACGCAGTGGGCCTATCCTTTTAAACAAAAGGGAAAAAAGTATATTTGCCCTGCCTCTGTCAGTCCTAAGGGCTCTGGGTACGTGTGTGCTGCGTGGAGAACGTAAAAAAATCAGACGCAACCAGCTACGGTTGAGTGCAGCCTTGCGCCAATTTCTTTCCTGCCTGGGAAATACCTGCTCTGCCACAGTTAATAACTCTGCAACAGTAAAGTTCTGTGACACTTTTGCAGGGCCGCAACACAGTGTCAGTTATTAAACTTATTATTCAGTGAATAGACGCAGTGGGCCTATCCTTTTAAACAAAAGGGAAAAAAGTATATTTGCCCTGCCTCTGTCAGTCCTAGGGGCTCTGGGTACGTGTGTGCTGCGTGGAGAACGTAAAAAAATCAGACGCAACCAGCTACGGTTGAGTGCAGCCTTGCGCCAATTTGTTTCCTGTCTGGGAAATACCTGCTCTGCCACAGTTAATAACTCTGCAACAGTAAAGTTCTGTGACACTTTTGTAGGGCCGCAACACAGTGTCAGTTATTAAACTTATTATTCAGTGAATAGACGCAGTGGGCCTATCCTTTTAAACAAAAGGGAAAAAAGTATATTTGCCCTGCCTCCGTCAGTCCTAAGGGCTCTGGGTACGTGTGTGCTGCGTGGAGAACGTAAAAAAATCAGACGCAACCAGCTACGGTTGAGTGCAGCCTTGCGCCAATTTCTTTCCTGCCTGGGAAATACCTGCTCTGCCACAGTTAATAACTCTGCAACAGTAAAGTTCTGTGACACTTTTGCAGGGCCGCAACACAGTGTCAGTTATTAAACTTATTATTCAGTGAATAGATGCAGTGGGCCTATCCTTTTAAACAAAAGGGAAAAAAGTATATTTGCCCTGCCTCTGTCAGTCCTAAGGGCTCTGGGTACGTGTGTGCTGCGTGGAGAACGTAAAAAAATCAGACGCAACCAGCTACGGTTGAGTGCAGCCTTGCGCCAATTTCTTTCCTGCCTGGGAAATACCTGCTCTGCCACAGTTAATAACTCTGCAACAGTAAAGTTCTGTGACACTTTTGCAGGGCCGCAACACAGTGTCAGTTATTAAACTTATTATTCAGTGAATAGACGCAGTGGGCCTATCCTTTTAAACAAAAGGGAAAAAAGTATATTTGCCCTGCCTCTGTCAGTCCTAAGGGCTCTGGGTACGTGTGTGCTGCGTGGAGAACGTAAAAAAAAAACAAGACGCAACCAGCTACGGTTGAGTGCAGCCTTGCGTCAATTTCTTTCCTGCCTGGGAAATCAAATCACTGGTAATACAGCATGCTGAGGGGTAGGGGTAGGCCTAGAGGACGTGGACGCGGCCGAGGACGCGGAGGGCCAAGTGAGGGTGTGGGCACAGGCCGAGCTCCTGATCCAGGTGTGTCGCAGCCGACTGCTGCGCGATTAGGAGAGAGGCACGTTTCTGGCGTCCCCACATTCATCGCCCAATTAATGGGTCCACGCGGGCGACCTTTATTAGAAAATGAGCAGTGTGAGCAGGTCCTGTCGTGGATGGCAGAAAGTGCTTCGAGCAAGCTATCATCCACCCAGAGTTCTGCGCCGTCCAGTGCTGCAAATCCGAATCCTCTGTCTGCTGCTCCTCCTTCCTCCCAGCCTCCTCACTCCACTACAATGACACATGCTCAGGAGCGGGAACACTCCCAGGAACTGTTCTCGGGCCCCTGCTCAGATTGGGCAGCAGTGGTTCCTCTCCCACCAGAGGAGTTTATCGTCACTGATGCACAACCATTGGAAAGTTCCCGGGGTCCAGGGGATGAGGCTGGGGACTTCCGCAACTGTCTCAAGACCTTTCAGTGGGTGAGGAGGACGATGACGATGAGACACAGTTGTCTTGCAGTGAGGTAGTAGTAAGGGCAGTAAGTCCGAGGGAGGAGCGCACAGAGGATTCGGAGGAAGAGCAGCAGGACAATGAGGTGACTGACCCCACCTGGTGTGCAACGCCTACACAGGACAGGTCTTCAGAGGGGGAGGCACGGGCAGCAGCAGGGCAGGTTGCAAGAGGCAGTGCGGTGTCCAGGGGTAGAGGCAGGGCCAGACCGAATAATCCACCGTTTCCCAAAGCGCACCCTCGCGCCATGCCACCCTGCAGAGACTGAGGTGCTCTAAGGTCTGGCAGTTTTTCACCGAGACGCCTGACGACCAACGAACAGTGGTGTGCAACCTTTGTCGCGCCAAGATCAGCCGGGGAGCCACCACCAACAGCCTCACCACCACCAGCATGCGCAGACATATGATGGCCAAGCACCCCACAAGGTGGGACGAAGGCCGTTCACCGCCTCCGGTTTGCACCGCTGCCTCTCCCCCTGTGCCCCAACCTGCCACTGAGATCCAACCCCCCTCTCAGGACACAGGCACTACCGTCTCATGGCCTGCACCCACACCCTCACCTCCGCTGTCCTCGGCCCCATCCAGCAATGTCTCGCACCGCACAGTCCAGCCGTCGCTAGCGCAAGTACGCCGCCACACACCCGCACGCTCAATCGTTAACCGTCCACATAGCCAAATTTATCAGCCTTGAGATGCTGCCGTATAGGGTTGTGGAAACGGAGGCTTTCAAAGCTATGATGGAGGCGGCGGCCCCGCGCTACTCAGTTCCCAGTCGCCACTATTTTTCCCGATGTGCCGTCCCAGCCCTGCACGACCACGTCTCCCGCAACATTGTACGCGCCCTCACCAATGCGGTTAGTGGCAAGGTCCACTTAACTACGGACACGTGGACAAGCACAGGCGGGCAGGGCCACTACATCTCCCTGACGGCACATTGGGTGAATTTAGTGGAGGCTGGGACAGAGTCAGAGCCTGGGACCGCTCACGTCCTACCCACCCCCAGAATTGCGGGCCCCAGCTCGGTGGTGGTATGTTCGGCGGTGTATGCTTCTTCCACTAAAGCACCCTCCTCCTCCTCCTCCTCCTCCTCAACCTCTGTCTCGCAATCTAGATGTGTCAGCAGCAGCAGGACGTCGCCAGCAGTCGGTGTCGCGCGGCGTGGCAGCACAGCGGTGGGCAAGCGTCAGCAGGCCGTGCTGAAACTACTCAGCTTAGGAGATAGGAGGCACACGGCCCACGAACTGCTGCAGGGTCTGACAGAGCAGACCAACCGTTGGCTTGCGCCGCTGAGCCTCCAACCGGGCATGGTCGTGTGTGACAACGGCCGTAACCTGGTGGCGGCTCTGCAGCTCGGCAGTCTCACGCACGTGCCATCCCTGGCCCACGTCTTTAATTTGGTGGTTCAGCGCTTTCTGAAAAGCTACCCACGCTTGTCAGACCTGCTCGTAAAGGTGCGCCGGCTCTGCGCACATTTCCGCAAGTCCCACACGGACTCTGCCACCCTGCGCACCCTGCAACATCGGTTTAATCTGCCAGTGCACCGACTGCTGTGCGACGTGCCCACACGGTGGAACTCTACGCTCCACATGTTGGCTAGGCTCTATGAGCAGCGTAGAGCTATAGTGGAATACCAACTCCAACATGGGCGGCGCAGTGGGAGTCAGCCTCCTCAATTCTTTTCAGAAGAGTGGGCCTGGTTGGCAGACATCTGCCAGGTCCTTCGAAACTTTGAGCAGTCTACCCAGGTGGTGAGCGGCGATGCTGCAATCATTAGCGTCACCATTCCTCTGCTATGCATCTTGAGAAGTTCCCTGCAAACCATAAAGGCAGCCGCTTTGCGCTCGGAAACAGAGCCAGGGGAAGACAGTATGTCGCTGGATAGTCAGAGCACCCTCCTGTCTATATCTCAGCGCGTTCAGGAGGAGGAGGAGGAGCATGAGGAGGAGGGGGAAGAGACAGCTTGGCCCACTGCTGACGGTACCCATGCTGCTTGCCTGTCATCATTTCAGCGTGTATGGCCTGAGGAGGAGGATCCTGAAAGTGATCTTCCTAGTGCGGACAGCCATGTGTTGCGTACAGGTACCCTGGCACACATGGCTGACTTCATGTTAGGATGCCTTTCTCGTGACCCTCGCGTTGCACGCATTCTGGCCACTACGGATTACTGGGTGTACACACTGCTCGACCCACGCTATAAGGAGAACCTTCCCACTCTCATTCCCGAAGAGGAAAGGGGTTCGAGAGTGTTGCTATACCACAGGACCCTGGCGGACAAACTGATGGTAAAATTCCCATCCGACAGCGCTAGTGGCAGAAGGCGCAGTTCCGAGGGCCAGGTAGCAGGGGAGGTGCGGAGATTGAGCAGCATGTACAGCCCAGGCAGTGCAACAGTCTTTAAGGGCCTGGACAGCTTTATGGCTCCCCACCAAGACTGTGTCACCGCTCCTCAGTCAAGGCTGAGTCGGCGGGAGCACTGTAAAAGGATGGTGAGGGAGTACGTAGCCGATCGCACGACCGTCCTCCGTGACGCCTCTGCCACCTACAACTACTGGGTGTCGAAGCTGGACACGTGGCCTGAACTAGCGCTGTATGCCCTGGAGGTGCTTGCTTGTCCTGCGGCTAGCGTCTTGTCGGAAAGGGTGTTTAGTGCGGCTGGGGGAATCATCACAGATAAGCGTACCCGCCTGTCAACCGACAGTGCCGACAGGCTAACACTCATCAAGATGAACAAAGCCTGGATTTCCCCAGACTTCTCTTCTCCACCAGCGGACAGCAGCGATATGTAAGCAATACGTAGGCTGCACCCGCGGATGGAAGCTACGTTCTCTCTCACCATCCAAAACGGGGACATTTCTGCTTCATCAATCTGTGTCTAATATTCCTCCTCCTCCTCCTGCTCCTCCTCCTGAAACCTCACGTAATCACGCTGAACGGGCAATTTTGCTTAGGGCCACAAGGCTCACTCATCTAATTTTTCTAAACAATTTTTATATGTTTCAATGCTCTTAAAAGCGTTGAAACTTTAACTTGAACCAATTTTTCGTTAAACTGGGCTGCCTCCAGGCCTAGTTACCACTTAAGCCACATTAACCAAAGCAATTAATGGGTTTCACCTGCCATCTTGGTTGGGCATGGCCAATTTTTACTGAGGTACATTAGTACTGTTGGTACACCAATGTTTTGGGGCCCTCACCTACAGTGTAATCATAGCAATTTGTATGTTCTTCGCCTGCACTCATGGTACAGAAGTGTGTGCGGGGTTGGCCTACACTTTAGCTACATAAATGTAACTTGGGCCTTGGCTATACTGCAGCTACTGAAATGGAACTAAGACTATGCTCCTCCTATACTGCTGCTTCGGAATTGTTCCTGGGGCCTGTGTAGGCTGCTACAATGACTTAAATGGAACTAAGACTATGCTCCTCCTATACTGCTGCTTCGGAATTGTTCCTGTGGGCCTGTGTAGGCTGCTACAATGACTTAAATGGAACTAAGACTGTGCTCCCCCTATAATGCTGCTAGTGATATGTTAGTGGGGCCTGTCGCTAATGCTACGGCTGAAATGTTACTAATTCTGGGCTCTGCCTATACCGCTGCTAATGGTATGTCTCTGGGGTGTGGAAACAGAGGCTTCCCAAAGACATGATGGCGGCGAGGCCATTTCCCACCAACGCTGTTACTGTTAAGGTGCATATAACCACGGACACGTGGAGAGGACACGTAGTGCCTCCAAAACATCCCCCGCCACGGCCCACTTAATGCTGGCCACATTCCGAAAACCAACAAAATAAAACCGCGCTACTAGGTCCGCAGTCACCACCACATTACCACCAACGCGGTTACTGTTAAGGTACATATTACCAGTCTGACTGGGGCATGCAGTGTTGGCCGGAGCCCACCTGCATTAAGCACGATATTACTACCTCAGCTGTGTTGAGCAATGCAATGGGATATTTTTGTGTATCGCCGGTGGGTTCCAGGGAGCCACCGATGCTGTAGGTGCACACGGAGTTTAACCTACATGTGTCCACTTGTAAAGAACCCCAGTCTGACTGGGGCATGCAGTGTGGGCCGGAGCCCACCTGCATTAAGCACGACATTACTACCTCAGCTGTGTTGGGCAATGCAATGGGATATTTCTATGTACCGCCGGTGGCTTCCTGGCACCCACCCATGCTGTGGGTCCACAGGGAATTATAAATGCATCTGTTTCCACTTGTAAAGAACCACAGTCAGACTGGGGCATGCAGTGTGGGCCGAAGCCCACCTGCATTAGGGCGCCCACCCACTGGCGTTTGCGTTTTCCGCGGGAAAAAAACGCAGCGTTTTCGCCGCGTTTCCCGCGATTTTTCCGCGCGTTTTTCGCGGCGTTTTCGCGGCTTTTCCATTAATTTCCATTGACTTTCATGGGTGCATTAGGAGAAAAATCAGGACACATATGCAACTGACAGTTCCTATGTTAAAAACGCAAACGCAACGCAAAAAAAACGCCAGTGGACAGGAACACATGTTATCTCTATGCCTGTGCAGGAAAAACGCAAAACGCAGGTAAAAAAACGCCAGTGGGTGCTCGCCCACAAGCACAACATTACTACCTCAGCGGTGTTGGGCAATGCAATGGGATATTTCTATGTACCGCCGGTGGGTTCCAGGGAGCCACCCATGCTGTCGGTCGACAGCGACTTCACAATAGGGAGTTGTACCTGCCTGTGTCTATGAATTAAAAAGCCTGGTCTGACTGGGGCATGCAGAGACACCTTGACAGAATGAATAGTGTGTGGCACATAGGTTCCTCATTGCTATGCCCACGTGTGCAGCTCCTGATGGCGGTGGCACAGGATTCTATTTCTCATTGCTTCTGTACAGCATTGTGGGCTATCGCCCCGCCCCTTTTAAAGAGGGTCGCTGCCTAGCCATGCCAACCTCTGCAGTGTGTGCCTGCGGTTCCTCCTCATGGCAGACGCACTTCTAAATAGACATGAGGGTGGTGTGGCATGAGGGCAGCTGAAGGCTGCGCAGGGACACTTTGGTGTGCGCTGTGGGGGAGAGGGGGGGCGGTTGGGCAGCATGTAAGCCAGGAGAAGTGGCAGTGGAGTGTCATGCAGGCAGTGATTGTGCTTTGTTGGAGGTAGTGTGGTGCTTAGCTAAGGTATGCCATGCTAATGAGGGCTTTTCAGAAGTAAAAGTTTTTGGGAGGGGGGGGGCCCCACTCTTGCCGCTATTGTGGCTTAATAGTGGGACCTGGGAAATTGAGATGTAGCCCAACATGTAGCCCCTCGCCTGCCCTATCCGTTGCTGTGTCGTTCCCATCACTTTCTTGAATTGCCCAGATTTTCACACAAGGAAACCTTAGCGAGCATCGGCGAAATACAAAAATGCTCGGGTCGCCCATTGACTTCAATGGGGTTCGTTACTCGAAACAAACCCTCGAGCATCGCGAAACGTTCGTCCCGAGTAACGAGCACCCGAGCATTTTGGTGCTCGCTCATCTCTAGCCATGACATCAGAATGTTTTGGAATGATCATCAGGTTCACCACTGTTATCTGTATATATAAAGCTGAAAGCCCTCACTGACTCACTCACTCACTCACTCACTCACTCACTCACTCACTCACTCACTCACTCACTCACTGACTCGCCAAAAGTTCTCCAACTTCCCGATGTCGTAGAAACATGAATTTTGGCGCGAGCATAGATTATCTCCAAAATAGGAAAAGTAATTGGGTCCCAACTCGATTATTCAATTCTAGCGCAAAAGAATTGGCGTCGAAATTTTACGTACGTAATCTAAATCTGTCACTTCCCAATGCCATAGAAACTTAAAATTTGGCACGAGCATTGATTATGTCATAAATATGAAAAGTTAATGGGTCCCAGCTCGATTATTCAATTCTATGCGCAAAAGAATTAGCGTCCAAATTTTACGTACGGAATCTAATTTTTTCACTTTCCGGTGTCATAGAAACGGGAAATTTGGCACCAGCATTGATTATGTCATAAATAGGAAAAACTAATGGGTCCCAACTTGATTATTCGATTCTATGCGCAAAAGAATTAGCATCCAAATTTTACGTACGGAATCTAGTTTTCTCACTTTCCGGTGTCATAGAAACATGAAATTTGGCACGAGCATTGATTATGTCATAAATAGGAAAAGCTAATGGGTCCCAACTCGATTATTCAATACTAGCGCAAAAGAATTGGCGTCGAAATTTTACGCGCGGAATGTAATTTTCTCACTTGCCGGTGTTATAGAAACAGGAAATTTGGCACGAGCATTGATTATGTCATAAATAGGAAAAGCTAATGGGTCCCAACTCGATTATTCAATTCTAGCGCAAAAGAATTAGCGTCCAAATTTTACGTACGGAATCTAATTTTCTCACTTTCCGGTGTCATAGAAACGTGAAATTTGGCACGAGCATTGATTATGTCGAAAATAGGAAAAGTTCATAGGTCCCAACTCGATTATTTAATTCTAGCGCAAAAGAATTGGCGTCGAAATTTTACGTGCGGAATGTAATTTTTTCACTTTCCGGTGTCATAGAAACAGGAAATTTGGCACGAGCATTAATTATGTCATAAATAGGAAAAGCTAATGGGTCCCAACTCCATTATTCAATTCCATGCGCAAAAGAATTAGCGTCCAAATTTTACGTGTGGAATGTAATTTTCTCACTTTCCGGTGTCACAGAAACGGGAAATTTGGCACGAGCATTGATTATGTCATAAATAGGAAAAGCTAATGGGTCCCAACTCGATTATTCAATTCTATGCGCAAAAGAATTAGCGTCCAAATTTTACGTACGGAATGTAATTTTCTCACTTTCCGGTATCATAGAAATGGGAATTTGGCACGAGCATTGATTATGTCATAAATATGAAAAGTTATTGGGTCCCAACTCAATTATTCAATTCTAGCGCAAAAGAATTGGCGTCGAAATTTTACGTGCGGAATGTATTTTTTTCACTTTCCGGTGTCATAGAAACGGGAAATTTGGCACGAGCATTGATTATGTCATAAATAGGAAAAGCTAATGGGTCCCAACTTGATTATTCGATTCTATGCGCAAAAGAATTAGCATCCAAATTTTACGTACGGAATCTAATTTTCTCACTTTCCGGTGTCATAGAACCATGAAATTTGGCACGAGCATTGATTATGTCATAAATAGGAAAAGCTAATGGGTCCCAACTTGATTATTCAATACTAGCGCAAAAGAATTGGCGTCGAAATTTTACGTGCGGAATGTAATTTTCTCACTTTCCGGTGTCATAGAAACGGGAAATTTGGCAGGAGCATTGATTATGTCATAAATAGGAAAAGCTAATGAGTCCCAACTCCTTATTCAATTCTATGCGCAAAAGAATTAGCGTCCAAATTGTACGTGCGGAATGTAATTTCTTCACTTTCCGGTGTCATAGAAACGGGAAATTTGGCACGAGCATTGATTATGTCATAAATAGGAAAAGCTAATGGGTCCCAACTCAATTATTCAATTCTAGCGCAAAAGAATTAGCGTCCAAATTTTACGTACGGAATCTAATTTTCTCACTTTCCGGTGTCATAGAAACGTGAAATTTGGCACGAGCATTGATTATGTCATAAATAGGAAAAGTTCATAGGTCCCAACTCGATTATTTAATTCTAGCGCAAAAGAATTGGCGTCGAAATTTTACGTGCGGAATGTAATTTTCTCACTTTCCGGTGTCATAGAAACGGGAAATTTGGCACGAGCATTAATTATGTCATAAATAGGAAAAGCTAATGGGTCCCAACTCGATTATTCAATTCTATGCGCAAAAGAATTAGCATCCAAATTTTACATACGGAATGTAATTTTCTCACTTTCCGGTGTCATAGAAATGGGAATTTGGCATGAGCATTGATTATGTCATAAATATGAAAAGTTATTGGGTCCCAACTCAATTATTCAATTCTAGTGCAAAAGAATTGGCGTCGAAATTTTACGTGCGGAATGTAATTTTTTCACTTTCCGGTGTCATAGAAACAGGAAATTTGGCACGAGCATTGATTATGTCATAAATAGGAAATGTTAATAGGTCCCAACTCGATTATTCAATTCTAGCGCAAAAGAATTGGCGTCGAAATTTTACGTGCGGAATGTAATTTTCTCATTTTCCGGTGTCATAGAAACGGGAATTTGGCACAAGCATTGATTATGTCATAAATAGGAAAAGCTAATGGGTCCCAACTCAATTATTCAATTCTAGCGCAAAAGAATTAGCGTCCAAATTTTACGTGCGGAATCTAATTTTCTCACTTTCCGGTGTCATAGAAACGTGAAATTTGGCACGAGCATTGATTATGTCATAAATAGGAAAAGTTCATAGGTCCCAACTCGATTATTTAATTCTAGCGCAAAAGAATTGGCGTCGAAATTTTACGTGCGGAATGTAATTTTCTCACTTTCCGGTGTCATAGAAACGGGAAATTTGGCACGAGCATTAATTATGTCATAAATAGGAAAAGCTAATGGGTCCCAACTCGATTATTCAATTCTATGCGCAAAAGAATTAGCATCCAAATTTTACATACGGAATGTAATTTTCTCACTTTCCGGTGTCATAGAAATGGGAATTTGGCATGAGCATTGATTATGTCATAAATATGAAAAGTTATTGGGTCCCAACTCAATTATTCAATTCTAGTGCAAAAGAATTGGCGTCGAAATTTAACGTGCGGAAGGTAATTTTTTCACTTTCCGGTGTCATAGAAACGGGAAATTTGGCACGAGCATTGATTATGTCATAAATAGGAAATGTTAATAGGTCCCAACTCGATTATTCAATTCTAGCGCAAAAGAATTGGCGTCGAAATTTTACGTGCGGAATGTAATTTTCTCATTTTCCGGTGTCATAGAAACGGGAAATTTGGCACGAGCATTGATTATGTCATAAATAGGAAAAGTTAATAGGTCCCAACTCGATTATTCAATTCTATGCGCAAAAGAATTAGCGTCCAAATTTTACGTGCGGAATGTAATTTTCTCACTTTCCGGTGTCATAGAAACGGGAAATTTGGCACAAGCATTGATTGTGTCATAAATATGAAAAGTTATTGGGTCCCAACTCGATTATTCAATTCTAAGCGCAAAAGAATTAGTGTCCAAATTTTATGTACGTAATCAAATTCTCTCACTTCCTGTTGTCATTTTATATAAAGGAAACGTCGCATGGTTACCTCCACGTGGTGTTTCCTGGGTAACGCAGAGAACTATGCAAAATGGTGAACATATTTTTTTCCTTGGTATCTCTAAAGTAACCACGACTTCATAAGCTTTTCCGTGTGAACACCAGATAAACACCAGTACCAAATTAACTCGGGCGAAGCCGGGTATATCAGCTAGTTTCTTCGTATAGCTTACATACTGTCGTAGGGCTGCAGAAAAAGCTCTACAGTTGAGCCCACTGGATATGTGTAGAATAAACTATCCAGTTGTTTATTCTTACAAGAGACCTAGTGGAGCAATCTAATTTTGGTCTAATGTTCTTTCTTAGTATACAGACTTATTCAGACTGGAATTGGTGGCAAGAATAAATAAGTTCTGCTCAAGAGGCCAGATATTGAGCGAGTATAGATGAAAATGATTGAAACCACATGCTTTTAATTAAAGAAAAAGATTTCTTTTAATGTGCTTTAGCCCACTGAATTATAACTAATTTCACTTTTCAGGGTCATTATATTATGGGATGTCATAACTTCACTTTTCTTGCATTTTACTTGAAGAAGAAAATTAAAGAAACTGGTTGGTAAATTTGTTACTGTTTTTTTTTTATCTTGATTTTAAAAAACATTAACTCTTTACTATTTACCTTCAAAAGCAGTGGAGTTTTAATGGACATGAAGGTTCAACTAGCCATATGATAAGTTTTAAAGAATACTAAAGAGAGAAAATGCACAAAAAATTAAAAGAATATAACACACTTACGCCCGGAATCTTCTCCATTATATTTATTGCCCTTCTTCACTACAGTCCTGTGTCTTGCTGTAAGGTAACTGGCTGGAGCAGGAGCCTCTTTGCTCTGTTCTATCTGCAGTAGGACAAAAAGTTTGTTAAGCCCCACCCCTTTGCTAAGCCCCACCCATCAATCAACTAGTTAAAAATGAAAGAGATCATCAGGCGATTAACCATCTTGTCCTCTGCAGGATTTCTATAAGATGGCTTGTTTCAGGATCATGTAGAAAATGCTGCAGGCTGAAAAACAGTGTGGTCAACTGCATATCTAGTTTTCTTTTATTATTCATGTATTAGTTTAGTTTTTAAGCTACACTGAAGTCACATATGCTTTATGCTAAGTGACACTTTAAGGGGTATTCCAATCTTAGGCATTTATGGTATATCCACAGGATATGCCATAAATGCCCTTCATGGTGACCTTCCATGAACAACATTCTTGTTCAATGCTTTTCTTACAGTGTCACTTGATAGAGGTTTTTGAAGTTTGCAGAGTCTCCTGTAAGTCCTGCACCCTTAACTATATCAAGAATGTGTGCCCCCAATTTGTTGATCCCCATTCACTGTGCTTTCCAGGTGAAGTCAAGTTCAAGCGTGCTCCTCAGAGTCTTGGCCTGTCACAGAAATGTAGGGAGGACCAATCAGCCAATAACTACTTGTGTTATTCTTGCTTCCAACACGAGGAACCTGTAAGTGGATTTAAAGCAAGCTCTAGTCTGCTAAGTAAACGTGTTTTTTGCTTTTAGTCTCCTTGTACAATAGAAACAAAAGATGATAGTAGGGAAAGGCACATTACTAATAGATACAGTTAAAAAAAATAAAATAAATGAGGCTTTTGGATTTAGACTGGGTTCACATGGCGAGTATTATTACATTCACCCTATTCGTCTTGTGGTTCTGTCTGAATGACTGAAAACGGCTTTCCGAGAGATCTATGCATGGAACCATTGATTTTAATTAGTTAGAGACCAAAGTTGCAAACTTTGGTCTTTGTTTGACCAGGTTTCCATTAAATTGTATTATATTTGGAGGACAGAGCTATTCAAACAAGACTTTGTTCTCCATCTGACTAATTTAAAGCCCCCTTGAGGCTCCACCTTAATGCTGTTGTCAGCAATTCAAAAGGAACATCAGAAGAGAAAAAGTGAATATAGCTATAAACACTATGTGAACCCAAGCTTACCTGGATTTTTTTGCTGATTATTTATTAAATGTGGGCTAAATGTTATCTAAGTCACATTTATAGACAAACACAATTTAACTAAACTAATAACAGAAATATGTTAAGGTGGTTTAGATACCGTCTAGTACTCAGCGTAAATCCGGTGTGCTGTCATGGTGTCAGCACGGAACCATATGCTGTGCCTGGCGATGCAGAATCATTATGTTTGTACTATGGGAGGAATATCTCCTCACCTGTGTAGTTGGGTGAGAGGTTGGCTGGGCTGCCTGTTATTCCAGCCAGCCTATCAGATGTTCCCATGAGGTTTTTTAACCAGCTCTGGAATTACACAGGTGTTGCTTATACTCTTTGTATAGTGGTCAGAGTTCCGTCTTCTGTGCTCAGTGTGCCTTTATTTTCACCATTTTCTCTGTGTGAGCCTTGTCTTGTCACTGTTCCTTTTCTTTTGCCCCTGTCTCTATCTCAGGGTGTCTGGTGAGCTTCTGGATTTGGGGAACCCCTTTTCAGGTCTGTAGCTTCCTGTATCCTCATTTTGTGTTTGCACCATTAAGCCAGTCTGTATACTTCAGTTGCTAATCACCTCTGTTCATAGAACTTTTTACAGCCTGACTATCCTCTATTTACTTGTTTATTATCATAGACGGGCCAGATGTAACAAAACAGTTCTTCTGTTTAGGTCTTTTATTGAGCATGCTGAGTAAACATCTAGTGCAGGGAGAAAAAGTATGTGAACCCTTGAAGTTAATAACTAGAGATGAGCGAACGCGTTCGTCCGAGCTTGATATTCGTGCGAATATTAGGGTGTTCGGGATGTTCGTTATTCGTGACGAACACCATGCGGTGTTCTGGTTACTTTCACTTCCTTCCCTGAGACGTTAGCGCGCTTTTCTGGCCAATTGAAAGACAGGGAAGGCATTACAACTTCCCCCTGCAACGTTTAAGCCCTATACCACCCCCCTGCTGTGAGTGGCTGGCGAGATCAGGTGTTCGCCTAATATAAAAGTCGGCCCCTCCCGCGGCTCGCCTCAGATGCGGTGTGAGTTAGATGAGGGACAGTGCTGTTTATACCGGAGCTGCTGTAGGGAAAGAATTGGTAGTTAGTGTAGGCTTCAAGACCCCCCAAAGGTCCTTATTAGGGCCACTGATAGCTGTGTGTTGGCTGCTGTTAGCAGTGGGATTTTTTTTTTTTTCTCAAAATCGCCTCTGCAGACCGTTGCACCTGGCATTAGGGACAGAAGTGCTGCATAGGCAGGGAGAGTGTTAGGAGTGAGTGTAGCCTTCAAGAACCTCAACGGTCCTTTCTAGGGCCATATTTATCCGTGTGCAGTACTGTCCAGGCTGCTGTTGGCTGTGCTGCATTTTTTTTGGGCTTCTCAAAATCGCCTCTGCAGAGCATTGCACCCTCCATTGATACTGCAGGGAAAGAATTGTATAGGCAGGGCCACAACACAGTTATTATTCATAGAATATACGCAGTGCTGCCTGTTGGTGGGAAAAAACTGAAAACAAATCTATTTGTCCAGCCTGTGTCCGTCCTTACGCCTGTGTAGACGTGTGAGCTGCGTGAAAAACATTGCTAAATCATACGCAGCCAGCTACGCTTTACTGCTGGGTTCGCCATTTGCTTTCCTTAATTGGGAAAAAAAAATACCTGCTCTCCAAGAGTTATAATAACTCTGCTACCCTCACGTTCTGTGACACATAAGCAGGGACACAGCGCAGTTATTAAACTTCGCAGGTTCATTGAATATACGCAGTGCTGCCTGTTGGTGGGAAAAAACTGAAAACAAATCTATTTGTCCAGCCTGTGTCCGTCCTTACGCCTGTGTAGACGTGTGAGCTGCGTGAAAAACATTGCTAAATCATACGCACCCAGCTACGCTTTACTGCTGGGTTCGCCATTTGCTTTCCTTAATTGGGAAAAAAAATACCTGCTCTCCAAGAGTTATAATAACTCTGCTACCCTCACGTTCTGTGACACATAAGCAGGGACACAGCGCAGTTATTAAACTTCGCAGGTTCATTGAATATACGCAGTGCTGCCTGTTGGTGGGAAAAAACTGAAAACAAATCTATTTGTCCAGCCTGTGTCCGTCCTTACGCCTGTGTAGACGTGTGAGCTGCGTGAAAAACATTGCTAAATCATACGCAGCCAGCTACGCTTTACTGCTGGGTTCGCCATTTGCTTTCCTTAATTGGGAAAAAAAAATACCTGCTCTCCAAGAGTTATAATAACTCTGCTACCCTCACGTTCTGTGACACATAAGCAGGGACACAGCGCAGTTATTAAACTTCGCAGGTTCATTGAATATACGCAGTGCTGCCTGTTGGTGGGAAAAAACTGAAAACAAATCTATTTGTCCAGCCTGTGTCCGTCCTTACGCCTGTGTAGACGTGTGAGCTGCGTGAAAAACATTGCTAAATCATACGCACCCAGCTACGCTTTACTGCTGGGTTCGCCATTTGCTTTCCTTAATTGGGAAAAAAAATACCTGCTCTCCAAGAGTTATAATAACTCTGCTACCCTCACGTTCTGTGACACATAAGCAGGGACACAGCACAGTTATTAAACTTAGATAATTCATTCACTAGAGGCAGTGGGGCCTTTCGTTTTCCAAAAAGGGCAAAAATTATATTTGGCCTGCAGTCTTGCGCCAATTTATTTCCTGCCTGGGAAATCTAATCACTGGTAATACAGCATGCTGAGGGGTAGGGGTAAGCCTAGAGGACGTGGACGTGGACGTGGCCGAGGACGCGGAGGGCCAAGTGAGGGTGTGGGCACAGGCCAAGCTCCTGATCCAGGTGTGTCGCAGCTGTCTGCTGCGCGATTAGGAGAGAGGCACGTTTCTGGCGTCCCCACATTCATCGCCCAATTAATGGGTCCACGCGGGAGACGGTTATTAGAAAATGAGCAGTGTGAGCAGGTCCTGTCCTGGATGGCAGAAAGTGCTTCGAGCAACCTATCGTCTACCCGCAGTTCTGCGCCGTCCACTGCTGCCAATCCGAATCCTCTGTCTGCTGCTCCTCCTTCCTCCCAGCCTCCTCAGTCCACTACAATGACACCTGCTCAGGAGCGGGAACACTCCCAGGAACTGTTCTCGGGCCCCTGCTTAGATTGGGCAGCAGCGGTTCCTCTCCCACCAGAGGAGTTTATCGTCACTGATGCCCAACCATTCGAAAGTTCCCGGGGTCCGGGGGAAGAGGCTGGGGACTTCCGCCAACTGTCTCAACAACTTTCTGTGGGTGAGGAGGACGATGACGATCAGACACAGTTGTCTTGCAGTGAGGTAGTAGTAAGGGCAGTAAGTCCCAGGGAGCAGCGCACAGAGGATTCGGAGGAAGAGCAGCAGGACGATGAGGTGACTGACCCCACCTGGTGTGCAACGCTTACTCAGGAGGACAGGTCTTCAGAGGGGGAGTCAAGGGCATCAGCAGGGCAGGTTGCAAGAGGCAGTGCGGTGGCCAGGGGTAGAGGCAGGGCCAGACCGAATAATCCACCAAGTGTTTCCCAAAGCGCCCCCTCGCGCCATGCCACCCTGCGTAGGCCGAGGTGCTCTAAGGTCTGGCAGTTTTTCACAGAGACGCCTGACGACCGACGAACAGTGGTGTGCAACCTTTGTCGCGCAAAGCTCAGCCGGGGAGCCAACACCAACAGCCTCACCACCACCACCATGCGCAGACATATGATGGCCAAGCACCCCGCAAGGTGGGACAAAGGCCGTTCACCGTCTCCGGTTTGCACCCCTGCCTCTCCCCCTGTGCCCCAACCTGCCACTGAGATGCAACCCCCCTCTCAGGACACAGGCACTACCGCCTCATGGCCTGCACCCACACCCTCATCTCCGCTGTCCTCGGCCCCATCCAGCAGTGTAGTTCAGCGCACCGTTCAGCCGTCGCTTGCGCAAGTGTTCGAGCGCAAGCGCAAGTACGCCGCCACGCACCCGCACGCTCAAACGTTAACCGTCCGCATCGCAAAATTCATCAGCCTTGAGATGCTGCCGTATAGGGTTGTGGAAACGGAGTCCTTCAAAAGTATCATGGAGGCGGCGGCCCCGCGCTACTCAGTTCCCAGTCGCCACTACTTTTCCCGATGTGCCGTCCCAGCCCTGCACGACCACGTCTCCCGCAACATTGTGCGCGCCCTCACCAACGCGGTTACTGCCACGGTCCACTTAACTACGGACACGTGGACAAGCACAGGCGGGCAGGGCCACTACATCTCCCTGACGGCACATTGGGTGAATTTAGTGGAGGCTGGGACAGAGTCAGAGCCTGGGACCGCTCACGTCCTACCCACCCCCAGAATTGCGGGCCCCAGCTCGGTGCTGGTATCTGCGGAGGTGTATGCTTCCTCCACTAAAGCACCCTCCTCCTCCTCCTCCTCCTCTGTCTCACAATCAAGATGTGTTAGCAGCAGCATGTCGCCAGCAGTCGGTGTCGCGCGGTGTGGCAGCACAGCGGTGGGCAAGCGTCAGCAGGCCGTGCTGAAACTACTCAGCTTAGGCGATAAGAGGCACACGGCCCACGAACTGCTGCAGGGTCTGACACAGCAGACCGACCGCTGGCTTGCGCCGCTGAGCCTCCAACCGGGCATGGTCGTGTGTGACAACGGCCGTAACCTGGTGGCGGCTCTGCAGCTTGGCAGCCTCACGCACGTGCCATGCCTGGCCCACGTCTTTAATTTGGTGGTTCAGCGGTTTCTGAAAAGCTACCCACGCTTGTCAGACCTGCTCGTAAAGGCGCGCCGGCTCTGCGCACATTTCCGCAAGTCCCACACGGACGCTGCCACCCTGCGCACCCTGCAACATCACTTTAAGCTGCCAGTGCACCGACTGCTGTGCGACGTGCCCACACGGTGGAACTCTACGCTCCACATGTTGGCCAGGCTCTATGAACAACGGAGAGCTATAGTCGAATACCAACTCCAACATGGGCGGCGCAGTGGGAGTCAGCCTCCTCAATTCCTTTCAGAAGAGTGGGCCTGGTTGGCAGACATCTGCCATGTCCTTGGTAATTTTGAGGAGTCTACCCAGGTGGTGAGCGGCGATGCTACAATCATTAGCGTCACCATTCCTCTGCTATGCATCTTGAGAAATTCCCTGCAAACCATAAAGGCAGCTGCTTTGCGCTCGGAAACGGGGGCGGGGGAAGACAGTATGCCGCTGGATAGTCAGGGCACCCTCCTGTCTATTTCTCAGCGCGTACAGGAGGAGGAGGAGGAGCATGAGGAGGATGAGGAGGAGGGGGAAGAGACAGCTTGGCCCGCTGCTGACGGTACACCGGCTGATTGCCTGTCATCCTTTCAGCGTGTATGGCCTGAGGAGGAGGAGGAGGAGGAGGAGGATCCTGAAAGTGATCTTCCTAGTGAAGACAGCCATGTGTTGCGTACAGGTACCCTGGCACACATGGCTGACTTCATGTTAGGATGCCTTTCTCGTGACCCTCGCGTTGCACGCATTCTGGCCACGACGGATTACTGGGTGTACACACTGCTCGATCCACGGTATAAGGAGAACCTGCCCACTCTGATTCCCGAAGAGGAAAGGGGTTCGAGAGTGTTGCTATACCACAGGACCCTTGCGGACAAGCTGATGGTAAAATTCCCAGCCGACAGCGCTAGTGGCAGAAGGCGCAGTTCCGAGGGCCATGTTGCAGGGGATGTGCGTAGATCGAGCAGCATGTACATCCCAGGCAGTGCAACAGTCTTTAAGGGCCTGGCCAGCTTTATGGCTCCCCACCAAGACTGTGTCACCGCTCCCCAGTCACGGCTGAGTCGGCGGGAGCACTGCAAAAGGATGGTGAGGGAGTACGTAGCGGATCGCACGACCATCCTTGGTGACGCCTCTGCCCCCTACAACTACTGGGTGTCGAAGCTGGACACGTGGCCTGAACTAGCCCTGTATGCCCTTGAGGTGCTTGCTTGTCCTGCGGCTAGCGTGTTGTCGGAGAGGGTGTTTAGTGCGGCTGGGGGAATCATCACAGATAAGCGTAGCCGCTTGTCAACCGACAGTGCCGACAGGCTAACACTCATCAAGATGAACAAAGGCTGGATTTCCCCAGACTTCTGTTCTCCACCAGCGGACAGCAGCGATACGTAAGCAATACGTAGGCTGCACCCGCGGATGGAAGCTACGTTCTCTCTCACCATCCAAAACGGGGACATTTCTGCTTCATCAATCTGTGTCTAATATTCCTCCTCCTCCTCCTCCTGCTCCACCTCCTGAAACCTCACGTAATCACGCTGAACGGGCAATTTTTCTTAGGGCCACAAGGCTCACTCAAATAATTTTTCAGAACAATTTTTATAAGTTTCAATGCGCTTAAAAGCATTGGAACTTTAACTTGAACCAATTTTTCGTTACACTGGGCTGCCTCCAGGCCTAGTTACCACTTAAGCCACATTAACCAAAGCGATTAATGGGTTTCACCTGCCCTCTTGGCTGGCCATGGCCAATTTTTGGGATGTACATTAGTACTGTTGATACAGCAATTTGTGTGGGCCCTCGCCTACAGTGTAATCAAATTAATTTTTAGCCCACCTGCATTACAGCTGACGTTACCTCAGCTGTGTTGGGCAATGCAATGGGATATTTTTGTGTACCGCCGGTGGGTTCCAGGGAGCCACCCATGCTGTAGGTGCACACTGAGTTTTTAATACATCTGTACACTTCTAAAGAACCCGTCTGACCGGGGCATGCAGTGTGGGCCGAAGCCCACCTGTATTACGCACGACATTACTACCTCAGCTGTGTTGGGCAATGCAATGGGATATTTCTATGTACCGCCGGTGGCTTCCTGGCACCCACCCAGGCAGTGGGTCCACAGGGAGTTAAACCTACATGTGTCCACTTGTAAAGAATCCCAGTCTGACTGGGGCATGCAGTGTGGGCCGAAGCACACCTGTATTACGCACGACATTACTACCTCAGCTGTGTTGGGCAATGCAATGGGATATTTCTATGTACCGCCGGTGGCTTCCTGGCACCCACCCAGGCAGTGGGTCCACAGGGAGTTAAACCTACATGTGTCCACTTGTAAAGAATCCCAGTCTGACTGGGGCATGCAGTGTGGGCCGAAGCCCACCTGTATTACGCACGACATTACTACCTCAGCTGTGTTGGGCAATGCAATGGGATATTTTTGTGTACCGCCGGTGGGTTCCAGGGAGCCACCCATGCTGTGGGTCGACAGGGACTTCACAATAGGGAGTTGTACCTGCCTGTGTCTATGAATTAAAAAGCCCGGTCTGACTGGGGCATGCAGACACCTTGACAGAATGAATAGTGTGTGGCACATAGCTTCCCCATTGCTATGCCCACGTGTGCAGCTCCAGATGGCGGTGGCACAGGATTCTATTTCTCATTGCTTCTGTACAGCATTGTGGGCTATCGCTCCGCCACTTTTAAAGAGGGTCGCTGCCTAGCCGTGCCAACCTCTGCAGTGTATGCCTGCGGTCCCTCGTCATGGCAGACGCAATTCTAAATAGACATGAGCGTGGTGTGGCATGAGGGCAGCTGAAGGCTGCGCAGGGACACTTTGGTGTGCGCTGTGGGGGGGAGGGGGTGCGGTTGGGCAGCATGTAACTCAGGAGAAGTGGCAGTGGAGTGTCATGCAGGCAGTGATTGTGCTTTGTTGGAGGTAGTGTGGTGCTTAGCAAAGGTATGCCATGCTAATGAGCGCTTTTCAGAAGTAAAAGTTGTTGGGAGGGGGGGGGGGGCCCACTCTTGCCGCTATTGTGGCTTAATAGTGGGACCTGTGAACTTAGGATGCAGCCCAACATGTAGCCCCTCGCCTGCCCTATCCGTCACTGTGTCATTCCCATCACTTTCCTGAATTGCCCAGATTTTCACACATGAAAACCTTAGCGAGCATCGGCAAAATACAAAAATGTTCTGGTCGCCCATTGACTTCAATGGGGTTCGTTGTTCGAAACGAACCCTCGAGCATCACGGGAAGTTCGTTACGAATAACGAACACCCGAACATTTTGGTGTTCGCTCATCTCTATTAATAACCTGTACATCACTCTTAACAGCAGCAGCTTCTTTCATGTTGTCCTCCAATAAACAGCATTCTTAATCAATGTTTTTCTAATAGTGGACATATGAATAGAGGTTTTTACAGTTTGTAGAGTCTATTCTGCAGGTTTTTGCTGTTAAAGGGGTTGTCCCACGCCGAAACGGTTTTTTTTTTTTTTTTAACCCCCCCCCCCCGTTCGGCGCGAGACAACCCCGATGCAGGGGTTAAAAAAACAAACCGCTCAGCGCTTACCTGAATCCCGGCGGTCCGGCGTCTTCATACTTACCTGCTGAAGATGGCCGCCGGGGTCTGCTCCCTCCGTGGACCGCAGCTCTTCTGTGCGGTCCATTGCCGATTCCAGCCTCCTGATTGTCTGGAATCGGCACGTGACGGGGCGGAGCTACACGGAGTCGGCATTCTGCACGAGCGGCTCCATTGAAGAGAGCAGAAGACCCGGACTGCGCAAGCGCGGCTAATTTGGCCATCGGAGGGCGAAAATTAGTCGGCTCCATGGGAACGAGGACGCTAGCAACGGAGCAGGTAAGTAAAAAACTTTTTATAACTTCTGTATGGCTCATAATTAATGCACAATGTACATTACAAAGTGCATTAATATGGCCATACAGAAGTGTATAGACCCACTTGCTGCCGCGGGACAACCCCTTTAACCTTGGGTTCCTACTTACCTTTTTTAGGACTACATGTTGTGCTCTTGGAGTGAACTTAACATAATAACCAGTCCTAAGGAGAGTAGCCAGAGTGCTGAATTTTCTCCATTTGTTGATAATTTGTCTAGCCATGGATTGATGTATAACCTGGCCTTTAGTAATGATTTTGCAGCCTTTTCCAGCTGCATTCATCTCTATAACACATCTTCTAAATACTGTTTGCATCAACACATAGCTCACACTCACTAATCTTTCTTGAGAAATACAAATTTGTCAGTAACCAGGCTTTTTGTGCCTTTATTTTTGAGCAAAGCACCTGTGAAAACCACACTTGCAAGCTCATCTTCTTAGCTGAAACAGCATTTGCCAATTAGCTCTTGGAGAAGTCATTACCACCAAGATTCACTTACTTTTTCTCCTTGGGCTATGGATGTTTACTAGAGATGATCGAACATGTTCGGCCCCGCCCCTTTTCGCCCGAACACCGAACTTTGCGAGTACTTCCGTGTTCGGGCGAAAAATGTTCGGCGGTCGCCGTGGCAGCGCGGGGGGGTGCGGCGGGGAGTGGGGGGGAGAGGGAGAGAGGGCTCCCCCCTGTTCCCCGCTGCTGCCGCCCGCGCTGCCACGGCGACCCCCGCCCCCCGGCGGCCCCCGAACATTTACGCCCGAACACTGAAGTGTTCGGGAAAGCCGGTGTCCGGGTGCGTAAGTGTCCGTAACGGACACGTTCGATCATCTCTAATGTTTACCCAATGGGCTCAAAAAAAGACATAAATGGTACAACTGTTTGTGTGTTATTGATTCATTTAGGGTGGTTTCACACCTGCATTTGGAATCCTTTTAAAACTGATCAGTTTTTAACTGAATGTTGACTTATTACAAACTGAAGCAGAATTGCATGCAAATACCTTTTTGGGGTAGAGTAGCTGCTTTTTGGATATGCAGGTCATTGCACACTCCACAAATTTCACTCTGAGAGGTCTGCCAGAGCTCTTCCTCCAAGCCAGCACAAGGCACACAATACACATTTCTGGCTGGTGGGTGATGGCTAGGCTTTCCTGGGCTTCTCTTCTCCCTCTGTGGCTACCTATTGTTTTGCTTTGCAGTGTACTGATAAAATGGTTTAACACTGAAGGCAAACTGAAA
The DNA here is from genome assembly GCF_035609145.1 of Eleutherodactylus coqui. Classification (NCBI taxonomy): domain Eukaryota; kingdom Metazoa; phylum Chordata; class Amphibia; order Anura; family Eleutherodactylidae; genus Eleutherodactylus; species Eleutherodactylus coqui. The sequence goes on along the minus strand of NC_089837.1, from coordinate 161,106,611 downwards.
CACTACAGTTTGCTTCCCTCTGTCTTTATTTTTTTGGACGGGAACAATAATGCTACAAGCTGCGCTTTTTTTCTATTCAGAAAAACCGAAAGCAAACGGAACAGAGTAAAATTGAACCCAAACTGAGAGAAAAAAACGTATTGCTCTCTATGGGTCCAGTTTGTTTCACTTTTTTAATTGAAAAAAAACAAAACAAAAACTGAAGGACAGATACAGATGTGAAACCACCCTTAGGGCTCAGTCACACGGGCGCCGAACCGCCCATGTTTCTGGACAATAAGACGGCCGCACTGCAGGTACGGATGACTCTCCGCACCGGCCGGAAAAAAGAACATATGGCTGGCAATGGAGCTGGTCATGCGGAGATTCGTCCGCACGCGGTGCAGCTGTCTTTATCATCCAGAAACACGGGCGCCCGTGTGACTGAGCCCTTAATATTTGTCTAGAATTGTGAGTTCGATATTAATCAGACTACATTTTATTAGTAAATGCAACCAAAAAATTCAGTTAGCACTTTCTACAAGTGAATTAATTATGGAGGTGCCCGCAGCCTTCATGTAGCAGATTAACTCACATATTTTGATCAAAATATGCTTTAAGAACTTTGCAATTTTATACGGTTAGCAAATCTAACAGTTATACAATTTTATTCAGATAGTAAATGTTGTAGAATACTGTTGCCACATGTTTTTCTTGTAACATTTTATTACTAATGAATGTGGAAATCTAGGTAATTCCAAAGGGTTCACTTACTTTTTCTTGCAACCGTATTCTATGTATATAGAATAACGGCTTCATTTATTATGTTTCAGAAAATTGAATAAAAGTTTCCCAACATTGCAATGTCACTTTAAAATAGGTAAATAACAGCTCTTACTGATTTTACTCCCTCGCTTATCCTACATTCTCACATTAGTGATACATGTAAGTTTGTGGAGAGTTGTAAATGGCCCACAAGCTGCAGATTTGGCAGTAGGTCATGTAATTTCCTATTATATCACTAACTACAGTACTTCACATTACCTCTTCAAATAAGTTGTATTTTAACAATATTTATAACACTTTGCGTTTTCATTGTTTTCCATTTGTGTCCGTGTTGCACTAATCAGCCATGAGGCTTTCATTGTTCTACCTGAGCACCGTTAAGTGCTTTGCTTGTAAAATCTATACAGCTTTGTATACACAGACAACACAGAATAAGCAAAATGGGAATCCTACTGTGGCCTTCGACAGCTTAGTGTTAAAATCCGCATAAATCAGCCCTAGCATCTCTATCTCAGTTTGGGAAATGTACATCACGGCCCAGGGATTCAGGCACCATTCTGGAAGGGGCAGTAGAAATATATCATTCCTTCACTTTACACTCAGCATTAAATGAGTAATAGCTGTATTGCATTAAAAAGGCGCAATACATCGCCAGGATAAACAACTAGAGGTCAGTTCTGGTGGCTGTCTCACCCCCTCTCCCTGAAAATAAACAGCGGTGCTAGATGTTTTAATCAGAGCTCTGATGAGCCATGCAGTATTGAGAAGATTGCATTACATGGATGCATGTTCTAGTCACTGCTTCTGTTGGGCTCTGCCTACGACATATTGCTTTATATATCTCATCACCCTGATAGCACCTCCATGGCTTTATGTTTTTATATATATATAATATTCACTTGCTTCCAACAGCTTAAGGTTTTATGAATATTCGGTCCGCTGTTGTTAGACCCATAAGAGTATTTCAATGCTATTATTTATTATGGAGAATTTTTTAGGTGCAAGCAAAAACATACAGTCAGGAACAGGCTTTGTTATACATCTGAAGATGCTTCCAACATGTACTCCAAGCTTCGACATTAGTGTGGCCCATAGAGAGAGGCCAAAAAATAAAGTTGCAGCTATACAGCAAGACGCCTTCCCTATTTGTTACATCTGCTAATAGTAATGTTAGGGTAAAGTTTTAGCTTTAACCCCTTAGTGACAGCTTCAGGCTTTAATCCTTAGGGACGTAAAGACATGCATCCTCTGAGAAGTAAAAACCCATAGTCTGAGGACGTGGCATCTTCAGTTCCCGGAGGTAACCAACTACTGAATGTAGCCAGGAAGCAGGAGATGTCACCAGGGACCACGGTGACTGGTCCCTGTGTCTGTGATCTCCACTATCCAATGGATAACGGCGACCATGGAAAAGTTGTAAAACGTAAAATAAAGTTTAACTTTCACCTTCCCTCATGGATCGGATTTTAAAATGACAATACAATTGCCAAAAAATGAAAATTGTAATTTTTTCCTTTTGCTTTGCTTAGATTCATTGAAAAACTGTGGGGTCACAATACATACTACTCCCCTACATAAATTCGTTAAGGGATCTAGTTTTCAAAATGGGGTCATTTGTTGGGGTTCTCCATCGTTTGGCGGCTCAAGGGCTCTACAAATGGGCAATGGGGCCTAAATCACCTTCATGCAAAATGTCTATTCTGAAGGCCATCAGCTGCTCCTTTCAGTTTGAGCCCCGCATACAGATAGAAAATTAGGGCCACAAAGGGTATGTTTCTGAACACAGGACAAACCAGGGTATCCATTATGGGGTGCAAGTCTTCATTCATATGTGTCCTGGGGCATCCATTTTGTGGTGTAAATCCTCATATTTATGTGCACTACAGGAAAAAATATGTCTTTAAAATGACATATTTGCATTAATTCCTGAAAAAAACTGTTGGGTCAAAATACTCATGACACCCCTCAGTGAATATATTAAGGGGTGTAGTTTTTAAAATGAGGTAATTTATGTGGGGTATCTATCATTCTGATACCAATAAGCCTTTGCAATCTTGGCTTGGTGTAGGAAAACAAAGTGCTCCTCAAAATGTTGATAAGTAATATTAAATTTGTACATAGCCTAAATGAATTCAATGAATGGCTGAGCGCTGCCTGTGATTGGCAGAGCGCTCAGCCAATCAGACGCAGCACTTTCAGCAGGCAAGGATTTTAAGTCCTCGCCTGCTGAAAGAACTTCATTACAGTGACGGGACCCAAGCGGAAGACGCAGCTAATCCCTGGCAGTGGCGGAGAGGTAAGTATGTCGTTTTTTTTATTTTTTACACCAGATAGGAATGATTTTCAGGGAAGGGTTTATGTTTAAAGCCCTTCCCTGAAAATCACTGCAGGGGTTGCCAGTAGACCATTGCTTTCAATGGGGACACCGTCAGTGGTCGTATGCATTCCAAAATGACACCAACGCAAACTACAGGATGTCCGCAAAAAATGAGCCCTCGACGGAAAAAACAAAGGTTATTGCTTGCAAAAGATGGCAACAGAAAATAATAAAAAAATGTCTTAATGAAAAAAAATAAAAGTAGTGCAGCAAAAAATATACTATATTGTATAGCAGTAATTGGACTGGACCATAGAATAGAGTTATCATGTCACTTTTGTTGCAGATTGTGCGCCGTAGAAACAAGACGCAGTGAAAGAGGGTGAAAAGTTTTGGGGTTTTTTGCATTTTACTCCACTTAGAATATTTTCAGTACATTATATGGTACATTGAATAGTACCATTGAAAAATATAACTCGGGGGGGAGGTGGTCCCCGAGAATGGGAAAAAAAGGGACATGTCATTGAGGCGTTAAGTATTGACAATGGCATTTGTCCTGACAACCTACATATTTGTGCTGTTTTTACAAAAATATTCACAACATATTGGGCAAAATGATATTTAACTATAAAATACTCATTGTTAGGGTATGTTCACACGGCGGAATTCAGCATGGAAAAATTGAATGTGAATTCTGTCTCTAAAATCCGCATTTTTTAATGCAACTTTTTGCATGCCTCCGCATGCGGAATTTGCTTTGTCAATGGGCAAAATCCATGTGTGGAATTTTAACATGGAATATCTTGTTTCCATGACATGTCACCTCTTGATGTGGAAACACATGGAGACGAGATCTCCCATGTCGAAATTCTGCATGTGGATTTTGCCCATTGACAGAGCAAATTCTGCATGAGGATCCGTGTGAAAATCTGCATCAAAACGATACAGATTTTAGAGGTGGAATTCATGTGGAATTTTCCACTGTGAATTCTACAGTCTGAACATACCATTAAAGGGGCTGACTCACCATAGCAACGTATTACCTATCCACAGGGATGCTGTAGGTAGCTGGGTGCTATACTACCGGAATGCTGCAAGAGGTACACAAACATTTTTAACTAGACACTGATAAGAGATTGTGTACCTCTTGTAGCATTCCTGGCCTTATGACCCCCCAACAGTAATTCAGGGACCATAAAAGTTTGTTTTCTGTTGTAGTCTTCCTTTTAAGTGCAAACCAATCACATCCATATCTGTGCCTTGTTGTATGTATGTTATAAGTGTGTATAAATATCCATGCCTCTTCAGATCTATTCCATTTTTAGCCTGACGAAGAGCCCGAGAGGTTCGCAAGCTCGCTATTACATCATGTATTTTTGTTATCCATTGAAAGGTATCATATCTACAAGATTACGTGGTTTCTCTTGCTGAGAACAATCACATTTTGCTCTACTGGCTAACACGGTACCAAACCTTTGTTTTCATTAATCCCACCAATAAAACACCTATCCGCTATCCTGTGGATATGGTATAAATTACTAGGGTGGTATAACCCACCTTGTAGTATGTGAGGATGAAAGTGCCATCAATCAAACAAGCAGTTTTTTATTAAAGGCTCCCCGACCAGCTCCGCCTCCATGCTGGCAGTGCTGTGAGCGATGCCAATCATACTCGCTCCTGTGTAACAGCACAGGAGCAAGTATCACTGGGACAAGTATCAGGCATCATTTACCCCACAGCTCGTCATGGCTAAAAGGACCATAAGCCAAGTCACATGTCTTCTCATATTTAATTGCACATCTTTTATAAAGTATCTATAAGCCTTTCTGACATGTCTGTTGCAGTTAATACAATTTGGAGCATCTTTTCTTATGACACTTGTCATTCCTTCTAAAAATGTATGACTAGATTGACATATGGGTGTTACCAGTGGGAGTGCAGCAGTAGCAGTCTGACACGGTCCAGTCAGTACTCATAGCATCACACTACAGGAACATGGCCATTTAACAAGGTACTGCGCAATTTTCAATTTATTGATATATTTCCAGTAGGAATAACATGGAAACAGCAAAACATGAAGTTCTGAATGAGATATTCCAGAATTGTTATTTCATTAGCAATACAAGTATTTATTAAATAGACATATCAAGAGAGCTGACAGGTGTGCTTTAAGACTTTACTTGTTTTCTGCTAACTGACCCTTAAAGGGGTTGACTGGTTTAGAAGATCCATTCTTATATACTCCATTAGGGAATTCAGAGTCAATAGAGGGGCTCCCCTGTCCATGATCCTCATCGCTTGGACAGCAATTACAAAGAGTGTCTTTCCCTATGGAGGACGTGTCATACGCACGTACAAAAACGCACTTGTATTTACAACAATGGATTCCCTATGCTGTGTTCACATGTCCGTACTTTGCAGGTGCGTGCCTGCAAAGATAGGACATGCGTGCACCATTGGAAATGCACGCATTGTATTCAATGGAGCCGCGGCTGCTGCCGGCGGCTCCATTGAAAACAATGCTCTGCTGTCACCCCTGCATTCTTTTTCAGGGAAGGGCTTTACATATAAGCCCTTCCCTGAAAAAGACAGATTTTTGTGTAAAAATAAACAAAAAGCCTTACCTCTCCGCCGCTGCTGTGACCCCCGCGAGCATGAAGAACACATCTGCCGCAGCGGCATTGTGATGGCTAGGACACATTACAGAATACTGCAGCACATTTCTTTTCTGCAAATGGTGAGTGAATAATTCAATGTTGGAAAGGTCTGAAATGAAATAACAGCAACAACGAAGAGTGGGGTTTAAAAGGTCAGCAATATAGCAATAAAGAAGACATCCCTTGTGTGATCTGGCTTGTCATGTTCTCACGCTCAGGAGTGACAATTGCTCATTTTACATGTAGTTCTCTTCCTTCAGCCATTCAGAAGTAACATCTCAGCATCATTTGTACAAGTAAAGGACAAAGAACAGGCCAAGGTGTACCAAGACGTGTTGGACTCGATTAGGAGAGTAACATTCCTTATTGAGATTTGTCTCTGAAGATAAGCTGTGAGACTCTCCCTACATTCTCATCAGCTGCAGAGTGGAGAACGGAGCAGAGATTGGTTTTTATACTATGTATACTGACTATTAGTAGCTATGTGGCTCCGTCAGCAAAGTGTCATCAAAAGCGATTAAGGCCCATTTACACATAATGATTGTTGCCTAAAATTTGCTCAAACAAACATTACGTCTAAACGTGACAATCGTTCACTTTTTTGTTGTTTTTTTTGGACACTATGACAAACAAGTGATTTTGCCGGAGGAAGACGCAGTCCGCCAGGCTTTTTTCCTGAACACCCATCTATGTAATACAAGGATGGTTAAAATTCACCAGCACATGAGCTGCCCTATTCTGGCTTATAGAGGGCGTCCTAAGCGGGGACAGCCTACTATGACATCTATTTGCTCTAATAGAGCATATTGGCAGGGGTGGTCTTCATGAACCTACCCCTTTTGATTAAACTTTATTTTTTTGTTTTCATATCACATCCAATAACCATACAGGCATTACCACCTGAGCGTGGCTTCAGACGAGTGTGTTTTTGTGCGTGTATACGCATGCACAAAAACACGCATCAATTACAAGCAATGCATTGGTGTGTTCACATGTACGTGTTTTACAGGTGTGTGCCTGTAAAGATAGGACATGCGTGCATAATAGAGAATGCATGCATTGTCTTCAATGGAGCCACGGCTGCTGCTGGCGGCTCCATTAAAGACAATGGTCTGCCAGCACCCAGTAATTGTTTTCAGGGAAGGGCTTTAGGTATAAGTGTAAAAAATAATAAACACCACATACTCACTTTTCTTCAGCTGTCGGGGCTCAGCCGCGTCCTCTCAGCACTGTTCCTGGCTTGGCTATGCAGTTCTTTCAGCAGACGGGGATTTAAAATCCCCGCCTGCTGAAAAAGCTGCTTGTGATTGGCTGAGGCGCTCAGCCAATCACAGGGAGCTCTCACCAATTCAAAACAATGTGTTCTATTTCTGTCTGATTTTGTTTGTTTTTTTTTCTTTTTTGTTCCAGTGAATACAGCTTTCAGACAAGTGAAGGTGCCAATACAACTCGCTGGCACGGAGCATAGTTGTGTCTGAATGAGGGAGATTTCTTCCCCTTCATTGGCTTTTCAAATTCTGCGCCAGAGTGCAGGAGTCTGAAAAACACTGTGGGAAGATAGGTACTTTGTGCGGAAAAGTAGGGCAGTTCCTATCTTTTCTCGTCCGTACAAGTAACGGCCAAGCAAAGAGCTAGTGAAAACTAAACTACTGAAATCCTATAGAAATCAGTGGTTTATTTTTGTCCGTTAAGTAACCGTGATTATCACGTTCAGAAATACACATTCGTCTGAATCCGCCCTTAGACATCAAATTCATTGCCTTGCTGTTGAATATCAGACAGGGAGATCAAAAATCCTATGAACATATCAGAAATTCAAGTTAACCCCTAGTAAAATAATCCATCTAATGTTTCTAAGTATTTTTGCTAAGTACTTTTGACACGATTTATATTTCATGGCATTGAAAGGGTCAATAGAGGCTGGAAGAAGACTCTTTTAAACCGAGAAACTTAATAGATTTATTCGTTTAATTCCATGTACCCAAATGGTTTACATTTTTGCACAGATTTAATTTTGCATTATTAACTCCAATGTAATATGTTATTTTTTTCTTCTTTATGATTATTTGTTTTTATTAGGATTTATACTTCTCCTTGGGTTTGTAGAAACACTAAGCTATGATTGTAAACTAGTGAAGTCAGCTAGTTGTGTATCTCTGGCATTTATGGACATATCGCTTATTACCACTGCACTACCTCATGAAGTTGTATTTCTATATAAGAATTAAAGCTTTGCCATTTTATTTAGTTGGACTGTGCTGGATTCAACCTTTTCTTGGTCTGGGAGACTTGAAGTCCGTAGACGGCTGAGGTGAAATGACCACTATGTATCGTGTATTCTAAGGACCTTATTGCTGATAGAGCAAGGAGTGTCAAGGTGCGGATGGCAACAAGCTAGAACTAGCAGACCTCATGGTGATCCTAATGTGTGAATGGGTATGCATGAACGGACTGTTTGAATTGATGAAAGTCAGGGACATGAACACTGATGCTTCAGCAGTGATCGCCTCAGCAAGTCAAGTTTAAAAAACCTGTCAGCCGATAACATCATTAGGTTATGTCAAATTTCTTTGACAATGTAATATACATTGATGCAGAATCAGCAGTGGGGTAAGAATTAGACTTTTTTTGAGTTCAAATATAAATTACTGCCTCTCTCAGACCTCAGGAAAACCCCATTGTACAAAATAAGTAGGTGCAAATACAAGGGTGTATGCTGCTAGTGCTCTTTATATGGGAATTATGATTCAAAAAAGACAGACCAGCAAATAAAGAAGACTTACTATTGAACGGGACATTAACATTCAATATTCATTCACATCCGCTCTTCTCCACCCACTGATGCTACAGTGATAGGTCTAATCCTACAGTTCCCAACTACATTAAATTGCTGTCAGCAACCTTTTAAAGTGACCTGTTTTCTTGTGCATACTCTGTCTTGAGGACTGGAAACACGAACGCTTCTGTCAAAAGTTATACAGGAACATAGTAACATAATATGTTAGGCTGAATAAAGACAATGTCTGTTACGGTACTACGGTAGTGGGGTGATTAGGTACGCACGGCTCCCTGATCTACACCCACGCCACTGTTCCCTTCCTGGAGATAGCCCTGATGGTGGACACGTCCAGGCCACCAACTCTGACCCTACGCTTACTAAGGGGGACAGGCAGGGACTGCAGTGCCTACGCAAGAGACAACTGCACACTAGCACCGACAGGAAAGGCAGATGACAAGAACCAGCATGACACAATACAAGCAGAGCAGAGGCAGATGGTAAGGCCTGTCTGATAACAGCGAGGTCCAGCGGACAAGCTGACAGAAGCAAGCTACAAACAGAAGAGGACTGGAAAACCCTGGCTGAGAACAGCGAGGTCTAGCGGACAAGCTGACAGAGGCAGGATACCAAATGAGGCTGACCGGCTAGAAGACTGAGGGAATGGCACAAAATACCAGAGCCAGATTACCAGCAGGACAGAGTAGCTAGACAACTCAGCAGACACTGAAAACTGGAAATAAAAGCAAGGGCTAGCAGACAGGCCTGGCAGATAACAGAAAGTAAAGCAAACAATAGCAAGGTCTAAAGGACAAGAGAATCAGAACATCAGAACATCAAAGCAAGGGCTAGTGGACAGGAAAATCAAAACAACAGAACAATCATAAGCCCCTCCCAGGCAGCATGAGCTGGATCATATAGGAAGGCGAGAGGAGCCGATAGGTGGATAGACCTGTCAATCACCAGCACACATAGCAGGGTAATTAACCTGACTGGAAGGCACAGGAGATGTTAACCCTGGCTCGTCTGGACAGAACAAAGTGTGCTGGCAAAGTTATCTATGAGCAGACAGGTGTAACAATGTCCTTCTAGTTCAGCCTATTTCAACCCCCTCGTTGATCCAGAGGAAGGCAAAAAAAACAAGAGACAGAAGCCAATTAGACCAGGAAGGACAGCTTTGCAAACTTTGTCCTATCACATTCTGTTTCCTTAGACTCATATTGGAAAATATAAAAGAAATTTAAAATGTTACCACTGAGATAAACGAATAGGATGACAAACCTAAAGCCAACTTCAAAGAAAGTTTCAGAATCTCAGATTTTAATAGGTGCACTTACTTACTTTGTCAGTAGGTTAAAGTCATGGAGCTGATAGAAATGAAAAGCTATAAATAAGTCACTATCAGTTAAATGGTGTCTACTTTATATCCACTGAGAACTACAAAATTGACAAGCTTAGACATTTTATTTCTTGCTGTTCATACAGAGCAAACGTATTCTGCAGCACTTTACAAAGATTGCCACCATTCACCTCAATCCCTGTTCCCAATGGGACTCACAGTCACACCTCTCACTCACACTTAAGGTAGATTTCATAGAATGCAAAAAAAACCCACACACTGCAAGACCATACGAACTCCTTGAAATAACTAAACATGCAGTTACTCTAAAATTTGCCATTACTGCACATATCCAGTATTTGGGCAGGTGCTAAAATCGTAACCATCGAAAACTAGGAGGAAATATCTCCTAGTGATAAACCAGAACAAACATGGGAGCTCAAAAAGAGCTTTGAAGATCAAAAGAGTATCAGGATCTATTACATAGACTGGAATAGCCATATTTGAATAAATTAAGTTGAAATGAATGCAGCCTCTTCACCAGTAGTCTAAAAAAGAAGTGATGCACTATATACTATAAAACTCACAGGTTACAACAGACATAGACACCATCTGGTAGAAGAAAGACCATCCGTCAATGTAAAAGACACAAATACAAGTCAAAGATCAGGTCAGGTCAAGCAATGCAGGTTTGCTGTTGGTAGACAAGTCAATGGTTGGGTCAGGAGTAGAACAGGAGGACTTGCACCCAAGCAAGCTGAGCATATCTGTATAGACTAGAATACAACAGCAGAAATAATTTAGATTGTCACAGTGTGTTGTAGTACTTCTTTTAATTCAAAATCTGCAATAAGGCTACCGGGAGTAGAGTACTCTTATGTGTCCAAATTAACTGGTGTTGATCATCGGAGAAAAAACAAGAGACATCAACTGTGTGAAGTCACTGCTGTCCTCTTTCTGAGGAGCCAATTCAGTGTTAACTTTATTTATAGTGCAAAGAAGAACTAAGAAAGGTGTAGTTGTCCAATCATAGAAGACAACACCTTATTGCAGTGTATAACACCTACAATTACACTAACAGTAAACAGCTGTGAAACAAAAGACATACTACACCTAAACAAGAATCACAGCCAATCATCATAAAATAACAAGACAATCTTTATTACCAAACTATTTAAAATAACCAGCAAGGTATGCAGCCATTATAAAAACCAGACTAGAGGTAAGCATGTATGAACACACTGCAAATAGCAAAAAATGGCTACCGAAATACACATAGGAATCAGTAGAAAGAACTCTCATACTAATAACAATAAAGTGCAACAATACCTAGAAAGAAAACAACGTGTCTTATGAAGTTTAACTTAAATAGCCAAAGAAAGCATTAAATGAAATTATATTAGGTAGGCAAAAAATACGTTAGCACTGCAGCATATGTGATAGCAAACCTGAAGTCTGATGCCCACAATGCATGTTTGGCTCTGCGCTTTCTCAAGAGATCCCTTTGGCTATTTCTGTTAAACTTTATAAGACACATTGTTTTCTCTCTAAGTACTGTTGTACTTGCACTGTATTATTGTTCTCAGTATGAGAGTTCTTTCTACTGCTTCCTATGTGTCTTTTGGTAGCCATTTTTTGTCAATGTATGCATACTAGAGATGAGCGAGCACCAAAATGCTCGGGTGCTCGTTACTCGAGACGAACTTTTCGCGATGCTCGAGGGTTCGTTTCGAGTAACGAACCCCATTGAAGTCAATGGGCGACCCGAGCATTTTTGTATATCGCCGATGCTCGCTAAGGTTTTCATTTGTGAAAATCTGGGCAATTCAAGAAAGTGATGGGAACGACACAGCAACGGATAGGGCAGGCGAGGGGCTACATGTTGGGCTGCATCTCAAGTTCACAGGTCCCACTATTAAGCCACAATACCGGCAAGAGTGGCCCCCCCCCCAACAACTTTTACTTCTGAAAAGCCCTCATTAGCAATGGATACCTTAGCTAAGCACCACACTACCTCCAACAAAGCACAATCACTGCCTGCATGACACTCCGCTGCCACTTCTCCTGGGTTACATACTGCCCAACCCCCCTCCCCTCCCCCCCGCACGACGCAGCGCACACCAAATTGTCCCTGCGCAGCCTTCAGCTGCCCTCATGCCACGCCACACTCATGTCTATTTATAAGTGCGTCTGCCAGAGGAACCGCAGGCACACACTGCAGAGGGTTGGCACGGCTAGGCAGCGACCCTCTTTAAAAGGGGCGGGGCGATAGTCCACAATGCTGTACAGAAGCAATGAGAAATGCAATCCTGTGCCAACGTCCATCTGGAGCTGCACACGTGGGCATAGCAATGGGGAACCTATGTGCCACACACTATTCATTCTGTCAAGGTGTCTGCATGCCCCAGTCAGACCACGGTTTTTTATAAATAGTCACAGGCAGGTACAACTCCGCAATAGGAATTACGTGTGCACCCACAGCATGGGTGGCTCCCTGGAACCCACCGGCGGTACATAAAAATATCCCATTGCATTGCCCATCACAGCTGAGGTAATAATGTCATGTTTAATGCAGGTGGGCTTCGGCCCACACTGCATGCCCCAGTCAGACTGGGGTTCTTTAGAAGTGGACACAGATGCATTTACAACTCCCTGTGGACCCACAGCATGGGTGGCTCCCTGGAACCCACCGGCGGTACATAAAAATATCCCATTGCATTGCCCATCACAGCTGAGGTAATAATATCATGTTTAATGCAGGTGGGCTTCGGCCCACACTGCATGCCCCAGTCAGACTGGGGTTCTTTAGAAGTGGACACAGATGCATTTACAACTCCCTGTGGACCCACAGCATGGGTGGGTGCCAGGAAGCCACCGGCGGTACATAAATATATCCCATTGCAGTGCCCAACACAGCTGATGTAACGTCAGCTGTAATGCAGGTGGGCTAAAAATTAATTTGATTACACTGTAGGCGAGGGCCCCCAAAAATTGGTGTACCAACAGTACTAATGTACAGCAGAAAAATTGCCCATGCCCAACCAAGAGGGCAGGTGAAACCCATTAATCGCTTTGGGTAATGTGGCTTAATTGGTAACTAGGCCAGGAGGCAGCCCAGTTAAAATAAAAATTGGTTGAGGTGAAAGTTTCAACGCTTTAATGAGCATTGAAATGTATAAAAATTGTTTAGAAAAATTATATGACTGAGCCTTGTGGGCCTAAGAAAAATTGCCCATTCGGCGTGATTATGTGAGGTTTCAGGAGGAGGAGCAGGAGGAGGAGGAGGAATATTATACACAGATTGATGAAGCGAAAAGGTCCCCGTTTTTGATGGGGATACAGAACGATGCTTCCATCCGCGGGTGCAGTCTACGTATTGCTTAGGTATCGCTGCTGTCCGCTGGTGGAGAAGAGAAGTCTGGGGAAATCCAGGCTTTGTTCATCTTGATGAGTGTTAGCCTGTCGGCACTGTCGGTTGACAGGCGGGTACGCTTATCTGTGATGATTCCCCCAGCCGCACTAAACACCCTCTCTGACAAGACGCTAGCCGCAGGACAAGCAAGCACCCCCAGGGCATACAGCGCGAGTTCAGGTCACGTGTCCAGCTTCGACACCCAGTAGTTGTAGGGGGCAGAGGCGTCACGGAGGACGGTCGTGCGATCGGCTACGTACTCCCTCACCATCCTTTTACAGTGCTCCCGCCGACTCAGCCGTGACTGGGGTGCGGTGACACAGTCTTGCTGGGGAGCCATAAAGCAGTCAAGGGCCTTAAAGAGTGTTGCCCTGCCTGTGCTGTACATGCTGCCTGATCTCCGCGCCCCCCCCCTGCTACCTGGCCCTCGGAACTGCGCCTTCGGCCACTAGCGCTGTCGTATGGGAATTTTACCATCAGTTTGTCCGCCAGGGTCCTGTGGTATAGCAACACTCTCGAACCCCTTTCCTCTTCGGGTATGAGAGTGGAAAGGTTCTCCTTATACCGTGGGTCGAGCAGTGTGTACACCCAGTAATCCGTAGTGGCCAGAATGCGTGTAACGCGAGGGTCACGAGAAAGGCATCCTAACATGAAGTCAGCCATGTGTGCCAGGGTACCTGTACGCAACACATGACTGTCCTCACTAGGAAGATCACTTTCAGGATCCTCCTCCTCCTCCTCCTCCTCCTCCTCCTCCTCAGGCCATACACGCTGAAAGGATGACAGGCCAGCAGCATGTGTACCCTCACCAGTGGGCCAAGCTGTCTCTTCCCCCTCCTCCTCATCTTCCTCCTCCTCCTCAACGCGCTGAGATATAGACAGGAGGGTGCTCTGACTATCCAGCGACATACTGTCTTCCCCCAGCTCTGTTTCCGAGCGCAAAGCGTCTGCCTTTATGCTTTGCAGGGAACTGCTCAAGAGGCATAGCAGAGGAATGGTGACGCTAATGATTGCAGCATCGCCGCTCACCACCTGGGTAGACTCCTCAAACTTTCCAAGGACCTGGCAGATGTCTGCCAACCAGGCCCACTCTTCTGAAAAGAATTGAGGAGGCTGACTCCCACTGCACCGCCCATGTTGGAGTTGGTATTCCACTATAGCTCTACGCTGCTCATAGAGCCTGGCCAACATGTGGAGCATAGAGTTCCACCGTGTGGGCACGTCGCACAGCAGTCGGTGCACTGGCAGATTAAACCGATGTTGCAGGGTGCGCAGGGTGGCAGCGTCCGTGTGGGACTTGCGGAAATGTGCGCAGAGCCGGCGCACCTTTCCGAGCAGGTCTGACAAGCGTGGGTAGCTTTTCAGAAAGCGCTGAACCACCAAATTAAAGACGTGGGCCAGGCATGGCACGTGCGTGAGGCTGCCGAGCTGCAGAGCCGCCACCAGGTTACGGCCGTTGTCACACACGACCATGCCCGGTTGGGGGCTCAGCGGCGCAAGCCAGCGGTCGGTCTGCTCTGTCAGACCCTGCAGCAGTTCGTGGGCCGTGTGCCTCTTATCTCCTAAGCTGAGTAGTTTCAGCACGGCCTGCTGACGCTTGCCCACCGTTGTGCTGCCACGACGCGCGACACCGACTGCTGGCGACGTGCTGCTGCTGCTGACACATCTTGATTGCGAGACAGAGGTTGCGTTGGAGGAGGAGGAGGGTGCTTTAGTGGAGGAAGCATACACCGCCGCAGATACCACCACCGAGCTGTGGCCCGCAATTCTGGGGGTGGGTAGGACGTGAGCGGTCCCAGGCTCTGACTCTGTCCCAGCCTCCACTAAATTCACCCAATGTGCCGTCAGGGAGATATAGTGGCCCTGCCCGCCTGTGCTTGTCCACGTGTCCGTTGTTAAGTGGACCTTGGCAGTAACCGCGTTGGTGAGGGGGCGTACAATGTTGCGGGAGACGTGGTCGTGCAGGGCTGGGACGGCACATCGGGAAAAATAGTGGCGACCGGGAACTGAGTAGCGCGGGGCCGCCGCCGCCATCATACTTTTGAAGGACTCCGTTTCCACAACCCTATACGGCAGCATCTCCAGGCTGATAAATTTGGCTACGTGCACGTTTAACGCTTGAGCGTGCGGGTGCGTGGTGGCGTACTTGCGCTTGCGCTCAAACACTTGCGCTAGCGACGGCTGGACGGTGCGCTGAGAGACATTGGTGGATGGGGCCGAGGACAGCGGAGGTGAGGGTGTGGGTGCAGGCCAGGAGACGGTAGTGCCTGTGTCCTCAGAGCGGGGTTGGATCTCAGTGGCAGGTTGGGGCACAGGGGGAGAGGCAGCGGTGCAAACCGGAGGCGGTGAACGGCCTTCGTCCCACCTTGTGGGGTGCTTGGCCATCATATGTCTGCGCATGCTGGTGGTGGTGAGGCTGGTGGTGGTGGCTCCCCGGCTGATCTTGGCGCGACAAAGGTTGCACACCACTGTTCGTCGGTCGTCTGCACTCTCAGTGAAAAACTGCCATACCTTTGAGCACCTCGGCCTCTGCAGGGTGGTATGGCGCGAGGGGGCGCTTTGGGAAACAGTTGGTGGATTATTCGGTCTGGCCCTGCCTCTACCCCTGGCCACCGCACTGCCTCTTGCAACCTGCCCTGCTGCTGCCCTTGCCTCCCCCTCTGAAGACCTGTCCTCAGTAGGCGTAGCAAACCAGGTGGGGTCAGTCACCTCATTGTCCTGCTGCTCTTCCTCAGAATCCTCGGTGCGCTCCTCCCTCGGACTTAATGCCCTTACTACTACCTCACTGATAGACAACTGTGTCTCATCGTCATCGGCCTCCTCACCCACTGAAAGGTCTTGAGACAGTTGCCGGAAGTCCCCAGCCTCATCCCCCGGACCCCGGGAACTTTGCAATGGTTGGGCATCAGTCACGATAAACTCCTCTGGTGGGAGAGGAACCACTGCTGCCCAATCTGAGCAGGGGCCCGAGAACAGTTCCTGGGAGTCTGCCCGCTCCTCAGAATGTCTCATTTTCATGGAGTGAGGAGGCTGGGAGGAAGGAGGAGCAGCAGCCAGAGGATTCTGAGTTGCAGCAGTGGACGGCGCAGAACTCTGGGTGGACGATAGGTTGCTGGAAGCACTTTCTGCCATCCACGACAGGACCTGCTCACACTGCTCATTTTCTAATAAAGGTCTACCACGTGGACACATTAAATGTGCTATGAATGTGGGGATGCCAGAAACGTGCCTCTCTCCTAATCCCGCAGCAGTCGGCTGCGATACACCTGGATCAGGAGCTCGGCCTGTGCCCACACCCGGACTAGGGCCTCCGCGTCCTCGGCCGCGCCCACGTCCTTTGGCCTACCCCTACCCCTCAGCATGCTGTATTACCAGTAATGCAGAAACACAACGCTGTAATTAAATGTGCCGCTTATTGGCCTGTGGTTGGAGGCTGAGTTCGCTTACGGAACGCCAGGAAATAATTTGGCGCAAGCCTGCTGTAACACTTAGCTGGCTGCGTATGATTTTGCTGAAGTACTACACCCAGCACACACGGACCCAGAACACTGAGCACAGTGACAGGCAGGCCAAATAGATTTTTTGCCCAATATTTTTTAG
The DNA here is from genome assembly GCF_035609145.1 of Eleutherodactylus coqui. Classification (NCBI taxonomy): domain Eukaryota; kingdom Metazoa; phylum Chordata; class Amphibia; order Anura; family Eleutherodactylidae; genus Eleutherodactylus; species Eleutherodactylus coqui. The sequence goes on along the minus strand of NC_089837.1, from coordinate 161,089,745 downwards.
AAAAGGCCCACTGCGTATATTCAATCAATAATATATGTCTTCTGTCCCTGGAGTGTGTCACAGAACTGCAGAGTGTTGCACTGTTATTAACTGCAACAGAGCGGTGATTTCACAGCCAGGAAATAATTTGGCGCACGCCTGCTGTAACACTTAGCTGGCTGCGTATTTATTTGTAGAACTACTACCCCCAGCACACACGGACCCAGAACACTGAGCACAGTGACAGGCAGGCCAAATAGATTTTTTGCCCAATATTTTTTTGAAAAGGACCACTGCGTATATTCAATCAATAATATATGTCTTCTGTCCCTGGAGTGTGTCACAGAACTGCAGAGTGTTGCACTGTTATTAACTGCAACAGAGCGGTGATTTCACAGCCAGGAAATAATTTGGTGCAAGCCTGCTGTAACACTTAGCTGGCTGCGTATTTATTTGTAGAACTACTACCCCCAGCACACACGGACCCAGAACACTGAGCACAGTGACAGGCAGGCCAAATAGATACTGCACACGGTTAGATGTGGCCCTAAGAAGGACCGTTGGGGTTCTTGAAGCCTACAATAACTCCTAACACTCTCCCTGCCTAACCACCACTTCTGTCCCTGTAGTATTACTGCAGGGCGCAATGCTCTGCACGGCCGATATACCAAAAAAAAAAAATTGTGCAACACTGCAAAAAAGCAGCCTCCACAGTACTGCACACGGTTAGATGTGGCCCTAAGAAGGACCGTTGGGGTTCTTGAAGCCTACACTAACTCCTAACACTCTCCCTACAGCAGCTCCAACACGATAGCACTGTCCCTCAGCTATGTCACAACGCATCTGTGCCGAGCCGCAGGAGGGGCCGACTTTTATACTCGGGTGACACCTGATCTCGCCAGCCACTCACTGCAGGGTGGTGGTATAGGGCTTGAACGTCGCAGGGGGAAGTTGTAATGCCTTCCCTGTCTTTCAATTGGCCAGAAAAGCGCGCTAACGTCTCAGAGATTAAAGTGAAAGTAACCCGAACATCGCGTGGTACTCGTTACGAGTAACGAGCATCTCGAACACGCTAATACTTGAACGAGTATCAAGCTCGGACGAGTACGTTTACTCATCTCTAATGCATACCCTTCAGTCTGGTTTTTATTATGGCTGTATACCTTCCTGATTAAAAATTGTTTCCTAATAGAGACTGTCTTGGTACTTGATAATGATTGGCTGTGCTGTGATTCTTGTATAGGTGTAGTATACCATATTGCAGCAGTAAAAGAGCAAGTCATAAAAAATGTTTGATATAGAAGAACTAATACATACTATGACATATGCATACATTACTTACTTTGATATGAGTAAGGTTTCTTCACATGAACGTAGGTGCAACTATGCCTGCCGCTACGAAGCATAGTTGTGCATGAACTCCGCACTATTCCACGTGAGTTTGAAAAAAAAAAGGGAAGATAGGTCCTGCCCTATCTTTCTCGCACGCTGCATTTACAGCATGCAAGAAAAACACGGCAAGTCCTATCTTTTCCAAGGCATAGTATTAACGGCTGTGCAGAATCCTGATAGTGGAAATCAAATAATTGAAATCAATGGATCAATGGTTTCATTTCGCCCTCTTATGCGGCCATGATTTTCACAGACGCATAATGGGACAAAATCACGCCCTAAGCAATGCAGATACGATGATTAACTATGATCACCAGGAAAATCTCAAACCCACCCCCCCAAGCATCAAGGAGAGTTCATGCCACTTCAGGAGTTTTGGACTGTATAGTATTAATCCCTGAATAACAAGTGTAGCACAGGTCATCTTAATATTTTCACACAGTGCTAAGTGACCTTTACAACATAGTACCAAACCAATGATGTGATCTTATGCTGCACAAAGAAGATTAAAATTTAGAGTGGGAATAAGTATATTCTTCCTACAGCCCACATGGGAATTTGTACTATTTCATGAACATATTGATGTTCTATAAATTAGTTTATCATAGATCTACAAATTAACATGTGTGTAATGAAAACGTGAAAGGAAGTGAGTTGGGAAGTACCTTAGACAATTAATAAGGTTTTGGGGTATATGCTCTTTAGACAACTTGAATTAGATAATCATTTAATATGACATGGAAATTTTTTGCTAGCGGCTTAGCAGAAGCCTGTGGATCACATGAGCGTGTTTGTGCACGTTGTTTGAACGGCAAAATCTGCATGCGCTGAACACAGGGAATATAACCCATTGATTAGAATGGATTCGTTCTCGTTCTCACAAGCGTGTTTTGGGTGCGCGTTTTCTGCAGGCTCAAAAATATAGGTCCTATATTGCCTCTGCTCCTTCCTTTAGTATACTAAGGCGTAATTAATGCGGACCTGGATTTGAATTCATTTAAGTTAGCTGTGTTCCCTCACCATCTCTCTGCTTATAGATAGCATGCATTCTTTTATTTCCCCTCAATAGCACAGGAAAGATCAGTTGATGTTGCATCTACTTTATGAGAGAAAGCAGATACAAAAAATGAATTTAAAAGTTTGGCCTTCTCAACATCATTCTTAACCAATTCACTATTTTTATCTTGTAAGCATCCAATAGCATCTTTGACTTTTCTTTTGCTTCTGACATACCCCCCCCCCCCCCAAATCCTTTTTTATTGCTTTTGGCCTCTGTTGCAAGCCTAAATTCATTATTAGCTTTAGCTTTTTTGACATTTGCCCTAAAGTTTCTGCAGACCACATTATATTCTTTCTTATATATGCCCCCCTGTTTCCATTTGATAAACATATTTTTATCATATGTGCAAGTTCTGTGTTCATCCATCTTGGTCTCTTTAAATGCTTCCCATTCTTCCTTCTTTTAGGATTTGTTAACGATTGTGCTTTGATAATCTCATTTTGCAATATTCCCCAATCTTCTTGGACATTTCTGTCTTTAAGAACCTTCAGCCATTGCATTCTTCATACCCTCTTTTGGGGTCCATTAATATCTGCCTTTCTAAAATCCAACCTTGAGGTTTGAGTTTTCTCAGGTCTTCCTCCCCTTTGTATTCAAAATTCAAGGATAGCATGATCACTGCCTCCTAAGGTCCCAGCCACCCTTACTTCCTCAACCATTTCCTCCCTGTTGATAAGAAAATGGTTAGAAGATCGCCTTGTTTTCTCTTTTACTTTTTGGAAGATAAAGTTGTCAGCAAGAGCGGATAAGAATTTGTTGGATCAATTACTTTTACCTGAGAGAGATTCCCAACAAATGTCTGGATAGTTAAAATCTCCCATCATCACTATGTCATGCTTTTTTGCGAGCTTGGCCATCAGATGTAGAAAGAGTTCATCAATATCTTCTGCTTCTCCAGGCGGCCTATAGTAAATGCCTACAATAGTGTCCTTTCTGTTGTTCTCTCTATGTATTCTTACCCAAACAGTTTCTACAAAACTACCAGGTTTTGAAATGAGGTTGAGGTGATTCCCCTGCCCGTTTGAACTAGCGGTGTTTGGGCAAATATGCACAGTATTTTTGCAGGCACGTGCGCAAACTACACTCATTTAATGCACAAAAAAGTTGCACAAGAGTGATCATATTTTGCAATACACCTGTGTTTAGCCACCATATAGCCATTCAATGCCATGGAAAGGGTGTGCACATGCCAAAATTACAGTAATATGTGCAGACATGTGCCCAAAACCCTGATTAGGGCTCCTTCACACAGGTATATTTGTGCATGTTTTTGAGAGCGGAAACCGCAGACATTGATTTCAATGGGTTCACTCACATTACTAGTTTTGCTCGTGCATTTTCGTCGGGTGAAAAAATACGCAACATGCTCTATTTTTGTGTGCATTGGTGGACCACGGGTTCCCATAGGAGTCTATGGGGGTGCACACAAACTAAGCACAAACTAGCATGAAAAACGGCATAATTTCACAGCCACCTGTTAAGATGCTATAAAGTTTGCAGTTAATTGCAGATAAGGCGCGGCAGCCATTTTGGGGGTTGCTTAGGATAATCTCATTTTGGAAGCATGCTCAATCGATCTGAGATGGAGATGCTCATCAATTTGGTTGAGCAGAGGCCGGTGACACTAGGAGATGAAGCCAGAACCTCCTCCTCCTTCTACAAACAATCTCCGCCATCTCACATGACCGCCCAAATCTGTGCGACAGCAACCAAGGCAACAGAACAGCCTCATCATCAGAAGACACATATCCAACATCAGCTACTCCATCAAAAACCCAGAAAATACCATAAGCACCGCAGGACAGTGTCACGCCGCACATGTTGAATGTTTATGGGTGATTGCAGTGGGCTGGGTCAATGATGTCAGCATGGTGTATTGCTATTGTGTTTTTATGTGCGCAATAATACGCAGCAATTGAGAACATTAAAAATATATATACACCGTCACACATGCAAAACAGATTTGTTCACTGCGCATTTACGTTGTGCAGGAGCAAGCATATTTGCGCTTACACTCATCTGCAAGAGCCCATATAGTCCTCTCCAAAGCTCATTCCTGCTTAAATACACTGCGTTGCGGCGAGCAGATTTGCGCAAATGCTCATTTGAAGCCACCCTGAATCATAAAAAGAGGGTTTTTAGTGCCCAGCAGTTCATTTATATTTTTGTAGGAACACCCAGACAACATTTTTGGTTCTTGATGCACTGATATTTGGAAGTACACATGAAGGCATAGTAATAGTCTGGATGGAATCGACCGTGAATGAAGGATAAATAGGGAACTTTGTCTCTTTAGGTTTCACCTCTGTAAGGTACTCTTTGATGCATATTTAAAACGGGATTAGGTTGTATAATTCATGGGACTAGAAAATGATCCTTTCCAATGTTTGCCAGTGACAATACTGGGCAATGCTACAAAGTCTACACTTAGCGCTGGAGAGTTTAGTCTGCCATAGGAAATAATCCCAGCCCCACATGGGAGCAGCTTGAGGAACACAACACAATTTGTTCTGCATTAAGAGATGCTATGAATGTTTTCTGCAATTATAGAGACATAATACCTTCTAAATTAAAATGTAATCAGTCACTTGGTTTTCCCCAGTTTGGGGCTGCATGAAGTACGAGACATGCACAATACCCACTGCTCGGCAGATATCTAGTAAAGGAGTACATGCGTAGTCTACTGTAGATGGGTGGATGAATGGGTGGACAGAGACAGATACTGTAGGTAGAGGCAGGGGCATTGCTAGGATCTTTGGCCTTTTGAAGACCAGAGATTTTTTCTTTTTTTTTTTTTTTTTTTTCATGCCTGCTTTCCAAAAGCTATAACTTTTTAATTTTCCCATTGAAATAGCTATATGAGGACTTGTTTTTGCAGGACGAGTTGTATTTTTTAGTTGTACCATTTAATGTACAAATAGTGCTGTATATTGAAAGGGTAACAAAAAAGTGCAAAGGTTTCATTCTGTACTTTTTTTTAACATCAATTTGTGATTTTTAATGTTGCCTTTTAAACCTAGCACAGGCAGGGCTTAACAGGCATCCAGGCATGGCAGCCTTGGAAGATATTCACTAAGTGTCAGGCATCCATTGGCACCCAGTGATTGCATCCCAGGGGACCTATGAAGAACAGGGGTATGTCTATGGGACGTTGAAGGGCGCCTCCCCCCCAAATTGCTGTTTAGATGCGCAATCAGTATTCTACATAGCATCCAAATAGTGAAAGGGGTTGTCCCGCGCCGAAACGGGTTTTTTTTTTTTTCAACAACACCCCCCCCCCCCCCCCCTGTTCGTCACGAGACAACCCCGATGCAGGGACTTAAAAAAAAAAACGCACAGCGCTTACCTGAATCCCCGCGCTCCGGTGACTTCTTACTTACCGGTTGAACATGGCCGCCGGGATCTTCTCCCTCGGTGGACCGCAGGGCTTCTGTGCGGTCCATTGCCGATTCCAACCTCCTGATTGGCTGGAATCGGCACACGTGACGGGGCGGAGCTACGAGGAGCAGCTCTCTGGCACAAGCGGCCCCATTCAGAAAAGAAGAAGACCAAGCGCGTCTAATTTGGAGCTTAGACGCTGAAAATTAGACGGCTCCATGGAAATGAGGACGCTAGCAACGGAGCAGGTAAGTGAAAAATTTCTTATAACTTCTGTATGGCTCATAATTAATGCACAATGTACATTACAAAGTGCATTAATATGGCCATACAGAAGTGTATAGACCCACTTGCTTTCGCGGGACAACCCCTTTAACTGCCACGATTGGAGCTAACTCTATTCACTACAATTGCCAACAGCTGCCAGGCCTGCAATCAGGCCGCAGCTTAAAGCAACTCACATGTCTAAAGAAATGTACTAGAATCAATGGTAGGGCAAATTTATAATGGTACATGTGTCATTTTAACAAATTTACTGTAATTTGCCCCATTATGACAGTACTGATAAATCTCCCTTAGTGTGTATCTCACTGCAGACCTATGGAGGCTTCATTGCGCATCGAAAGTTGTCATCAAGGTCTAACCTGAAGCTGAGACCTGAGCTACACTAGTTTGAATCTTTAGTCTACTCTAGTGTCCGATAAAAGTTATCATCTAGCTCTACACTAGATACAACACTGTATTTTATCTTTTAGGAGCCTATAGGAACAGATTGTCTAGTGCCTTAGACTTCACACAACTAAGAGGCCTAATTCACATTGTCAAATCATGCATAACTGTAATATATTGGTCTACTCTTACATAATGTTGAAATATGTGGCCGCCGACTTACCTCTGCTGATGGCCGTGATATGCACTCAGTTCCAATGCCTTGCAGTCGCCAGTGCACAGTGCCTGCATTGACCTGTGACAGTGGCCCGAAGGGGGCATGCGTGTGCTTCAAAGTGCACGCAAACTAAATGTTCCTCCTCCAATTCGATATGACACCAGGCTATATTAGGCATCCTTCCCCCATGGAGGGTGCCTGAGTATCAAGGTCCTTTTGGTTTGTCAGCTCCAGGTATGATTCGTAGAATTAGAGTCATAGAATGGTAGCGTTGGAAGGAACCTCCAGGGTCATCAGGTCCAACCCCCTGCTCAATGCAGAATTCACTAAATCATCCCAGACAGATATTTATCCAGCCTCTTTTTGAACATTTCCATTGAAAAAGAACTCACCACTTGGAGTGTACACATACTAAATTCAAACCATTGGAAAGTGCATGCGCTCACTGAAGAAAAGTACATCACTAATGTACAAATGATTAACATGTGCTTCAGTAAAGGAGAATATTGTCACCGACTTACAAGCCCGTTGGTTATTTGTGGATGGTTGCACCATTTCACCAGTTTTTTGCCTTTCATACTTCATATCAGTATTACACTGTGAACCCAGCAGGAAGTCGTCTGGTTGGACAGCACCTCCATGTGTGTTCTTGCTTTTATTTCCACAACACTGTGTACTAATTTACACATAAATGAATATCAGTTTCATAGGAATTTAGACTGTTCAGTGTATTCATATGTAAACTTTCTCTTTAGCAGTTGCTGGTTCTCCAAGGCCACTATAGGTGCAGGTCTCCTGTGTCTGTAAAGGCCCATTTAAACTAAACAATAATCGCTCAAAATTCGCTCTAAAGCCATCTTTTGAGCGATAATAATTGTGTCTAAACACGCAGCCATCGTGCACTGTTTGTGCACTATTCATTCATCGGTGATTTCTAGCAAGCTCCCTTTTCCATGGGATGACCTGTCAGGAGGAGATGCCCGTCAGGTCATCCCAGTGATGATTGTCCCATTTTCTCTTATACAGAAACGATCATCACTGATAAATAGCAAAGCGGGCCGGAGATCGTTCCAGACCACCCGCCTCCATTCACAGTATACACACAGTCACTCATAGATGAATGACTATCTGTTTACATGGGCCAATTATCATTCAGTTTTTATGGATGAATGAACTGCACTACAAACGATAAGTGAACGAGCTATCAATCATCATTCAGTCTGCGTATGCATTTAGAGTGTATGACAATTGTTCAAATTATTGCTGGATGTGGTATTCTGAACTGTTTATTGGCCCGTATAAAAGGACCCAAGGCCTCATGCCCACGGCCAGGTTGGATTCCAACTGCAAAATCTCGCAGCGGAATCAGCCCCGGTGCCCCCCAGAGACACTACACTCACCTCTCCGGATACGTCGCGAGCGTCTCGGACGACGAGCTGGCACACATGAGCTGTGCAGCACATGAAGCACCTGCGCTGGGAGGTTGCGCGATTTCCTGCGATACTTCCGCTGTGAGCACAGTGGAAGTATCATGAGACGGACGGCTTCTATTGACTGCAATGGAAGCCGTCCATGTGATTTTAGGCACAAATTAGAACATGCTGTGATTCTCCCCTGCGAGCGGAAAATCGCAGTTGATTTACGCTCGTGGGCAGGCAAGAATTGTTCAACATGGCATGTCTATGGCTGGACATTGCTGTCTGACCACGAACTCCACAGCGATAATCCATCTGTGGGCATTCAGCCTTAATCAGGCCCTGATTAGATGTTTACACATACATTTATTTAATCTATATTTATTTAATGGAATTGTTCTTTTTAACAAATGATATATTTTTTCTAAATTATATAAACACTAATATTTGTAATGTCTTTATGATATTCACTTGCCATATTCATTGTCCATAATATTCCTTTTGGGTTGTTTGCTGTTACCTTCCTATATTCCTGCTATCTTTTCTTGCCTTTCCTCTACTATAACCTAATATTCTTTGATCTAAACATTCATTATACAAGAGAAATGTGTTTGTAATTAATGTGAAATGGAAATTAGTGTGTAAATTCATATTTCAAATGTAAATATATTTCTGCTTCAGAGACTTTCTAATGGGATGTCTTTATTGATGTGATTATGCTGACAGTGCACCACATCTCATCTCTCTATGTGCCTGTCCCGTGAACACCTGCTGCAACCCTTACATGTTTTTATTCCTGCTCCCTACAAATATATGCATGCTCATGCTGTAAATTACTTTGTAATTTGTTATCAATTTATCTGTAGAAATTAAGTAATAGAAGGCCATAACCCTTTTGAAATTATCCTTGGATCACAAGCTCCTGACCCAGTCTGAAAAAAATAATAATCCTGGATTCTTTTGGTACCAGATATTCAGATTCTATAAAACTTCCATTGTTAGGTATTGGTCTTTGGTTCCTAGACATAAGTATACAAGCTTGTGCAGCGTCCGAGGAGCGGGCCCCAGCCTAGGAGATGACAGGGATGAATTTAGGCCCTGTCATGGTGGCACTATCGTCTCCCACCCGGAGGGTAACCAGGGACATGTCCACGGGGCCGAGAGTAGGCTATTAAATAGGTTAACCCACTGATGGTTTACCTTAGTCCTTTTGTCACTCGTGACGCCACCATTGCATCCTCTGCGGTGAATCCAGTTGTTAGCAATAAAGAGTCAACACAGGGATTTAACTTTCAGAGCCAAACCAGGAACGGTCGGTGAAGCTCGTTTGCTGGAACAACCTTATACAATTAAGCAATACACGCCAGCAGAAAAGCAGTACAAAACACAAAGTGGTGTGACAGGGAGGGTTCACAGGTAGGCAGGAGAAACCACAGTCCTGTTATCTGTGGGTCCTGATCCCGGCAACACACTTACTTCTCTCTTCAGCTCTCCACCGGTCATCACTCACATTTGGAAGTAGGTACGGTGCATGGCGGTTCCTCATTCTCTCTCTCAGTGCTTAAGGGAAGCACTGACATCTCCTGGGTAAAGCAGGCCCAGGGTAGACTTTGGATACCTCTCAGCCTCTTCCATTCCTGATCACACAGAGCAGATGGTGTCTGTGCGGCTCCTTGCACAACAGCACTCTCTCCAGCTCTTTTCTCTTGCAAGCCCAGAACAAATCAGAAAGAAAAACCCTCTTGCACACACCTTGCAATCACATATATACAACGATGTCACATGACATATAAAAGATACATATCCAGATATGACCCAAACAGTAACTCATTCAGTGCTGCAGCTAGGCAATACACATCATATTCATACAACACAAAGACACTGACAATGCAATAAGCACGAGATAAATACATTTGCACTGATGGAGATGCCCCCTAACTCTGGGCCACTACAGTCCCCCCTACTTAAAACGGCGCCTCTTTAAACAGTGTAATTATCTGGAGTAGGTCAGTCGCAGTGCTTTGCTCACTAGTCATTTTAAGAGATCATCTGCACAGTCATGGAAAGATGCAACCTTAACACTAGCTCTCTCTCCGGTCACTACTCAGTGCTCACCCATCCCAGTGTATACGAACTACCTAGGACGTCACTTTCTATGCAAAGTATTAATTTATGACAGCGTGTAAAGAAGTGGCATGGCCATACCTATTTGAGACAAGTGTTGCTAGGCTGGACATAATCCAGGATGCACCAGCATTAGCTATGGGGCACTTACATAACTCTTCTCCCCAAAGACAAAAAAGAGAAAATATCACTGTAACTATACAATAGAATAGAAGAGAGTGACTGACAGGATTAGAAAAGACTCAGGATTAGTGGAATAACCATCACTTTCCCAGAAAGAACATGAAGGGCGATTGAAGAGAAAAATGACAATAAATCTGGACCCCCTGAAACTGACGAGGCCACAGACAGTGCTGGCACACGCTAAGTGCATTAGTAGGGACATACAGGTAAGAACCTGCAAGTGCACTTACATACAAGCATACAACCTCACACATTCTTTGAATAAGCAAATAATCTTTTACTCAACTCCCATCATCCTTCTCCTGCACATTATCTTAAATATTATAACATTTCCATAAACATTTTCAATATCAATGCAACAGAAATGTTTGAAAAACATTTGCAAAACATTTTCAGGCTACGAAAAGGAAATATTAACTTTTTAGTACATTTTTGGGGCTTAACAGGGAACAATAGCAATAAAGTCTCTGTCAACAAACGGTTCGCAATAACATGGAGTCTCTTTAGCACCAGGTAATTACTTGGTGAGTGGCAACAGGTTCTTCAGACTGTAAGCTAGTGCTGAACCCCGTGGGTGTTGCATTAGAAGTCCATGAGTGTACGCTAATAGAAGAACCAAGGGATCGGCTGTGGCATAAGAAGGCCCTTACCTCTCTGTCCTCAGCGTGTTCTGGGTCGGCGGTGGCTCAAAACAGCTCAAGTCCAGCAGCTGCTCAATGTCTTTCTTCACTACTTGTGGGCAATTAAGGGTCCATCTCTGAGGAAGTTCAGAAGGAACAAAGTAGGGCAGTGGTGGAACACGGTCTCAAGTCGTCCACAAAAATAAAAGGGCAGTTGGTGTGGGGGCTTCCTACAAAGCTGTCTCTGACGCGGTATTGCTGCAGGCTTCGTGGATGTTCCCTCACAGGATGAGCAGAAGTAATGAAGGTGGAAACAGTGCCAGAGGTAGTCGTAGAAGTGGAAGGGGCACCCTTCGGCAGGAAAGAGTCCCATATTGCATGCTCCCTCAGACAATTCTTCGGAAATGGGGAAGCAGGTGTAGACAGTGGAGAAACGGGTGTTAGTAGCGGCATTGCTAAGCCTTGGAGCTCTGGTTTGTCACCCCAGTAGAAGCGTGGCTGAGCAGGAGGGTGTCTCGTGCTGGTCTTTGAAGAAAGATCCAGTGGCTCACTTACCAATGCTGGCGACCCCTCCCCTGGGCAGTCCTCTGTCTCTGGTGGCTGTTCCGTAGTGGGATTGACTTCCCCCTACTTTTTCCTTAGCCATGGCGGGAACTTGGTGGCGGGAACTTTTTGCATGCTTTTGAGCCTTACTTGGAAAAGAAGGCTGGGAGCCATCTTGTGGGTCCATGTCCATTTCTTCCATTACAGTCAAACAGTGCAAACTGGGCTACATACCATGTGATCGCTATCGTGAGTGATAAGGCAATTCATTATCATAGGGCCTGAGATCAAAGTGATCAAAAAGCCATATATACCCAAAATGGCACCAATAAAAACTACAGCTAGTCATGCAAAAAATAAGACCTCAAAGAGCTAATGTGGAAAAACCTAAAAAAATTGGTATTGTCGTGATCATACCAGCCCACAGAAAAAAGTTATCATGTCATTTATGCTGCATGATTAACGCTGTAAAGAAAATTGGCAGATTTGATGTTTTTTCTCTCCCTGCCGTAACAATACGATATACAGTATATATACCCAAATATGATACCATTAAAAACTACAGTTTGCCATCCAGAAAACAAGCCCTCATACGGCCATGTTAACGGAAAAATAAAAAAGTTTTCGCTTTTACAAAAGTGGAGATGAAAATCCCCAAAAAATCATTGAGTCCTTAAGGCCAAAGTAGGCCGTGTCCTTAAGGAGTTAATATGTAATTACAATTAAATAATGTTTGCATGTACTGTAAGTGATTATGCAAATGAGGATACAATTTATATATATTTACTGATTTAAGCAGCTGATAAATTAAACACCAAGAAGCCCGGCGCCCAGAGTCTGGTGTATTTATTCATATATCAGCAAAGCAGGAGTTAACAAAAGGCTTTGTCAAGAAAGTTTCTCTCCTGTAAATGTATTTGGGTAATGGCAGTTATGTAAAATGCCAAAAGCATCAAAGGCTTTTGTGATTGGAAATGTGTTTTAAATACAGGAGAGAAATGTTTGAAGATGTGAGATATTTTTGGTGGGGAGGCTTTTGTGTTTTTTTCAGAGCTATTTGCACACTTTTGTATCTAAACCTTTTTAAAGCTGGTGATGAATTTATAATTTACAGTCTATAAATCTAAGCCAGCAGGGGACAACAGAGTGTTAACGGAGTGGGGATGAACATCCAGCTATCCAGAGACCAACACACCTGGATGTCCAATGTGAATGGAGCAGCGGTGCAGATGCTTGACTCCTGTTTTATGGGATGGATGGAGATCATCAAGCACATTGATCCCCATCTGTCCCATAGAAATGAATGGAACAGCATGCACGCTGCGGCTCCATTTACCTGGCATGTTCAGATGTGCTGTAGTCGGGATTACTGAGGGTCCAAGCAGTCAGACCCCCAGCAATAAGATATTTATCCCCATTCCTGTGGATTGGTGATAAATTGTTTAATGGAAAAACTCCTCTTACCGCTTAAGAACGTGACCCTCTTTTTTTTCCACTTTCAATTTTTCCTCCCCACTTTTTAAAAATCATAATTTTTTTATTTATCCATCGACGTAGATGTATGAGGGCTTGTTTTTAGTCACATGAGTTGCGTTTTTCAGTGGTACTATTTAATGTACCATATAATGTACTGAAACACTTTTAAAAAATTCGAAGTGGAGTGATATGGAAAAAACCCTAAATCTTTCCACCTTTGTGTGCGTCTTGTTTCTACGGTGTACAGACAGCAAGAAAAATGACATGATAACTTTATTCTATGGATCAGGGCTTATTCACACGAACGTATATCGGTAGCGTTTACATGGCCGGCAGATATACGCGACCATCTGATGCATTGGATTCCAATGCACCAGTTCAGATGGCTGATTTTCTGGTGCGTAAAAACGAACGACCAGAAAAGGTAGCGCATACAGTGCACATTCCAGTCGGCCATTTTTATGCCGGCCCCAAGAGATAGTTCCGGAATTATCTTCTGTTTGGAATACGGCGGTCGGTCCCATAGACTCCTATGGGAGTCTTGAGCTGCCGGAAAAGGGAGGTGGGAGGGAGTTTAGCAGAAGCTCTGCTAAACTTCCTTCCCTTGCCAGCTGCTAGCAAGGGGAAGGGCAGGAGATTAACACACTAGCTCCCACCATGTCCCGCCCCCACCCCTTGCCAACAGCCAGCAATGGGCGTAGAGGAGGCGAGAGTTTAACATACTAGCTCCCACCCCCTCCCGTTGCCAACAGCCTGCGAGGGGGCAGAGAGAGGGAGACAGTTTAGCAAAGCTAAACTTTCTCCCCCCGCCTGATGGTATTCCGGGTGCAGTGTATACTCGCTGCACCTGGGCTGTCTGAACGGGCAAATAAACGGGAGATGCAGCCAGAACTGCAATTTTCGGCCGCATTGTGGCCGACCAAAGGTTGCAGCGCCCATGTGAAGGAGCCCTCAGTATGATTACTACGATATCAAATTTATATAGGGTTTTTTATGGGACAGCTTTTATTTTTTTAATTATTTTCTGCCGCCATCTTCTGATAGTCATAACTTTTTTATATTCCCGTTGTGCAAGGGCTCATTTTTTGCGGGATGTCCTGTAGTTTCTATTGGTACCATTTTGGAGTACACACGACTTTTTGGTCACTTTTTATTACAATTTTTTTTGGAAATGGAATGACCAAAAAAGCACAATTCGGGTGTTGAATATCTATTTTCTGGCAACTTCATGGCACCCTGCAAACTCATCAAACATTGATCGGGGAAATGTAAAGAGTTAACAGCTCCACTCAGTGGCGCTTTGATCCGAGCTGTTGTGGGCGGGTGTCGGCTGTAACAAACAGTTGGCACCTGCATTGTATGAAGTGGAATTGCCCCTCGATCCCTCTCCATACATACTGAGAACCTCCAGGATGTCAATATATGCCCTGTAGCTTTAAGCGGTTAAATGAATACTGCTCAATGAATGGAACACCAGACATGCTTGAACACAACACAAGACATCAGCAGTACAATAAGGCTGCAAAACTCTGTTTTTGGGGAACATAGGAGTGAGGGTGTTAGGGTTGAAAGGATAGGCCATTAATATCAGATCAATGAACGCCTGACTTACAGCACCCCCACCAATCAGCTACAAAACACACCTCAACACTCATGCACATTTAATATCTGAATAAAACTGCATAACTGTAATATTTACTAACTGCATAAAAGTGTAAGATTCTTAGTGCATATTTTCATCAAAACATGTGGGCTCATCCACCACATCCAGACAACACTTACTTCACATGGGGACCGAGCTCTAAATAGACTCAACTCTACTTGGGCCTAAATCTCTAATGTATTCAGGGAAAGCAGATTCCATTCTATATACGCTAATTAAAAGGGTTGTCCAAGTGGTACCATTTCTGAAAATCCCTTCCCCATACACTAACATAACAAACTGTCATATACACACCTCTCTCCGCTCCCGCTGTGTCCCATGACAGTGCTTGGTCCCCTACACCGGTCTCTGTTGACAGCTGCAGTCCTGCTCAGTCGCAGCCAGTAGCAGATCTCAATGATTGACACGCAGAAAACATTGTTTCATGCCACATTGTAAACCATCTAGAATATAAAACTACAATGTGGAATTGCCGTTTTTTTCCATTACATCAGCAGTCTATCGATATATGCATTGGAATCCAATGCTTAACATAGTCACAATTTGTGATGTGAGGCATTTTGTCTGTGAAAACGTTTGACATGTCATAGAGACCTGTCAAAAGTATTAATCAGTGGGGTCCTGCTGCTGATCACTAGAATGAGGGGCCTGCAGCGCTCACCCGAGAACTACACCCAATCGGCTATGTTTGCTCACTTTCAGCTGCTTCCGACAGCTGAAGACAGCCCCATAGACGGCCTCTGATCAATATTTTTGACATGTCTCTATGACATGTCAAAAGTTTTGCGAAAGTGCAGCTACTCTTGAAGCCCCCCTGTCCTTCAGGGGTTGGGTCATCAAAGACAGCCCTTTTCATACAGCTGATTTTGCCAAGAGAAGCCAGACAGACTCTTTCCCTTGCAGCACCCACTGCCGGGAAATGTAGTAATCCATGGAAGACAATTAGATGCACCTCTTCATATGGGGTTTTCTTCATAAGACAACTGCATAAAGTGCCGAAAGGAAAACATTTCTTTTTACAACAAAAAGCACAGCTGGCCATGTTTCTAGGAAACTCATGCTGAAGTCTAGTGTGGAATAAAAAGCATGAATACCCAAGTGAAGTCTTCGTCATAAGATTCTGCGTAGAAAATCAATATATAATAAGCTGTATACATGCATGGTAATTTGCCTGCAGCATAATGAATCGCTGTCAGTAGGGTAGTAGAAAAACATCAGTATACACTAAACTCAGACTATTCGGATATTAAAATGATCAATTTTGCGCAGGCAATATGCAGAGAATAGAACCATTGATTTCAATGGCTTTGTCCGCAAAAGGGTATATTGCGTGCGTATTTTCCTGCGCATTTACACAGGGAAAGAGCACTTTTTGAACTAATTACACTAATTGACCATTTCAATGAATAGGAGCAGGGTTGTGTGTTTTTTGTATGCAATTGTGCATGATTTGCATGCGCAAAAAGTACAGTAAAACATGCGTATGCATGCGCAAATACGCAACCGCCATTGCACAAATGCGCACGTAAGTGCACTTACGCCTATGGTTTGATCGCTTATATAATATATTGCAATAGGTATTGCGATATATTGTTTTTCTGCAGGCATACTATTAAGCCATGCCACAGGTGTGATGACAGCTATTAGGGCTGTCACAAGGACCCAGATTGCCATGACACCCAAGCAGCACTTCACAATCTCATTTGTGCTGGGTGCCCATTTGGGAAATAGATGGAGCTCCCTCCTTCTATCAGACCATTTAAATTGTCGCTATCAGAATTGACAGTGGCAACTAATGGCTACGATTGGAGTCATCTGCAATTGTGGTTTTTGGCGCTCAGTATCAGCTATTAAGGACAACCGACACCTGCTGTGCATGGAGCGGCTCCGTACAAATCCTGCCGAAATCGTTTCAGATGTTGCCTAGGGGTTTATGTGTCAAGCAGAAACAGATTCCATCTGACACACTAAAGTCTATGGTTCTCGCCAGGGTACCGTTTGAATACCAGTTTTATAGAGACACAAAGGCAGGACCTGCTTGTAGAGCGCCAGATTGTGGGGGTCAGTGTCATGGTAGCAAATGTCCCTCTCCCACCCAGTTACACTACAGTAACATGCATTAATACAGCCTATATAGCAAGGTAAATGGAATAAAATGATTACAATATAAAAACAATTCACGTTTTTATATGTTCTGGGTCCATTCATAGTGAAGAACACTACATGAACTCAGGTAGGTTAACCGCACAGAGGTAAGTCCAATACTGCACTCGGCGTTTTACTCACGGATGCAAGGCGATTTTCAGATAAAAATGCCTCACATCATAAATTGCGACCATGTAAAGCATTGGATTCCAATACATTTATTCACACAAGCGATTTTTGGGGGTGTAAAAAAATTGCGCCGTCAAAACTAGAACATTTGCAAACGTTTTCACGCTGCGTGAAAAGATAGGTCTTGACCTATCTTTTGCCGAAAAATGCTGGAAGCTCCCATTGACTCCTATGGTTGCTGTAAAAAAAAGGGAGGGGAGGAGTTTACCTGCGTCCTGCGCTCTAAAAAGAAGACAGCTGGCTCTATTTAAGCTATTACTAGTCATTCTGAGGGTTTCTGACGACCGAAGGATTTCTGCGCTGCTGCATATTTTTCCGCCGATACATCCATGTGAATGGATGAGAAAACGTTAATTAAGCTCTGGTCTCGATCGTGGCTATTCTTCACTGATGCGATTTTACAGCATGTGTAGGTGACCGTAAAAACGCATACGCTCATGTGGATGGGCCATTATAGTGATATTTTTTGAAAAGGGACCTATTACACTAAACACATGAGAAAAAGTACTCTTTACATTCAGACAACAGGGTTATTAAGTTTTAGCATTCTGTGGATGTGTTTGTAGGCTCTAGACAGTAGACACTATATATAATGCCAGATAAACTCCTTTTTTTCAAGCGTGTTTAAAATCACTTACAAGGTGACCCCAAAATATGATCAAGAAAATTAGCAAGACCAGCTTCTCTCGCCAAGTACTTAAGTGCTCTAGATGTCTGATGGAATGGAAGGAGGTAGAAATAGCCTTATAGTCTGAGTTCAGCCAAGATGCATCCATCAATTATAACAATTGGTTGGGGTCCTTTGGTATGGAATATTCAATAAGATGAGACGTGTTACATATACATGCTTCATAATAATTACTGTATGCAGACATGGAAAAGTACTTCATTAGATAATATTGATTTACTATCATCCAGCCTTAATTTTTATAGGATGCATTTCAGGTAATTTTCTTATACATAGCTATGGAAGTGCTAGTAAAATACTGTACTTTCATTTCACACCATATCCCCAGGCCGAAATTTATACTGAAATAAATAGGTTGCATTGCATGTTGTCAGTTATGTTTACAGTCCTATGTCAGTGAAATAAGTATTCGCTGTATATTAATCTGTGGAAGAGGCCTAAATAAGTATCACACATGAAGAGAGAAGGGGGGAAAGAACAGAAGATGTAAACCATATGAAGATGAAGTATCACCTGAGGGATGTACACCCTGTGCGGCATGCTGAAGTGGACACCTCAGATGGCGTGACACTTAAGAGTATGTTCATACAAAGAAATCCCCATGGGAAAAAAATCCAATGCGTGTTTAACCCCTTAGTGACCAAGCCTGTTTGCACCTTAATGACCAGGCCAAATTTGGGAATTCTGACATGTGTCACTTTAACATAGAATAACTCCGTTAAGGTTTTGTATATCCAAGTGATTCTGACAATGTTTTTTTGCCACATATTATACTTCATTTAGATGCTAAAAATAGACTGATAGAATTTGTGTATATAATATTTCACAATAGATATATATTTCCATTTTTTTCTGGATGTACATTTGAAAAACCTTAGTTATTTTTTTTAACCATTTAGGAGACGTACAAATTTAACATTATCAATATTTTGAGGAACACCTTGTTTTCCTACATCATGCCAAGATTGCAAAGGCTCATGGGTGTCAGAATGATAGATACCCCCACAAATGAGCCCATTTTGATAACTAGACCCCTTAACGAATTCATCTAGGGGTGTACTGCGTATTTTGACCCCCCAGTTTTTAAATGAATCTAAGCAAAGCAGAAGTAAAAAAAATTACGATTTTCATTTTTTGGGCAATTGTGTCATTTTAAAAACAGTATTTTTTACAGCACACATATGAATGAAGACTTTCACCCCAAAATGTATACCCCCTGTTTGTCCCGTGCTCATAAACATACCCATTGGGGCCCTAATCTACTTACAGGACACATGACTAGGCCTAGAATGGAGAAAACACCCATTGGATTTCAGAGCACAACTGAATAAATTCCAGGCCCAATTGCACACTGTTGCAGAAGAACAATTCACCCCTCAAAAATAATCTGCTCACCCCCCCCCCCCCTTTGGCATTCCCTAAATCTTAGATAAAAGTAACAATGTAAACTGTGTGGTATGTCTGAAAATAGTGGTAATTACGGGGTGCCTGGTTGGGATGGGCACTTGGGGCAATAAAACCGGGTATCCCTCCTCCTCTCATGCTTTTTGGGGGGTATTTCTTGACATCAGGTGCAGGGATGGGGTGTAAAAAGTTAGCTTGCTGAGGTGCGGCGGTCTCGCATAGAAGGTGTTTAACAAGCTGCTCCTGGAACTACAGGAAGGCGAGTGTTCCGGGGGACGTCTTGTAAATTACGTATAACAGGCATCTGTTTAATGAATAATGCCAAGCTCGCGCAGCCATATGTGGAATCCACTTGCGGAGGCCTGCAGAGGATCCCAGCTGTGAGCTCAGCCATGGCCTGCGTGATAATGATTATCCATTCAGTCTCATCCGACTTCGGTCACTCTGACTAAATGTACTGCGGCCCGTACGCAGAGCTGCAGTACATTACATGGCCCTGCGTATGGCCGCTTAATGTAGTGCGCATAATTGCATTCTCACACAGGCTGTCATGCACAGTACACCTTTTTTTGTTTATATTTCCCACGCTGTCACTTAGCAATAATGTGGGTACTCACAGCCCATACACAGTGCAGTTGCGTATGGGCTGCAGGTATATCTGCAACCATAGTGCACAATGGGCTCTATGTCACGGATATCCACAGTAAAACAGAACATGCTACGTACTGTTTTCTGTGAGTGAATTATGTAATTCTGACCCGCTAATGTGAGCAGAATTGTGTAATCCAATGCATTTGATCCACGTATTACCGCAGATCAAACGCTTGCGGAATCCGCAATTCCCGTCCGCTCTTGTAAGACTGGCCTAGGGTAGATCGCTACCTTTTTATCACGTGAGCGGGAACCGCTTAACGAGCCAACCAGTCACTGCTCCAGGCTCTCAGCGACCTTTGGTAGCCGGGAGTAAGGAAATTTTAAATTTCCTGGGCCCTCCATGGCTCCTGCGCATGTGTACAGCATTTTGCCGGCGGGCGCATGCGCAGAAGCTGGGGAAGGTCTGTGGAGGAGAATCGCGTCGTGGTTCAAATGCGGAGGCCTCCGGTAAGTTTCATCTCTTCTCACAGATCCCATTAAATCATAGAATGGTAGAGTTGGAAGGGACCTCCAGTGTCATCTGATTCAACTCCCTGCTCAATGCAGGATCACTAAATCCTCCCAGACAGATATTTGTCCAGCCTTTGTTTGAACACTTCTATTGAGGGAGAATTCACCCCCTCCCATGGTAACCTGTTCCACTCATTGATCACCCTCACTGTTAGAAAGTTTTTTCTAATATCTAATTTGTGTCCTCTCCCTTTCAGTTTCATCCCATTACTTCTAGTCTTTCCTTGTACAAATGAGAATAGGGCTGATCCCTCTGCAGTGTGACAGCCCTTCAGATATTTGTAGACAGCCATTAAGTATCCTCTCAGATTTTTTTTTGCAAGCTAAACATTCCCAGATCCTTTAACCGTTCCTCATAGGACATGATTTGCAGACCGCTCACCATCTTGATAACTCTTCTCTGAACTTGCTGCAGTTTGTCTATGTCTTTTTTAAAGTGGGGTGCCCAGAACTGGACACAGTATTCCAGATAAGGTCTGACTAAGGAAGAGTAGAGGGGGATAATTACGTCATGTGATCTAGACTCTACGCTTCTCTTAAGACATCCCAGAATTGTGTTTTTCTTTTTAGCTGCTGTATCACATTGTTGACTTATGTTCAGTCTATGATCTATTAGTATGCCCAAGTCTTTTTCACATGTGCTGCTGCTAAGCCCAATTCCTCCGATTCTGTATTTGCTTTTTTCATTTTTCTTGCCCAGATGTAGGACTTTGCATTCCTCCCTGTTAAATACCATTCTGTTAGTCGCCATCCACTGTTCAAGCTTTTCTAGATATTTTTGAATACTCTCTCTCTATTCCCTAGGGTTAGCTATTCCTCTTAGCTTTGTTCCATCTGCAAATTTGATCAGTTTCCCTTTAATTGCCTCCTCCAAATCATTTATAACAATGTTGAACTACACTGGCCCTAGGACAGAGCCTTGTGGTACCCCACTTGATACATTCTTCCACTTGGACATGCAGCCATTTATGACCACTCTTTGAGTACGATCATTCAGCCAGTTCTGAATCCACCTAACAGTTGCCTTGTCAATCCCATATTTGGCCATTTTTTCAATAAGTATGGTGTGAGATACTTTGTCAAATGCTTTAATAAAGTCAAGATAAACTATGTCCACTGCATTTTCCTGATCAACCCAGTCGGTGATTGTGTCATTGAAGGAAATTAGATTTGTCTAGCATGACTTGTTTGTTACAAACCCATGCTGGCTCTGGTAAATTACTCTATTTTTACCCAAGTACTTGCATACATGCTGTTTAATAATTTGTTCAAAGATCTTTCCCAGTATAGAAGTCAGGCTCACAGGCCTGTAGTTTCCTGGATCCACCTTCTTCCCTTTTTTGAAGATAGGGACATTTGCCCTTTATTTAATCTTCTGTGACTTCTCCTGTTTTCCAGGAATTTTCAAAGATTATAGCGAGTGGTTCAGCAATTACTCCCGCTGCTTCTTTTAGTATCCTAAGATGTAATTCATCTGGACCTTGAGACTTGAATTCATTTAAGTTAGCTAAGTGTTCCCTCACCATCTCTTGGCTTATAGATAGGATGCATTCTTTTTTCCCCCAATATCACAGGGAAGATCAGTTGATCTTCCATTTACTTTCCGAGAGAAAACAGATACAAAATAGGAATTTAAAAGTTTGGCCTTCTCAACATCACTCTTAACTAATTCACCATTTTGATCTTGTAAGCATCCAATAGCATCTTTGACTTTTCTTTTGCTTTTCACATACCCACATTGGTGAGATGAAGCTTCAACTTTTTTTTAACTTTTACGTGAGAACCATTATTTATTGGATAACGGTGATCACGTGACCGTGGACCGCTCACCGCGACCCCCCCATGAAATCTCCAGGCTCTTGGCTCCCTTTGGTAGCCAGAAGCAGGGAGATTTAAAATTTCCTGGTCAATCCCCGACTTTTGCACACGCACCCACCATTTTGCTGATGGGTGCATGCGCAGAAGCCAGTTTAAGGTCTGCGGATAAAGATCCCATTGTGGGACGAATCCAGGGACCATAGGTATGTAATTTTATCTCTCCTCATAGATATGATCCGTAGGGGAATATGAAACTTTAACTTTTTAAACTTTTTTAACTTTAAATGATCTCTGTTATCTGATGGATAACCACAATCATGTGACCGGGAACCACATACAGTGGGTCCCCAGTCACATCTCCCTGCACTCGGCTATCTTTTACAGCCGGGCGCAGGGAGATTTTAAATTTGCAGGGCTCAGGCGCGCCACATTGGCAGGACCAGATCGCCTTGAGACATCACGGAGGATAGAGGTGATTATTTTCAGCTGCCCTCATGGATCCAATCCATGGAGGTGAATGCACTCTATAAAGAGGTTAGCAGGAACACTATTCAGTCCTCACCAGAATTGGTGCTCCTTTCAGTAATACTGGGCTCAGACGCAAAGCCCAAATGATCACTCTTAAATTTCTTCCTAATACCAATGAGACAAATTATCCCCAGAAATGGAGATCCCCCACGTCCCCCACGAGGTTGATGTGGCTGGAGGCTATGGATAATCTTAAATACATGTAAGAGTTCTGTGCGGGAGACGAAAACAAATTTACTAAACACTATAGTATCTGGGCAACTTGGATTCAGTTCCGCTTTTTTTCCTAGGGCAGAGTCCTGGCTTCATAATAGTGTTTAATAGAGATGAGCGAGCACCCAAATGCTCAAGTTCGCGTTATTCGAGTCGAGCTTTTCGTAAAATTCGACAGCTCTACTCGAGCAACAAACACCATTGGCTACAATGGGAGACTCGAGCATTCCCTCTCCCTCTCCCTCAGCGTGGAGGGCCCAAAACAGGCACGTCACAGTGTGGAGGGGCCAAAACAGGCCCGTGGCAGCGTGGAGGGGCCAAAACAGGCCCGTGGCAGCGTGGAGGGGCCAAAACAGGCCCGTGGCAGCGTGGAGGGGCCAAAATAGACACGTCGCAGCGTGGAGGGGCCAAAACAGGCACGTCGCAGCGTTGAGGGGCCAAAACAGGCCCGTTGCAGCGTGGAGGGGCCAAAAACTAGGGCAGAGATTGAGTAATGAGTACCATCGAGTACGCTAATATCCGAACGAGCATCAAGCTCGGCAGAGTATGTTTGCTCAACTCTAGTGTTTAAACATCATAATTGGCGGTCTGGGTTTCAAAGCATCAATTAAGAAATTTCTAAGTTGGTTGTTTGGAGACGAGTTCACACTATTGTTTGTTATCTAATATAAATAAGCTTACAGGCTTTTTCCTGCACTACACTTTGACCCCTTTGTCTGACCTTTGGTGGATGATTTTGGTGTCATTAGATTAGTGACATCCTCACAGGCACCTTAAAATCCTAAAATTTGAGATTGGTACAGCGAGTGACCTGTGAGAGCAGCCCAAACTGCCTATGTTAAGTCTATGGACACGTGCCTTGGGAAAGTAAACCAGTCCTAAGTGAGTGCGAGCGGGCGGTACTAAAGCAGAGCGGCCGATACTAAATGACAGCGGCCGGTGCTGATGGGGAACAGCTGCTACTGAAGGTGGTGGTGCTGAAAGGCAGCGAGGCAGCACAGAAGAGACAGCGGGCAGCATTGAACGAGAGAGGGCGGCACTGAAGGAGAGCAGGCAGTGCAGATGGGACAGCGAGCAGCGCTGAAAAAGAGCAGACGGTGGAGAAGGGACAGCGGGCGGCGCTAAAGGAGAGCGGGCGGTGCAGAAGGGACAGTGGGCGATACTGAAGGAGAGTGAGCAGCACAGAAGGGACAGCAGAAGGGACAGAGGGCAGCGCTAAAGGAGAGCAGGCGGTGCTACAGTGGAGCAAGTGGTGCTGAAGGAACAGCGGGTGGCGCTGAAGGAGAATGTGCAGTGCTGAAGGGACAGCAGGCGGCACTGAAGGAGAGCGGGTGGTGCTGAAGGAACAGCAGGGTGGCGCTAAAGGAGAGGGGCAGTGCTGAAGAAGAGGGGCGGTGCTGAAGGGACAGCGGGCGGCATTGAAGGAGAGCGGGTGGTGCTGAAGGAACAGCAGGGCGGCGCTAAAGGAGAGGGGCAGTGCTGAAGGGGCAGCAGGCTGTGCTGAAGGAGAGTGGGCAGTGCTGCAGGGAC
Source organism: Eleutherodactylus coqui (assembly GCF_035609145.1). NCBI lineage: Eukaryota > Metazoa > Chordata > Amphibia > Anura > Eleutherodactylidae > Eleutherodactylus > Eleutherodactylus coqui. The sequence goes on along the minus strand of NC_089837.1, from coordinate 161,065,347 downwards.
AGCAGGCGACACTGAAAGAGAGGGGTGGTGCTGAGGTGACATTTCAATTGAAAAATCCTGACTCCACGACAGCTGTAATTGGTTCATCCAGCACTGCTCAGCCAATCACAGCAGTGCTGGATGGACCAATCGTAACTAGCGTATCATGCAGGCGGCATTTATGAATTAGCTAAGCTGCAGCTCATCCAATTCAAAAATACCGCCTCTACGACAACTGTGATTCGTTCATACAGCACTGCTCAGCCAATCACAGCAGCGCTGGATGGACCAATTGTAACCAGCGTGTTATGCAAGCTGAGGCTCATCCATGTGCTCCAGCCAACCCTTGAGACAAAAGGATAGAAGAGGGCATTGAGGTCCCATCCATCATTGCCTGACACACGCCTCTGGCCCAGAACATAAAAGAAAGAACAGCAGTGGACTGCAGCGGCTTGTCCAATTCAAAAATCCCACCTCCACAATATCTGTGATTGGTTCATCTGGCACTGATCAGCCAATCACAGCAGCGCTGGATGGACCAGCTCTTAAAACATTTACAAGTATTTTTCCTATCATTTTATGTTCGCGTATACTGAGGATAGATCATCAATAGTTTTTGCCCGGAAAACCCCAATACTCCATTTTCAAATCCACATCAAAATATTACAGATTAGACATGTGTAGTTCAGTGCGATTTTTTTCCGAATATTGCACAGTGTCTTGCAGAACATTCTATTATATATGAAAGCACTCTAAGGGGACTTTAAAAGAAAGTCCAATTAAAGGGGTTGTAGAGTTACTGGACAACATACCTTTAATAGGACAGCCCTTAGTAAAATAATAAATTCAGCTGCGATCCAGCACTACAGTCCCATTGTGATCCTGGTGTTTGTTGTAACAGACACAGTCACCAGAAGTCAGGAAACTGCTACAGCCAATCAGAAGCTGTAGAAATTACCGAACTCTTGGCATCATGGCAGTGAGGATGTGCGCACCAATGAAGGGAGATCAAGCAGTGACACTGCTGCCTTTGTGTGGCTGCAGAAGTTGCCTGGCTTCTGGTGATGACGGCTATTACAACAAACACCAGGACCACAATGGGACTGCAGTGCTGGATTGTGGGGTAAGTACAGCTCTGTTTATTATTTATTAAGTAGTAAAAATATATATGTAAAAAAATCTACATAATATTGTCATAATGGCACTAGCCGATATAATAATGGTAATGTCATTTTTATTCCATGAGCGCCAGAAAAGCAAAATCTCAAGAAACATGTTTGTACTTTTGTTTTTTATAATTCACCGCATTAAAAAAATGTTTAATAACTATACAATACATTATAGGGTACATTAAATGGTACTATTAAAAAATACAAGTCATCCTGCAAAAAACAAGCCCTCATTCAGCTATGTTGACAAAAAATAAAAAGTTATGGTTCTTCAAAGATGTGCATAAAAAATGAAAACCTGAAAAATGGCTAGTGGTTAAACGGTTAAAGGAAAGTCAAACTGTTTAAGGTAAATGTAAGCAGAATTAGCACAAATACCAACAAATTTTTGTCATATATTTTTTTGAAGTATTCAATGCTATTAATAAGCTTAAAATCATGTAAAAACATCAAGTGGTCTATGATTCCCATGATAATGGCTCATTCACACGTGGGAATTTCTGCAGCTAACTTACATAAGCAAAAAAACATGACTATTAGGACTAATGGTTTCATATGGAATCATTCAGAAAAAGGAGTTTTAGCCGGGTGAAAAACGCACCTAAAAAAATAGTACATCAGTGGCTGAAATTTAGCACAAAAATATAGGCCCTGAGCAATCTTTGGTGCGCAAAGTGCAGAAGCCTCCATAGACTCCTATGGGAGACTATGCAAGCCAGCCGGCAAAGGGTAATGAAGGGACTTCTGGGGAATTCCTTCTTCGCCCCTGCAGAGGAACCCCTTTATCCCCGCTGCTAGGGAATTCCTCCAGCCCTGCTGAGTTAAAGGGAAGCTTTGGGTAGATAAAGGGATACCCCAGGGGTTCCCTTCATCACTGAGGACTAACAGGAGCTTACAGTGGGACATTTAAAACATGCAGTTCAGCCAAACGAGGGGCTTCGGGGCTTCTGCGGTGATCTCTCTCGTCCCCGATCTCCCGAACAGCAGCGCATTTTTTCCGTTGCTCATCAACGTTGTTTCAACACTGATACAGCTCGCGACTTCTGCTCTGTATCAGATTTTTATGCAGTTAACCAGAATTTTTTTTCACAGCTATCTTCTGCGCGATTTTGACACCCGTGTGAATGAGCCCTAATCGTGGTCCAAGCAGCTAGAAGTATAAAAGTCAATAAGCATGATTTAAATCTCTAATGAAAGATAATTGGGATTGTTCTCAGGAAAATTAAAGTCCTGTTCAAGAATCTGGATTTAAAAATGGGTAATATAACAATTAATACATATACAATTATACAGGTAGCATACAGTTCAACCTGCCAAACACACCTTTCATTGAGACCGAGGAGAATAAAGATATAAATGTAGTGCTGCATCAAAAGTTTAACTGCAGCCAGTGTTCACACATTTAGGTGGTTCTCTTCTGGATTTCCTGGCTGTCCCAGATATTTGGATATGTCAAACTCTGTGGAAAGCCACAGTCCTATGTGAATTCTCAGATGGAAAAAATAACCATGTATAGACAGACTGTTTCTAGATTTGCCCCTCATCAGGGAGCAGTAGGCTGCTGACTTGGCTGGTGAGATGCCTATTAGTAACAACATATCATGCAGAATGTGTCTGTTTTGCATTCATTTCTATTGTTTTTGGAGGACAGAATAACATAATCAACTATGCTAATCTATCCTCCAGAAAAGACTGAGACAAATGTAAACAAGATCAAACATAGACTAGAGTTTGCCGCTTTGGTCTCCCTTTACCTAATTATAGTCAAAGGTTCCTTTCTGGATTTAGTTTGAATATTGTTTTCAGCCATTCAGATGGAATTCTGAGAAAGAAAAGCGAAAAAAATTAACACTGCGTGAACCTAGCCTTACTTTGACAAATGTGAGTAAAAGAAATGAAAAAGGAGGGTGGAGCAAGACCCAGTGAGGGTGGTGGAATATTTATGGAGTACAAAGAGTTTTCAATGATTGAATATTTTGAATGGTGGAGGTGCTGCCAACCAGATGACGCTCCACCAGTGTGGGCGTGAGTGTAGCGAAAAGGATGTGAAAAGAACTGGTATGGAGGCGCAACCCTCTAAGCTACTAGAAGATGTAGATCAAAGTCCAATGTGTGATGGTGAAAGCACTTCTTTTTTATTATTTTTTCACAAATTAAAAACCAGCAATAGAATACACGTTTCGGGGAAGAACCCCTTCGTCAGTTCGGCTGGATAGGACAACAGGATGCCTGGGGGTGACACGACTCCAAAGATGTATTGGATGTGTCGGAGGTCCTGTGTGCAGGAGGGCAGGGGAGAAAAAAAGTTTCTTCCCCGAAATGCGTATTCTATTGCTGGTTTTTAATTTGTGAAAAAATAATAAAAAAGAAGTACTTTCACCATCACACATTGGACTTTGATCTACATCTTCTAGTAGCTTAGAGGGTTGCGCCTCCATACCAGTTCTTTTCACATCCTTTTCGTTACTTTGACAAATGCAGTCGCTCCTTTTACCTGGGTAATATGCATTTTTATGAAGTTCTATATGTGCAGCTATATTATATTACTGTACAGTATGTGTTATTATATCACCTGGTGATATAAATATATAGTAATGATACTTGTAATATTGAACACCAGCGTCTCTCCAACATGGAAAGTGAACTTTAATATACATAATTAAAATGACAGATAACGAATATAGATGAAAATTAAACTGCATTTTTCTCAATAATCTTTATTGGCATTATCTCATTGATCAATTAGAATTTAACCCACCTAAAATTCAGTTCCATTTCTCCTCTATATTTGCAGTGTGATGAAATCCCATAATGGTTATATCAATAATATATTTAGGCCTCGTTCAGACTGGCCTTAGGGAGTTGCATTCTCTGTTCCATTTTATTTTCTCCAAAAACCTGAACAGATTCCAACATAGATCATTGAGAGAGCAAAGAAAAAGATGGAAATGCTACATAACTGTGAGTGGAGTCTAAATGCTTGTGCACAGTACCATATAACAGCTTAGTACAACCTTCATGTGTTACAGAGTTGTAATATGGAAACCAGAGAAGTAAATGGGGCACTTACCTCCATATAGTTTTGATTTCATACAGAGGCACAGGGAGTTTTTTTTCAGCTTAATTCTGTATACATCGGGCAGAAAAAGTGACATGCTGGATAAAATTCTGCTTTATGGAGGCAACTGGATACATTGCCTTCAGAGGAGAATATGTCTCTAAAACATCCCAAGCAAGATCTGTACACATGGCTCTACAATGGGCATTGGACATTAAATTAACGTGCCCATACACCTTCAACAACTGTCAGCTGAACGATCGTTCTTCTGACAGCTGTTTCCACCAACATTCCCTATACACATGAATATTCCATTTGACCAAGTCTTTTTGTGCTTAGGGAGGTAAGCTGCAGACAGGCAACTCTGGTTCCAGCGTATCAACTGGGGAACAAAAAATCAGGCAGTGAAATGCAAAATCCATGATGCTTCTTTCCCCATCATCTGTCGGAGTAATATGCATTAGAGAGTCAACCAGTCCCACCATTATCGATGAGCTGAATGACCAAATGGTAATATGTATGGGGGCCTTTTGACTCTTCACCGCTGATCCTTCCTTGTTCATGTTCAGTTACCTTTTTCCATATTCTTTTCCATTTAAGAACAATGACTGAGCAGAATCCTAGTATCAACTGTGAGAAATAATCGGATTGCTGCTTTTTGGTTGGCAAATTATAAAAGCCAAGCTAGAGACCAGTGGACTCTATGGACAGGTAAGTGGACTTTTCCATGAGCTTGCATCATCTTGTGCAGTTGTGCTGTATTTCTTTCACCCTGTAATAGTTGCGCTTATATATTGCGTGAGTCCATTACATCATTGTGTTATGATAGAGAGATGTGCTTATATAGCAAAACTTTATGAAACAGGCATCACAGTAATGGTAAGTTCCCATGTAATAGATCTGCAGCAAGAAAACTGCAACAAATCGCATTCTGCAGTGGATTGTTCAACAGATTCCAAGGCTGATAGATGAAAATAAAAAACAAGTATACTCCCTTACAAATCTTCTGCTGCTCCCAAACCTCTGGTCAACGGGTCCATCATCTCTGGATGCCAGGAAATGGAGATCGGCTGGGGAACCAGAGATGTATGTGGCTGCAAAAGATTGGTCAAACTTGAGCATATAGAATTATGGTTTTTTTTAAAAATTATCTGCATCCACAGATTTTGCTGCGGATTCTCAGATAATCCACAAAATATGCAGAGCAATAGGATTTGATTGAAGTTTTCTTCTTCTCTATTGACTTCAATAATGTTAAATAATCTTGTATAAAAAAAATAAAAGTCATATAGAAGTGATTCTTTCTTACCAGAAAAATTATATATGCAAGCTTTTAAGGCTGTTTAATGCCCCTTCATAAGGCAATGGTCAGATTACAACTGAGGAAACATAGCCTAGCCTAGCATAGCATAGCTTCATGCCAATATTTCCATCAATACTCCATCATAACATTCTCATTTGGGAAAGATATATCCCGGCAGTGTATGCATTGTGCCATGGGGAGCAAAATGTCATCACAATATGTTAACGTTTTCATGACCAAACTAGAGGAAGAATTATTGTCTACTTGTGTGAGTAAACCTACAGCATACTTTCAGTACATTGATGATCTGCTAATTATCTGGATGGGTTCTGAAGATGAGCTGCAGACCTTCCACAGGAACTTTAAGAAGTTCCAGCCAACCATTAGACTCACTCCTAGCCATTTCCAATCTCAGATACATTTTCTGGGCACGACCATACACATAAAAGTCACCACCATAAAAACGTTAATCTTACACAAACTTACAGGCCATCCACCATATGTATTCCATGATACATTTGGATCTGTTCAGACAGTGAAGACAGAAAGCAACATTTGCTATCTCTGAGGAAGACTTTCCTACAACAAGGATAACAAGGATACCATACACTGATGACAAATCCACAGAGCCACAAGGATTCCAAGGAGCAGCCTCTTGGAATACAAACAAAAAGAAGAGAACAGAAGGGTGCCCCTAGTGGTCATGTACAACTCATAGATGAACGTTCTGAAGAAAATCACTGCTAATTTCCAACCCATACTCTACAAAGATAACAGACTTTAGGAAATACTCCCGTATTTACCTCGCCTTGCATACAAACAGCCACTTCTCTCTGGCGGGATGACGGCGATCATGTAACAGAGACAGCAGATCCAGGAAACAATTTTGCGCAAGCCTGCTGTAACGCTTAGCTGCATATTAATTAGGACTTTTACCCCCAGCAGATAGATACTGTAGGCAGCGTATAATATTATGTATACTGTTTCCCTCTGGCGGGATGACGCCGCTGATGTAACAGAGACAGCAGATCCAGGAAACAATTTTGCGCAAGCCTGCTGTAACGCTTAGCTGCGTATTAATTAGGACTACTACCCCCAGCAGATAGATACTGTAGGCAGCGTATAATATTATGTATACTCTTTCCCTCTGGCAGGATGACGGCGATCATGTAACAGAGACAGCAGATCCAGGAAACAATTTTGCGCAAGCCTGCTGTAACGCTTAGCTGCGTATTAATTAGGACTACTACCCCCAGCAGATAGATTCTGTAGGCAGCGTATAATATTATATATACTGTTTCCCTCTGGCGGGATGACGGCGCTGATGTAACAGAGACAGCAGATCCAGGAAACAATTTTGCGCAAGCCTGCTGTAATGCTTAGCTGCGTATTAATTAGGACTACTACCCCCAGCAGACACGCAGTAAACTGAAGACGGTCACAGGCAGCCCAAATATAGTATTTTTCCCAAATTCTTTGGAAAAAGCCCACTGCCTATATAGCCTGAATATCTCTTTCCCTGCCTCACCAGTACTGGCCCTATACTCTGTACAATGACTGCAGACTGCGGACGCAATGCTCTGCACGCCCGATATACAAAAAAAAAAATTGTGCAACACTGCTAAAAGCAGCCTCAACAGTACTGCACACGGTCAGATGTGGCCCTAAGATGGACCGTTGGGGTTCTTGAAGCCTAAAATACTCCTAACGCTCTCCCTATAGCAGCTCCGGCACCAGCAGCACTGTCCCTGATCTCTGTCAGAATGCATCTGTGGCGAGCCGCGGGAGGGGCCGATTTATATACTCGGGTGACACCTGATCTCGCCAGCCACTCACTGCAGGGGGGTGGTATAGGGCTTGAACGTCGCAGGGGGAAGTTGTAATGCCTTCCCTGTCTTTCTATTGGCCAGAAAAGCGCGCTAACGTCTCAGAGATGAAAGTGAAAGTAACTCGAACATCGCGTGGTACTCGTCTCGAGTAACGAGCATCTCGAACACGCTAATACTCGAACGAGTATCAAGCTCGGACGAGTACGTTCGCTCATCTCTACACACTAACAAAAAAACTGGATACGCCCGTGGGGATCCATTTCTCTGGACATTACCACAGTTCAATGGATCTAAAATTTTAGATATTGAAAGGACTTTAATTTAAACTAATTAGAGGGCTTTCACTCCAGGAACGTAGAGCAGGTCCTACTTTTTACATGCTCACTAATAAGAACGAACCCATTAAAATCAATGAGTTCTATCATCTATGTTTAGCTAGCATATATTTTGCGCGTACAAAAACACATGCAATTACGATCATGTGAAGGAGCCCTAAGACAGTATGTTTTTAGCCACAACCAGGAGTGTGTCCAAAATGCGTAAAAAATGCAAATCTTTCCATTAAACTTTCTTCCTGTGTCTTCTACGTCTGGTTGGATCACAAAATAATGATGAAAAATAGGCCCATGTGCGCACTTAATCTGCAGCTGCAGCATTCTGCCTCAAAACCCATATGTCTCTATGCAGATTTTGATGCAGAGTTGCTTGCAGAATTTGTCATTTTAATTTTGGCATCAAAATCTGCATGTAGGCTGTGGATTTTGGTGTGAAATTCAGTGTCTTGCAGTGCTTAATGCAGACAAACTCTGCTTCTGTGTAAGCACTCTAATGGATTTCTGTGCTGTCCCTATTCAGTCAGTAAAAAATACAGGCAGCGCAAGGACAGAAAATATGTGAATGGGCCCTTAGTGCAAAAAACCTCTTAGATGTAGTTCATGCCACACGAGATAGAAGGTTGTAAATAGAGATGAGCGAGCGTACTCGGAAAAGCACTACTCGCTCGAGTAATGTGCCTTAGCCGAGTATTTCCCCGCTCGTCCCTGAAGATTCGGGTGCCGCTGCGGCTGACAGGTGAGTCGCAGCGGGGAGCAGGGGAGAGCGGGCGGGAGAGAGGGAGAGAAAGATCTCCCCTCCTTTCCTCCCCGCTCTCCCCTGCAGCTCCCCGCTCCGTGCCGGCACCCGAATCTTCAGGGACGAGCACAGCGATACTCGGATAAAGCAAATTACTCGAGCGAGTAGTGCTTTTCCGAGTACGCTTGCTCATCTCTAGTTGTAAACTCTTATTTGAAAAAAACTGCATGCAAGCAACGTCTGCAACTGTGTTTCATAAAGTTAGATGTATGCCAGGGATTTCAGGCAAACTATATTCAGAAGCATTTATGTAGTATAGAATGGTGAAGCAGCCTATATCCTTTTAGGAATATAAGCCCTATAGAACAGCACAACAAATATTTGGTCACTTCTTTTACTCTTATAATACATCCTTTGATCTACATTAGAAGGTGAGTAACTTTTTTAAACACATTACATGACTTATCGTAGACTGATGATGACATTGCAGTACAGTCGCCAGCTACATTCACAATATTGTGGGCTTTACAGCTTAGTTCTGCTAGTTTTACCTCAATATCTGCACAAGCCCTGCCCTGGAGATATATTTACACCAGATATTGTACATTACCTCCTTAAGGACCAGGGTGTTTTTTGTACCTTAAGGACCAGACAGTTTTTTAGGGATTTTTCCCATGTGGTGGTTTTACTGCCCTATTTTTTTTCCTTCAGCTACTAAAATTATTTTTGCTGCGTTTTTTCTGTTACATATAAGGGCTTCTACCCACTAGTATTTTTTTTTAACAATGCGGTATCGCTGCATTTTTTTCAATGGGACTTTCTAAACTTAAAATCGCATTGCACAAAAATTGCAAGTTTGCGCTTTTGCGATTTGTGTGCGATGCAATTTTAACATTAGAAAGTCCCATTGGAAAAAACGCAGCGATATCGCAGCGCTAAAAAAAGCTACTGGGTGGAAGCCCTGAGGCTGATTTTTTTCCCCCAGTTTTTAATTTTATCAGGGGTAAAAAGCTGGAAAAAAAAGATTTTTTTAATTTATAGTTTATTTTTAAAATTAGTATATTTTCACTAAAATAAGGTACAGGAATGAGTTCCTCATTTTGTTTTGTTTAGGGATTATTCACTCGAGCGTATATCAGCCGGCCGCTATACGCTACCATCTGCTGCACGAGCTCCCTTCCCCTTGCCTGCTCACCTCCTCTCTCCTCCCCTCCAGCTGTTTGCAATGGGAGTGGGCGGGATGGGGGGGCAGAGCTAAGCTCCCTGCCCCTTGTCTGCAGCCAGCTTAGCTTCACCCCATCACACCCCCTCCCATTGCAAACAGCAGCAAAGGGCAGAGAGGTGAAGAGAAGGGGAAGGGAGTTTAGCAGTCATGCTGCTAAACTCCCTCCCACCTCCGTTTTCCGGACGCTGTCATTGGCTCCCATAGGAGTCAATGGCAGCGGCCGTAGTCTGGCCAGGAAGATAGTTTCCTGCCTGGCCGAGCGCATTTATGCTGCGGGAATACACCTGTGTGATTTGTTGCATTGGAATCCAATGCATCAGATGGTAGCGTATATTGACCGGCTGTGAAAACGCCAGTCCATATACACTTGTGTGAATAATCCCTTAATTTGTATAGTTGGGGATTACAGGGCGCATATGGCAATGGTTTAGATTGGCATCAGCGATTGGTTGTTTTCTTTTTTATATATACATTGTCTTTTTTTTCTTAATTCATACTTTTCAATAGGAGCCATAGTTACAGGAAAAAACTTTCACTGTAGTGACAACAGTCACTAGCAGAGCGGATCTGCATGGGCTAAGACCCTGCAGTTCTGCCTTTGCAAGGGGTTACGTGATTACCATGTTGAATAGTGGAAGTACAGCTTTCTCTCTTCACTACATAGCGCTCATTGCTGATTGCTGCAAGTGAGAAGATAGAAGTGGTTTTTAACCACTTCCGCCTTCTCCTCTGGGTCATGGGCTGTAACTAACAGCCAAGGACCCAACCTGCTCCTACTAAACTGCAGGAGTGGGAGCAATTGTATTTTTACTATCAGCAATGCCTAAGGCCTCATGTCCACGGGGAAAATCGGGCCCGCTACGGATTCTACATGTAGAATCTGCAGCGGGTCCCTCCTGCCCCGCGGACATGAGCGCTGAAAATAACAATAAATGAGAATAAACTCACCTTCCATCCGCTCCGTTTCTTCTCTGCGTCGCGGCCGGATCTTCTTTCTTCGGCCGGCGGATGAATTCGTCACGCCGGCGGCACGTCGCCGGCACGTCGTCGACGTGCCGCGCGCATGCGCCGGGCACATCCGCCGAGCCGAAGCAAGGGAGATGCGGCCGTAAGGAAGAGAAGACCTTCCCGGTGCGCTGCGGGTGAGTAAATGCTTTTAAATTCCTATTTTAGGTCTCCCGCGGATCCGGACGGCTTCCATAGGCTTCAATAGAAGCCCGCGGGAGCCGTCCCCGCGGGAGACCCGCATGAAAATGGAGCATGGTCCAGATTTTTTCATGCTCCATTTTTTTTTAAATCACTTTTATTGACGATCCGCGGGTATTTATCTACCCGCGGGTGGTCAATGCATCCCTATGGGGTGCGGATCCGCGCGCGGGAGAAGAGTTAAAATCCGCTGCGGATTTTAATTCTTATTTTGCCCGTGGACATGAGCCCTAAAGCCCATGACCAAGTGCCGTAAATTTACGGTGCTTGGTGTTTATGAGGTTAGTTATATGTAAGAACATATACACCTCCAACTGCATTCCAGATTCCCAGCGAAACTGTCTCTTGAATAGTAACCAGCGGTTTTCTAATTTTTACTATCAAGCTAGAGCTGTTGCCCAGGGGAATACTGTAGTGTCCCAGAACATCATCCTGGTCCCCTCCATAAATGTCATACATGTTTGTCTTCTGTAGATGCACTGTGCAAAGCACAGTATGTTACACAGCTCCAGTGCTTGAGAGCTTAACTTTAATAAAATCATTGCCTTCATGTAAATGTATCAGTCATGTCATGTAGTACAAGTGGGGCTATAAATAGGAGTGCTTGAGAGTGGGAAAAGGTCTTCAATCTGTGAGTTCCATCCTCTGGAATAGCAAGAGTACCACCTAGCACAGAGCCACATGGAAGCACCTTCAGATTCCCTGTGGTGAAGATGGTAGAGAAGGAGAGATATCTCGTAGCGACTGCATTTTGAATATGAATGGAGTGAGCCCAAAGCCTAAGCAAGAGCTTTTGTAAGTAATCACTTTCCCTGACAAGACCCAGTGCAGAGGTACTAATTCAAACTCCTATGCGGTTTCCTATGCGGCCGTCCAAAGTCTGGATCACCGTGTAGAAGTACTCTCCCATGTCACACCCACACGTCTCCAGTGCGGGGTGCAAATCCTAAAACTAAATAATACTACCAGAGTGTCTGTAGAGTGGCCCCTACCCCTTCCTCCTCCGGAGTGCTCCCAGTCCAGGAGCGGTACCTGACAGTAGCGCAGACTGTAGGAGCGGTTCATCCTGTGTATCCTCCCTGACCTCTGAACTTTCTTTCTTACCTGCACTGTGAAGAATTTTACCTGAATTGCTGTGTAATAATTGTTTTGCCAAAGTTTTTTCAAATAAATTTCATATCTGGCCCTAACAGTTCCTGGGGACTGGAGGTACTAGAAAATCAGTGTCTGTGTTTATTCTCCACCGTGTAACATACTGGTGTGTAGGAACGGTGGCGTCACCCGTGACAACTACTACCCCCATCATCCTGTTTATTGGCATTCCCTATCTTAGGGGTGTCAACGGTGGCCTGCAATCCTGCTCTGGCCTTGGCTACGAGTCATCCCTCTGGGACCAGAGCCTGGTAAGTGCCGCTGTGACAAGCCAACACTTAACCCTCCAAGCTTCCCACATTTGTCAAGAGTCCGGGGTACCCCTTTGGGGCGTTGCAATACTACTGTGATATGTATGGAACTGAATGGACTCCTGTGAACTCAGTAGTTAAAATTTGGAAGGTTGCACTAATAAAAAACACCATCTAGGCCAAGCATGACTGATAGAAAATTAAGTTTATATTATTTGAAGGCAAATAGTTCCCTGATACCAACTGAAGAGGCCCTACCCAGCCATACTGTGGTTCTGTGGTTATCGATGCAGTACCTTACGCTACTGAGTCTAGTTGCCTCTTGCCACTCTACGTATTGTAAGCTGAGTAGCCTCATTTTTATTAAGTTTGTATTAAAAAAAAATAACCTCTTGTTTTTCAGTGACTGCTAGCATTAAGATTCAACACTACATTATTTTTGTATTTCAAGACAGGCCAATAATTCTACTAAATATTAAGGAAAACCATATCTTATCGCAGTTGCTTGAATATTTTGCTATAAATATACCTTTTTATCTTTAGACCTTGAAGTAGTCTACATGGCTTAACCCCTTGCAGAACAGCAGCAGGACTAAACAGTTTTCCACAGGGCGCTCAAGGTTTATTACAATCCTATTAATGCCTCTTTGTCAGACAGAAAAGAATTCTGGAGTTGATTTTATCTCTCTCTCTGCTCCATTCCTTTTTACCTGAGTATAATTTCAGGTGTGGATAGGGAGCCATTTTTCTGTCTTGGATTTTATATACCCACTTCCCACTGTCAGTTCTCCCCGTGGAGCAGTTCTGCAAGGACAGAGCAAGGGTGAGCTGTCTACAGAAAGACTGAACAAATCTTATCGACAAGTCAAAGTACTCCCCACTTTTATACTCCGCAATATCCAAATTCAACTTTGTAGTTTGAAAATATATATAAACACATTGCACAACTAACCATCATAAGATCAGAACAGAGTTCAAAATGTTCACTTTTCAATATGAATTATGGTCAATAATGGTGTAGTATTAATCACATTAACTGTATTTGTATCGGTAACATATCATAGTAGTACTAATTTATTTGCGGCTAAGAATATCATAGAAAAACTCAACCAAGACTAAATAATTTGCCTAATTTTCATTATGTTCCAAATATTATGATATCTACAGCATTCCTGAAAGAAGCAGTGGGCAAAAGGCACATCAGGATCCGAGTCTGGTGGATTTTAATATTAGATTATTGTTGCTGTGCTGATATTTATCCATTTCATTCTTTCATTGATACATGGTTGACATGTGGTCTAGGCACTGTTGCCAGGTTCTCCACAGATTACGGCTGATGACTGGGGTACTCAAAAGCAAGACACCCTATGATCAGTTAATCATCAATGGACTCTATTAACAAAAAGGGATTATGTTTAGCTGAAAGCCCCTTTACTAGCATGGGCGCACTCGTACATTACGGACTTTTATCAACTGAATAAAAGGAACTAAGATCACTACTGAGACTTATAAGATACTCTTGTACTGTTTTTGAAAGATAAAAACTTAAAAGGAATTACTGAACTTCTGAAAAAAAAAGGCAGAGAATGTTATAAAATACAAAAACGTGACACCTCTCCAATTCTCCACCTATCCAGTTTAGATGCCGCAAAGGTACCTCTGGTTTTTTTCACTAGTGGCCAGCAGGTGATCGCTGCAATCAATCCATAGCTGGTGGTCATGCGCTGTATTACCGGCATCATGGCTCCCATCGCTGAGCAATGATACCAGTAGTACTTCATGTGACTGCTCAGGCCATTGATTGGCTGCAGTAGTCATATATTGGCACTGGTGTTGGACCAACGTGGAGGAATTAGAGAGGTGAGTAGTGTTTTTTTTTTTATTTTATAACATTTACTGCTCTTTTAATTTTTTTCAGAAGTCACAAAGTCGGATAACCCCTTTAGAGTTCTCAGCTTTTTCATACATATGCATCTGGCAACTTATAATTATTCTCAGGAAGCTTTTATACCAGTTTTAAAGTTACAACCCATTGCTACTCTACATGTTCCCATTGTGTCTGTATTTCATGTTCAGCCTCCCTGTCCATGTATTTTTTCATATAATGCTCAGGTTTTCTTTTTAACTGTTGGACGAGAGGCCATGGGGGCCATTTTGTATGTCATAATTACGATAAATGTAAGTACTACTCATTAAAGTGCACATTTATGACACTTGTGTCTAATTGCAAAGACCTAGACCTCTTAGTGACTATCTCTAGTGACCTCTAGCCACTTACTGCTGTTTAAAACAACCTCTATAGGATGTAATTAATAGTATGTTAAGTATATGATGTCACAGTGTCATCTTTATAGCTGTGTGCACTGCAGTCCTGCTGAATAGATCTTATGTAAATGAGTTGAGGGCATCCATTTTCTCTGCCTTGAACAGCTGATCATATTTGTTCTTATAGGAAAAGACCATTGATTGAATAAGTAATCTAACCAGAAAATCTAAAAAAATTATCGTATAGCTCATGGAATTATTGCCAATCCAGAAGAGCACAAAAATGTAACAAGGGAGGTAGCTATTAGTTAAAATGGGTTGTTGGATCCTACATTGACAGTCTCCTGGGTTGACAAATAAGAAGGACAACAGGAGTTTGTGTGTTCCTCTCGCACTATAAGCCCAATGAGGACAAGAATTATCATGAGTAGTATCATGAGTACACACTGTAAAGCAATGAGAATTATGGACCTGTCCTTCATTCAAGGGTTGTCCTAAAAGTAAAAACAGGAAGGGGGGGGGGGCAGAGCCTGGCCGGAGATGTAGACAGTCGCATCCTAGAGCAGCTCCCGCAAGATCCGACAATCCCATCCTGAAAACGGGACCCAGAGACGGCGAAAAGCCGTTAACAAGCAGCGGAGGCACAGCAGTAAGCTCCGGAGCTGTAACGGACACCAGCAGTAAAAATGGTGCGCGGCAAGGAGCGAGGAAAGGCAGAAGAAGCCGGCGGCTGGCAGAAGCAAGATGGCGCCAGCGGGAGGGAGCCGAGAACGCTCATACCGCGGCTCAGCATAAATAGTGCAGACACAGCACGCAAGCTGGCAAGGTATGCCAGGGAGGAGGGGGGCAGAAAAGAGGACTCCATAAGCCCTAAACAGCGGAGGGGAGACACAGGGGAACAGGGGAGCCCACAGAGAAGCACACAAATGGCGGGAACAGGAGGGGAGGAAGAAGCCACAGGCACAGTGCATACAGAAAGAGAGAGAAATAAGGAAAAGACAGACAAAGAAAGCGCATTAACAGACCCTGACAAGCACAGCAAGGGCAAAGACAAACAAAGCAGTGCATACACTGTACAAGGCTCTGTTGGCAACAGGCAAGAAGCCACAAGTCATGCAGACAGCCCCAACCACGAAAACAATGGCGCAAATAGTACCAATACAGCCGATTATGGCGCGAGAGACAACATAAATAGTGCAAGCAACCCAGACAATTGCACGCACAGCGCAAACTACGTAAACACACCAGAAAGGGGTACATGGGATGCCTTCTAAAGTACTGAAGATGCTGCCGAAAAAGACCAAAGACAAGAAGACGAAAGATGTGCCAGAGAACCTACGCTGAAAGAAATCTTCAGCGCAATTACTAAAGGCAACTCATCGCTGAACAATCTTAACATGCAGATGGGGGCGATGCAAAGTAATGTAAACCTGCTACGGCAAGACATGAGGAAAATATCAGAGCGTCTGACAGAAACCGAACAACGTATAAGCGACGTAGAAGACGCAATACAGCCGATGCAACGAGATGTGGAAAAAAACCTGCATGACATACAATATCTACAGAACAAAGTAGACGACCTAGAAAATAGGTCAAGAAGGAACAACGTGCGGATTGTGGGCCTCCCAGAAAAAGCAGAAGGAAGAAACCCGGCAGAATTTTTTGAAACATGGCTGCCCGAACTGTTTGGAAGAAACACCTTAAAGGGGTGGTCTCGCGAAACCAAGTGGGGTTATACACTTCCGTATGGCCATATTAATGCACTTTGTAATGTACATCGTGCATTAAATATGAGCCATACAGAAGTTATTCCACTTACCTGCTCCGTTGCTAGCGTCCTCGTCTCCATGGTTCCGTCTAAATTCGCTGGCAGCTTGCTTTTTTAGACGCGCTTGCGCAGTCCGGTCTTCTGCTCAGCGCGAGCCGCTTCAGTGTGTTAGACGCTACAGCTCTTCTGCGCATGCGCAGACGAGCTGTAACCTCTCGGGAGCGCGCTGGAGCAGAAAGGTGCAGAAAGTTCAGCAGCCCAGCCGAGCGGAGACGAGAAGCCCAGCCGAGAAGCCGCCCATGTAAGTCGCCTGTCCCCGGAGCCCACCGCCTGCCCCCGGAGCCCACCGCCTGCCCCCGGACCCCACCGCCTGCCCCACCGCCTGCCCCCGGAGCCCACCGCCTGCCCCCGGAGCCCACCGCCTGCCCCCGGAGCCCACCGCCTGCCTGCCCCCGGAGCTCACCGCCTGCCCCCGAAGGTCACCGCCTGCCCCCGAGCCCGCCGCCGTGCTGCCCGAGTCCGCCGCCGTGCTGCCCGAGCCCGCCGCCGTGCTGCCCGAGCCTGCCGCCCCCGGAGCTCACCGCCTGCCCCCGGAGCTCACCGCCTGCCCCCGAAGGTCACCGCCTGCCCCCGAGCCCGCCGCCGTGCTGCCCGAGCCCGCCGCCGTGCTGCCCGAGCCCGCCGCCGTGCTGCCCGAGCCTGCCGCCCCCGGAGCTCACCGCCTGCCCCCGGAGCTCACCGCCTGCCCCCGAAGGTCACCGCCTGCCCCCGAGCCCGCCGCCGTGCTGCCCGAGCCCGCCGCCGTGCTGCCCGAGCCCGCCGCCGTGCTGCCCGAGCCTGCCGCCCCCGGAGCTCACCGCCTGCCCCCGGAGCTCACCGCCTGCCCCCGAAGGTCACCGCCTGCCCCCGAGCCCGCCGCCGTGCTGCCCGAGCCCGCCGCCGTGCTGCCCGAGCCCGCCGCCGTGCTGCCCGAGCCTGCCGCCCCCGGAGCTCACCGCCTGCCCCCGAAGGTCACCGCCTGCCCCCGAGCCCGCCGCCGTGCTGCCCGAGCCCGCCGCCGTGCTGCCCGAGCCCGCCGCCGTGCTGCCCGAGCCTGCCGCCGTGCCCCCGATGCTGCCCGAGCCTCCCGCCGCCGGGACACACACACAGACAGACAGACATATATATAGACAGACAGACAGATATATATATATATACACAGACAGACACACACACACATATATATATATATATATACACAGACAGACACACACACACATATATATATATACACAGACAGACACACACACACATATATATATATATACACAGACAGACACACACACACACATATATATATATATATATATATATACACAGACAGACACACACACACATATATATATATATATATACACAGACACACACACACACATATATATATACACAGACAGACACACACACACACATATATATATATACACAGACAGACACACACACACATATATATATATATACACAGACAGACACACACACACATATATATATATATACACAGACAGACACACATATATATATATATATATATATATATATATATATATATATACACAGACACACACATATATATATATATATATATATATGTGTGTATATATATATATATATATGTGTGTGTGTATATATACACTCACGAATACGCGTATGCGTATACTCGTACACACGTATACTATATATATCTCTCTATATATCTATATATAGATATATAGAGATATATATATAAAAGATGTGTACACGCATATATACACACACACATTATATATATATATATATATATATATATATATATACACATACACATATATACACACGCATATAAAAAAACACGTGTGGGTATGTGTGTGTATATATATATATATATATATATATATATATATATATATATATATATATGTGTGTGTGTATATACACTCACGAATACGCGTATGCATATACTCATACACATGTATACTATATATATCTATCTATATATATAGATATATATATAAAATGTGTACACGCATATATACACACACATATATATTTAGGTGAAAAAACTATTTCATCTAAAACAGTGGCAAGTGAATTGCAGGGAGGCATTACAGTACCTTCTGCTGAGAATTCAGCACTGGACAGCTCCCTGCTATTACGAAGCCTGGGTTACTTGTGCAGGGGGAAAGGATCAGCACTGGACAGCTCCCTGCTAATACGAAGCGTGACCGGCGTCTCGGGAGCGAGCACGTCGGGCTGAAGCAAGCGCAGGGAGAAGAAGCGGCGGCCATCTTTGGGAAACTTTTTATAAGTTCATGAAACGCCAGAACTGTAAGTAGGAACCGGCTTTAAAAGCCATTTACATTGGTACTTAGTAATGTATACTGAAGAAGGGGGACTGGGCAAAAAAAATATTTCACTGCTGCCTCGAGACATCTCCTTTAACTACGATGTTTGCAGTCGAAAGAGCCCACCGCGTACCGACACGACCCCTCCCCCCGGGGGCTCCCGCCAGGCCGATACTCATCAAAATACTGCACTACAGAGACCGAGACATCATACTCCAAAAGGCCCGCGAAAAGGGTGAAATTCAATATAATGGCGCAAAAGTCTCCTTTTATCCAGATTTCTCTACGGAAATACAAAAGAAGCGAGCAACATTTGTAGAAATAAAAAGACGACTGCAAAACCTACAAGTGCCCTATGGGATGTTGTACCCGGCTAAACTGAGAGTGGCGGCGCTGGGTACGACACAATTCTTTGAAAACCCAAAAGATGCAAGTGTCTGGATAGATCAAAATGAAGAATAGATCCGGAGGGGAAGATCGCCGCGTAAGTCACCATGAAGAGGCAACGCCTAAAGAAACGTTCATACAAAGGGAACCGAAAATTTCTGAAAGGAGCTCCTGGGACGACAGGATGCATCGCGAAGGAGAATGGAGGACTGGTACCCCGATCCGATGAGACAACGGATCAGTGAGTTATATGTTGGGGGTGTTCGTTGTTTGGTCTCTCTCTCGTATATTTGGGAAATATTAGATAAGATACAGTTAGAAGGGATAAGGTTATACGATAGAAAAAGGGTTCAGGGTGGGATAAGGGGAAGAAATGTCAATGTAATTGTACAAATGAAAAGTGTATTGCAAATAACGAAAATGTGCACAGTAGAGGTGGATAAATGTATGTATTGGTGGATGTGGGGGGCCAAACCAAAATGTTGCTGGAGAGGCCCATTGCTGAGAACGAACAGTAGTACACATACATATATACGGAGCGACACGGGTGAGACGCAAATACAGAGATTGGGACCCTCCCAGTGCGACTCACTCACAAAAACAAAAAGGGGTGGTAACGCCCAGAAAATAGCAACTCTGCGGAAAATAAAAAACAAGGAAAATGAGTAGTAAGGTCAGGGTCATCTCGTGGAATGTGAGAGGTATGAGCGACCAGACAAAACGATCAGCAATACTGCAAGTCATCAAGGAACAAGGCCCGGCTATTATATGTATGCAGGAGACACATTTATCAAAAGAAAATACGGACACGCTCAAAATAGGGGGGATGGGACAGAGCTTCCACTCCACACACGCGAGGTATTCCAGGGGGGTCAGCATAGTGGTACACAGAAATATACCGTTTAAATGCCTCTCACGTAAAATTGATCCAGAAGGCCACTTTATATGCCTACACTGCAGAATCTACAACTACACATGCATTACAGCCTCAGTATATATCCCGCCACCATATAATAACACGATAATGCGGCAAGTAATAGGATTCATAGCAGACAAACCGGACATCCCAGTCCTTATCATAGGCGACTTTAATTCGGTCATTAACCCTACACAGGACAGACTACGGGCAGGAAATGCAAACGAGGAAAGGGACCTGACACCACTAGGTAAACTAATAAATGATATATCATTGATAGATATATGGAGAACACGGCACCCCACACATAAACAATATTCCTGCTACTCATCCACACACCAATGTTTATCTAGAATAGACCTAGCAGTGGGGAATATTCAGATATATAGAGATATAACCTTGATAGAATACCTACCAAGAGTTGTATCTGACCATTCCATCCTACGTCTGGACATACAGCACCGTAACACTGATAGTCATTCCCAAAAGAGATGGAATCTGAATCCGCACTGGCTAAACATATTAAACAAGGAAATCGTGAAAACAACATTAGAGGAATACTTTGTTCTAAATAAGGATACCACAAGTATGATGGTCTGCTGGGAGGCCATGAAGGCATATATGAGGGGGGGTATACATACAACAAGTCACACAGGCAAAAAAGGGACATAGAGAAAGAGGACAAAAAATACGAGAAAAACTAAAAGAAACGGAAGAAAACTACATAAAAGAGAAAACTATAACACTCAACCTATGGAAACAAGTCCAAGAGGCCCTTAATAAATACGTACTAGATACGGCAGCCACTAAAAATGGGTTCCGGAAACAGACATATTATGAGGAGGGAGAAAGAACGGGACATATGCTGGCAGTTATAGCCCGAGCACAAACTAGCCCCACGTACATCATCGAACTAAAAGACACACAAGGCGAGATTGTCAGGGATGCAACATCCATAAGAGAGATCGCGCAGGAATTTTATTCCTCTCTGTACTCCTCGAGATTGGAAAAAACGCTAGAACAAATTGAGGAATACTTAGCGGATATAAGAACACATAAATTGACGGGGGAACAGAGAGAGTTCCTAGATGCACCAATAGACTTGGAGGAGATGCAAGAGGCGGTAAAAGATATGCAAAACAACAAGGCCCCAGGGGAGGACGGTTTCCCAATAGAATTTTACAAACAACATGCAGATACTCTACTACCACAACTTCTAGAGACAATGGCGGAGGCGGAACAGGAAGGGGAATTACCACAGACAATGCGAAAAGCAAAAAATAATAATTCTGTTAAAACCAGAAAAGGACCCCCTGTCGATGGTTTACCCCCTGGTCGTATAGGCCAATATCGTTATTAAACGCGGACGTCAAAATTATAGCAAAAGTTCTAGCCAATCAGTTATCAAAAGTGGCATCCACCCTGGTGCATCCAGACCAGAGTGGATTTATACCAGCAAGATCAACAGCAACGAATATCCGTAGGGTATTTCTAAACCTACAAATACCCGTAGATAACACTGGAGATAGAATCATATGCTCATTAGACGCGGCCAAGGCGTTCGATAGCGTTGAGTGGCTATACCTGTGGAAGGTACTAGAAAAAATGGGATGTAGCCCAATATTTGTGAGACGGGTAAAACTCCTATATGCTAGAGTGGAGGCGGATGTGTCCATCAACGGGGGGTCCTCAGAAGCATTCCCACTACATAGAGGGACAAGGCAGGGGTGCCCACTATCGCCACTCCTGTTTGCACTAGCAATAGAGCCCCTAGCATGCAAAATTCGATCACATCAGGAAATAGTGGGATTCCGAAGAGGAAATATGGAGGAGAAAATCGCTTTGTATGCGGATGACATGTTACTATTTTTAGGGGACGGGGAAAAATCTTTGGAAACCACGATGCAAGTAATAAAAGAATTCGGAGCCTTCTCAGGACTCACCATCAATTGGACCAAATCCGAAATACTGCCAATAGACACCCCAGGAACGCAAATCGCCAATAGAGAAATAACCCTGAAATGCACCCCAACAATTAATACCTGGGAGTTAAAATTACGAAAAAGGTTAGTGAATACGGGAAAATAAACCTAGAACCACTTATGGAAAAATGGAAACAAAAACTTCACATATAGCGGAAATTACCCATGACAATCATAGGAAGAGTGAATCTTATAAAAATGATATGGATGCCCCAATTGTTATATCTAATACACAACTCCCCACACTGGATAACACAAAAATTCTTCCACAAGGCCAAGGGACTGTTTAGAGAGTTCATATGGGGAGGGAAGGCACCCAGGATAAAATTAGAACTACTATACAACTCAAAAGAAAAGGGAGGACTAGCCTTGCCCAACCCGTTCTCATACTTCGTGGCCTCCCAGCTGCAGCATCTCAGGGGATGGGAGACAGAAGAAACACAAGACGCCAGTTTCAGAATCCTTAAAAATCTTTTTACCGGGTCGCACCTGTTCGAAACTCTGGAGCGCGGAGCGTTTAAAATAAACGATCAAAGTGCCCCCATGCTATTACTGACACATAAAATATGGTGGAAGACCAGAAACATGCTCGATATAAAAAGCTGCACACAGCATACCCCCATATGGAATAACCCGCACCTACCAGAAATCAACAAGCTAAAAGGTTTCCAAGGGTGGAAAGACAAGGGAGTTAGGAGAATGGTCCAGATACTGGAGGGGGGAGAACTAAAAACCCTTGAGCAGTTAAGACAGAACTAGGACATTCCCAATAGTGACTTTTACAAATATCTGCAGCTTAGACACGCTATACAAGCGGAAAAAAACTCGGCGGAAATAACAATGACAACAAATATAGTAGCAGACATAATAGGGGATGCCACCACCACAGCGGGGAAAATATCTGTACTATATTCCCATATACAGGACACGGTTAACGCACGAAACCCGTTATCAACAAAAGCACAATGGGAAGCAGACATAGGACCCATTGAGGAGTCGCACTGGGAGGAAATCCTACAAATGACACCCAAGCTATCTCTGAGCGAGTCACACAGAGTCTCACAGATATTCCTAATACACAGAGTGTACCGCACCCCGGCCATCTTACACAACATAGGAATAAGAACCTCTCCGATATGTGTAAGGTGCAAAACCCACACGGCGGACCTAATCCACATGCTATGGCGATGTCCGAAATTGCATAGATATTGGATGGGAATAAGAAATGCAATAAACGCGGCATTTGGCATACATATGGACTTTACACCATACGTGTGCATTCTGGGATACATACAGGACCTAGCGTTGGATGACCATGAAAAACTGGCGGTAGCCAGACTACTGTACATAGCCAGAAAAACAATAGCTCAGCGTTGGTTAGATGAAGAACCACCCACGCTGGGAGAATTCAAAAACAAGGTCAACCAAATTTTACCATGGGAAAGGAGTATATACACTAAACGCAAGACCAGCCAAAAATACCAGGATATATGGCTGAGATGGATACACGCCCAGAGTAGCAATGATGGACCAAATACATAAGGAGTGGGGTGGTGAGCCGTGTGGGGAGGCACCAGTAAACCGGGGATTTAATAAGACATAACAATGTATGTACTTGATATATATATAAAGTTTATTAGGAAATGCAAAACAATTTACAAACTCGCTATGCAATAAAATAAAGCGGAAAGGATTAATGGGATAAGATAGGAGGGATTGGAGAGAGAGAGACCAGACAATGGGCAAAAGATATATGGCCGCCCCTTGTATGCAGCAAAAATGTCTAACCCTGTATCAACAAAAGAAAACAGCAAGAAGACAAGTAACATGAAGATTAAAGAAGCAAACAAATATTCGTTACAGGAACTGTTATTATTGTTTATGACAAAAGACTGTTCATTCAGAGACAGTTTATCCAAAGGACCAAACGTTGAGAGAGAGACCTCAGGGGGGGTGGGGGTAGGAGGGGTGAGAGGGGGAGGGGGAGGGAAGGAGGGGAAAGCAAAGGCATGTAGAAAATGTTTTAAAATATGCAAAAGGTGGAAAAAGTTTAATAAAAAATACTTAAAAAAAAAAAACAGGAAGGGGATGTTCTAAGATAATAAATTACCCAGTAAATACCTCACAATCACATGATGCTCCAACACCGACATGCCATTCCTTCTTGGTGCTCCTTGTCTACATTAGCGGCATCAGTGACGTGTCTGTATGTGACTACTGCCCATGTAATCTGTATGTAGAACATCACTGGGCTTGGATTAAGCAAAGACATCACATGTCACACAATGTACTGCCAGCTGAAGAAAATACATTGGACAACCCTTTTAACATGTCTCTAAGCCCAATATATCCCAAGATGTATGGCACTAGATCTTACATAGACATGAAAAAAAAATCATCTATAGAATGTATAGCCATCTGTAGAATGTACATCAGCCATCTGTCGCCCATAAACTCCCATGTTAAAACAACATATACACTGTAACAGTATTTCAGGTGCTGACTAGTTTTGGGTGTAGGCGCTGGTCTGGCGTCAGCATTGGACCACATAATATGCCCGTCGGCACAGCTGCAATGTCATTTAGTGCCTGTTATTGTGGGAGAAAAATCTCCCTATCTGTAATATTACTGGTAGGCTGGTTGGGTGGTCCATCTTCTCAGTTAGCCTATCAGGTTCTCTGGAGGGGTTTTTAACCCTACTCTGGATTTCTGAGAGTGTCGGTAATAGCCTTAGTGTTCTGCTCAGTGTTCTTTACTCAGTTGTCGCGGCCTATCCGTTCCACAGTGGAGAACTTGGAGTTTGGAGCTCTGCTGTGTTGGGTGTTTCACAACCTGCAGATAAGTAGCTGCTGGTTCCTTTTCAGTTTGTTTAGCTGCTTTTCATTTCTGTTTTGCTTTGCATGTCAGTGCATCTCTCCTGGGATTCCTATAGCGACAATCAGAGCCCAGAAGACCGCTGGGCTGCCTTTACTGAGGCAATGTCCCCGCTTTAGGCAGGGACCCATCACCCTTCCTGCTAGGTTAGGGCCAGCCTTCCTTCCCTCTCCCTGGAGTGGTGCTACCATCCCGCATAGTGTGGTGTGCAGCTATCTGCTACTGTATGTACGTTCCCTGTCTCTGTGTGGTGTGTTGTATTCTGGTGTCACACGGGCCTACTTCTGGGTTACGTACTTCACTTGTGGTGCGCACTCTGATTCACTGCAATAGTGGATTTTCTACAGTGGTGTGTATCATCACCCTGCATCCGTGCTGGCGTGGTGCTCGTGTGCTGAACGAACGTGACATCAGTGTTCTGTCTTTAGTTCTTTGTGTTCAGTGTTCTGTGGTCCAGTATTTTTGTTTATCTCTGACTCAGACTTCACTTCTTTTCAGCAGTGGGGTCGCCCTTTTTGGGGTGAGTTCTCTACTTAGTTGCGAGAAGTGTTGAGGCAGTTAAGGAAGTACCTTGTAGTGTTACTTCAGCCATTAACCATTGTCAGTGTTTGTTTGCTATGTCTGGGTCAAGTCTTCTCGTGTGCTTGTCTCTCAAGCTGTCACAGTGTCTTGATCATTAGGGCTTTGCCATCAGTTGCGCCGACAGGCCCGAGCAGACGTAACACACACTTTTTGCAAGCTTATGCAAGATTGTATTGAACTGGTTTCGTGACAAATTGTATAACAATGTAATTCAAGGAAGGTGGACATATCTGCATGTTCAATATACAGAAAACAACTTGAGATGTAATGAGAACTTTAGGCTACACTTTAAAAATGCAATATTTATGACCTGCATGTGATTTGTGTAAGGACTAGTAAGCACATTTTGGACGTGCAAATATGCTGCGTATTTTTGCAATTGAAAATCGTTTACGCCCGCATATTTCGCTTGCTCAAGCATGCTTTTGTGTGTGTAAATATGCAGGTTCCCCGTGTATTTGTGTGCATTTATGCATACCCATTGATTTCAATGGACTTCTACAGTGCGTAATATGCACCAAGATAGGACCTGCTGTGTATTTTTTCATGCGACTGCACATTGCGTGAAAAAATATGCTTTTGTGAACAAACCCATTAAGATCAATTGGCTCTATTCACTGCTAATTACACGCGCAAATACGCTCGTGTAAATGAGCCCTTAGTGTTCCAAATAATGGGACTAAGGGCTTCTTCAGATGGCCATGATTTTGTCCCATTTTACAGCCGTGGAATTCACAGCGGCAATATGTGATAAAACCAAACGATTTATTTCAATGGTTTCATTTTGACCAATGGGATTCTCACACGTTAATGCTACGTGCAAAAAAGATAGGGTAGGACCTATCTTTCCGCTTTTTTCTTTGTTAAGTTGTGTGCAATAGTGCGGAGCTTGAATAGTCAAAAAAAAATAATCACTAGTTCATGCGCTAATATACTCCGAATGCATCCATGTGGGACTTGAACTTAATAAGGGTCTAAAATGAGTAAATTAAAGGCAGTCTGAACAGTTAGGCAATCTGTCAAGGTTAGACTTTTGGGTCCCAAAGCAAAATTTGTAACAGGGCCCCCACCTACCAGTAGCTTTTTGGTTTTCTTTTAGAGGCTCAGACAGTCGGTCAGCTGAGCATCTGCCCTTCTACATAGCAAACATATCCTCAGTAATTCTAATTTATTCTGTAATGGTCAGTCTATGTTGAACCGACATTTCTTTGTGAAGAGCATAACATCTTTATTTTCTGTTCTATACGACCTTGTGTCACTGTTCGGAATGCTTGTGTTAACCTGGAGGATAGATGTTTATCCCATCCTAGACAAAAACACTGTATTGAGAGAGTAGATCGAAGTTGCGGTAGAGCGAAGTGAAAAACTGATCTAGCCCATTAGACCGTGCGTCTGATATTCATTTTCTTGACTAGAGATTTCTCAATGCCTCACAGCCAACAGCATAGATTTCCAATCCAATCTCATCCTGTTGTTATGTTTAATAGCAGATCCCACTGAGCAGGGGCAATGATATCACTTAATTCCAGGACTGCATTACTAGTTTAACCCTATAGAAGATGGGTTTTAACAGGAGTCTGGGAATAACACGAAAGACAACGGATAGATGGATAGGTAGATAGATAGATAGATAGATAGATAGAATAAACAAATGTAGCCGAAATATATAAAATGAGCTATGTAAGTATTATTTGACCAAAATACTCCTGTTATTAAAAAATATTTAATGTATCTTACACTATTTAATACGGTTTATACAGTGCTAAGCCTGGTTCACACTGTGCAATATTGATGATGATTCTTGACTTCAGTGGGGAGAGCTGAGATAGGCTGGTTTATTATTTTTCTCCATGGGGAAGGGGTTTAAGTGAAAACCTACAACTCAGACAACCCCTTTAGTTTAAAGAGCATCCCAGATTTAAAAAACCCTCACTGTCTATAACTTTAGAGATGTGAGAATTTTGATGTGCTGTTACACCCGTAACTCATCTGCCCTTCTTCCTTCCTGTGCCCACCTCAAATTTCATAAATAATTTATATATATAAAAAAAACCTCACTGTTCGGAGACCCTTGCTGATCTCACTGAAAATCTAGTAAAATGGAAACGATGTGTCAAACTCAAAGCCCAGCATGTCGTTTTATCTGGCTCGCGATGTA
Source organism: Eleutherodactylus coqui (assembly GCF_035609145.1). Lineage (NCBI taxonomy): Eukaryota > Metazoa > Chordata > Amphibia > Anura > Eleutherodactylidae > Eleutherodactylus > Eleutherodactylus coqui. Next base: position 161,037,815 of record NC_089837.1, on the reverse strand, counting down.
CCCACTTTTTCTTGAGGCCAATGCTTGGCAGAGCGGTAGGCGCCAGCACAGGGAGTGGGTGCCATCTTGAATTCTGAGCTCGAGCACGCACATCCACACTACTCTGTTCGGTGATGGTACTGCTCTGACAGCCCTACAATCAGGGGCGTAACTATAGGGGATGCAGAGGCTGCACCTGAGCGCAAGACCCTTAGAGGGCCCATAACACCTCTCTTCTCCATATAGGGAGCCCAGTACTATGAATAAAGAATTTAGTTGGGGGCCCTGTTACAGATTTTGCATTGGGGCCCAGAAGCTTCAAGTTACGTTTCTACCTACCAGACATCCTAGCCACCCAAGACAAAAGGTACATACACTATAGAAAGCCTTTCGGGACATTTCCATTTGGTGCATAACATGTCTTGTGTAACTTCTGTCCCTTTACTCCCTGTGCCTCATTTTTGCATGCAATCCAGTGAAAAGCCATCATAGTGCATAGCGCTCCATAGACATGTTAAGGAGCAGTTACATATAGGGCTCTCTCACACAGGGGTGTTTGCAGTTTTGGTCCATAGATTTCTTCTGACTTCATGCATGAATATGCACCTGTCATGTGTATTCACTGTATATTTACGCAATACCATTGACTTTAATGGACAATTTCAGTCTGTAATATGGACCAAAATAGGACACATTGCGATTTTTTTCATGAGCATAAAATATATACATGAAAAACATATGTGTGAATACCCCAATGCAAATCAATGGCGTTTGAGCAATCCGAATTTACCCAAGTAAAAAATATGTGCGTAATATGGAGCGCAAATACACCCATGTAAATGAGCCCTTATAAACGGCCCTTTGAAGGCAACCGTTATGCTGATCTGGCTTTCAGTGAGAATGAGTTTTACACCCCCAACTTAAACAGTGTGAAGAATGGACATTCCCAGGGGCATTGTCTGATTTGCAGGAGATAGCTTGTCCTATTTATCTGAGCAGAAGGGTTTCAGTAATCTAATTCACATTTCTAGGTGTTCTTTAGTCTTCGAAGTAAAATCATACAAGTAATGCCACAGGTCATAAATAAAACCCTAATGTTCCCTCAGTTTCACAATTAACTTTATGAAAAGTTAGGCTTTGCAAAGCAATATTTTAACAAATAGAGGAATTTCCAAGGCCAGGTTCACACAAATTTGCTGTAGTCAGGGGCTGATCCAGAATGGTGGTGGCACCAGGGCAAAAAAAATTTGGTGACGTCCCCAGTTGCTGTCATATATTGTGTGGCTAGGTTAAAGGGATATTCCCATAGGGGTATTCCCATAGTGTAGCGGAATAGAGACATGTGGTGCAATCTACTATACTGGGCAAGCATAAAAATGAAGCCTTTAATATCAATATGCAGGAAAGTCGGGCCATCTATGCGCTCAAAGACAACAAGGAGATCACCATTAAGTCTGTAGATAAAGGTGATGCTATAGTCCTCATAAACACATCAGACCACAAGAAAGAAGGAGACAGACAGCTGATGGACACAAGATACTACACCAAAATGGATCAAGACCAGACTCAAAAATATGTGAGGGAGTTGAGAAGGGTTGCCAGAAGCCTATCTGTGGGCTCCACAAAACTTTTGGACTCGATACCAGAGATCCCCAGGGTTGGAACTTTCTACATGCTTCCAAAACTACACAAACCTGGCAACCCAGGGAGGCAAATTATCTCAGGTGTGGGAACCCTCACTGAAGGAATCTCAGGATGGGTAGAATGTGTCCTCAAACCACTGGTGAGAAACACAACCAGCTACTTGCAGGACACCATGGACCTACTGAACAAACTATCAACTGTAGGTGCCCTCCCTGATGGCATCATCCTGGCCACCATGGATGTGGGATCCTTGTATTCCAACATGCCACACGAAGATGGACTGACCGCCGTCCAGGCACACCTTGAGGCCAATGGGCTTGCCTCTGAATCCGTGGGCAGTAAAATGGCACCGCAATATGACAACCTTTTTATGGAAAAACTGGAGAGTGACTTTCTGGCCTCCTGCCCCAACCATTGGCCTACTTAGGCTACATTGATGACATCATAATCATCTGGACCAACACCAAACAAGACCTAATAAAATTCCATGAGAGAGTCAGTGCATTCCATCCCACCATAAACCAGACATTAAGCTACTCATATACAGAAATCAACTTTTTGGACACCATCATAAAAATTTCAAACAACTCAATACAGACACTCCTTTACCGAAAACTGATTGATCGGCCCACATACCTCAGATGGTTCATTTCTAGAGATGAGCGAACGTGTTCGGCTCCGCCCCTTTTCGCCCGGACACCGAACTTCGCGAGGAATTCCGTGTTCGGGCGAAAAAAGTTCGGGGGTCGCCGTGGCAGCGCGGGGGGTTGCGGCGGGGAGTGGGGGGGAGAGGGAGAGAGAGAGGGCTCCCCCCTGTTCCCCGCTGCTGCCGCCCGCGCCGCCGCGCCTCTCCCCGCCCCCCGGCGCCCCCCGAATACTTACGCGCGAACACGGAAGTCCTCGGAAAAGCCGGTGTTCGGGTGCGTAAGTGTTCGTTAAGAACACGTTCGCTCATCTCTATTCATTTCCCATCCTAAACACATCAGAAAGTCCATTGCCTATAGCCAGGCCATCAGATATAACTCCAACCCAACAGACAGAGAGGAACATCTATACCAATCTGAAAGGACATTTTAAAATCAGGTTGTGTACCTCTAGCAGTGATCTACAATTCACAGCAAGAGGTACTAAGGAAAACCACAAATAAACTCCATTATACCTTAAACAAGGATGACCGTCGAAAACCATATTCCCAGACCCTCCCCTTCTGTGTTACAGGCAACCTCCAAATTTGAGGAACTTTATAATCAGGAGTGCATTGCCCCCTGACACACAAAAAGGAACTTATCCTTGTAATGAAAGGAGCTGCAAGTCCTCCTCACATGCACTGACCGCAGACAGGATACAGATCCCCAAAACACAGCAGGACTATAAGATCCCGGGGGACATTCACAAGTTCTATGTCGAGTGTTGTGTACCTGATCCTGTGCAGTAAATGTCCTGTTGGGGGGCTTTATGTTGGAGAAACAGGACAAAAAGTGAAAGCGAAGATGAGATTGCATCGCCACACGACTAAAGAGAGAAAGACAAAATTACCGGTGGTGGAGCACTTTTTTAGTCAAGGTCACAACATAAAACTCTAAAACTCAAATACTTAAAAGCAATTTCAAATCACAAAGTTACAGAAGAATGTGAGAGTACAAATTTATAACAACTTCTGCCAATTTTCATGTGTGATTTATGTGTAATTGGGAAGTGTGAGACATCTAAAGCACAGATAACACTGCCGCCTGGTAACCCCCTAACACTAATTCAGGGACCATAAAACCTTCAGCTGTGACAGAGCATTTCTTCCTGGTAGCCAGGGACTACACGGAAGCCTGTAGCAGCATCAGAGACCAGCGGGAGGGACCCCGAACCCGGGTACTAGGTGGGTATTACAAGACGCCTCCTGAAAATAAGACACTGTGCCTCTTTTGGGGGGAAAATTAATATAAGACAGTGTTTTATTTTCGGAGATGTATGTATTTCACGGTATGTATATATATATATATATATATATTCGTATCTATTTCATTATGCCTGAGGAAGAAGCCTGAGAGGTTTCTTATCCATTAAAAGGTATTATATCTACATACATTTTGCTCTACTGTCTATCAATGTACCAAATAGAGATGAGCGAACGTGTTCGTCCGAGCTTGATATTCGTGCGAATATTAGGGTGTGCGGGATGTTCGTTATTCGTAACGAACACCATGCGGTGTTCGGGTTACTTTCACTTCCTTCCCTGAGACGTTAGCGCGCTTTTCTGGCCAATTGAAAGACAGGGAAGGCATTACAACTTCCCCCTGTGTTGTTCCAGCCCTATACCACCCCCCTGCTGTGAGTGGCTGGGGTGATCAGGTGTCCGCCGAATATAAAAGTCGGCCCCTCCCGCGGCTCGCCTCAGATGCCGTGTGAGTTAGATGAGGGACAGTGCTGTTTGTACCGCAGCTGCTGTAGGGAAAGAATTGGTAGTTAGTGTAGGCTTCAAGACCCCCCAAAGGTCCTTATTAGGGCCACTGATAGCTGTGTGTTGGCTGCTGTTAGCAGTGGCAATTATTTTTTTTCTCAAAATCGCCTCTGCAGAGCGTTGCACCCGGCATTAGGGACAGAAGTGCTGCATAGGCAGGGAGAGTGTTAGGAGTGAGTGTAGCCTTCAAGAACCTCAACGGTCCTTTCTAGGGCCATATTTAACCGTGTGCAGTACTGTGCTGGCTGCTGTTAGCTGTGCTGCATTTTTTTCTTCTTCTCAAAATCGCCTCTGCAGAGCATTGCACCCTCCATTGATACTGCAGGGAAAGAATTGTGTAGGCAGGGCCACAACACAGTTATTATTCATTGAATATACGCAGTGCTGCCTTTTGGTGGAAAAAAACTGAAAATAATTCTATTTGTCCTGCCTCTGTCCGTCCTAAGGGCGGTGGACACGTGTCGGCTGCGTGTGCAACGTTTAAAAATCAGACGCACCCAGCTACGTTTTACTCCTGGCTTCGCCATTTGCTTTCCTTAATTGGGAAAAAAAATACCTGCTCTGCCAGAGTTAATAACTCTGCTACCCTCACGTTCTGTGACACATTAGCAGGGACACAGCACAGTTATTAAACTTCTCATGTTCATTGAATATACGCAGTGCTGCCTTTTGGTGGAAAAAAACTGAAAATAATTCTATTTGTCCTGCCTCTGTCCGTCGTAAGGGCGGTGGACACGTGTCGGCTGCGTGTGCAACGTTTAAAAATCAGACGCACCCAGCTACGTTTTACTCCTGGCTTCGCCATTTGCTTTCCTTAATTGGGAAAAAAAATACCTGCTCTGCCAGAGTTAATAACTCTGCTACCCTCACGTTCTGTGACACATTAGCAGGGACACAGCACAGTTATTAAACTTCTCATGTTCATTGAATATACGCAGTGCTGCCTTTTGGTGGAAAAAAACTGAAAATAATTCTATTTGTCCTGCCTCTGTCCGTCCTAAGGGCGGTGGACACGTGTCGGCTGCGTGTGCAACGTTTAAAAATCAGACGCACCCAGCTACGTTTTACTCCTGGCTTCGCCATTTGCTTTCCTTAATTGGGAAAAAAAATACCTGCTCTGCCAGAGTTAATAACTCTGCTACCCTCACGTTCTGTGACACATTAGCAGGGACACAGCACAGTTATTAAACTTAGATTATTCATTCACTAGAGGCAGTGGGGCCTTTCGTTTTCAAAAAAGGGAAAAAATTATATTTGGCCTGCAGTCTTGCGCCAATTTATTTCCTGCCTGTGAAATCAAATCACTGGTAATACAGCATGCTGAGGGGTAGGGGTAGGCCTAGAGGACGTGGACGCGGCCGAGGACGCGGAGGGCCAAGTCAGGGTGTGGGCACAGGCCGAGCTCCTGATCCAGGTGTGTCGCAGCCGACTGCTGCGCGATTAGGAGAGAGGCACGTTTCTGGCGTCCCCACATTCATCGCCCAATTAATGGGTCCACGCGGGAGACGGTTATTAGAAAATGAGCAGTGTGAGCAGGTCCTGTCCTGGATGGCAGAAAGTGCTTCGAGCAACCTATCGTCAACACGCAGTTCTGCGCCGTCCACTGCTGCAAATCCGAATCCTCTGTCTGCTGCTCCTCCTTCCTCCCAGCCTCCTCACTCCACTACAATGACACCTGCTCAGGAGCGGGAACACTCCCAGGAACTGTTCTCGGGCCCCTGCTTAGATTGGGCAGCAGCGGTTCCTCTCCCACCAGAGGAGTTTATCGTCACTGATGCCCAACCATTCGAAAGTTCCCGGGGTCTGGGGGAAGAGGCTGGGGACTTCCGCCAACTGTCTCAACAACTTTCTGTGGGTGAGGAGGACGATGACGATCAGACACAGTTGTCTTGCAGTGAGGTAGTAGTAAGGGCAGTAAGTCCGAGGGAGCAGCGCACAGAGGATTCGGAGGAAGAGCAGCAGGACGATGAGGTGACTGACCCCACCTGGTGTGCAACGCTTACTCAGGAGGACAGGTCTTCAGAGGGGGAGTCAAGGGCATCAGCAGGGCAGGTTGCAAGAGGCAGTGCGGTGGCCAGGGGTAGAGGCAGGGCCAGACCGAATAATCCACCAACTGTTTCCCAAAGCGCCCCCTCGCACCATGCCACCCTGCAGAGGCCGAGGTGCTCTAAGGTCTGGCAGTTTTTCACAGAGACGCCTGACGACCGACGAACAGTGGTGTGCAACCTTTGTCGCGCAAAGCTCAGCCGGGGAGCCAACACCAACAGCCTCACCACCACCACCATGCGCAGACATATGATGGCCAAGCACCCCACAAGGTGGGACGAAGGCCGTTCAGCGCCTCCGGTTTGCACCCCTGCCTCTCCCCCTGTGCCCCAACCTGCCACTGAGATGCAACCCCCCTCTCAGGACACAGGCACTACCGTCTCCTGGCCTGCACCCACACCCTCACCTCCGCTGTCCTCGGCCCCATCCAGCAGTGTAGTTCAGCGCACCGTCCAGCCGTCGCTTGCGCAACTGTTGGAGCGCAAGCGCAAGTACGCCGCCACGCACCCGCACGCTCAAACGTTAACCGTCCGCATAGCAAAATTCATCAGCCTTGAGATGCTGCCGTATAGGGTTGTGGAAACGGAGTCCTTCAAAAGTATCATGGAGGCGGCGGCCCCGCGCTACTCAGTTCCCAGTCGCCACTACTTTTCCAGATGTGCCGTCCCAGCCCTGCACGACCACGTCTCCCGCAACATTGTACGCGCCCTCACCAACGCGGTTACTGCCACGGTCCACTTAACAACGGACACGTGGACAAGCACAGGCGGGCAGGGCCACTACATCTCCCTGACGGTACATTGGGTGAATTTAGTGGAGGCTGGGACAGAGTCAGAGTCTGGGACCGCTCACGTCCTACCCACCCCCAGAATTGCGGGCCCCAGCTCGGTGGTGGTATCTGCGGAGGTGTATGCTTCCTCCACTAAAGCACCCTCCTCCTCCTCCTCCTCCTCTGTCTCGCAATCAAGATGTGTTAGCAGCAGCATGTCGCCAGCAGTCGGTGTCGCGCGGTGTGGCAGCACAGCGGTGGGCAAGCGTCAGCAGGCCGTGCTGAAACTACTCAGCTTAGGCGATAAGAGGCACACGGCCCACGAACTGCTGCAGGGTCTGACACAGCAGACCGACCGCTGGCTTGCGCCGCTGAGCCTCCAACCGGGCATGGTCGTGTGTGACAACGGCCGTAACCTGGTGGCGGCTCTGCAGCTCGGCAGCCTCACGCACGTGCCATGCCTGGCCCACGTCTTTAATTTGGTGGTTCAGCGCTTTCTGAAAAGCTACCCACGCTTGTCAGACCTGCTCGTAAAGGCGCGCCTGCTCTGCGCACATTTCCGCAAGTCCCACACGGACGCTGCCACCCTGCGCACCCTGCAACATCACTTTAAGCTGCCAGTGCACCGACTGCTGTGCGACGTGCCCACACGGTGGAACTCTACGCTCCACATGTTGGCCAGGCTCTATGAACAGCGTAGAGCTATAGTCGAATACCAACTCCAGCATGGGCGGCGCAGTGGGAGTCAGCCTCCTCAATTCCTTTCAGAAGAGTGGGCCTGGTTGGCAGACATCTGCCATGTCCTTGGTAATTTTGAGGAGTCTACCCAGGTGGTGAGCGGCGATGCTACAATCATTAGCGTCACCATTCCTCTGCTATGCATCTTGAGAAATTCCCTGCAAACCATAAAGGCAGCTGCTTTGCGTTCGGAAACGGGGGCGGGGGAAGACAGTATGCCGCTGGATAGTCAGGGCACCCTCCTGTCTATTTCTCAGCGCGTACAGGAGGAGGAGGAGGAGCATGAGGAGGATGAGGAGGAGGGGGAAGAGACAGCTTGGCCCGCTGCTGACGGTACACCGGCTAATTGCCTGTCATCCTTTCAGCGTGTATGGCCTGAGGAGGAGGAGGAGGAGGAGGATCCTGAAAGTGATCTTCCTAGTGAAGACAGCCATGTGTTGCGTACAGGTACCCTGGCACACATGGCTGACTTCATGTTAGGATGCCTTTCTCGTGACCCTCGCGTTGCACGCATTCTGGCCACGACGGATTACTGGGTGTACACACTGCTCGATCCACGGTATAAGGAGAACCTGCCCACTCTGATTCCCGAAGAGGAAAGGGGTTCGAGAGTGTTGCTATACCACAGGACCCTTGCGGACAAGCTGATGGTAAAATTCCCAGCCGACAGCGCTAGTGGCAGAAGGCGCAGTACCGAGGGCAAGGTAGCAGGGGATGTGCGTAGATCGAGCAGCATGTACATCCCAGGCAGTGCAACAGTCTTTAAGGGCCTGGCCAGCTTTATGGCTCCCCACCAAGACTGTGTCACCGCTCCCCAGTCAAGGCTGAGTCGGCGGGAGCACTGTAAAAGGATGGTGAGGGAGTACGTAGCCGATCGCACGACCATCCTCGGTGACGCCTCTGCCCCCTACAACTACTGGGTGTCGAAGCTGGACACGTGGCCTGAACTAGCGCTGTATGCCCTAGAGGTGCTTGCTTGTCCTGCGGCTAGCGTCTTGTCGGAGAGGGTGTTTAGTGCGGCTGGGGGAATCATCACAGATAAGCGTAGCCGCTTGTCAACCGACAGTGCCGACAGGCTAACACTCATCAAGATGAACAAAGGCTGGATTTCCCCAGACTTCTGTTCTCCACCAGCGGACAGCAGCGATACGTAAGCAATACGTAGGCTGCACCCGCGGATGGAAGCTACGTTCTCTCTCACCATCCAAAACGGGGACATTTCTGCTTCATCAATCTGTGTCTAATATTCCTCCTCCTGCTCCTCCTCCTGAAACCTCACGTAATCACGCTGAACGGGCAATTTTTCTTAGGGCCACAAGGCTCACTCAAATAATTTTTCTGAACAATTTTTATAAGTTTCAATGCGCTTAAAAGCGTTGGAACTTTAACTTGAACCAATTTTTCGTTACACTGGGCTGCCTCCAGGCCTAGTTACCACTTAAGCCACATTAACCAAAGCGATTCACCTGCCATCTTGGTTGGGCATGGCCAATTTTTACTGAGGTACATTAGTACTGTTGGTACACCAAATTTTTGGGGCCCTCACCTACAGTGTAATCATAGCAATTTGTATGTTCTTCGCCTGCACTCATGGTACAGAAAGGTGTGTGGGGTTGGCCTACACTTTAGCTACATAAATGTAACTTGGGCCTTGGCTATACTAAGGCTACTGAAATGGAACTAAGACTGCGCTCCCGCTATACTGCTGCTTCGGAATTGTTACTGGGGCCTGTCTTGAGTGCTACTATTGCTGACATGGAACGAAGACTGCGCTCCCGCTATACTGCTGCTTCGGAATTTTTACTGGGGCCTGTCTTGAGTGCTACTATTGCTTACATGGAACAAAAAATGCGCTCCCGCTATACTGCTGCTTCGGAATTGTTATTGGGGCCTGTCTTGAGTGCTACTATTGCTGACATGGAACGAAGACTGCGCTCCCGCTATACTGCTGCTTCGGAATTGTTACTGGGGCCTGTCTTGAGTGCTACTATTGCTGACATGGAACGAAGACTGCGCTCCTCCTATAATGCTGCTAGTGATATGTTAGTGGGGCCTGTCCTAATGCTACGGCTGAAATGTTACGAATTCTGGGCTCTGCCTATACCGCTGCTAATGGTATGTCTCTGGGGTGTGGAAACAGAGGCTTCCCAAAGACATGATGGCGGCGAGGCCATTTCCCACCAACGCGGTTACTGTTAAGGTGCATATAACCACGGACACGTGGAGAGGACACGTAGTGCCTCAAAAACATCCCCCTCCCCCTCCAACAGGGAAAACATTCTTGGCAAATGCCTTTGCATTGGTTCGTCTGGTGGCAGTCCAAGAATTTCACCTTTACCGACACAACAAGAGAGCCCCCACACCATCCCCCCGCCACGGCCCACTTAATCCTGGCCGCATTCCAAAAACCAACAAAATACAACCGTGCTACTAGGTCCGCAGTCACCACCACATTACCACCAACGCGGTTACTGTTAAGGTGCATATAACCACGGACACGTGGAGAGGACACGTAGTGCCTCAAAAACATCCCCCTCCTCCTCCAACAGGGAAAACATTCTTGGCAAATGCCTTTGCATTGGTTCGTCTGGTGGCAGTCCAAGAATTTCACCTTTACCGACACAACAAGAGAGCCCCCACACCATCCCCCCGCCACGGCCCACTTAATCCTGGCCGCATTCCGAAAACCAACAAAATACAACCGTGCTACTAGGTCCGCAGTCACCACCACATTACCACCAACGCGGTTACTGTTAAGGTACATATTACCAGTCTGACTGGGGCATGCAGACACCTTGACAGAATGAATAGTGTGTGGCACATAGGTTCCCCATTGCTATGCCTACGTGTGCAGCTCCTGATGGCGGTGGCACAGGATTCTATTTCTCATTGCTTCTGTACAGCATTGTGGGCTATCGCCCCGCCACTTTTAAAGAGGGTCGCTGTCTAGCCATGCCAACCCTCTGCAGTGTGTGCCTGCGGTTCCTCCTCATGGCAGACGCACTTCTAAATAGACATGAGTGTGGCGTGGCATGAGGGCAGCTGAAGGCTGCGCAGGGACACTTTGGTGTGCGCTGTGGGGGGGAGGGGGGGGCGGTTGGTCAGCATGTAACCCAGGAGAAGTGGCAGCGGAGTGTCATCCAGGCAGTGATTGTGCTTTGTTGTAGCTAGTGTGGTGCTTAGCAAAGGTATGCCATGCTAATGAGGGCTTTTCAGAAGTAAAAGTTGTTGGGAGGGGGGGGGGCCCACTCTTGCCGGTATTGTGGCTTAATAGTGGGACCTGTGAACTTGAGATGCAGCCCAACATGTAGCCCCTCGCCTGCCCTATCCGTTTCTGTGTCATTCCCATCACTTTCTTGAATTGCCCAGATTTTCACACATGAAAACCTTAGCGAGCATCGTCGAAATACAAAAATGCTCTGGTCGCCCATTGACTTCAATGGGGTTCGTTGTTCGAAACGAACCCTCGAACATCGCGGGAAGTTCGTTCCGAATAACGAACACCCGAACATTTTGGTGTTCGCTCATCTCTAGTACCAAATGTTTTTCATAGTAGTGTCCACAGCACATGGGAGTTTTGCAAACTTCAATGGGAATTATGGGAACAGAGTAAAGCTGCTGCGTTTGGCTGTTTCTATAACACCCGGCTAGGTGGTTGGGAAACTAGCCAAGGGTTTCTCTTCTCAGCCAGTGGAGTGACCTGAAGTTGTAAACTACATGGATTTGAAGTATTGTTATGTATAATTGTTGTTTTATAATATAATTCTATTCAATTTATTGACTGGAGAACCACCAAGTCCAGACGAGAGGCTTAGAACATGTACAATGGCTCTGCATTCTCATGAAAGTGTCTAGCCCCTGAGCTTTATGTACATGGGAGGACCCAGAGTCAGTTGTCCATAGTGAGTAGTGTAAGAAGTACAGAGTTCTGAAGAAATAGTGCAGTGGTGAAGGAGAGGTATCATTAAAAGAATAAGAAAGCTAAACTATTAAAGAAAATGAAGGGTAAAGACAAGACAGAAATAGCCTATTCCCTAAATCCAAGGAAAGAGCAAAAAGTGCCAGATACGACATATATGTCTTTTAAAGGAATATTTACAATAGGGGCGGTATCTCCAGTCACCATACTTTGGATTTTGATGTAAAGAAAAACGGAACTATATTTGGATGTTGCCTTATTTTTGTCTTGAAACCTCAAATAAACCTAAGTTCTGCTATTTTTACTGTTAACTTGTCTCCTGGAGCTTCTTCCTACGAGGAAAATTTACACTACACCACCCTCCAGGGACAGGGACTACGGCCACCATCATTTTAACCTAGCTAGATGGGATTATATACTCTGAATCCCATCTGGCTATGTTATTTGTAACGTAGCCAGATGGGATTCAGAGTATATAGACACCATGAACCCAAGCTGATCCCAGGTCCCGCATGTTGCACCAGGAAGTGCTGAGATGGGAATACCCCTTTAAACTGGCAGTTACATTAGGTAATTGCTACAGGATCACACCAATGTCACCAAGATTTCAAGACGATCTAATGTCCATACAAGGAGCCTGTTCGGATGTCTGGTATTGGGGACAAACATTTTTAGAACTCCTATGTCTTGCTGCTTTACAGAAGGAATGGAAATGTGTGATGTATTGTATATCTGCACACAAATAACTGCTTTCCAAGTTTTTTAGTTTCTGAAAAACGTAGAACATTGAATTGCCTGTATATTTACTCTTAGGCTACATTCCCCATAGAGAAGCTTGCATGTCCATGATGGCAGCATTATAAGGGGGTATGTCTGCTCAGGAAGAATAAATCACAGCACAGGAATTCCCAGATAATCTGCTCTGGAAATGCACAGTGTGTGCTAACGCTCTGCTTGATATAATTACCCTTAAGCTGCTTGTAATGGGTTTTTTACTTTGCTCTGATATATTTTGTTTGTTGATTGGTGAGGACTCGAATTCTTCAAAACCTGTGCATTAACTCTTTCACTGCTACACTTATCGTCCACTGTTTATTTCCACTGGACCAATAAGAACAGTGCTGCATAAAATGGCATTTACTTGTACATAGAGAATACAGATCACAAAATCTCACTTAGGTTGTGTTCACACTTGCGTTAGGGCTTCTTGTCTCTCTGTTCCATTTTTAGAGCAGAGAAACAGAATTAAAATGGAATTAAAAGGCCACTCATGTGATTTTTTAAGTTGTGTAACTCTCCCCCAGTAAATATAAGTGGACTAGGGTTACCTGGATTAGTTATTACAACGAATTGCCCACCACCTGGGCCATTCTGACCAGACTTTTAGGAGGTATTGGGACCAGTGGATGTGTTAGGGCATGCACACAAGGGAACCGGTCTCAGGACACCCTCAACAGATCACCAGTAGAGTGGATCGTCCGACAAGCATAAGCAGCTCCAACTGTTTTGTTGTCCGACATCCAGAGACAGATGGCAGCATTGTTACACCCCTGTGTTTGTTCAAACCATTTCCAGGCGCTTGGCTGTGATGATATGGGGGGCATCACATAGAAAGTCGGTCACCCCTAGTAGGGGTATGAGGGACAATGACAGTTCAGCGATATGTTCAGGACATCCTGCAGCCAGAAGTGTTCCTCTCATGGTAGGGCTTCTAAGAGGCATTTTCCAGCAGGACAATGCTTAGCCGCACACACAAGGGTGTCACAGGAATGCCTCCACAACATTGTTGGACTTCCATGGCCTGCCTGGTCACCAGATCTATCACCAGTAGAACATGTATGGGACCATCTGGGATGCCAGCTTTAACAACCTACGAGTTTGCATGATTTAGGAGCGATATGCGACAGGATACTATACGAAGCCTGTTAGTCTCCATGCCCGCCCATATCACATCTAGTATACAAGCTAGAGGCAGTACATTAGGGTACTAGAGCCTCCCTTCAAGTGTTTAGTTTTTTCTGCAATAAATTATCCTTTTGCTCTGATATTGTAATTACTTATATCAACTTTGCAATCACACATTTATAGTTTCATTTCATTCCGCCATCTCCTTCTAGGTGCTTGATTTTTTTTTTCACAGTAAGTGTATCACACAATTACCTTCCTTCTGGAAACATTAGAGTTGAATCCAAGATAACGGTATTCAAAATGGCCGTCATTTTACTGACATGGCCTAACAGATTTCCCTTTTCTCTCACAGCTTGTATGCAAAATTAGATCACCATCTGCCAAACCATATCCATTCTATAAGGGTATTTCCACAATTTTGAGCATCAGCAATGAGTAGTGCTGCATTTTCCATTAGCATTGGTAATCAGTCTGGAAATGCTGTAGAGCAGGGGTGGGCAATTAATTTTCCCATGGGGCCACATGAGAAATTGGAATGGTTTTAGAGGGCCAGACCAACATACGAAGGCTCCATGCACATTGCCTTAATGGGGCCGTATTCCAGCCGCCCGATTTGCGGCCAGAATACGGCCGCCATTGAAAATGAATGGCGCTGTAATACGGCGCGGTGAACACCCGGTGTTTCACCCCGTTTTACGGCGCGGCCCCCGTGTCTGCCAATGGAGAGGGGAGCGGTAAGGAGCACTCCCATCTCCACTCAGAAGTTACAGTGGCATCATGTCCACGGGGAAAAGAAGAATTAAAATCCGCAGCGGATTTTAACTCTTCTCCCGCGCGCGGATCCGCACCCCATAGGGATGCATTGACCACCCGCGGGTAGATAAATACCCGCGGATCGTCAATAAAAGTGATTTTAAAAAAAATGGAGCATGAAAAAATCTGGACCATGCTCCATTTTCATGCGGGTCTCCCGCGGGGACGGCTCCCGCGGGTTTCTATTGAAGCCTGTGGAAGCCGTCCGGATCCGCGGGACACAAAAATCACATTTTACTTACCCGCTCCGGTTCTTCTCTTCGGCGCCGCGCCATCCTCTCTCAGCCGCGGCCGGATCATTTTGCTTCGGCCCGGCGCATGCGCGGGGCACGTCACCGACGTCATCGTGCACATCCGCCGAGCCGAAGAATGAAGATCCGGCCGCGACGAGAGAAGATGACGCCGCCGCGAAGAGAAGAAACGGAGCGGATGGGAGGTGAGTTTATTGTCATTTATTTGTATTTTCAGCGCTCATGTCCGCGGGGCAGGAGGGACCCGCTGCAGATTCTACATGTAGAATCCGTAGCGGGCCCGATTTTCCCCGTGGACATGAGCACCGGACTCATTGGTGAGTCACCAGGACACTCTTTGCGGGCCGGTCCGAGCTATTCAGCGGGCCGGATGTGGCCCGCGGGCCGTGCTTTGCCCAGGTCTGCTGTAGAGCCTTCAAACTATGCTTCTTCTTAAAAATAGAATTGCTGTATGGAGTGTATATTGTAGGATGTATTTTTTCAAGAAAGTGCTTCCAAGATTACAGCTGCAACAAATATCTTTACCATTTGCATCTTGACCACATGTCTAATTGGAAACATGCCTAATTAGACTGATTAACACACTCAAGGAGAGCATTTGCCTTGGCATTCATTTGTGCCCATTCATGCCAATTGCGTGATTTGTTTTACAGGCCACAGAAGTGTTGATATAACAGTTCCATATAGTGTAATAGTAAGCATAAATCTGCATCCTGAGTCTGAGCTTCCATATTTTATACATTTGTATTTGTGATGCTTGGTTGCTTCTACTTCAGCTTATTCCATTCAGTAGATAACTTTTAGGATATGTTTACATATAGTGGAAATGCTGCGATATATGTAGATAATGCAGGATTCATCAGTCACAATAGGTGATTGTCACAGCTCACCTCCTCCTCCTCTCTACACAATGACCTCTGCTCATGTCACAGAATATGCCTTGAACACTCTCACATAGCAGACAATCGATCAACTCTTGTCATTATCTCTCATGGCCGATGAGGCTGCTGTAAATCATCTCTAAACGTTGTTAACTGCAGCTCAGGCAATTGCCCCCCCCCCCCCCCCCCCCTCCTTCCCATAATCCTGTACAGGCCACAGAACAGAAAATATATACAATCAGAAAATAATAATAGATTAGAGAATTGGAAAGTATTTCAATATTTAGATTTAATTAGTCAAAAACGTATAGGTGATACAGTTCCCTTAAGGACCAAGCTATGTTTTCCATAGTTGCATTCCGAGACCCATATCTTTCATTTTCTGTTGATATGACAGTGTTTGTTTCTTACAGGGCAAGTTGTTCTTTTTAATGGCACCATTTTGAAGTACATATAAATTATTTACTATCTTATTATTTTTGTGGTGGGTAGGGGATGCAAAAGAACAGATTCTGACATAAATTACAGCAACTTTGCTGCGGGCGAAAGGCCCTACCAATTTTTGGGAAGAATGGTGAGGACGGTGAAAAAATATTTATAGAAATCTGGTATACAGGGCATGTTAAATTGACCCCACAGTATTTCAACGTATTATTTTGTCTCACTGTGACTCTGCCAGTTGTGGGGGTCTTTGTTATGCCCCCTGCTGCCAAGGAAAGCAAGCCCCCTCAGTCTGTCATAATTATTATATGTTGCGGTCACTATTGGCTGCGGCATCTAAGGGGTTCAAATGATCGAATAAATGTATTAGTCCCCAATCAGTTTCCGATGCCTAATGCCCAATTTACATGAGACCTGCTATTGGGCTAATGATGCCAGGCAGCTCATCCAAGTGATGCTCGCTCCCGTGCTGAATCGTTATTTTGCATGCTGAATCCTGTAGAAATAAAAAAACAAAAATGTTTTTTTTCCAATTCCCATTTAAAAAATGAATAAAAGTTATGCAATGCATTATATGTACCCCAAAATTATGTCTTGGAAAAACAAGCCCTCATATGGCTATGTCGACAAAAAGAATTAAAAAGTTATGATTCTAGGAATGTGACACTGAAAAATGAGTTGGTCATTTAAGGGGTTCTGTTATTAAAAAAGAAAAATTCTATACCTATTACTTCCCCATCAGTCTACTTAACAGATCATCACCTCACCTCCAGCTGGCTGATTCCTCTGCTTTCTGTGAGGTTATGTACATTGGCCGGCAGTCTTCTTTCTGCCGCAATGTACATTACGTCACAGCTCACAGGCCAGCAAGGGGACTGCCTATTTACTTCAGAGATTGCTCATGCGAGTTGTCTCGACAGTAGATTAGAATTCCTTCCTAGGCAGTGAATGCTACAGCACAGAGTCCTGAGCTTCACTGGCCGGAAGGAATGTGAGGAATGCAGCCTTCATAACAAGCCAGCCAGTGTGTGGTGAGGTGACCCTGGGGCACTGCAGAAGCTCAGCCAGGAGAAGATGTGCTACGGAGATTGATGCAGGAGGAATAGGTAAGTATAGAATTTTTTTTATGGCAAAACCACTTTGAGGCGCAAACAGGCGTTGTCACTAAGGGGTTAATCACTTTCCATAGATATAACAGGCATATTTTTCACTTTAAAAAATGGAGAAAAGTACCACATGGTACAAATTATGAAAATGTGAATTAGCCCTATGTTATGGTCCGCACCACAGAAATTAAGACTGTGCTTCTTGTTACGGCGCTGTAGTTATAGCCGTTGCTCAGCTCCCCCCTGCCTCCGCTCCCCACTCCAGCACTGTGTTGTGGTGTCTCACTGCCTCTGGTCTCCGCTCCAGCGCTGTGTTCCAGTGCCTTGGGTACCCCCGCCTGTGCTCTCTGGTCCAGCGCTGCAATGTCCGAGGTTCAGCTCCCCGCTCCTCCAGTGCTGCACTGGGAGGCCTCACAGAAGGCTGCCGCCGCAGCAGCGCCAGACGGAGCTGTGGCCTGCTGAGTAACACTGCTGCGGGGGGGACGGCACAGCACACTGACTGACAACCAATCTGGAGGTAGGGGTGTGACAGGGCTGTCCCTCTATCAAAGCCCTATCACACCCCCTACCTTCTGGTGGTGTCAAGGTACAATAATACCCATGCCCCTTTACCTCCCTGCCCAGTGCGCCCTCTGTTGGTTGCGGTGAATCGCCTGGGATCCCAATCATTAAGTTGTTTAAAAGAACTGCAATGCTTGGGTGAGTGCCAATGTCCCTTCACTGCATACCACGCACATTCCATGGGGTATTGCAGCTCTGTCCCATTTACTTAAATTGAGCTAAGCTGCTTTCAGGTCACATGACTGATGAATGTGACACCACAGGCCTCTTCAATCAATTGATCAGTGGCAGACCCCACGGATTTGATATGGATGACCTATCCTCAGGGTAGCTTAGTCACAGAAAAGCTCTTTAATTAATGTTTATCAATTATTTTTTATGGTCATTATGTCTATTCTAGGAGAATGATGTAGTGTGCTTATAATACTTGTCTTCCATAGCTGCAGTTGAGTTGTGTAAGGCTGCCTGTCCACCGTCGTTTTTGCATTGCGTTTTCTGCGGTGATAATCTGGCCACAGGGAACACAGTGCATGCTTTCCATAGCGTTGCTATGAAAAGCGCGCCCTCCCTGTCCACGAACGGAGAATCATTGCGATTCTCTGCCTGTGGCAGGCAAATCGCAGCATGCTGCGAATTGCCGTGATTCTCCGCTGTGAGCCAATCTGTCAGATAGGCTCACAGCGGAGATCTGTCCTCTGGCTCCTGCTCCCCGGCGGTGGGATCCGCCGCAGGATACCGCAATGCCCGTGGACAGGCAGCCTATGGGTCAGGCATGCAGTTATAATTGTACAGAGCCATAATACAGCTTCCATACAAGTGCATGAGCTCTCTGCTGTATTTTTATATGCCTCCAATTTCCTACGAGGGCCTACAGAGGTTTTATCTGTTTGATTCTGTATGAATCTGACAGATAAAAAGTTGTTGCTGTGTCACACTGAGCGTCATATCTTCTAGTACTGCCATACAAGCTCCACAGGAGCCCTTAAGATGACACCCTGGTACATGCTTAGAAGCTGTGTTGTTTGCTAAGAATGCATCATTTATAGAGATAGAAGTTTGAAATATGTGACTGTAGTGGCCGGGTTCAACGGGGCCCCTCCATAACTGTATGCATGCATTTGTCTATGCAACGTCAGTGTCCTCTGTGTTGCATGAATGATGTGTATTGCATAGCTGCAGCACTGACAGGGTTAAGTGTCTGGTATGTGAGCTGAGTGTTTGGAAAATGTATCTGTTTGTTTATCACATGAACTTGTGTGATATATGTGATTGCAAGGTGTGTGCAGGGGTTGTTCCGTTCTGGGCTTGCAAGAGAGAGGAAAAGAGTTCTGCAAGAGGACCACACAGGCACCTTTATTCTGTGTGACCCAGAATGGAAGAGGCACAAAGGAGTCTACTGCTTGTCCTGGGACTACCGTACCCAGGAGATGTGGATGAACCCTTCCCGTGCTAGGAGAGAGAGAAAGAGAGAGAGAGAGAGAGAGAGAGAGAGAGGAACTGCCATGCAGAGCACTAGGTTTTATAAAATGTGAGTGTTGACCAGTAGAGTGTTGGAGAGAAGAGAGTGTGTTGCCAGAATGAGGACTTACAGATAATGAGACTGCGGTTTCTCCTGTTCACCCGTGTGTCCTCTCTGTCACACCTCTTTGGTGTTTTAAAGTGTTTGCCTGCTGGCGTGCTTTTTAAAGTTGAAGTTACTTCAAGTAAAATGACCAGTCGTTCATCCGTTTCCGGAGGCTGTGTCTTAAAAGAGCCCCGTGTGTGTGTGTGAATTTACTCTGACAACTAGGAATTCCCCATGGAGGCTGCGCATGGGGAAGTTTACTCCGCCATCCAGGAATTCCCCCGTGGCAGAAATGGTGGCGTAATGCGTGACATAAGACACTAAGGTAATCCATTATTGGGTTTCCCGTTTATTAAACTGCCCTCGGCTCGTGGACATGTTACTGGTTACCCTCCTGGTGGGCGACGGTTGAGCAACCATGACAAGGCCCAAACTCTACCCTGCTGTCCCCTGGCCGTGGCCCACTCCTCAAACACTGCAGGGCGGAAGTTAACTTGGAGTCATGAACAGGATGAATCTTATGTGCCTGTTCTCAAGAAACCGGTGAAAAACATCAAAAAGACGCTCTCCCGCCATTTTCCCAGTCACGGAAGATTTTTGCCTGCGCAACAGTAAGAGAAAGTTACTTCTGGTCCTGAGGCCCCCTATATTTTTTCAGACATCCAGAACAAGATCCCTTCGACTCTTATAAATAGATTGCGGGTCCTCTGAGCCTACGCACATTTGTCAGAGTGGTGCCAGATCAAGTCAGTTGCCGGAGATGCAGAGGGAGAATCTTAATTTATATGTAGCAGAGATGTGCTACAGGCTACAGAGGGACTGTGTCATGTTAATGGACTGTGTGGAGTTGCCTGTGTTACATGGTGAGCAACCAAGTTTAGATGTGGACTTTCACTATATTCAGAGCCAAGATGGCGTCCAACCCTCATGTTCTTCTTCAGTGAATCTTCAGCCTGTGAAAATTTCCCACCAAGCTGTTCCAAGACTGAGAAAAAAGTAGGGGGGTTGCCCCCACTGCGGAGCAACAGTCTGCAGCTGGGAACCGCCAAGAGGAGGAGACTTCCTCTGCTTCCAGCGAGCCACTCAACCTGTCTCAATCGCACCAGCAATTCTCAGAGAGTGAGGACATAGCTTCCTATACTATCCTGTGTTGTGTCCCAGCTGGTTACCACCGCCTCAGCTCAAATTTCATTGGGAAGATGAGCTAGAGTTGTGGGGTTTGGCAATGCCGCTGCCATCTCCTACTTCTCCACTGCTGGAGAGACACCTAGAGGAGCCTTCTCAGTGGGAGTTGGTCCAGCTCTGGAACTTCAAACCCGCTCGGGAGAGGTCTCCCCCGATTTCCATGTTTTCAGAGGAAGAAGTGAAATCTTTCCCTGTCCCGTGAATCGTTATCCATCAGTATAATACTAAGGCCAGAGCGGCTATCCCTCCTGGGTTGCGTCCCCATCTAAGGGACTTTAAGGACCCTGAGGTACAGTTCTACATTCAGGCCCAGAGATAACTGGCACCTGTAGTCGGACTGCGCCACCCACTCAGCGGACCCCTGCCTGATGTTACTGTTCCCCAGGACCTTAGACAGTCAGAGGACGATAAGGTAAGGGCTTTCCTATGCCCCAGCCCATCTCTTTGCTCATCTATTGGCATTAGTTCCTGGAGCAGTATACACATCTCCACTGGGTTCAGTACCGAATCCGAGCCCGAAGAATGGTTGGATCCACCAGTGCTAAAAAGAACCACATGGTGCTAAGAGACTCCCGTATTGAGAGACTTTTCTGTCCCTTTTCTGGACTTCATATACCCCTGTTTAGCCCCCCCCAAAAGACTTGAAAATTAACATTCCCTTTTTCATAGAACAGTTATATGGTTTTGCAAATGTGATTTATATTTCATTTATTATTTTAAAATGTTTTTGTAACATTATATTGTTTAAGAAATTGTGCAGGAGGGTAAAGCAAGAACGAAGAGTAAAGTTGTTTAGCTCTCTAGCGAATGTCTGTCTGAAGTAATTGTATGCAAATCAGTAAGGAGGTTCCTGCCTGCAAGTCTTACTAGTCTGTATCTGTGTGCCAGCATGCTCTTTAGTCTGTCCCAGGGGAGGCATTCACAATTTACATCTTTATCTTCAGCTCAGTTGGGAGTATTTACCTAAGGTTACTACCCTTTATGAGATAGTCTTTCAGGAAAGTTATGAATGATTCCACTTATCCTATATTCTGTACTACCAGTCAATTCTTTCTCTGTTTTGTGTCTTGTTGCGGTGTGTTGCATCTTTTTCTTGAATTCTTTGGGAAGAAGAGCCATGTATTAGTGCCCTATAGCAATGTTAGTGCATCCTGGATTCTGTCCAGCCTAACAGATTTTCAGTGGTTTGGCCATACCCCTTCAGCACACATCGTCATAATAAGTAATGCTAAATATAGAATGTGATGTCATAAGTAGTCTAAAGTTCACTAAGATGGGTAAGCTCTAAAGTAGCACTCTGTTTAAGAGGTGCTGGGGTTTGCTTGTAGTTAAGTAGGGGGGAACTGTAGTGACCCGGTACAATGGGGCCCCTCCATAACTGTATGCATGCATTTGTCGATGTAATGTCAGTGTCTTCTGTGTTGCATGAATGATGTGTATTGCATAGCTGCAGCACTGAGAGGGTTAAGTGTGTAGTATGTGAGCTGACTGTCTGGAAAATGTATCTGTTTGTTTGTCACATGACCTCGTGTTATATATGTGATTGCAAGGTGTGTGCAAGGGTTGTTCTGTTTTGGGATTGCAAGAGAGAGGAGAAGAGTTCTGTGCGGCCCAGAAGGGAAGAGGCACAAAGAAGTCTACCGCCTGCCCTGGGACTGCTGTATCCAAAAGATATGGATGGACCCTCCCCGTGCTAGGAGATAGAGAGAGTGAGGAACTGCCATGCAGTGTACCTGGTTTTATCAAATGTGAGTTTTGAGCACTAGAGTGTTGGAGAGAAGAGAGTGTGTTGCCGGGATGAAAACCTACAGATAACGAGACTGTGGTTTCTCCTGTACACCTGTGTGTCCTCCCGGTCACACCACTTTGATGTTTTACACTGTTTTCCTGCTGGTGTGCATTTCAAAGTTGTACTCAAGTCACTTCAAGTAAAGCGACCAGTCGCCCGTCTGTTTCCGGAGGCTGTGTCTTAAAAGAACCCCGTGTGTGTGTGCGGATTTACGCCGACAACTAGGTATTCCTCATGGAGGTCACGCGAGGGTGAGTTTACTCCACCATCCAGGAATTCCCCCATGGCAGAAGAAATGGTGGCGTCGCGCGTGACATAAGACACTAAGGTAAACCATTATTGGGTTTCCCGTTTATTAATCTGCAGTCAGCCTGTGGACGTGTCACTGGTTACCCTCCGGTTGGGAGAAGGTAGAGCCACCGTGACAAAGCCCAAACTCTACCCCGCTGTCTCCTAGGCTGTGGCCTGCTCCTCAGATGCTGCACTACTATAAGTATGGCGCATTTGAAAGAAATAAACCTTCCCTAGGAAATACAAACACTGAGGCTTGATTCACACGCACGGATTTGCGTGCACAAAAAAATATACAATGATGCTTTTAGCCATTGAAATGGCAAATAGTTTCATAACTCCCAACTGTTCTCTTTCCCTTCGCAAATGTGCAAGAAAATAGAACATGGTGCATATTTTTTGTCACAACCGAAATGCACATGCAAAATATACACATGTGAACAAACCTACTGACAACAACAGTTTCTGTGTATTGCACATGCAAATGTTGCACGCACAAAAATGTGTGTAAATATGCTCATGTGAATCCATTTTTTGGGAGTTAGGATATTAAAATTATATTCAGCTCTTACAAAGTCATTTGTGTTTTTGGGAAAGCTGGATGACATCTCACTGACATTCAGGAGTCATAACAGAAGTGATAATGGGGAGGTCACAGATTAGTCAGAAGGAGCATTATTAGTCATCTGAAAAAATACTGTGTGAAATACTGTCCACCCTAAACTAAATTAAAGGGGTTTTCCTGAATATTGATGCCTTATACTCAGTCCTCCACTACTTATCAGGAGGACTGAGTATATGTTTAACATAGGAGGAAGCAGGATGCTCAGATTGGAACTTGCAGGCATACAAATTTGTCTGATGGACAATATGTATCAAGACATCATCTGTAATAAAACTTAAAAATAGGTATAAAATTCTTTACATTAATATTTATATGTATCACTGGTGCGCAGTGAATTCAGGGATATTCGGGGAAAATGATTCTCAGGATACCCACTTGATATATTCTGCCACAGAAGAGTGGTCCGTGTTTTGCAGTTCCTCAGCCCTGTACTTGAAGACTCTGCAATGACACTTGTATTTTGTGTCTATAGGCTGCCAAGAGTCCCTGCCATCACTGGTAGAAAACATTTCTATTTCAGACACAGATTTGGTTTCATTTTCTGTGTTGTCAGAACACAACAAGGTGCCATTTCCAGCATGGAGCTCCAAAGGGCCAAAATAATTACATACCTGCGCTCACAAACATGATAAAAGACACGATAAAAGTTTTTTTTAGGCACGCACACTACACAAAAATTGTCTAGCCCTAGGCTAACTGTAATGTAAAATAAAAGTATTTGATAGAAAATCTATTTTTTTGCGATTATTTTTCTTTTTACAGTGGTACTTGTCCATGACACTCCTCACACAACGTTGAGGTCCTTTTACATGCAAAGATAATCTTTCAAATGACTGAAAGATTGAAAGATTTAGCAATGTATTTGCATAAAGTGCTAATGGCCATTAACACTGTATCATCTTCATTTGCACGTAAAAGAACCTCCAGGAGTCGTTTGCAGAGCCCAGCATGTGTTTAAACACATGCCCAGTTGTGCAAACAGCTGCTGGCACATTCTGTTGTTCTGCTCGTGGCTGCCGACACATTCCATTGTTCTCTCCTGGCTAGTACAAACATGCCATGGGGAGAACATCCTGCAGCCTATTGAAAGATGAGCGAAATACATTCAAATGGAATGTATTTGCTCAGTCTTTCAGCGGCTGAACGATGGATTTTAAGTGAATCAAAATCCACTGGTCAAACGAAAAGTGCACGATGCCCGTGTTTACATGTAACAAGTATCGCTCATTTTCGACCATTTGGATGAATTTTGAGCGATAATCATTGCATGTAAAAGGGCCTTAACAAGTGTGAGGAGATATGGAGAACAATGGGCAGGCAAGAGTTTACTTTATAAACAAAGTTTATGTGGAGGCTGTAATTGGTCATCAATTCTATTTGTCTTCGATTGCTGCTCTGAAGCATAAGGCTGTCAGGGGTCACATAATAGTGACTGCAGCCCAACTGGAGCTAGAGTCTGAGTAAGTTAAATGGTTTGATGGTGTTCGGCTGCTGCCCAGCTGAAGGTCCCCTATAGGGGTCACTGTTACTACTACGGCCACTAGCGAGGTCCCTATTACTGCTGGGACCCCTAATGGGGTCACTATTACTATTGGGGCAAACTACTGGGGCACTATTACTCTGTCATTTCAGACACGTCTCAATGGTTATAATTAGAGATGAGCGAACACCAAAATGTTCGGGTGTTCGTTATTCGGAACGAACTTCCCGCGATGCTCGAGGGTTCGTTTCGAACAACGAACCCCATTGAAGTCAATGGGCGACCAGAGCATTTTTGTATTTCGCCGATGCTCGCTAAGGTTTTCATGTGTGAAAATCTGGGCAATTCAAGAAAGTGATGGGAATGACACAGAAGCGGATAGGGCAGGCGAGGGGCTACATGTTGGGCTGCATCTCAAGTTCACAGGTCCCACTATTAAGCCACAATACCGGCAAGAGTGGGCCCCCCCCCCTCCCAACAACTTTTACTTCTGAAAAGCCCTCATTAGCATGGCATACCTTTGCTAAGCACCACACTAGCTACAACAAAGCACAATCACTGCCTGGATGACACTCCGCTGCCACTTCTCCTGGGTTACATGCTGACCAACCGCCCCCCCTCCCCCCCACAGCGCACACCAAAGTGTCCCTGCGCAGCCTTCAGCTGCCCTCATGCCACACCACACTCATGTCTATTTAGAAGTGCGTCTGCCATGAGGAGGAACCGCAGGCACACACTGCAGAGGGTTGGCATGGCTAGGCAGCGGCCCTCTTTAAAAGGGGCGGGGCGATAGCCCACAATGCTGTACAGAAGCAATGAGAAATAGAATCCTGTGCCACCGCCATCAGGAGCTGCACACGTGGGCATAGCAATGGGGAACCTATGTGCCACACACTATTCATTCTGTCAAGGTGTCTGCATGCCCCAGTCAGACTGGTAATATGTACCTTAACAGTAACCGCGTTGGTGGTAATGTGGTGGTGACTGAGGACCTAGTAGCACGGTTGTATTTTGTTGGTTTTCGGAATGCGGCCAGGATTAAGTGGGCCGTGGCGGGGGGATGGTGTGGGGGCTCTCGTTGTGTCGGTAAAGGTGAAATTCTTGGACTGCCACCAGACGAACCAATGCAAAGACATTTGCCAAGAATGTTTTCCCTGTTGGAGGAGGAGGGGGATGTTTTTGAGGCACTACGTGTCCTCTCCACGTGTCCGTGGTTATATGCACCTTTACAGTAACCGCGTTGGTGGGAAATGGCCTCGCCGCCATCATGTCTTTGGGAAGCCTCTGTTTCCACACCCCAGAGACATACCATTAGCAGCGGTATAGGCAGAGGCCAGAATTCGTAACATTTCAGCCGTAGCATTAGGACAGGCCCCACTAACATATCACTAGTAGCAGTATAGCGGGAGCGCAGTCTTCGTTCCATGTCAGCAATAGTAGCACTCAAGACAGGCTCCAGTAACAATTCCGAAGCAGCAGTATAGCGGGAGCGCAGTCTTCGTTCCATGTCAGCAATAGTAGCACTCAAGACAGGCCCCAGTAACAATTCCGAAGCAGCAGTATAGCGGGAGCGCAGTCTTCGTTCCATGTCAGCAATAGTAGCACTCAAGACAGGCCCCAGTAACAATTCCGAAGCAGCAGTATAGCGGGAGCGCAGTCTTAGTTCCATTTCAGTAGCCTTAGTATAGCCAAGGCCCAAGTTACATTTATGTAGCTAAAGTGTAGGCCAACCCCACACACCTTTCTGTACCATGACTGCAGGCGAAGAACATACAAATTGCTATGATTACACTGTAGGTGAGGGCCCCAAAAATTTGGTGTACCAACAGTACTAATGTACCTCAGTAAAAATTGGCCATGCCCAACCAAGATGGCAGGTGAATCGCTTTGGTTAATGTGGCTTAAGTGGTAACTAGGCCTGGAGGCAGCCCAGTGTAACGAAAAATTGGTTCAAGTTAAAGTTCCAACGCTTTTAAGCGCATTGAAACTTATAAAAATTGTTCAGAAAAATTATTTGAGTGAGCCTTGTGGCCCTAAGAAAAATTGCCCGTTCAGCGTGATTACGTGAGGTTTCAGGAGGAGGAGCAGGAGGAGGAGGAGGAATATTAGACACAGATTGATGAAGCAGAAATGTCCCCGTTTTGGATGGTGAGAGAGAACGTAGCTTCCATCCGCGGGTGCAGCCTACGTATTGCTTACGTATTGCTGCTGTCCGCTGGTGGAGAACAGAAGTCTGGGGAAATCCAGCCTTTGTTCATCTTGATGAGTGTTAGCCTGTCGGCACTGTCGGTTGACAAGCGGCTACGCTTATCTGTGATGATTCCCCCAGCCGCACTAAACACCCTCTCCGACAAGACGCTAGCCGCAGGACAAGCAAGCACCTCCAGGGCATACAGCGCTAGTTCAGGCCACGTGTCCAGCTTCGACACCCAGTAGTTGTAGGGGGCAGAGGCGTCACCAAGGATGGTCGTGCGATCCGCTACGTACTCCCTCACCATCCTTTTACAGTGCTCCCGCCGACTCAGCCGTGACTGGGGAGCGGTGACACAGTCTTGGTGGGGAGCCATAAAGCTGGCCAGGCCCTTAAAGACTGTTGCACTGCCTGGGATGTACATGCTGCTCGATCTACGCACATCCCCTGCTACCTTGCCCTCGGTACTGCGCCTTCTGCCACTAGCACTGTCGGCTGGGAATTTTACCATCAGCTTGTCCGCAAGGGTCCTGTGGTATAGCAACACTCTCGAACCCCTTTCCTCTTCGGGAATCAGAGTGGGCAGGTTCTCCTTATGCCGTGGATCAAGCAGTGTGTACACCCAGTAATCCGTCGTGGCCAGAATGCGTGCAACGCGAGGGTCACGAGAAAGGCATCCTAACATGAAGTCAGCCATGTGTGCCAGGGTACCTGTACGCAACACATGGCTGTCTTCACTAGGAAGATCACTTTCAGGATCCTCATCCTCCTCCTCAGGCCATACACGCTGAAAGGATGACAGGCAATCAGCCGGTGTACCGTCAGCAGCGGCCCAAGCTGTCTCTTCCCCCTCCTCCTCATCCTCCTCATGCTCCTCCTCCTCCTCCTGTACGCGCTGAGAAATAGACAGGAGGGTGCCCTGACTATCCAGCGGCATACTGTCTTCCCCCGCCCCCGTTTCCGAGCGCAAAGCAGCTGCCTTTATGGTTTGCAGGGAATTTCTCAAGATGCATAGCAGAGGAATGGTGACGCTAATGATTGTAGCATCGCCGCTCACCACCTGGGTAGACTCCTCAAAATTACCAAGGACATGGCAGATGTCTGCCAACCAGGCCCACTCTTCTGAAAGGAATTGAGGAGGCTGACTCCCACTGCGCCGCCCATGTTGGAGTTGGTATTCGACTATAGCTCTACGTTGTTCATAGAGCCTGGCCAACATGTGGAGCGTAGAGTTCCACCGTGTGGGCACGTCGCACAGCAGTCGGTGCACTGGCAGCTTAAAGTGATGTTGCAGGGTGCGCAGGGTGGCAGCGTCCGTGTGGGACTTGCGAAAATGTGCGCAGAGCCGGCGCGCCTTTACGAGCAGGTCTGACAAGCGTGGGTAGCTTTTCAGAAAGCGCTGAACCACCAAATTAAAGACGTGGGCCAGGCATGGCACGTGCGTGAGGCTGCCGAGCTGCAGAGCCGCCACCAGGTTACGGCCGTTGTCACACACGACCATGCCCGGTTGGAGGCTCAGCGGCGCAAGCCAGCGGTCGGTCTGCTGTGTCAGACCCTGCAGCAGTTCGTGGGCCGTGTGCCTCTTATCGCCTAAGCTGAGTAGTTTCAGCACGGCCTGCTGACGCTTGCTCACCGCTGTGCTGCCACACCGCGCGACACCGACTGCTGGCGACATGCTGCTGCTAACACATCTTGATTGCGAGACAGAGGAGGAGGAGGAGGAGGAGGGTGCTTTAGTGGAGGAAGCATACACCTCCGCAGATACCACCACAGAGCTGGGGCCCGCAATTCTGGGGGTGGGTAGGACGTGAGCGGTCCCGGGCTCTGACTCTGTCCCAGCCTCCACTAAATTCACCCAATGTGCCGTCAGGGAGATGTAGTGGCCCTGCCCGCCTGTGCTTGTCCACGTGTCCGTAGTTAAGTGGACCGTGGCAGTAACCGCATTGGTGAGGGCGCGTACAATGTTGCGGGAGACGTGGTCGTGCAGGGCTGGGACGGCACATCGGGAAAAGTAGTGGCGACTGGGAACTGAGTAGCGCGGGGCCGCCGCCTCCATGATACTTTTGAAGGACTCCGTTTCCACAACCCTATACGGCAGCATCTCAAGGCTGATGAATTTTGCTATGCGGACGGTTAACGTTTGAGCGTGCGGGTGCGTGGCGGCGTACTTGCGCTTGCGCTCCAACAGTTGCGCAAGCGACGGCTGGACGGTGCGCTGAGCTACACTGCTGGATGGGGCCGAAGACAGCGGAGGTGAGGGTGTGGGTGCAGGCCAGGAGACGGTAGTGCCTGTGTCCTGAGAGGGGGGTTGCATCTCAGTGGCAGGTTGGGGCACAGGGGGAGAGGCAGGGGTGCAAACCGGAGGCGCTGAACGGCCTTCGTCCCACCTTGCGGGGTGCTTGGCCATCATATGTCTGCGCATGGTGGTGGTGGTGAGGCTGTTGGTGTTGGCTCCCCGGCTGAGCTTTGCGCGACAAAGGTTGCACACCACTGTTCGTCGGTCGTCAGGCGTCTCTGTGAAAAACTGCCAGACCTTAGAGCACCTCGGCCTCTGCAGGGTGGCATGGCGCGAGGGGGCCCTTTGGGAAACAGTTGGTGGATTATTCGGTCTGGCCCTGCCTCTACCCTTGGCCACCGCACTTCCTCTTGCAACCTGCCCTGCTGATGCCCTTGACTCCCCCTCTGAAGACCTGTCCTCCTGAGTAAGCGTTGCACACCAGGTGGGGTCAGTCACCTCATCGTCCTGCTGCTCTTCCTCCGAATCCTCTGTGCGCTGCTCCCTCGGACTTACTGCCCTTACTAGTACCTCACTGCAAGACAACTGTGTCTGATCGTCATCGTCCTCCTCACCCACAGAAAGTTGTTGAGACAGTTGGCGGAAGTCCCCAGCCTCTTCCCCCGGACCCCGGGAACTTTCGAATGGTTGGGCATCAGTGACGATAAACTCCTCTGGTGGGAGAGGAACCGCTGCTGCCCAATCTAAGCAGGGGCCCGAGAATAGTTCCTGGGAGTGCTCCCGCTCCTGAGCAGGTGTTATTGTAGTGGAGTGAGGAGGCTGGGAGGAAGGAGGAGCAGCAGACAGAGGATTCGGATTGGCAGCAGTGGACGGCGCAGAACTGCGGGTAGACGATAGGTTGCTCGAAGCACTTTCTGCCATCCAGGACAGGACCTGCTCACACTGCTCATTTTCTAACAACCGTCTCCCGCGTGGACCCATTAATTGGGCGATGAATGTGGGGACGCCAGAAACGTGCCTCTCTCCTAATCGCGCAGCAGTCGGCTGCGACACACCTGGATCAGGAGCTTGGCCTGTGCCCACACCCTGACTTGGCCCTCCGCGTCCTCGGCCGCGTCCACGTCCTCTAGGCCTACCCCTACCCCTCAGCATGCTGTATTACCAGTGATTTGATTTCACAGGCAGGAAATAAATTGGCGCAAGACTGCAGGCCAAATATAATTTTTTCCCTTTTTTGAAAACGAAAGGCCCCACTGCCTCTAGTGAATGAATAATCTAAGTTTAATAACTGTGCTGTTTTCCTGCTAATGTGTCACAGAACGTGAGGGTAGCAGAGTTATTAACTGTGGCAGAGCAGGTATTTTTTTTCCCAATTAAGGAAAGCAAATGGCGAAGCCAGGAGTAAAACGTAGCTGGGTGCGTATGATTTTTAAAGGTGTCACACGCAGCCGACACGTGTCCACCGCCCTTAGGACGGACAGAGGCCGGACAAATAGAATTATTTTCCGTTTTTTGGCACCAAAAGGCAGCACTGCGTATATTCTATGAACATGAGAAGTTTAATAACTGTGCTGTGTCCCTGCTAATGTGTCACAGAACGTGAGGGTAGCAGAGTTATTAACTGTGGCAGAGCAGGTATTTTTTTTCCCAATTAAGGAAAGCAAATGGCGAAGCCAGGAGTAAAACGTAGCTGGGTGCGTATGATTTTTAAAGGTGTCACACGCAGCCGACACGTGTCCACCGCCCGTAGGACGGACAGAGGCCGGACAAATAGAATTATTTTCCGTTTTTTGGCACCAAAAGGCAGCACTGCGTATATTCTATGAACATGAGAAGTTTAATAACTGTGCTGTGTCCCTGCTAATGTGTCACAGAACGTGAGGGTAGCAGAGTTATTAACTGTGGCAGAGCAGGTATTTTTTTTCCCAATTAAGGAAAGCAAATGGCGAAGCCAGGAGTAAAACGTAGCTGGGTGCGTATGATTTTTAAAGGTGTCACACGCAGCCGACACGTGTCCACCGCCCTTAGGACGGACAGAGGCCGGACAAATAGAATTATTTTCCGTTTTTTGGCACCAAAAGGCAGCACTGCGTATATTCTATGAACATGAGAAGTTTAATAACTGTGCTGTGTCCCTGCTAATGTGTCACAGAACGTGAGGGTAGCAGAGTTATTAACTGTGGCAGAGCAGGTATTTTTTTTCCCAATTAAGGAAAGCAAATGGCGAAGCCAGGAGTAAAACGTAGCTGGGTGCGTATGATTTTTAAAGGTGTCACACGCAGCCGACACGTGTCCACCGCCCTTAGGACGGACAGAGGCCGGACAAATAGAATTATTTTCCGTTTTTTGGCACCAAAAGGCAGCACTGCGTATATTCTATGAACATGAGAAGTTTAATAACTGTGCTGTGTCCCTGCTAATGTGTCACAGAACGTGAGGGTAGCAGAGTTATTAACTGTGGCAGAGCAGGTATTTTTTTTCCCAATTAAGGAAAGCAAATGGCGAAGCCAGGAGTAAAACGTAGCTGGGTGCGTATGATTTTTAAAGGTGTCACACGCAGCCGACACGTGTCCACCGCCCTTAGGACGGACAGAGGCCGGACAAATAGAATTATTTTCACTTGTTTTACAAGCAAAAGGCAGCACTGCATATATTCAATGAATAATAACTGTGTTGTGGCCCTGCCTATACAATTCTTTCCCTGCAGTATCAATGGAGGGTGCAATGCTCTGCAGAAGCGATTTTGAGAAGCAAAAAAAAATGCAGCACAGCTAACAGCAGCCTGGACAGTACTGCACACGGATAAATATGGCCCTAGAAAGGACCGTTGAGGTTCTTGAAGGCTACACTCACTCCTAACACTCTCCCTGCCTATGCAGCACTTCTGTCCCTAATGCCAGGTGCAACGGTCTGCAGAGGCGATTTTGAGAAAAAAAAAATTGCCACTGCTAACAGCAGCCAACACACAGCTATCAGTGGCCCTAATAAGGACCTTTGGGGGTCTTGAAGCCTACACTAACTACCAATTCTTTCCCTACAGCAGCTCCGGTACAAACAGCACTGTCCCTCATCTAACTCACACGGCATCTGAGGCGAGCCGCGGGAGGGGCCGACTTTTATACTCGGGTGACATCTGATCGCCCCAGCCACTCACAGCAGGGGGGTGGTATAGGGCTTAAACGTTGCAGGGGGAAGTTGTAATGCCTTCCCTGTCTTTCAATTGGCCAGAAAAGCGCGCTAACGTCTCAGGGAAGGAAGTGAAAGTAACCAGAACACCGCATGGTGTTCGTTACGAATAACGAACATCCCGAACACCCTAATATTCGCACGAATATCAAGCTCGGAAGAACACGTTCGCTCATCTCTAGTTATAATATGTGTTGGTTATCTTGTCCATTGGTGCTTTCAATGCCTATAAAATGAGTGTTTTTTTGCAAGGAGTTGGAGCCATTCACACTTCATCTCAGGCAGCATAAGGTGTGTGGCACCCCTGCCCATTTATAGCACCATTGTGCCTACTCTGTCCACTTACATTAATAAAAGGAATGGCAATACTACACTGCTTGAAATTCCACATGTCATTAGGTGTTAGCCAGGTGTCCCCCATAAACAATGACTACATGGAAGTGCCCCCATAAATACTATTTAATATAGAGTGCAGTCATGAATAATACCCCTCTACAGTATCAGTGACAGAGTATCCCATAAAGAGTCCAAAGTTAGTTCTAGTAACATCCATAATAACACAGATATGCAAATGAATGAAAGACATTCACAGATTTATATTGCAGAAACCATGTTCATAAGGGGGGAAGGGGGAGGGGGGAAGGGAATTAGGAAGAGGAAAAGGAGTAAAGGGAGGGAAGAACACAAGAAACAAGGGGCAATTTAGAAAAGTAGAAACAAAGAAAAATAACAAAAATATACTATAAATAGAATAAATTAATAAATTTAATAAATCTGTCCAATGTTCAAACCCCTCGGTTCCCGTGTTCCCAGGGTCAGAATCCAATGAGCTTCATGCATAAAGAGAGCTTTAGTCTAATTATCTCCCCCCAACTGGCTTCTTAACATGTTCTATATCTTGAACCTGCAACAATCGCATATCTTCATTGTGTTTATACAAAAAGTGTCTAGAGACCCCTGATATACTGTGCTTGACTCAAGTAAAGGCTTGAGAGGCTGCAATATGCTCTGATATACAAAGTTTTAATTTTCAGGTAGTACAACCCACATATTTCTAATTACAAGTGCTACAAGTCATAGCATAAATGGTGTCATGGTAATATATATGTTTTAATAGGATAATTTACACTCTAGTCTGCTGATATAAAAAACTACTTGTGCAATGTACAAATTTATAACTCTAACATTTATTATTCCCGCAACAACAAAAAATCTTGTAACGTAGCCAAATACTAGATGTTGTTGAAAAACACTGTGTTATCCAATGTCACATTTCTCCTAGCAGAAAACCTCAACCTACCTAAGATATTGGACAGAATTTCATCCTGAGGCAAAATTGGAAGACACTTTCTGATAAGAGAAACAATTTGATCCGATTCTGTACTGCAAAGTGTAGTGAAACTAATAATTTGAGAAGCGTCCGTCAACATGCTCAATTTATTTGAGAATGGAGGTCAATTTTTTGTTGTATTAGTTTTCAATGGAAGTCCTAATTCACATGGCTTATATGCATGTTGCGCCTGAGAGACTCGGATGCAACTCACACCACACAACATATGGACACCTATCTGTGTGCTGTCGGATCTTCACAGATCCTCCAAATTGCATGTGAAAGGCCCCGCACCAATGTGTAGTATTGCTATAGAAAGGTACCTGGGAGACACGGCAGAAATTGTGCCAAAATCTGGTGCTCACTGGACACTAATTGACTGGTTGATTCTCTGATATAAAAAGGGACAATTTTTGTTGCACAGTAAGCTCTGTTGATGTTGTAAGGAGGGCTGGGAGATTAGCTGACCGTGTTACCCAGAACAGAGAGAAGGATTGTAAAGGCCCTGAGTTGAGGAAGGCCAACAGGCACCAGCAAGGAGACTGAGAGAGGAGTGGTAAATAGCGCTCTTGACCACAGGCAACGCTGAGGGATTACTTGGTTGGCAGAAGTTGAGACTCCCATGCATTAAACTGTAAGTGAAGCTGGCCTCAACAGAGACTCTAGTTGTGCACACAAACAAAAATAGGTAATAGTTAACCAATAGTCCTGCTATCCCAGTAACCAGTTGCCCTGGGAGAGAGACTAACCAGGAGATACATTTGGTGTTGCTCAAAGGCTTGCAGGTTGTTCACACATTTGGGGGAGAGTTGAACCCTCCTTAGTGCATTACTGAGATTTTTTTGCAAGGATGTAAATATAGGCCAACTTTATTAGAGAAGGCACATCAACCCTTAAGAAAAACTGTATATTTGGTTCTATAATTAGTATTTTTTCTAAATGCATTTTATTGTTTGTAATTACATGTTAATATTCCTCAGGTTTTGCTACGTGATAGTATATAGTGTTTTTATAATTGTAAAAAATGAAAAAGTGAAAAACCAACTGTTTACTCTTGTTTCTGTGTTCTTAACTCCTTAAGGACCAAGCGCTCTAAATTTACAGCGCTTCGTCCTGGGCTTTAATCCCAGCCGATAGCAAAAATACAGAGCAGGATTAAAGCCTCTGCTTCTGCAAATCAAGCAGGAGCAGGTCGGGTTCTAAGCTCTTAGCCACATCTGAGAACCCGGAGGAGAAGAGAGGTGTTTTTAACAGCTTCTGCCTTCTCCTTTTCCACGTATATAGTGCTCAATGAAGTGAAAGTGGAAGTGTTTCTTCTACTACACGACCCGATGATCACGTAACCGCTGGGCCTCCTTGTTAAAGCGGAGCTGCAGGGTCCTAGCAGCCCTGTTATTAGCTCTGCCTATTGTCACTACAGGGGGATGTTTTACCCTGTAACTCGAGCTCCTATGGATGCCCCATTAACAGTAGAAAAGTGTGATATTAAAAAAAAGACCATGTGAATGACCCCCAGATGTCTTATCTGACATCATGGGGGTCAAAGATGGTAAAAAAAAAATAGTTACATAAATAAGTTAAAAAAATCATGGAATAAAATAAAAATATACTCCAGAGAAGTGGCAGCATGAGTGGTGAAAAAATTATAATTTCCTTTTTATTCCTCCATTAAATGGTGCAACATTTCGACCTATGTGGTCTTTGTCAAGCAAGACCACATAGGTTGAAAGGTCACATCATTTAATGGAGGAATAAAAAGGAAATTACAATTTTTGCACCACTCATGCTGCCACTTCTCTGGATTATTTCTTAAATTGATACTTTGGAGACTCTGGCTCTGGCTTTTTGGTGGCTTGGCATGTATGTTTTTAACACCAGCCAATTAGGCTAATGTGAATTGCGTGCTGCTGACTACAAGTGGAAATTGGAAGTGCTAAAATAAAAAAATATATACATAAAAAAGAAAACAACCCAAAGCCGACACCATCCTAAACCAAACCATACATATTATATATCAAAATGTCCAAAACAAAATCAGGAACCTATTCCCATACTTTATTTTAAGTAAATGTATTAATTAAAAACAGAAAAAACTATGAATATTAAAAATATATATTTTGTAAGCCTTCAATCCCTAATAAAACTAAAAAACTAAGAAAAGTCATCGAAAGGGATATTTTAAAAATAGCCCTATATTTCACAGGAAAAGAAACACAGCAAAAATAGTTTTGGTAGCTGAAAGGAAAAAAAATAGGACAGTAAAACCACCACATGGGTAAAATCCCTAAAAGGTATCTGGTCCTTTAAGTCCAAAACAGCCTGGTCCTTAAGGGGTTAAATAAATATTGTATATTTTGGTTACTCTATTTGCTGCATCGTATCTTTTCTCACCTGAGAAAATGTACGAAAATAGGGCATGCAGCAAATTTCTTTCACACGGACGATTAGTGAAAAATCATTTGTCTGAATTGCCTTAAAGGCTATTATGGAGCTGTGTGCTGCCCATGAAATGCATGGATAGCACAAACTGAAAACACAGCTGTATTTTCATGTCCACAGGGAAAATCAGGACCGCCGCGGATTCTTCATGCAGAATCCCGCAGCCGGTCCCTCCTGTCCCGTGGACATGAGGCCTAAAAAGAAGATTTACTTACCTGTCCGAACGCTGCGGATCTTCCCTCCGTCGCGGCCGGATCTTCTTTCTGTGGCCCGGCGGATATGCTCGACGCGCCGGCTGCGGGCCGCGCGCATGCGCAGTGCACTCTTTTT
This sequence comes from Eleutherodactylus coqui, assembly GCF_035609145.1. Lineage (NCBI taxonomy): Eukaryota > Metazoa > Chordata > Amphibia > Anura > Eleutherodactylidae > Eleutherodactylus > Eleutherodactylus coqui. The sequence goes on along the minus strand of NC_089837.1, from coordinate 161,001,661 downwards.
TTTTTTAACTCCTGTTCTTCCACACTCCTGCGCTGGAAAGCAGGAATTCAGCTGCGGGTGTGTCGCAGATCCGGACAGCTTCCATAGGCTTCATTAGTAGCCTGCGGGAGCCGTCCCCGTGGGAGACCCGCATTAAAATGGAGCATGCTGCGGGTGATTTCCCACACACGCAATCTGCGCCTCAAGAGAAAATGACATCCCCAGGTATTTAACTACCTGCAGGTGTCCAATGCATCCCTATGGGGCACGGATCCGCGTGCGGGACACCCGTTGCGGATCTGTCCCCGTGGACATGAGGCCTTAGGGCTTTAACACATGACAGTGATTTTGTAACAAAAATGAAAGGAGGCGGGACAGGGGCGGGGCTAAGTTCTGAGAATTAGCCCCACCCCATCCCGCCTCTCCTCATTGCAAATAGTGCAGAGGGGCGGAGAGGAGGCAGAGAGGGGGCGGGAGCTCAGTTCCTGCTCCAGGCTCTTCCATCCTCCCCCCCTGCAGATGAGGACACCGTATATCGGCTCAGCGTGAAAACCGAGCCGATATACGTTCATGTGAATCCAGCCGAAAAAAGATAGGACCTTCCTGGGTTTTTTTACCACACAATAGCGCAAAGTTTAAATGGTAAAAGAAAAAGAATTTGACTTGTTCATGTGCAAATACGCTCCATAGCAGCGAGCATATTTGCACATGCGCTCATCTGTTTGAGCCCTTAAAATCATAATGATTATTGAGCTTCTGTACTGTCCAATGTGATTTACATTCTCAGTGTACAAAACAATGTTGCACCACAGGAAGTCTGAGACGCATAATGCATAGAGAATTTGCTATTATTCCCTCCATCTGATCACCATAGTTTATGCTTTGCAATAAATGCTCCAGAAAAAGAAGAAAACAGATACAATGAGATATTTTTTAAGATTGATGATGCAATTGGCTGTGACTTGCTCTTGATGAGGGGGCTCCCGAGATCAGCAAATCACTAATTCTGGTGTGAGAATCTTAGTGTCACAGTCATAAATCCTCTTGTTGGTTAATCTGCTCTGCTTTTATTTAATAGTTTAGAACATTAGCAGCAGCATACAATACTCCTGTGGCCAGGGAGAGGTTAACTTGCCCATTTACTCCTTTGTGTATTCTACTTATTGAATGATCTTCTATTTTTTTCATATATTTACAAAGCCTGCAGTGGAAATTTAATGAAGTGAGTCATTTTATGGGCTTTTAATTATGTGGCTATAATTAAGATTATGATTATTAACCAACAGATATTGCAATCTAGCTATAAATGCACTGAATTTGGAGAGAGGTGGTGAGGTGAGTTAGTAGTTCAGGGAAGATACATGCCATATTTATATATTCAGTGGACTGTAAGTAGTCAAGGTCATTATATGAAGAGAACCTGAATTCAGCAAGTAATCATTTGTCTTTTAAGGGTGCGGTCACAGGTACGGGACATGTTGCAGATTTTCTGCAGCTAAAAATTCAACAGGAAAATCCACAAATAAAACAGAGTCAAAAACCACTGATGTGGATTTTGACTTGAAATCATCAGCCACAGCATTTGCCTTACTTTGGAAGTCCTTGCACTGTCAGCACATTAGGCAACTGGTGACCTTTAGTCAGCGCAGCTGACCTTTAGTTACTTGAGCACTGAACTCAGCTGAACCTTCAGTTACTAGAGCACTGAACTCCGCTGAACCTTCAGTTACTTGAGCACTGAACTCCGCTGAACCTTCAGTTACTTGAGCACTGAACTCCGCTGAACCTTCAGTTACTTGAGCACTGAACTCCGCTGAACCTTCAGTTACTTGAGCACTGAACTCCGCTGAACCTTCAGTTACTTGAGCACTGAACTCCGCTGATCCTTCAGTTACTTGAGCACTCAACTCCGCTGAACACTGAGTTCAGTTGCTTTAGTGAGTGAAGCTGCAAGCACTGCTAAAGGTAGCTAAAGAATGATGTTGCTTTTGCCTGCAATCAAGATAGAGACCATCTGATCTAATCGTGGACTTTATATTTGCCACTGCACCACAACTGTGCAAAAAGCAAGTTACCGTGTCAAGATAATGGGGACATTTGGTGAGGTATAAAGAAATAATTACATGAGTAACACATATGGCAGGCATTACATTCTCCGTATAGTAGGAAACTAAAGTTATGCCAGTGAAATAACACCGCAGAGAAAAAGAAAGTTCTGAAATAGCTAATTCCAGTTCACAGGTTTTGTGCAATATTTCAGGTCCTGGATAATATTCTTAGATGTATATAGGCAAAGAAGCGAAGCCCTTATCAAGTCTTCTCTACAGACTCCAAAGAAACAGAGATTGAAGGCAAGTTGTAATTTTTTGAATAATTAGAAAGGTCAGAATAAATGTGCACGATGTGAACAATTACTGTATGAGCCCTCTAATTGGCTGCTATGACTGTTCAGGTTCAGGGACTGTGGCAGGTACTGGCAGGGCTTTAGGCAATCTATTGGCACTATTAAGAGTTCCATAGAACCCTCAAGATCCAACAAAAAATGTTATCTCAGAGGTCACGACTTTTTTCTTAAATCAAAATAATAGGAAAAGAATGGTCATTTGGACGGGGTTCCAGATTCTGTGTGAAGTTTGACCCCATGACCTCTGCCTCACACTCATTCACTTGCTTGGTAGATTTTTAGACAGAATTAACATATGCAGTTCCAGTAGATGCTGGGAAAAGACAATTTTCCTTATCAAATTGTTATTAATGATCATTATAGGGGCATTTCTAAAGGTGCCGATTATCATTTGATTGTTAGATTGTTCAAATTTGAACGATAATCGTTTAGTTTAAACACAGGCAACGATCGATAATTTATTCACTTAAATATAGTTCAGTTCAATGCAGGCATAAAAATCATCGCTGGCTCATTCACAAATCATTTGGTTTAGGTACCGATCATTCAGTCGTTCTCATTCGCTGATACAGTGAATGTGAACGACTGGACGATTTAGTCTGCAAATGATTTATCTCCTGCATAAACAAGCTGCACGAGGGAACAAGTGAACTCAGTCATTGTTCGCTTGTGCGAATGAAAAATCGTTAGGTGTAAAAACAACCTAAGGCATCATTCACACAGGCGATACGATTTTAAGTTGGCGGCATCGGTGCATCAGTGAAGAGTGGCCACGATTGAGACCCAAGATTAATTAGCGTTTTCTCTTCCATTCACACAGGCGTATCGCATGAAAAATACCTTGCAGCGCAGAATTCCATCGGTCAGCAGAAATCCTTGGAATGACTTCTAATACTTAAATAGAACCAGCTGTCTTCTTTTCCGAGCGCCAGACACAGATACACACCCTATCTCTCCCTTTTTTTTCCAGCTCCCACAGGAGTCTATGGGAGCCTCCAGCGTTTTTCGTCAAAAGATAGGTCTTGACTAGAGATGAGCGAACCTACTCGTTTCGAGTAATTACTCAATCGAGCACAGCGATTTTCGAGTACTTCAGTACTCGGGTGAAAAGATTCGGGGGGAGGGGCGGGGGGAGGCATGGTGGAGCGGGGGTAGCAGCGGGGAGCAGGGGGGAGCCCTCTCTCTCTCCTTCTCCCCCCCACTCCCGGCTGCAACCCCCCACTCACCCACGGGGCCCCCCGAATCTTTTCGCCCGAGTACGGAAGTACTCGAAAATCGCGGTACTCGGGCGAAGAAGGGGTGTGGCCGAGTACGCTCGCTCATCTCTAGTCAAGACCTATCTTTTGACGCAGTGTGAAAAATTTTGATTTCATGTTTTGACAGTGCGATTCTTTGCTCATGTGAATGAATGCATTGGAATCGTGTGCTTCACACGGTCGTGATTTTTCAATCACATGTGTGAATGAGGCTTAAGTTATACTCTATTCACCAAAGCTGAAAAGTTCTCCTTTGAACTGTTAAATAAAATACTGCAGTGTAATAGTTGTCAAATGTCCTGGAGGTTTGGTGCACGAAGACAGAGTCTCTGTAGTTTAATCTCTGCTAATGTGGTCATCTGCTATTGACCTTTGGTTAGAGACTTTTATAATCCTTGGATTATTTTTGTAGGGGGGTCCAGGAAGTTGTGCATATTGAAAGACTCTCCAAATGCAATGTTGGTAAATCTAGGGTATATGTGCTGGATGGGTCATAATGGACAGGGTTATTAAAGGGCTTTTGTAGAAGCCCGTTTTTCTTGCCTGTGGGTTTTAATGAGTGCTAGGGAACACATCAATGTGCAGGTTATGCTGATACTGCAAGATGCAGAGAGAACCCAGAATCAGAGGTGAATGCAGAGGCTGGGTGATGGACTGATACTGCAGAAGGAGGAGCACAGACACATAATGTATATGCACTACTTCTTAAAGGTAAAAAATAGCAACTACTACTGCTAAGCAGCCAACTGCCAGCATTGGCCCATCTGGCATGTGCAAGAATTGCCATATGGGCTGTCGTCCTCAATGGGGCTATGTTGCTAATAGTATATTAGGTACTTCTGCATTCCTGTTGTTTGTACTCCATATTCCCTTCCTCATACCTACAATAAAATCTTTTTGGATGCTTATCAAAATACTATTTGTTGAACAAGAACTACTTCTTGTCTTGTAAGTGTTCTCTTTTCATCTCATTACAGGCTTTTAACAGTACCTTAGAAGTGCTTTTAGAACATTGGTGGACTAATATACTGTAGATTTGCATTATCATTTTTTTTCTTAGATTTGTTGTGAATTTAAAAGGCATTAGAGGAGAACGCATCAGCAGAGCCTTTCTTCACTTCACAACTTGTTACATAAAACTTTTGCTTTAGCTTGTTGTAATCAGTGCTTATGAGAAAAATTCTTCAACTGTATATACAGTATATTTTCCGGAACTATTATTCTAAGTTTGCTTTAAATTGTGAGATAGATTGGAAGATTTATGTAGCAAAGGTTATTATTGTAAAACATGCCATATTATTTGGAACTTTAAAAGAAATTGCAATTTGAAATAAATACATATCTTCTACACATCTTATGTGTAGATCTGCTGACAGAGAACAAAAGAAACTACAATTGTTTGTAAGCAGTCATATTGTCCTGAACAATCGGAGACTTCCTTTGGATACACATACGCAGCCCGGATCAGAAGGAGAAATCCTTCAACTGGCTAAATAGAGCCAGCTGACATAGCTTAGCAGCACTAGCCACTGCTAAACTCCCTCCCACTCCCTTTGCCTGTAGCTCCCAAAGGCTTTTATAGGAGCTGCTGGCTGATCGCGGTCAAAAGATAGGCAGGGCAAGACCTATCTTTGTCGGTTGCATCAAAATTTAGCCAGCCGGATTTGGCAGCACATGTGCCGATTTTACGCAGCTAAACATTGCCAATTTGAATGAATGCTTTGAAATCCAATGCTTCAGATGGTCGCAATTTGCGGTCAACGTTTTATCACGGCTAAACAGCTGCGATAAAACGCTTGCATGAATACGGCCTTAGAATCAAAGCAATTTCTCTTCGTAGTCTTAGGTCACATCCTGTTTCGTGACATTAAATATACAGCCTTCCGAATGTGCCCTTCTTTCGTTGCCGGTGTATTAAAATGGGTTCTCTCACTTTTCCCAAGTCCAACCCCTGTCCATTTACCCTATTAAGATATATGAATGTCATAAAGGTGGGTCTCCACTCAGAACTCCCCTCTATGAGCATGGTGGAGACACTACCGTTTGGGATACTACTACATAATTTATCTGAAAGCCAAGTAATACTACATTCCCCCTGCAGCAGCCCCTGCAGAGAAAATGCCTGTCTGGCCACAGCTGCAAAACCAGCTGTTTGCTAGGGGTGTAGTGAGCTGGATTTGCAACGATCAGCTGATCATCACCACAATTCCAAACTGAAAGTGATTTCTCTGATTTAAGGGGATGCACTCTTCTTTTCTTTTAACCAATGTATTTTTGGAAATAAAGACTTTTTGTAATAGTTTTTTTATTATACATTTCTGATTGCTTGATTTCTATGCTTGTATTGTTTTTCAACGCACTATGGACTGAAGGACTGAAATCTTAGCCACTTTTGTTAGTCAGGCTACCTACACACGAGCTTGCACGATATCGGGCCAAGAAAGTCATCCCGATATCGCGCATGTCAACCTGCGTTTTACCTGCAGATGCAAGTTGAATTTTAGGCAAAAAAGCCTTACATCCTTCTGTGAAATTCCAATAATCTAACGCGAGTTTCACGTGTGATAGCGGATCAGAAGTATTTCCATTTTGATTTCAATGGGAAACCTCACATCTCACTGGCATGCTCATCGCACGGCATGCAAGAGCCATGTAAGGTATTTAAGGTCCCATTGAAATCAAGGAACGCGAGAAAATAGAACATGCTACGATTTTTTTCCCTCACCACATCGCAGTGAGGGAAAACATCGCTCATGTGTATGAGTCCATTCAACAGAATGGAGTTCATATTCGCGCAATGCACAAAACTCGTGCAAGATTCTTGCCTGTGTGAAACCGATCCCAGAGTAAACTGACGAGTTGTGTCTCAGCTCCTACCCGATCCTGCTCCCCTGTTGTGATTGTGTATTCACTGCCTTTCCACTCAGCTATTACACTGGACTGTATAACAGTACCAGGGGATGATGGAGATGATCAGAAGGACAGACAGCAGAGAAAGCTACTATTACAGTGGTACTCTGGGTGAATTTTTTTTGTCTTTATCAGCAGTGAGGTAGAACAGACCAGCAGCTATTCAGAGAGAGGATGAGAAAGACGAGAAAGCTGTGTAGAATTGAGTTGGTGTGCTTATGCTACACAGCCTCTGAAAGATGAGAGGAGAGGGAGCTGAGCTTGTACATGCTCATGAGAGAGACCAGCTGATCAGTTCTGGGAACGCCCTTAAGACAAAAATCCTAATGTAGGAGAGCCTGCAAACCAAGTATGATGCATTCTAAATGCATAAGAAGAAAAATTCAATGCAAAAAAAGATAAGTGCATCATTTTTTTTGCAAAGACTTATGGTCCATTTACACAGAGTGAGGTGTTAGGAAAATAGTGCCCAAAAGCTCATCCCAGTGATGTTTGCTCATGTACTGTTACACAGGAGCGAGTATCATTTGCATCGCTCAAAGCGCTGCCAGCATGGAGGCGGAGTGGGAAGGGAGCTCTCTCCCCCTGCCCGACTCCATTCACAGTAAGCTGACAGTCATTCGTTTACACAGAACGGCTCATTATTCAGTTTTCTGAATGCAGCAACTGAGCGACTAAACAATTAAGGTGTCTATCTAGTATTAGCATGAAACATGTAGACTTTGAGAAATCATCTAACTTCCAATATATCCATCTTCTGGTCATTTTTTTGAGGCAGGGCTTTCGTAGAAAGTCAAAGAACCATTTTCTGGTTATGGTTGAAGAAAGAAGGTAGGATAGGTTCCTCAGATGGAAGGAAAAGTAGAATTCTTGCGCTGACAATTCCGAAATTTCATCAATCTATATAGCCAAAGCAATAGCTAAAAAGAAAGCAATGACAATATGCTCTTATATGATGCATCTGACTAACACATCTCCTCAGCAGACATAGTTGAAAAGTCTTCATATGGAATTACAACATCTATGGCAGTGGGCATGACCTGGCAAAATAAAATCTATCTGTGTCCAACAGATACAGAATGTGAGTTCTGATACAGGCTACACTCTATGGAAGTAACCACAGAAGCATCTTTTCCGAATGTCTTGGAATTTGTTGCTCAACGCTTTGGGTTAGTTTCTATCGAATTTCTATTGCCTGGACACTACATATTATAGTACCAAATATTGTAGTGATCTAACTGGCTTCTAAACTCTATAGGAATTGATATACCCCTTGGTTACAAACATTGCTTTACTTGTTGAGAAGATGTCCTTACGATACCCTAAGTACTGAAAAGAAGCATAGGCTGTATTTTCCAGTTCAGTCCTTGTTTTCCTGCAGTGACCTATTCTGTTCCTTCCATATCTCACATAACTCCTAAGCTGACATGTTTAAAGCAGAACTTGTGCTGTTAATGGAATGCTTTAACAGTCATATATTCCACTGTCCTCGGAGCTGCAGAGATTAAATATGGGATATCCTGAGCGAACAATTCATCCAAACTGCCGAAATTAAATATAGTGACCAGGTCCGCTTGCACACTTGGGAATTTCATTCTAAAGGCTTGTATTTAAATGGATGCCACCCAGCAGGAAGTATTTTTATTTTTTGTAATAAAACCAAATAATATCTACTCAGCAATATATACCTTTAGGTGATATTTTTAAAAGGTCTTAGTTTAGGTTGAATACACTAACGTCATCCAAACCCATTAAGATTCAGAATAGAATTGGGATGGGAAAAGAGTTTAAAGTGTTGAAAAAAGTACTAGCCTAAAACTCAAAATAGCTGTTTGCTGTCATTTGTCTTTAATCCGTCATATAACTGATAAAAACACCCAATGGTTAAAAAAAGTTATCCTCATTTATCTTAGGCAGCAAAAGTTGAATCTAAGGTTGATTTACATATATGTATAAATACACTGATCACAGTGGCCTCAAGTTACAATATTTTCAACCTAACGGCTCATTCCCACGGGTGTATGCATAAAACGCTGCATGGATCAGGGAATGAGCCCTAAATGTATAAAGAAAATAATACATACAAAATATAAAACTATTGAGGTTGTTGGGAAACAAGGAATTAATGGGAGATAATATTGTTAAGTGGCCCAAATCATACAACTTATATAATTAGTAATCAAATAAAGGAATACGGAAGTTACAATGCCCCACATTATTTTTGAGTTTTAAAGGTTTTTCCTACTTGTGCCCCTACAATAAAGAGCCGCTCTGCAAAAGCAGCTCCCGTTCTGGCAAACTTTTGTCTTTGCCATTTACTGAATGGCTACCATATAATGCTACACTTCCACTAAAGTGTCAATTGCAGGGAAAATGCCTGACTGGTCATGGCTTTCTCTGATAAAATTAGCTATTCATCAGTGGTTCCAGGTGCAGGACTAAGGGAGTGCAACTGTTTGTCCTGGGGACTGAATTCCCTTTAACTGCCCCCCCCCTCCCCCCGACAGTGAGCCCACATTCCCAGACAGCAAAAGCCACTTCCGGCTGAAAACCTGCCTTGCCATGTAGTCAATAGCTGCACAATCTTGACAATAATTGGATTTTTCCTGTTTGGGATGCAGCCTGGGGATCAAGAGGAGAAGTACAGGGGGTGGACAAAAATATGGACACACCGTACAAAATGCATGAGATTTTAATCATTAGCATTGAGCTGCCCTTTTGACCCCTGCTAAACCGAGAGCTTTCCCGACAAATTTGTGTTTACTTCACCTCTTGCCCTGCTCTGGATGGTTTTGGAAACCAGCTGGTAACAGCAGCAGAGTGGCTCAAACCCCCAAACAATGGAACCTTGTTGCTCGGGCAGATGTTCACTTCTGTGTCTTATTACCTCCACTTAAAATCTGTCTCTACATGTCTTATTGAAATATGATTTATAATCCCATGTAATTTTAGGCATGCATTTTGTATGGTGTTTCCATATCTTTGTCTACATCCTTTAAATATGCAATCTGAAAACATATAGATATTATGCAATTACAGCTGTAGCCAGTACACTGCAAGGAAAAATGTGTGATACAGATTTCAATAATAAATGGCAACTTATGAGTACAGAAAGCATGTATGTGAAGCACAATGACATCTAGAAAAGTCAAAATGCAGAATGCATCTATCACAAAACAGCCTCCTTTAATTAAGGGCTAATGCCCACGTCTGGATTTCTGCCGCGTTCTACGGGACGGAAATTTGCCGCATTGCCCCGCAGCTATTAGGTTCTATTGAACCTAATAGCTCAATGTTCACGCTGCGGAATTCCACAACGTGAAATAAACCGCAGCATGTTCTAAATGTAAATTAAAATGTAGTTAATGGAAGCCAGCCGTCCCATTATACTTCCGCTTTAGCACAGCGGAAGTATCGCGTGAATATGTGGCCCCGCCCACCGCCAGCCACGTCATTTGACACTGACGGCGCATCATGTGTTGTACTGCGCATGCGCGCCAGCCCTCCATGCGGGACGCGTATGGTGGATCCGGGGTGGTAAGTATGGGGGTTTTGTGGGTGCCAGGGCAGAATCCGCTGCGATATTCTGCTGGCGGAGTCCGTCAAGGCCGTGGGCATGAGACCTTAATTCAGAGGTAAACCCTTTGCCTGTTCCTTAAAGGGGTGTAACAAAAATTACAAGTTATCCCCTATCCACAGGATAGAGTATAACTTGCTGATCAATAGGAGTCCCACTCCTGAGAATAGGGGTCCTATGACCCCCATCCTCCTCATTGACCCCCTTCTATTTCATTGAAATAGAAGGAAACAGTCAGTAGGAAACTGAACGAGAAGCAGCCCTTGCAGCGACAGTCAGAGCAGTCAGAGTCCCATTCTCAGCAGTGAGACACCCACCGATCATCAAGTTATTCATTGACTCAAAATTCTATCAAATTTCATAGGGGAAAATTCCCAATTTTGGTACAACCACTTCAATAAAATTTTGAGTCAATGAATTCAATGAGTGGTGCAGAAGGTTTGTGAATTTAACCCACTAAGGACCAGGCTGTTTTGTACCTTAAGGACCAGACAATTTTTTAGGGGTTTTACCCATGTGGTGATTTTACTGCCCTATTTTTTTTTTCCTTCAGCTACCAAAATTATTTTTGCTGCAATTTTTAAAATAAAGTACAGGAATGGGTTTCTCATTTTGTTTCAGATGTTTGAAAATATAATTTGTATGGTTTTGGATTACATGGGTCATTTTCTTTTTTATGTATACATTTTTATTTTATTTTGTAATTTTTTAAAATTTATTTTTGTAACAATTTTTTTACCATCTGTGTTCTCCATGACGCCATAAAAGACCTCTAGGGGTCATTCACATGGTCTTTTTTTTAATATATTTCACACTTTTCCAATGGAGCATCCATAGGAGCCTCAGTTACACGGGAAAACATCCCCTGTAGTGACAATAGGGGATCAGGGCTCTACTGTGCCAGAGGTCTCATAGTGGAAGAAACACTTCCACTTTAACATCTTAGTACATGGCGCTCATTGAGCGCTATGTGACCGGGAAAGGAGAAGGCAGAAGTAGTTAAAAACTGCTCCTCCCTTCTCCCACGGGTTCTCAGCTGTTACTAACAGCTGACAACCCGACCTGCTCCTGCTTGATTGCAGGAACAGAGGCTTTATTGGTGGGGATTAAAGCTCAGGACCAAGTGCGGTATATTTACCACTCTTGGTCCTTAAGGTGTTAAAGGGATTGTCCCACTTCTATTGTTTTGCTGCAGGAAGCAGACATCTCCATACATTGAGCAGTGGCCTGGGTTGGTACTGTAAGCTGAATCCTATTGAAGTGAATGAGACCAAACCTGCAGTAACAACCCTGGCTACTGCACAATGTATGGAGCTGTTTGCTTCCTGCAGCAAAACAGCTAGAAGTGGGGCACCACTTTCAAAAAACCACTGAACCCCTTTGTGCTGACAATTTTTAGGGCGCCAAACACTATGGCGTGATAACAGAAAATAAATTAGTAGCTTTTTTCCAACGTTTTGCTATTTTTTGCAGCAAAAAATGCTGTAGCCAGATGTTAGCTGCAGGTCAATAGGGAGCTATGAAGCACACTATTGTGACATTTTTCCTCATTCTGGATGTGTTCGAGTCCATTTTTTTACAATATAGTCATTAACATATTGCTGAAGCACAGTTAACATTACATTACAAAATTCCTAATGTTGGGCAGTTTTGCTTTTATCACCTTTTATGTTTCCTAAGAGGTCTAATTATTTTTAAAGGGTCATTTTAGAAATCATACTAATGATCATAAGTAAATACAGGCATGAAGAGGTTAAACGGAGGTCCTCCACCCCCTACATTTGGAGGAAGCGATTGCTTACACCTACAATCTACCTTCAGCTCATTTTCGGTACGGCTCTCACCTGCTCTGGGGCTAATAGGAAACAATCCATCATATTTTGGTCCAGGAATCTCATCAGGCAGTGTCAGGCGGCTGTATATTTATCAACAGTCACTGAAGCAATTTCCCTTTCTCTTTGTCCTGTCTAATCAATATATAGCAGCTCAATATGAAAATGAATATTGTCACTGCAGGGGCTCAGTAAAGTGCTCAGCAATATGCAGCCTGCTGGATGGCTTTCAAGGCATGGAGGCAGGTAGAAGGATATTAGCAGTCAGCATAGGAAATAGACTCTTGTAACATCTGCACAAGTTTTTGACTTCAAGTACAAAGTAGAGGATTGTAGCCTGGTTATTAAACACAATGTGAAAGTTTCCAGGAAGGGATAACAGAACACACCGCTATCCCAGACTTAGGAAAATAGCATATAAGATCAATGCATGTGCAGCACACAAAGGAAGATGGATGGAAACGAAAATAGAGTTTAACCATGCCTGACGGCTGAATAGTGCCTGATGTCTCAGTATGAACTAGAAAATGCATCTATTGGGAAAGGCTCAGGTAGAATTTTCACCCCGGTCACAAAGTAAACGTGTTTTTTGACTGCAAATAATTTATTTGTAAGTTTTCAATCTATAAAACATGTGCAGAGCTGCCTTAGTGGTGCTTACTAAAGAGGTGTTGGGCTCTTGTAGCACACACCAGAGCATGAGCTAAAACTTGCAATGCCACAGGCAAGTGTGATTGTTCCCAGCAAGGGAAACCAAGTAATCTTGTTGATATGATACCTTTTAATGGCTAACAAAAATACTTGATGTTAATGCGAGCTTTTGGACCTTTCAGATGGGATGGAATTACACCCCAGGATGTGGCCAAATCCGTAGCTGTGGGATTTCACACCAAAGAGCACCAGGTCTAACTCTGGTGTTATGATTGTGTGGGCAATCTAAGCATGGGGCCCACACGATCAGGACCAAAGGGGACTGGGTACGCACACGGGTTTTATGCAAACTCACCCTGTTCTACACGGGAGGATGGCAAGGCCCTACCTAAGTGGGGACATTGCCCCAATAACGGCAGCCCAGCGGTCTTCGGATATGGGCCCTAGCTGATCCTAGGAGCCACGCACCAGAACAGGACGCATTCACATGCCACATGACAGGGACTGAACAACAGGACACAGAGCCAGAATATACAGCATACAGCAGCCAAAATGCAACCACTAGTAACAGATAATAAGCTGAATATAAATATCAGGTATTAGTTGACATTTTGTACAAAACGTGAAAGCTAGCAGGCCACTTCATGGCTCCTGGTTATACCGCTAGTCCCTACACTAACCAGGAGTCCAGCAGAACCAGACACAGTTCACACAGAACGCTGCAACAGGATACAAATAGCAGGTCACACAGCAAGCTAACACAAAACTGACAGAATATAAACGAACAAACGGACATGAACCAGCAAGACACAGATCATACAACAAACTTCAACAGACAAGGATTCATGACTGCTCACCCTGAACACCAGACAGAGACTGACCATGGGCTGGGTTTATATGTGAGCACAGACCCAGGAGATTGGCTAGCAGGAAGTGCCACACCCAGCCAGCTCAATCAATTAACCCTGTGAGGACTGTGCTGCTAGGAAGCTTAGAACTACAGATCCCAGTAGCACACATAACATCTGGATTTGATACTAAATTGCAGTTAAGTTTTAAGGCATTTTCAAATACAGATCAAAATCCGCAGGTAGTCTAAGGATTTTATTTTTGGGGAATCTACTGTGGCTTATGGTGCGTCATGTGGACTATTTCGTGAAAGCATCACATTAAACAGTCTTAGGGCTTAATCACACGAGCGTATATCGGCCAGCGTTTTCACAGCCACCATATAATACACTGGCTCGGCATGTATGCTGTCAGGCGAGGAGAAACTGTTTAGCTTTGCTAAGCTGTCTCCCCCTTCCCTCCCCCTTGCCGTCTCACTGCAAGGGGAGGAGGCGGGTCGAGGCAGGAGTTAGTGTGCTGAGCTCCTGCCCCCTCTCCGCCCCTTGTCGCTGTTTGCAATAGGAAGGGGAAGGATGGGGCATCTCGCCCCCTCCCATTGCAAACAGTGGCAAGGGATGGAGAAGGGTTAGGTAGTTTAGCAGTCACACTGCTAAACTCCCTCCCACCTTCCTTCTCCAGCCACTGTCATTGGCTCCCATAGGAGTTTATGGCAGCAGCCTTAGTCTGGCCAGGAGGATAGTTCCAGGACTATCTTTGCTGCCCGGCGTAAAGGCGCCCAGCGCTATATTGGCCTGGCCAGCCGCTTTTACGGCACGGGAATACATCTGTGTGATCTGATGCATTGGAATCCAATGCATCAGTCGGTAGTGTATATCGGCTGGACATGAAAAAGGCAGCCGATATACGCTCATGTGAATAAGCTCTAAGGTTGGTTTCACATATGTTATTTTGTGCAGAAAACGCAACTTTTTTGGTATTTTGATGAAGTGATTTTTTTGGGCAAATATTTGCTGTAGGTGAATAGTACAATACGAAGTGCCCAACCAACATTGTGTTTCTTGTAGTTGCATTTCTTTACTCACTTTTAGCGCATTTGCGCTATGTATTACGAATGTAAAACTTGCACATGATATGCAGTGAATATAACCGATTGATTTCAATGGGCTAGTTCACGTTAGAGTATTTTGTGCGTGCATTTTGATTGTGCAAAAAAATATGCAGTATGTTAAACTAATTTAACATAATTGCCCATTGAAATCAATTGGAGCATGCTTGACTGTTTTTTATTGCATGCAAATACACATGACATGCACGTGCAAAAATTTTTTTTTTAAAATGAAGTAAACATGCACAGACGCACTCAAAAATGCAATGCCTGTTACACAAATATGCAGCGTAAATGCGCTTATTCCCTTGTAAAGCTGATCTTAGGGCTTATTCACACGGGAGATACACAAAACTTGCAAATATGAAGTCCATTCTTTTGAATGGGTTTATCCACATGAGCGGATCTCACAGCAATAATGCGAGGAAAAGAAATTGCAGCAATTTCTATCTTTGGTCGGTCCCTCGGAATGCCTCGCCCATTGCTTTCAGTAGGACCCTAAAAAACATTGCATGGTGCTCGTGCGATGTGATGTTTTGCACTGAACTCACTGGGAAACACTTGTTATCCTCAGATGCACGTGAAACACGCGCCTGAGGATTGCAATTTCACAGAAGTGAGACGTTTTTTAATGATTTTCTTGCACGGCACAATATTCAGGAGGTGAAGCACTGGATCGGGGGATGGGATGAATATAAAAAATACACCACCCGGCTTCCTATCACCTCTTCCAGAGAACCCTATAACTTAGTTTATGGCGCAGGCGAACATGACAGCTTCCCTTTAAAGAAAATCTATAAAGCGCAGTATCCAGTTCTTTTTGCAGGAGGCTATTCTATCCAGAAAAAAAAAGTATTCCGATTTATAGTGTCCAGACAGAAGCCAAAAGGACCTTCATGGATACGTTTAAGGTATGTGCTGGAAGATTGAGAGTAATTTCACACGGGCAAGCGCGATATCGGGCCGTGAAACACATTTCCGAGGGCAATATTGGGCTGAGATACACGGCTTGCCTGTGTGAAATTAGCCTTACACAGATATAATGTATTTCTTTTATCAACCGACTATGTAAATGGTCTTCAGCCACAATATTTCAACTGTTCACACGGGAGGCTGTGCGTATCAGCAAAAAAATATGCTGCAGAGCGGAAATCCGTCAATCGGCAGAAATCCTCAGAATGACTGCTAATGCTTAAATAGAGCCAGCTGTCTTCTTTCCACAGTATTGGACGCAAGTAAATTCCCTCCCCTTCCCTTTTTTTCAGCTTCCAAAGGAGTCTACGGGAGCTTCCAGTGTATCTTGGCCAAAGATAGGGCAAGACCAATTTGATGACGCAGCATATAAAATCGGCAACCGAATATGTTCTATTTTTCTGGCATGTTTTTTTACGCAGCTAAAAACCTCTCATCTGAATGAATACATTGCAATCCACTGCTTCAGAAGGCCGCAATTTTTGGACGCTGCTAAATAGCTGCGTGTATATGGTCGTGTGAATAAGGCCTCAAGCTGTGGTGACTCTGGAATAAGTCTTAGCACAAGAACTGTTTGTCCAAAGACTCATAGACTCATTAATAGGGTTTCTTTTTTTTTTTTAATTCTTTATTTTCAATTTTTCAATTTTAATACAGATAATGTAAAGATTGTTCTGTGACTTTAAACACCTACAAATGAAGTGCAATATCGATTCTGAACAGCCAAAAAACTTTAAGGTGTCCCAATACTTCTCATTCCGCTTGCACATTAAACTGCTTCATTTCTTTTGCACTATCGTTTTACATCTGTCATAGAAACTTTGTCTTAAGGACCATTACTAAAAGTCATGTAAACATAGTCTAGCATAGGCAGAATTAGGGACACTTCTAATCCAGCATAATAACTTCTTAAAGGGGAACTAAGACATGAGACAAGAGACAAATGGGAAGTTATAGGGTTTTGTGGGGGAGGTGGTGGAGACACGTATGGGGGTGAATGAGGGGGGACATAGAGGGGAGGAGTTTATGACCTTTAGTGTCCAGGGTCCAGTAGCCTCCGGTATTCCGTTGAGTTCTGGTACTCCAGCCAGTGGTACCAGGTCTTTGTAAATTTTTCTTGAGTGCCTTTGAGCGCTCCATCTCCTTTATCTCCTGAATTAGATTGAGCCACATCGGGATCGAAGGTGGTGTTGTCTGGCGCCAGAGTTTCGGTATACAGGATCGGGCTGCGTTGACTAGGTGACGCACCACTGAGTGTTTGTACACTACGAGTGGAATCTCATTGTGATGGAGGAGGAAGAAGGCCGGTGTTTTGGGAATTGGATATTGAGTAAATTTCGAGGAAATCTGCTGCACCCTCTCCCAGAAGCCCCCCAGCACTGGACAGTCCCAAAAGATGTGGAGGAGAGTCCCCCAAGCGGCATTGCATCTCCAACACTGGGGGGAGACAATTTGTTTAGTTGTGCCGGTACCCTGTACCAACGCGATAGTACTTTGTATCCCGCTTCCTGTGTTTTGCTGGATATGGAGGTGGAATGTGTCAGCGTGAAGATTTTTTCTCTTTCTGTTTGGGAGAGGGTTATTGAGAGGTCCTCTTCCCACTTCTGTACATAATTAGGTGGTTCAGGTTCTATCTGTGTGTTGAGGATGTCGTATGCTACAGATAGTGTGTGTCTATGCGGACCTTCGGTGCTGCATGTTGCCTCGAATAGTGTTTTTGGGCGCGTGAAGTGGCTCGGGTGTGGGATTGAGCTGAGGAAGTGTCTCAGTTGCACCGTTTGCCAGAATGGGATTGGGGGCAGGTCTTGTACCTCCGTCAGATGAGCCGCAGTCAGCCAGTGGCCTTCATGTAGGAAGTGGGATGCTCTGTATTTACCTTCTTGTGCCCAGCTGCGAAATACTCTATTTTCGCACCCCGGGGGGAACGAGGGGTTGCCCAGAACTGGGAACATTGGTGAAGGATTGGGAGCGATGTTTGGCTTTGCCCGAATTTTTGCTACCGTCGCCAGAGTGGGGCCGATTGTGGGGTGTCGCATCAGCTCTCTGGGGGTCTGATCCGTCAACCAGGGTAGGACCCTCAGTGGGATGGATGTCGCTGCTTGTTCGATAGACACCCATTGTTTGAGGTTCTGGTGTCTGTGCCAGTCTATTACTCGGGTTAGGTGGGTCGCTTGGAGGTATTGCGTGAAGTTGGGTAGGCCTACTCCCCCTTCCCTCTTAGGTCTTGTTAAGATGTTGCGAGAGATGCGCGTAGGTTTGTCCGCCCAGATGAACTTGGATGTGAGAGCTGCGAGTTGTTAAAGGAATTGTCTGGGCACTTGTACGGGGATCGCCTGGAATAAGTAGAGGATTCTGGGCAAGACGTTCATTTTGAAAATGGCGCATCTTCCGAACCAGGAATGTAGCCCCTTGGTCCACGAGTTTAAGTCTGTTTTGATTTTATTTAGGAGTAAGGGGAAGTTGGCCGAGTACAGTTCTTCTGTGTCCCCGGGAAGGCTTATGCCTAGGTATTGGATGTGTTTACTAGCCCATGTGAACGGGAATGAGGTTTTTAGTTCATTGACTAACGTTTGTGGGAGGGATATATTGAGAGCCGCCGACTTATGGTAATTAATTTTAACCCCTTAATGACACGGCCTATTTTGGCGTTGAGGACCAAGCGATTTTTTGGTATTTTTCCATCTCCATTTTTCAAAAGCCATAACTTTTTTATTTTTCCGTGGACGCGGCCGTATAAGGGCTTGTTTTTTGCGTGGCGATCTGTAGTTTTTATCGGTGCCACTTTTGGGTATATAGACAATATCGTAAAATTTATTTATTTTTTTTTAATGATAACGGAGAGAAAACACATCAATTCTGCCATAGATTTTTTTTTTTTTTTTACAGCGTTAATCATGCAGCATAAATGACACACTAAATTTTTTCTGCGGGTCGGTATGGTAACAACGATACCAAAATTGTTATATTTTTTTTAGGTTTTTACACTTTTTTGCAATAAAACCCCCTTTTTTTGGAAATCTTTTTTTTTTCTCTATAGCTGCATTCAAAGTCATGTAACTTTTTTATTTTTCTATGTACGGAGCTCTTTAAGAGCTTATTTTTTGCGAGACGAGCTTTAGTTTTTATTGGTACCATTTCGGGAAATGTACGGCTTTTTTGATCACTTTTATTGCATTTTTTGTGAGGCAAAATGCTAAAAATTAGCATTTTGCCTCTGTTTTTTAGCGTTTTTTTTTACGCTTTTTGTCGTACAAAATAAAAAGCATGTTCAACTTTTTGTACACGTCGTTACGGACGCGTCAATATCCAATATGTGGGGTTTTAGTTTTTTTTCCCTTTTTTTATGCTAATATTAGAAAAAGCATAAAAAAGGGGTTTTTTACATTTTTTTTTTTACATTTTTCTTTTTTTTACACTTTTCTTTTCTTTTTTTTATACTATTTGAGTCCCTCTGAGGGACTTACATCACTGTGCCTATGATCGCTGTCATAAGGCATGGCAAAGCTACTGCTCTGCCATGCCTTATCGCTTGTACAGCGATTATAGGCACAGGCAATACAGGACGCCAGTGTCTGGCGTCCTGTTGCCATGGTGACAGGCCGGGCTCTCGCGATAACATCGCGAGTTCCGGCCGGAGACACACAGGGATCGCGATCCCTCTGTGAACTCTTTCCCTGCCGCGATCTACTTAGATCGCGTCAGGGAAGGGGTTAACAGCGGCGGGCGCATCTCCGATGTCCCCCCGCTGTTGGAGCGGGACGCCGGCTGTGACTGACAGCCGGCTCCCGCTGCGGGATAGCGCGGGATCTTATGTGATCCCGTGCTATCTCCAGGACGTACCAGGTACGTCATGTTGCGGGAAGTACCAGGCTGCCATGACGTACCAGGTACGTCCAAGAGCGGGAAGGAGTTAAAGTTTGAGACTTCTGAGTATAGTTTGATTTCGGCTAATAGATTTGGCAGGGAGATTCTCGGGTTGGTGATGAAGAATAGGAGGTCGTCCGCATATGCTGCTATTTTGTGTTCGGTATCTGTGGTTTTGATCCCTGTTATGTTTGGGTTGGTTCTAATTCTTGCCAGGAATGGCTCTAGGCACAAGATGAATATTATGGGTGAAAGCGGGCACCCTTGTCGCGTTCCGTTTGTGATCTGGAATGCTTCTGAAATTTGGCCGTTTACCCTGACTGTGGCCGATGGATGTGAGTATAAGCTCGCAATCCATTTTATCATTTTGGGCCCTAGTCCCAGGTGAGTCATTGTGGCTAGTAGGAAGTCCCAGTCCACTCTGTCGAACACTTTTTCTGCGTCCGTTGACAGGAGAAGAGCGGGAGTCGTGATGTTTTTGACCAGGTGGATTAGGTTTATTGCTTTAGTTGTGTTATCCCTTGCTTCTCTTAAGGTGACAAATCCCACCTGGTCTTTGTGAATTATTTTTTGGAGAAGCGGGGAAATCCTACCTGCCAATATTTTAGCGAAAAGCTTCAGATCCACGTTCAGGAGGGATATGGGTCTGTAGCTCTGGCATTGTGCGGGATCTTTTCCCTCTTTAGGAATTACCGAGATGTGTGCTCTTAAGGTGTCTCTGGGCATTTCTGCCCCTGATGTGATTGAGTTGAATGCTTGTAGAAAATGTGGGTTTAGAACCGCCTTGTATTTTTTGTAGTAGGCGAGGGTGTAACCGTCTGGGCCTGGGGCTTTTCCTGTTTGGGACTCTGATAATGCTGTTTCTAACTCTTCCTGCGTGATCGGGTCTTCCAACTTCTCAAGTGTCTCCTGTGTAATTCTGTGTATGTTTGATTTCTGTAGGTATTCCTTTATTTTGTTTTTATGTCTTTCCCTGTCTTGTTCCGACCTTGAGGGGGTTATGTTGTATAGGGCCTGGTAAAAGGTGCGGAAAGCTTCCGTTATCTGCTGTGGGAGGTGTACTGTCTGCCCGGAGGGTGCAGTGATATGTGGGATGTAGGTCTTTGCTCTAGTTGCTCTAAGCGCCCGCGCTAGGGTTCGGCTTGGCTTCTTCCCGAACTCATAAAAATGGCGCCTACACTTTCCTAGAGATCCCTTTGCTTGTCCCAGACAAATTGTTTGCACTTTCTCTCTGAGTTGGATTAGTTCCGCTCCTGTTGCGATATTCTGGTTGGCTTTGTGCATGCTTTCTAATGCTTGGATCTGGTTTAGGAGTCCGCGTAGTTGGGCTCCTTTTTCTTTTTTAATGCGGGACCCCAATCCTATGAGATATCCCCTGATCACACATTTATGGGCCTACCATACTGTCAGCGGGTCTGTGTCTGTTGTACAATTATTTTCAAAGTATTCTGTTATTGTTTTTTGGATTTCGCCTGCTGTCTTGGGGCTGTGTATGAGTGCTTCGTTTAAGCGCCAGTGCCAGGCTCTTTCGTATTTTGTGGGGAGTGTTATGGAGAGAGATATGGGCGCATGGTCAGATAGTGTGATGCAGTCTATCTCCGCTTTCGTCAGTAGATGGAGTGTTGAGTGATGTACCAGGAAGAAGTCGATCCTCGAGTACGAGTTGTGAGGTGTGGAGAAGTGCGTGTGATCTCTCGTGTTTAGATGGAGGATTCTCCACGCATCTGTCAGTTGGTGTTTATGGAGTGTTTTCCTGATCCTTCGGTGCATTGCGTGAGTGAGATAGCTCGCTCCTTTGGATGTGTCTATGTGTGGCTCTAGCGGGAAATTGAAGTCTCCCTCCAGTATCAGAATGCCCTCTTTGAACTCCTCCAGATCCTCCAGGGCCCTTTCTAGGAAGGTCACCTGGTTGGAGTTGGGGAGGTATATGTTTGCTAGTGTGACTGTGGTGCTGGCGAGCTTACCTTTGATGAAGATGACTCTCCGTTCTGTGTCGCAATGGGTCGCTGCGTGTTGCCACTGGAGGTTGCCTGCGATTAGGATCGATACTCCCTTGGATTTGGTGGTAGGGTTCAGGCAGTGATACGCTTTTGGGTATCTGGCGTCAGAGAAGCACGGCGCTCCCTCCGCTCGGAAGTGGGTCTCCTGTATAAAGGCTACCTGCGTTCTTTTCTTCCAAAGGAGGCGGAGGAGGGAGGACCTCTTTTCGGAGATGTTCAGGCCCTGCGCATTGAGAGAGACAACCGTAAGATTAGAGGAAGTCGTCGGCATATTTAAGGCACTCACCCTGGTGTGTGGTCGGTTGGCTGGAGTGTCGCTGCTTGAGTGGGGGAGGAGGCGGGACGGAGCGGAAACGTAGAGCACAGGGGGGATAGTAAGGCACACAAGGGAGGTGGGGAAGGGATGGGTTAAGGGGAGACAAGACAATTTCTATCGTCAACTCGACTTCAACAGAGGACCTGTGCCCCTTCAAATGGAGGGAGGACACAGGTAACCCTGTGGCCCTATTGGGGGAAACGTGAGAGAGCACAGAGGTGTGGACGGGATTCTGCTTGTTCAGGGCTCCGGATCACCGGAGGGGTCCCTGTGGGTCGTCCGTTAGATGCTCCTTCTGCGCCAGACGTGGTGAATCGGTGCGAACAAGAAAGTTCTCTAAGGGTCCGGTGGTCCAGGTCCCCGCCGCTTATGCTGTTGTTGGCTCGGTCTTGTGATGGTCGTTGCCTTTTGAGGGTGGGGAGTTGAAGGGTGGTCATGGTTGCGTTCGTTTCTTTTCTTTCGTGGCTTGGATTCGGGTAGGATACTTTTCCCAGCCAGGGTAGAGAAGTGTCCCATATTGGTGGGGGAGTCTCCCGACTCCGATCAGCGGGGGGGTGTTCTGTGATGTTGGACCTTGGTTAGGGGTCTGGGAGTCTTAGTTGCGTCTTGGGGCCGTAATGCATGTCCTTTCGGTGCAGATGCTGTAATGTGTTTTCCGGGACGGGGTCTCTTGTGCTCTCTGTACTTCAAATTTTGGGGGGGGGTCGTTTCTTGGGGTGCGGTCCAGTCCGGGATCGGCGTCGGGGGAGCTCCCAGGAATTCAAAGGCCCCTTCTATGTCTGTGGGTGATCTGACCATGAAGAGCCTGCCTCGTTTTCTGAGGATGAGATGGAATGGGTGCCCCAATCTGTATGTCGCCTCGACTTTGCGTGTTGCATCCAGGAGCGGGCGTATCATCCTTCTGCTGTTTAACGTCAGTCTGGACACATACGGTAGGATAGTTATGTCTGCCCTGTTATGTTTGATAGGGCCCTGTTCCCATGCCAGGCATTGTAGCTCCTTTTTTTGCCTGTAAAAGTGCACCCGGCAAATTACATCTCTTGGGAAATTCTGGTTTCGGGCTCTGCCCCCTTGTAGCCGATTTACTCTGTGTAGTTCGATCAATCTATTATCGGGTCGTTGTAGAAGCTTGTTGAAGATAGATGTTACGTGCTCATACAGGTCTTCTGGGGGAATCTCTTCAGGAAGGCCTCTGATTTTTAGATTATTGCAACAACCTCGATTTTCGATATCATTCAAATGAAACGTCAGGTCTCTTATTTGGTTTTGCTGTTTCTCGATCATGAGTTTCATTTGTTGAACTTCTGTCGGTGGGATCGTCACTTTTTGTTCCAGCTCGTCTACCCGTTCGGACAGTTCTTGCACTGCGTGGTTAACCGCGCTGATTTCTGAGGAGTGTTTTTCTTCGATGCGTCTGATGTGCGTGTCCAGACCGGATTTGGTGAGTAGGGCTTGGATCATGATCCAGAGGGCCTGTAGCGTCTGCGAGTCATCTTGTGGGGGACTCTGAATGAGGTGGGGGCCACTGGCGCTCAGCTTCATTGAGGTGTTTGGGTCCATACAATGCGGGTCCCGGTTAATGTCGCTGCGGGTGGGTGAAGTGTCCACTGCCTGTGGGTTGGTGTTCTGTGTTACAGCTCCCTGTGGCTTGTTCTTGTTTTTTGTGTTGCCTTGACTGCTGCAGTCTAGGAGTGCACCAGGCTCTTGCCCTGCTGCCGCTGCTGGGGAGGACAAGCTCTTCTGCCTTTGCTTTTGTGGGGTCAGTGTGCTCTGTGGGGTCCCCTGCTTTGGGTCCCTCTTCCCCCCACTGACCTTGGTTTGCTGCGGTGGGCTCTGTGTGGGAGCTGCCATGTCTCCCAGTCCAGCGGGCATTTGCTCCACGTGGCGGGCTGGCGCCATTTTAGGGGTGCCGTGCGGGCTGTGTGGGCTATATGTCCGGCTCGGCAGAGTCTCTGCAGGATCTCTCTGCCCGCCGCCGGCAAGTACCTCCTCTCCCTCGCTGGCTGTTCTGCTCTCCTGGCCGCAGATATCGGGGACTTCTTTCCCTTCAGGGTTTAGAGCGCTGCCGCACGCCTGCTCTCCGCTGCTGCCCGGTGCCCTGTTGGAGCGGCTGCATGTCGGGCTTCCCGATCCAGCGCCGCTTAGAAAACGGCTGATCGGCGTGCTGCAGGTGGATGCCGGTTCTCCTCTCCTCCTACCTCCCCTCTTCAGGGCCGGTAAGCGCTGCATTTTGGCTGATTTATAGGGGTTTACTGTATGTTAACGGCGGGAAGCTCTGAAGACCGCGTCCTCACTCCTCCATGCTCAGGTCACGCCCCCTCTAATAGGGTTTCTATGACCAAGCAGCCACACACAAATCATCATGCAGCCATTCACTTGGCCACAGCCGCCAATGTCCTTCACCTCTTCCCAACAGTGGTCACAGTCTCTGTTTTCCTGCCTCTGTCCTAGATGCCATATCCACTGTCATCCATCCTCCCGTGCCTCCCAAAGGGTGCGCACATACACTTGGCCCACTTCCTAAAGGGATAGAGCATGCACTCATCTTTTCCCTTCCCAGTCAGTCCTGATGGGTCCTGTCCTGTTTTATATTCCAGTGTTTGCTGTTCAAACTGTTCTCTAGGTTTTTGATCCACGCATGTCTCATCTAGCTTTTCCGGACTTCTCTGCTTTCGATCTCTGCTTGTTTATTGACCTCGTCTACTCTGCCTGCTGCTTGCCCTGACCCTCAGCCTGCTTCGTTTTTGCGCAAGTATTTCACCTGTCCTGACCTCGGTTCTTTTCTATGACTACATCTTTGTCTACACTCGCTGATACCGCATTAAGGTAAACCTGACCAAGTTGTGTCAGCTGACTCATAACCAAGACTCTTGCTGATTACAATCCACTTTTGCTACTTTTTGAAAACCGCACAATTCTGAGTTAGTGAAATGGATACAACATCTATTAGCCATGCTTCAAATCTAGAAAAATCCTTTTCCGAAAGAGACTTTTACAATAGCAAAAATTAAAACTACATATTAATGTCCATAGTTCTAGACGAAGATAGTCAAAAGGGCACTTATGGGATGTATAAATGTTCACATGCAGTACTTGGGGTCAAGCAATGCATATTGCAAACGGCTTATGTATACCATATATTTGGGCAAAATATGCTAAATAATTACCTTAATTTTAAATTAACCCCTTGAGTAGCGGGTTTCCTACCACCCTGTCGTGCCCACCAGGGCAGGTTTTTTAAAATGGTCTAATCATTGAATTTCAACTAATTTTGCAGTTGCGTCTCAAGAGCCATAACTTTTTCATTTTTCCATTGACATGGCCATATAAGGGCTTGTTTTTTGCGGGACAAGTTGTGATTTTTTAAACAGGGGGGAGGAAAAAAAGAAATGGGGAAAAAAGAAAAAAAGGGGCCATGTCATTAAGGGGTTAAATAATGTATTAACTTCCTTCTCTGGGTCATTACGATGCATGGATACCACATGTGTGATTGTATTTTTGATTTTTTACAAAGTAAAGGGAGACAAGTGTTTTTATAATTTTTTTACTTTTTTTTTTTTTTTTGTCCCTTTAGGGGACTTCCACAGGGACCCATCAGGACCCCTGATCACAATCCCGGGGGTCCGATGGTGACAGCCCTTTACATGCTGCAGTGACAGCCCTTTACATGCTGCAGTCACATAGACTGCAGCATGTAAAGGGTTAACACAGCAGAGATCGGAGGTTTTCTCTGATCTCTGCTGTAAGAGCTAGTACCTAGCTGTCCTCTCACAGCCAAGCACCAAGCTTTCCCTGCCACAGAGACCATCGGCTTGCTTCTGACAAGCCGATGGTCTCTATGGCAACCTGTAAACAAAGCAGGAGATTGCCGGCATATCGGCAATATCTTCTGCTGGTTTTTCAAAGCCCTTGCTTTGTTCTCTGTGGGTCTGTGCAGGCAGAGCACACTGTCACAGCTTGTGGCATTGTGCTCTGCAGCTCCCATAGTGATACAGAGCCCGGAAATCTTCCGGGCTATGTCGCTAGGAGCAGTGGAGCTCGTCCCAGAAAATTTCCGGGCGTGCCACTCAAGGGGTTAAAGCTGATCTATTTATTTCGCATTGTATTTATTTCTAGTAGTGCCAAACTCATGGTAATAAATGGAGGATATACAAACTCTATGCAGAGGTTGTCCCTGGCCAGATTTAAAACCAAGATCCAAGCGCTGACAGGTAACAGTTGTAACCACTAAGCCACCATGCTGCAAGTTCCTAAAATGTCTTTGCTGAAAGATTTCAAATTAGGTCATTTTTCCTTCATATTTCCTATATTACTGCATGTAATATTTTCTATTTACTAATGCCAAGCACATTTATTTCATGATACCAGCCTATATCATTTTATGTGATCTAAATCAAGCTGCGTCGTGCCTTGTAACCATCATTTTTTAGGCCAGAAAAATCTTGAAACAGAGAGGACATATTGTCTAAAAACTGAATTTCACGCACGACTATACTCCAAACTCATTCACAACAGCAGGATCCTTTTTACCACTTAGAGAAGAAAAAGTTAATTAAAAATCTCCCACAGTCTTTAAAAAGCCAGATCATTTTATAAGAAGAAAAACAGAGAAAAAAAAGATATTAGAGATGAAAAGAAAGTCTAATAGAAATATTGTTTCTGAAAAATCAACCTACAGGACCGGCCAAGCGTGAAACATGAGTGACTTTTAGTAGCTGGAAAAGGCTCTCTAATCCCAGGTAATTGCTTCATTAAACAGCTTCAATATTTCCACACCTTCAGTTATTGGCAACCAGTCCGGCTTCAGTTAATAAACATTTTAATCAATTTTTCTGCTTTATTTCTTATTTTTTTTCTCCTTTAGAGAATGATGGAAAATACAGAGCACCTAACTACTTAATTTCCCATGTTTTAAAGCATATTATAGGAAATGGTCACATTATTTTAGTAGTCTAAATATAAAAAATAGTAAATATGTTTGCATATATTCCTATTATTTTGTCAAGTTCACACAAGACTTGGTCTGAGTTGTTCAACTTCTGCTGTCCAACCAATTAGTCTGCAAGCTCTCCCCTTTTTTGATAGGTTTTACACAAAAGTAAAAACAGCCTCATTTTGCCCTGTATTATGGCCGTGAATCAAAATGGTACTAATAAAAACTTCAAGTTGTCCCACAAAAATCAAGCCATCACATAGCTCCGTCGACAGAAACATATAAATGCTCTGGAAAGTGTTTATATTGTTCAAAAGTGGTAAAGCACAAGAAAAGCTTTATAAATTTGGTGTTGTCATAATTTAAATGACCCATAAAATAGAGCTAACATGATATCTGTATCACATGGTAAATACCTTAAAAATAAATCCCAAAAAACTATTGTGAAATTGCTTCTTTTACCATTGCCCCAGCAAAAAAAGAAAAGTTATTCAATACATTATATGACCCTGAAATTAGTTCTATAAAACTAGAACTCGTTCTGCAAAATACAAGGTCTCGTACAGCTACATTGACAAAAAGGTTTTGAGCACCGGAACATAAAAGGGTAAAAGATTTACTGGTTTTTTTAGGCTAAAATTTGTTATATCACTGAGGGGTTAAAAATGCACATAACACTGTACCAACAAGCATGACAAATCATGGAGTCATGGACAGATTGCCCAGCAAGGTTGGTAGAGATGCCTACTTAATTCATTAGCCTAACCCAGTATGTAGGAGATTCCACTCTGGGGACCCTTCTTCTTCCTACTTTGTCTCACTAGTCATCATGTGTGAGTTTCTTTTTTACTGTATTCCCCTTATTAATCCTTGATTGCCTGGTTGGGGATCTTTTATCCTAGGTTTCATAGTTTGTTATAAAATGAAACAAATGGATAAGATTAAGATGAATTGAGAATTTATTTGTGTAATTCTAAGCACAATTTTTTCTCTTGTAGTATAGGTTGTGGAGTGCCTTTCCGCTCTCCTGTGCTGCTTCATTGTAGTAATATTTCTAGAAGGTTATTTCTGTTTCTTGTTTTTCAATGCACACCGGACGGATTTGCATTACAGAATTCGGAGTTGGCAACTGCCTCTGGATTCCGCAGCAAAGACCGCCCATAGCAGCTATGGAAAAGCGTTTTTTTTTTGCACACGAGTTGAAATCAATTGCGATTTCCTGTCGCGGACGAAAGATCGCAGCATGCTCTATATCAGTGCAGATTCCGCATGGATGGCTTTCATTGAAATCAATGAAAGCCGTCCAACCCGCAGCCCTAAAAAAAAACCTGTACTGCGCATGTCCGATGACTCGCAACTTGGAACACCCGTAGTACAGAAAAAGAAGAATGATGTCAGGTGCGCGCAGATGTCAGGTAGGCACAGGGTTGGATTCCACTGCATACCCCCGCCTGCGGAATCTGACTCGATCGTGTGCAGCCAGACTTAAAAACAAATACTCTTAAGGCAACTAAGTTCGATGACAAATCTAATTACATGAGACATAAATTCAAAATCAACAATAAAAAGGTAACATTTTCAGGAGAGTTTATCCAACTTTAATGTGATTGTTGGGGTGGGGGGTTCATTTTCCAGGTTATCACTAAACTTCTGTGGTACATACATGCTCTGTACATACACTTGAATACGTGTGTGCAGTATGGTTGTCACAACTTTTTTTTCCCCAAAATGAGGATTTATAATATGAACCCACTTGAAGAAATCTGTGCAAAAAATACTTGAAATTGCTAGAAAACAATGTGTGACTATGTAGATATGTAAGTCATTGTACAAGAAACTTGCAGGAACATACTGCTTTACATAATTTAGGGATTCGTTTATACTTCTTCCAATTTTCTAAGCCAACAACTTCATGGAACTAGAGCACAGGTGAAGTTTTGACTGCACCTTCCTAAACTTTGTTCTGCCACTTCTACCCTACCGGGTTACTTTTTCTTGAAACTATAGACAAATTCAGTTGGAAATTATATACAATTCAGTACTGGATCTTAACCGGGGTGGGGTAGGGGTGTTACTGGGCAGCAATGGGAGGGTTGAGTGTTGCAACCATAATAAAGATCTTAAAATTATTTCTAGATGTGTGCAGGCTATCATGCCAGACATCACCCTGTTACTAGTGCAGGTTCTTTTCCCACGTATTGTTATTACTGTGTACTTAGAAAAGGTCATTTGAGACATACTAAATGTGTATACTAGATGAAGGAAAAAGGAGTTAACTTTAAAAAAAAGCTTTTCTTAAGAGATCGCATAGACAAATGCTGCATGCCTGCAAACAACTTCTGTTAATAAAGGACATAGAAGGGCTACATTCTGATCACATATTTTTGAGTGTCCGGTTTATTTATTTTTTCCTTATTTTATTTTAATCATGTTTGGCAGCGATTCAGACTCTAATAGCTTCACTCTCCCCGTTCTTCCAGCAGGTCAGAGCTTGAGAGAAGGAGAGTGGGAGGAGAGAGGAGTGGAAGGTGCATTTGGAAATGAAAAGCTAGCTCTAACAAACCTCAATTATTCTTCCGACCTCCTTCCCTTTGTATGACTGATTGAATCATGCTAATTAAAACAAGCAGTGTTGCGCCTGGAAACCTCTGAGACAAATTTCTGTAGATAAGTTCAATGTGAACACAAACCATCCTTTCCACAGACCAAAACAAATACAAGGCTGCAATTTTCAGCTGCTTACAGGTTTGGTGTATTTGGTGTGTGGACTAAGGAGGAATTCACAGCATGTCTTGTCCGTTAAGTTACCTTCACGGGATGACTATTGACCGAATAATCACTTGAAAGAGCGAGTTCAAATTCTAGTGTTTTTTTAGTGTAAACATGTTGGGTTTCAGACTAGTACCACTGTTTCTGGTGGCGCGATGCGCCAGTTACTAGTAAAATATAGTGAAAGGGATTGGAGTTGGTTAAAATATTTCCGTACAAGATGTACAAACTTCAGCTGGTGGCGGAGGTGACATCGTGGCTTATCGCTGTGTCATGTAAGCTGCATTAGCTGCACGACGGCATTGAACCCTTTGTGGTGACATGTTTGCATGACAGCGACGGCTTTTTTTAGCACTGGACAGCGGTTCCCGATTAGATGAAGGCTGGACTGGTGTTGGCGTTATTTAGCACTTGAGATGACATGATAGCACGTTCAGGAGATATGAAGATAGTGGTGAAGGACTATGCTTCAATGTTGTTGGTCAATATGCACTGCCAGCTATGTATGTGGACATTTGTGAGGTGTCATTTATTGGACTCTCCACACAGGTGTGCAGCTGTCTCACAACATACAAACTGCCAGACTGAGTACTGCTGTATCCATAGCAACTGAGGCTACAGGGTTTGTGTGTGATGTAGTCCACCCGTAATCCCTCATTCAGTGCACAGGACTGTGATAACATCACTGGCATGTGATCAAGGGCAGAGCTCAGAGCCCTGATCACATAACAGTGAAATCATCACTTGTAATTCACTCAGTCACTCATCACTAACAGGCAGGTGGTCATTAGTATTTTGATTACCGGTGGTCATTAGTATTTTGATTACCAAAAAAATATTTACTGGTTCATCAAAAGCCGTCCAAAAAGTCACAGTCGTTCATATCTTAACAACTTGCAACATGAAGATCCCCTTTATGAACGATAACTTGGCAAACAATTAATAAACAATCATCACTTTGTGTAAAATCAAATGAATGACTGTCATTCTTACGCTTCAATCACTTTTCAGAGCAAATATCTGAACGTCAGTTTTTCCGCGCAAGGATACCTTAAGTCACACATATGGTCGTTTATTCACTGAGACAGTAGGGTTCTAGTATTGTATAGATTAATTCACTGAAAAGGACCCACTAGAAAATCTAATTTTTATTATTAAAAAATAACTTTTATTTATCCTATTAAAAATTGACAAACATATATGACAACAAAATTTTTTTTTTTTAAATAATGCCTCCGTTATCAATGCTGTGTTAGCAAAGAATAACAGTAATTTTGATATTTGTTATTTCTTTTGTGGAGGTATAAAAGTGTAATAGGGAACACCCTGAACTTGGTCTGTTACCCAGAGATACAAGGGTCACAGAGTAACCAGTTGGCCCAGATTTGGCCTTGACTGTATTAAGGAATAAACCGAAGGTCTCGTATAATTATTCCACTACTTTGGTGCAGTTTATTATAATTTGTTGAAACTGGTACACACGTAGTTATTCTCAAAAAAACGTGGATATTTAGGAAGATATTGCACTCCTAAGGCGCAATGATTGATATTTTTTTGCAATCGATGCGCCTTCTTTTGTTAAAACGTTTTAACAAAAGAAGGCGCATCGATTGCAAAAAAATATCAATCATTGCGCCTTAGGAGTGCAATATCTTCCTAAATATCCACGTTTTTTTGAGAATAACTACGTGTGTACCAGTTTCAACAAATTATAATAAACTGCACCAAAGTAGTGGAATAATTATACGAGACCTTCGGTTTATTCCTTAATACAGTCAAGGCCGAATCTGGGCCAACTGGTTACTCTGTGACCCTTGTATCTCTGGGTAACAGACCAATTTCAGGGTGTTCCCTATTACACTTTTATACCTCCACAAAAGAAATAACAAATATCAAAATTACTGTTATTCTTTGCTAACACAGCATTGATAACGGAGGCATTATTTAAAAAAAAAAAATTTTGTTGTCATATATGTTTGTCAATTTTTAATAGGATAAATAAAAGTTATTTTTTAATAATAAAAATTAGATTTTCTAGTGGATCCTTTTCAGTGAATTAACACATATGGTCGTGTACCGAAATATAGAAATATGCTGTCCAGTACTCGTAGGCTTCTACTATGCAGGCAGACCTATAGAGGTGCGTTCCTTTATCATAAGTTTGTCAGGAGTACATCTGGAGACCCATTTTTCTTTTACAGTACAGAAAAGGTCCATCTCTAGGCTTCTACTGTACCTCCATGTGCCTTTAATTCTACTCAATGACAAACTATTTTTTCCTCATGGATTTCATTGCAGTCAATGAAAAAAAGATAATAGCATGGTCCATCCCATGCTATATTGTGGAGGTACTTCTTAAAGTGGAGTATAATGTGCCAGATGTAGCCTCTTCAAGGGGCTACATGTATGAGACGCAATAGAAAGTCTATGGAGTCCAGTCACTGCTCAATGATAAGAGCCGATCGGGCACAGTGTACAACTGAAGGCTCGTTCTAGTGAGGCAGCACTTATTAGAATTCTCAATGACTGTGTACATAAAATCTTTCAATATTCTGACCCCTCACTAGATGCTCAATTTGCTAAGTCTCACTCCCTATTGTCCCCCTGTGAAAGTTTTCCAGACAAAATGCATCTTAACCCTTTCTTATATACAGCCATTAAAGTTTTGCAATTCCTGAACCGTTGCGCAAAAGTGGACCCCAATGCCTTGGTGTTGTCACTTATGCATAATCCTCAATTCCAAAATGGAAGCCCAGCAGCGATATTCCACTTATTGAATTGGGGAGGAAGTGAGATGCATACTAAATTTGCAAACAACAGATACTTATCAACTACTCATGTTCAGCGAATTCCAAACACTAAAAACATCATTCCACTTTCGACAGGCTGCTAATTATGTGGGAAAATGCATATGCCCACAAACAGGTAGCTCTTCTTAGGACTTAGCAGTTAATCTACTGCTGAAACCAAAATATAATTCCTAGAAAACACTGTGTATTATGATTTTCGGAGATCAACCATTGATTATGCTAATTCCCCAACGTGTATTAGCCTGGTTACAACACTTCCCAAAGATATCGGTCAAGGACATCTTAGGCAGTTTGCATAAAGCCTCACAATTACTTTTACTGGGACATGGCAATTAAAATTGCACACAGGAAAATTTCAGCATCTATAATATATATGGCCCTAACTCGAACAACAAACAGTTCTTAAAAGAACTGTCTGACAAATTACTCACGAACATGGAGACTAGAGATGAGCGAACGTACTCGTCCGACCTGGATGCTCGGGCGAATATTAGGGTGTTCGGGATGCTCGTTACTCGGAATTAGCACCACGCGATGTTCGGGTTACTTTCACTTTCCTCTCTGAGACGTTAGCGCGCTTTTCTGGCCAATTGAAAGACAGGGAAGGCATTACAACTTCCCCCTGTGATGTTCCAGCCCTATACCACCCCCCTGCTGTGAGTGGCTGGGGAGATCAGATGTCACCCGAGTATAAAAGTTGGCCCCTCCCGCGGCTCACCTCAGATGCGTTGTGAGATAGCTGAGGGACAGTGCTATAGTGTTGGAGCTGCTGTAGGGAGAGCGTTAGGAGTTAGTGTAGGCTTCAAGAACCCCAACGGTCCTTCTTAGGGCCACATCTAACAGTGTGCAGTAGTGTGGAGGCTGCTGTTAGCAGTGTTGCACTTTTTTTTTTTTTCCAAATCGGCCGTGCAGAGCATTGCGCCCTGCAGTAATACTACAGGGACAGAAGTGGTGGTTAGGCAGGGAGAGTGTTAGGAGTTAGTGTAGGCTTCAAGAACCCCAACGGTCCTTCTTAGGGCCACATCTAACAGTGTGCAGTACTGTGGAGGCTGCTGTTAGCAGTGTTGCACTTTTTTTTTTTCCCAAATCGGCCGTGCAGAGCATTGCGCCCTGCAGTAATACTCCAGGGACAGAATTGTGTAGGCAGGGCCAGAAGACATATTTTATTGATTGAATATACGCAGTGGGCCTTTCCTTTAAAAAAAAGGGCAAAAATTCTATTTGGCCTGCAGGCTTGCGCCAATTTATTTCCTGGCTGGGAAATCACCGCTCTGCTGCAGTTAATAACACTGCAGTTCTGTGACACACAGCAGGGCCACACAACACATTTATTAATTGATTGAATATAGTCAGTGGGCCTTTCCTTTAAAAAAAAAAGGGCAAAAATTGTATTTGGCCTGCCTCTGACAGTCCTCAGCGTTCTGGGTACGTGTGTGCTGGGTGGAGAACGTAAAAAAAATCATACGCAGCCAGCTAAGTTTAACAGCAGGCTTGCGCCAATTTATTTCCTGGCTGGGAAATCACCGCTCTGCTGCAGTTAATAACACTGCAGTTCTGTGACACACAGCAGGGCCACACAACACATTTATTATTGATTGAATATAGTCAGTGGGCCTTTCCTTTAAAAAAAAGGGCAACTATTCTATTTGGCCTGCCTCTGACAGTCCTCAGCGATCTGGGTACGTGTGTGCTGGGTGGAGAACGTTAAAAAAATCATACGCAGCCAGCTAAGTTTAACAGCAGGCTTGCGCCAATTTATTTCCTGGCTGGGAAATCACCGCTCTGCTGTAGTTAATAACTGTGCAACACTGCAGTTCTGTGACACACTGCAGGGCCACAACACATTTATTATTGATTGAATATACGCAGTGGGCCTTTCCTTTAAAAAAAAGGGCAACTATTCTATTTGGCCTGCCTCTGACAGTCCTCAGCGTTCTGGGTACGTGTGTGCTGGGTGGAGAACGTAAAAAAAATCATATGCAGCCAGCTAAGTTTAACAGCAGGCTTGCGCCAATTTATTTCCTGGCTGGGAAATCACCGCTCTGCTGCAGTTAATAACACTGCAGTTCTGTGACACACAGCAGGGCCACACAACACATTTATTAATTGATTGAATATAGTCAGTGGGCCTTTCCTTTAAAAAAAAAAGGGCAACTATTCTATTTGGCCTGCAGGCTTGCGCCAATTTCTATCCTGGCTGGGAAATCAAATCACTGGTAATACAGCATGCTGAGGGGTAGGGGTAGGCCTAGAGGACGTGGACGCGGCCGAGGACGCGTAGGCCCAAGTGAGGGTGTGGGCACAGGCCGAGCTCCTGATCGAGGTGTATCGCAGCCGACTGCTGCGCGATTAGGAGAGAGGCACGTTTCTGGCGTCCCCACATTCATCGCACAATTAATGGGTCCACGCGGGAGACCTTTATTAGAAAATGAGCAGTTTGAGCAGGTCCTGTCGTGGATGGCAGAAAGTGCTTCGAGCAACCTATCATCCACCCACAGTTCTTCGCCGTCCAGTGCTGCAAATCCGAATCCTCTGGCTGCTGCTCCTCCTTCCTCCCAGCCTCCTCACTCCACTACAATGACACATGCTCAGGAGCGGGAAGACTCCCAGGAACTATTCTCGGGCCCCTGCTCAGATTGGGCAGCAGTGGTTCCTCTCCCACCAGAGGAGTTTATCGTCACTTATGCCCAACCATTGGAAAGTTCCCAGGGTCCGGGGGATGAGGCTGGGGACTTCCGGCAACTGTCTCAAGACCTTTCAGTGGGTGAGGAGGACGATGACGATGAGACACAGTTGTCTATCGGTGAGGTAGTAGTAAGGGCAGTAAGTCCGAGGGAGGAGCGCACAGAGGATTCGGAGGAAGAGCAGCAGGACGATGAGGTGACTGACCCCACCTGGTTTGCAACGCCTACTCAGGACAGGTCTTCAGAGGGGGAGTCAAGGGCATCAGCAGGGCAGGTTGCAAGAGGCAGTGCGGTGTCCAGGGGTAGAGGCAGGGCCAGACCGAATAATCCACCAACTGTTTCCCAAAGCGCACCCTCGCGCCATGCCACCCTGCAGAGGCCGAGGTTGTTACGGCACTCTGCCCCCCGAGCGCCAGTTGGGGTGCCCTGATCTCCTGCACCCCTCTGTCCCTGCCTACTTGCCTCGGCCCTGGCTAACCCCAGGCGGACAACTGGGCGGCAGTCCCTGCGCTGGCTAGGGACCTGGCGACTACCTGGATGGAACTACTAACAGGGGACAGAGTGCCGACAGGAGAGGCAGGTGTAACAGACCAACAAAACTACTAGGTGAATCAAGGCTGGAGGTGTAGCTCACAGGCAAACGAAAGGATACTGACAAGCAACTAGGACAGACTAGAATAGACCTGACTAGAGGCTAGCAGAACCAATAACTGGCAGTGAGTTCAGGTCACTGCCAGCCTTTTAACTAAAAGCCTCCGCCCAGGGGCGGAGAGTGGGAGGAGCCGACTCTCCCACTGTTGCATAAGGGAGGTGGATGAGAGCGGGCGGCACTCTACGGGCGGACACGCCCACGCCGCAGCACGCTGGCTGCTCCACGCTGCTGCACGCTGGCTGCTCCACGCCGCCGGGAGATCCCTGACAGCACAGCTCCGGGACGCCGAAGCCGAGCTCGAAGCGGCGCGCGCCGGCCGCGGGACCCAGCGCCGCCCTGCATGGTAACAGAGGTGCTCTAAGGTCTGGCAGTTTTTCACAGAGACGCCTGACGACCGACGAACAGTGGTGTGCAACCTTTGTCGCGCCAAGATCAGCTGGGGAGCCACCACCAACAGCCTCACCACCACCAGCATGCGCAGACATATGATGGCCAAGGCCGTTCACCGCCTCCGGTTTGCACCGCTGCCTCTCCCCCTGTGCCCCAACCTGCCACTGAGATCCAACCCCCCTCTGAGGACACAGGCACTACCGTCTCCTGGCCTGCACCCACACCCTCACCTCCGCTGTCCTCGGCCCCATCCAGCAATGTCTCGCACCGCACCGTCCAGCCGTCGCTAGCGCAAGTCTTTGAGCGCAAGCGCAAGTATGCCGCCACGCACCCGCACGCTCAAGCGTTAACCGTCCACATAGCGAAATTTATCAGCCTTGAGATGCTGCCGTATAGGGTTGTGGAAACGGAGTCCTTCAAAAGTATGATGGCGGCGGCGGCGGTCCCACGCTACTCAGTTCCCAGTCGCCACTACTTTTCCCGATGTGCCATCCCAGCCCTGCACGAGCACGTCTCCCGCAACATTGTACGCGCCCTCACCAACGCGGTTACTGCCAAGGTCCACTTAACAACAGACACGTGGACAAGCACAGGCGGGCAGGGCCACTACATCTCCCTGACGGCACATTGGGTGAATTTAGTGGAGGCTGGGACAGAGTCAGAGCCTGGGACCGCTCACGTCCTACCCACCCCCAGAATTGCGGGCCCCAGCTCGGTGGTGGTATCTTCGGCGGTGTATGCTTCCTCCACTAAACCACACTTCTCCTCCTCCTCCTCCTCCTCCGCAACCTCTGTCTCGCAACCACGACATTATCTCAGCTGTGATGGGCAATGCAATGGGATACATTTATGTACCGCCGGTGGGTTCCAGGGAGCCACCCATGCTGTGGGTGCACACGGAATTCCCATTGCGGAGTTGTACCTGGCTGTGACTATTTATAAAAAACCGCGGTCTGACTGGGGCGTGCAGACACCTTGACAGAATGAATAGTGTGTGGCACATAGGTTCCCCATTGCTATGCCCACGTGTGCAGCTCCAGATGGAGGTGGCACAGGATTGGATTTCTCATTGCTTCTGTACAGCATTGTGGACTATCGGCCCGCCCCTTTTATGGGGGGGTCGCTGCCTAGCCATGCCAACCCTCTGCAGTGTGTGCCTGCTTTTCCTGTGGCAGACGCACTTATAAATAGACATGAGGGTGGCGTGGCTTGAGGGCAGCTGAAGGCTGGGCAGGGACAATTTGGTGTACGCTGTGGACACTGTCGTGTGGGGGGGGGGTTGGGCAGCATGTAACCCAGGAGAAGTGGCAGCGGAGTGTCATGCAGGCAGTGATTGTGCTTTGTTGGAGGTAGTGTGGTGCTTAGCTAAGGTATGCCATGCTAATGAGGGCTTTTCAGAAGTAAAAGTTGTTGGGAGGGGGGGGGGGCCCACTCTTGCCGGTATTGTGGCTTAATAGTGGGACCTGTGAACTTGAGATGCAGCCCAACATGTAGCCCCTCGCCTGCCCTATCCGTTGCTGTGTCGTTCCCATCACTTTCTTGAATTGCCCAGATTTTCACACATGAAAACCTTAGCGAGCATCGGCGAAATACAAAAATGCTCGGGTCGCCCATTGACTTCAATGGGGTTTGTTACTCGAAACGAACCCTCGAGCATCGCGAAAAATTCGTCTCGAGTAACGAGCAACCGAGCATTTTGGTGCTCGCTCATCTCTAATGGAGACCCATAAATTGGTGTGCGGAGACTTCAGCGCAGTCATCAAAGTGACGGAAGATCGACGTAAACAAGGTACTAGGGGAAGCAGCCCTAGATACCAAGATTCCAATTTTCAAAACTTTATGTATGCCTCTAAACTCAAAGACGTCTGGAGGGAACTTAATCCAGAGGGACGGGAATTTACACATTTTTCACATGCACACACATCATGGTCCAGGATAGACTATATGCTGGTAACACCCTTTTTGATACCAAGAACACTTAATATATCTATAGGCGATATGATAATCTCTGACCATGCTCCAGTGATATGGTCCTTGAGCGAGAAACTACCGAGGGGTACCGACTATATATGGAGATTCCCAACATATCTGGTGGAAGATGAAACTTTTTGTGCCTGGTTAAAGGGGTGGTGGCTAGAATACATGTCAGACAAGGAAATACACTCGAATAACCCCCAGTTGCTGTGGGACGCTGCCAAAGCGGTAATACGAGGCAAAATAATAGCCTACGAGATATCCCTAAAAAAAATATCAAAGATAAAATAAGCCAATATAGTAAACAGCTACGTGAGTCATACACACAATTCCAAAACAACCCAAATGACCATAACAAACAAAAATGGAAGACAGCAAAAGAATCGTATGAAACATGGCTCCATAAAAGGGAAATGTTACTACACTCACGAAACAAAGCAAAACTGTTTAAATATGGGAATAAGGCAGGGAAACTAATGGCTAACTTAGCAAGAGGACCCCTTAATAGATCAATTATAATGGGCTTAAAAGACACTTCTGGAAAAGGACAAACCCATCCACATGAAATAAACCGTTTATTCTTTAACTTCTACTCAAAACTCTACTCCCATGCCCAGATAGACACAGAATTGAGTCATGACATGTTCTCAAATATAACCTTGCATTGGCTTGACAAAGGCTGTCAGGAGTACAGCCGAAACGTTGCTGTTGTTTTATGCGAAAGGAAATAAAGGTGAAGTTTTAAAACTTATCATCTGATTCATCTACTGAAAAAAAAACCCTGATGCTGCTGACATACTGACTGGTGATCTCAAATATAACCTGGCCCTCACTGACCGAAGACCAAAGGGAGGAATTAAACTCCCCCATATCCCAAAAGGAGATTAAAGAGTGTATAGCAAGTCTGGGTAGCAACAGGGCCCCTGGACCAGATGGTTACACGGGTAAATTCTTTAAGACACTAAAAGACCAGACTGTGCCCCTACTTGAAACTCTCTTTAATGGGTACATGAAAGACAGCCCCATCCCAGCTGAAATGAATACAGCCCATATCAAACTACTGCCCAAACCTGGAAAAAACCCTATGGAAACAAAATCTTACAGACCGATATCCTTAATCAACACAGACCTAAAGCTGATGGCAAAAATTATGGCCACCCGCCTAGCCAATATTATGCCCAAATTAATTTCCCCATTGCAAGCAGGTTTTACAAAAGGACGATCGGCCATTATGAACATACGGAAAATTCTGACAACATTAGATAACATTAAATTACATCCTTTATCCCACCCTTCTCCGGCCCTTCTCGCAAGAGACGCGGAGAAGGCCTTTGATAATGTCTTGTGGCCATGGCTAAAAACAGTAATGGACAAAATAGGCTTTAAAGGCCCCTTCTGCTTCTATTTGTGGAACTTGTATCCCACCCCACAAGCACAAATCTACACACCAGGTTTTCTCTCTCCCAGGTTTCCTCTACAAAAGGGTACCAGACAGGGCTGCCCGTTATCGCCGCTCCTATTCAATTTAGCAATAGAACCCTTGGCAAGACTCCTAGAGAGCACTACAGAGATTGAAGGTATTAAGATTCGGGGTAAGACAGTTAAGACTATGCTATTTGCCGACGACATCCTGATAGCGCTGGGCCGATCACTCACTGATTTACCTCGGGTTTTTGATTTATTAAGAGCCTTTGGGGAAAAATCGGGTTTTAAAGTTAATACTACTAAATGTGACCTGCTAGATATCTCTCCCAGAGGTGGACTGGCAGACACAGCCCTCAAAAATTACCCAGTAAATATAGCAAAAAACAGCATTAAATACTTGGGAATACACATAGGTAAAAGACCAGAATCCCTCTATTCACTAAACTATCCCCCACTAATACAGAAGATAATTAAAGAATTGAATAAATGAAGTAACCTGCCACTTTCATTCTTGGGCAGATGCCATCTAATTAAAATGGTTAGTTTCCCAAGGCTGCTATACCCACTACAGACAATCCCCCTTCTACTACAAAGACGGGATTTAGGAAAACTATACACAGCACTCACATCCTTTATATGGTCAAGGAAACGACTGCGTATCGCC
The DNA here is from genome assembly GCF_035609145.1 of Eleutherodactylus coqui. Classification (NCBI taxonomy): domain Eukaryota; kingdom Metazoa; phylum Chordata; class Amphibia; order Anura; family Eleutherodactylidae; genus Eleutherodactylus; species Eleutherodactylus coqui. Next base: position 160,961,645 of record NC_089837.1, on the reverse strand, counting down.
CTAAAAAAACTGATGCTTCCTAAGGGTGAAGGTGGCTTAAATTTCCCAGATAGCCACATGTACAACATAGCCAGCCTCATGAGACACTCTATAGATTGGATAAGGGGATCTAATAATTTCTCCAATATCGATCTGGAGACGGAACTACTCAGCCCATGGAGCCTAAATGCCCTCTTGCATACAAGCTTCTCCAACCTTCCTAAAGAGAGTAAACATTCGATCATGGCTAGAGATACCATAGCAGCATGGAAGATAGCCTGTAAGATGTACGCCTTACCATTCAAAATATCCAAACATATGGACCTATGGAACCATCCTGAATTCAAAGAAGGGCGAGAAAACAAAATGTTTAAAGTTTGGCAGCAGAGGGGCATTTTAAAAGTCCAACATCTTATACACCCAGAAACTCCTAGATATATGAGCTTCAAGGAATTGGGTGAAAAATATAACCTACCTACAATCCATTTTCTCCCATATGCACAAATGAAAAACTTCCTACGGAATAGGCTAACTGACATTTCAAAAGAGGCAATACTCAACTCTTTAGATATCCTAATCCAAAACTGTACCTATAAATAATCAATTTCAGTATTATATACTAAGTTCAGGGAAGCATGGGTGAAAGAGAATGGCTCGAACTTGTTTAAAAGATGGATAAGTGACCTACAGGATCCAGAGATATCAGAGGGTATAATCAAGAGCTGGAACTCTGTGAGAAGGGCGGTATCAAACAAAAGATGGCGGGAAACATATTTTAAGATAATCCACAGAGCGATTTATGGGTTCAACATACCTCAGAACCCAAATGGTCCAGCAAGACTACAAGCATGCCCAAAATGTGCATTACCCAACTCAGATTTTTTACACTGCATTTGGCACTGTCCTAAAATCAAATCATTTTGGGTGGGGACTAGAGATGAGCGAACGTACTCGTCCGAGCTTGATACTCGTTCGAGTATTAGCGTGTTCGAGATGCTCGTTACTCGTAACGAGTACCACGCGATGTTCGGGTTACTTTCACTTTCATCTCTGAGACGTTAGCGCGCTTTTCTGGCCAATTGAAAGACAGGGAAGGCATTACAACTTCCCCCTGCGACGTTCAAGCCCTATACCACCCCCCTGCAGTGAGTGGCTGGCGAGATCAGGTGTCACCCGAGTATAAAAATCGGTCCCTCCCACGGCTCGCCTCAGATGCGTTGTGACATAGCTGAGGGACAGTGCTGTTGGTGCCGGAGCTGCTATAGGGAGAGTGTTAGGAGTTAGTGTAGGCTTCAAGAACCCCAACGGTCCTTCTTAGGGACACATCTAACCGTGTGCAGTACTGTGGAGGCTGCTTTTTGCTGTGTTGCACTTTTTTTTTTTTTTTGTATATCGGACGTGCAGAGCATTGCGCCCTGCAGTAATACTACAGGGACAGAAGTGGTGGTTAGGCAGGGAGAGTGCTAGGAGTGATTGTAGGCTTCAAGAACCCCAACGGTCCTTCTTAGGGCCACATCTAACCGTGTGCAGTACTGTGGAGGCTGCTTTTTGCAGTGTTGCACTTTTTTTTGGTATATAATAATAATAATAATAATCTTTATTTGTATAGCGCCAACTTATTCCGCAGCGCTTATCGGTATATCGGCCGTGCAGAGCATTGCGCCCTGCAGTAATACTCCAGGGACAGAATTGTGTAGGCAGGGCCAGAAGACATATATTATTGATTGAATATACGCAGTGGGCCTTTTTCAAAAAATATTGGGCAAAAAATCTATTTGGCCTGCCTGTCACTGTGCTGCTCAGTGTTCTGGGTCCGTGTGTGCTGGGTGTAGTAGTTCTACAAATAAATACGCAGCCAGCTAAGTGTTACAGCAGGCGTGCGCCAAATTATTTCCTGGCTCTGAAATCACCGCTCTGTTGCAGTTAATAACAGTGCAACACTCTTTAGTTCTGTCACACAGTCCAGGGACAGAATTGTGTAGGCAGGGCCAGAAGACATATATTATTGATTGAATATACGCAGTGGTCCTTTTCCAAAAAATATTGGGCAAAAAATCTATTTGGCCTGTCTGTCACTGTGCTGCTCAGTGTTCTGGGTCCGTGTGTGCTGGGTGTAGTAGTTCTACAAATAAATACGCAGCCAGCTAAGTGTTACAGCAGTCGTGCGCCAAATTATTTCCTGGCGTTCCGTAAACGAAGTCAGCCTCCAACCACAGGCCAATAAGCGGCACATTTAATTACAGCGTTCTGTTTCTGCACTACTGCTAATACACCATGCTGAGGGGTAGGGTTAGGCCTATAGGACGTGGACGCGGGCGAGGACGCGGAGGCCCAAGTCAGGGTGTGGGCACAGGCCGAGCCAGTGCGGTGGCCAGGGGTAGAGGCAGGGCCAGACCGAATAATCCACCAACTGGTTCCCAAAGCGCCCCCTCGCGCCATGCCACCCTGCAGAGGTCAAGGTGCTCTACGGTGTGGCAGTTTTTCACAGAGACACCTGACGACCGACGAACAGTGGTGTGCAACCTTTGTCGCGCCAAGATCAGCTGGGGAGGCACCACCACTAGCATGCGCAGGCATATGATGGCCAAGCACCCCACAAGGTGGGACGATGCCCGTTCACCGCCTCCGGTTTGCACCACTACCTCTCCCCCTGTGCCCCAACCTGCCACTGAGATCCAACCCCCCTCTGAGGACACAGGCAGTACTGTCTCTGGGCCTGCACCCACACCCTCACCTCCGCTGTCCTCGGCCCCATCCAGCAATGTCTCTCAGCGTAGCGTCCAGACGTCGCTAGCGCCACTGTTTGAGCGCAAGCGCAAGTACGACGCCACGCACCCGCACGCTCAAGCGTTAAACGTGCACATTGCAAAATTGATCAGCCTAGAGATGCTGCCGTATAGGCTTGTGGAAACGGAGGCTTTTAAAAGCATGATGGCGGCGGCGGCCCCGCGCTACTCGGTTCCCAGTCGGCACTACTTTTCCCGATGTGCCGTCCCAGCCCTGCACGACCACGTCTCCCGCAACATTGTACGCGCACTCACCAACGTGGTTACTGCCAAGGTCCACTTAACAACAGACACGTGGACAAGCACAGGCGGGCAGGGCCACTATATCTCCCTGACGGCACATTGGGTGAATTTAGTGGAGGCTGGGACAGAGTCAGAGCCTGGGACCGCTCACGTCCTACCCACCCCCAGAATTGCGTGCCCCAGCTCGGTGGTGGTATCTGCGGGGGTGTATGCTTCCTCCACTAAACCACCCTCCTCCTCCTCCTACGCAACCTCTGTCTCGCAATCAAGATGTGTCAGCAGCAGCAGCACGTCGCCTGCAGTCGGTGTCACGCAGCGTGGCAGCACAGCGGTGGGCAAGCGTCAGCAGGCCGTGCTGAAACTACTCAGCTTAGGAGAGAAGAGCCACACGGCCCACGAACTGCTGCAGGGTCTGACAGAGCAGACCGACCGCTGGCTTGCGCCGCTGAGCCTCCAATCGGGCATGGTCATGTGTGACAACGGCCGTAACCTGGTGGCGGCTCTGCAGCTCGGCAGCCTCACGCACGTGCCATGCCTGGCCCATGTCTTTAATTTGGTGGTTCAGCGCTTTCTGAAAAGCTACCCCCACTTGTCATACCTGCTCGGAAAGGTGCGCCAGCTCTGCGCACATTTCCGCAAATCCCACACGCACGCTGCCACCCTGCGGACACTGCAACATCGGTTTAATCTGCCAGTGCACCGACTGCTGTGCGACGTGCCCACACAGTGGAACTCTACGCTCCACATGTTGGCCAGGCTCTATGAGCAGCGTAGAGCTATAGTGGAATACCAACTCCAACATGGGCGGCGCAGTGGGAGTCAGTCTCCTCAATTATTTACAGAAGAGTGGGCCTGGTTGGCAGCCATCTGCCAGGTCCTTGGAAACTTTGAGGAGTCTACCCAGATGGTGAGCGGGGATGCTGCAATCATTAGCGTCACCATTCCTCTGCTATGCCTTTTGAGAAGTTCCCTGCAAAGCATAAAGGCAGACGCTTTGGAATCAGAAACGGAGGCGGGGGAAGACAGTATGTCGCTGGATAGTCAGAGCACCCTCATGTCTATATCTCAGCGCGTTGAGGAGGAGGGGGAGGAGCATGAGGAGGAGGGGGAAGAGACAGCTTGGCCCACTGCTGAGGGTACAGACGCAGCTTGCCTGTCATCCTTTCAGCGTGTATGGCCGGAGGAGGAGGAGGAGGAGGATCCTGAAAGTGATCTTCCTAGTGAGGACAGCCATGTGTTGCGTACAGGTACCCTGGCACACATGACTGACTTCATGTTAGGATGCCTTTCTCGTGACCCTCGCGTTACACGCATTCTGGCCACTACGGATTACTGGGTGTACACACTACTCGACCCACGGTATAAGGAGAGCCTTTCCACTCTCATTCCCGAAGAGGAAAGGGGTTCGAGAATGATGCTATACCACAGGGCGCTGGTGGACAAACTGATGGTAAACTTCCCATCCGACAGCGCTAGTGGCCGAAGGCGCATTTCCGCGGCCCAGGTAGCAGGGGAGGCGCAGAGATCAGGCAGCATGTACAGCGCAGGCAGGGGAACACTCTCTAAGGCCTTTGACAGCTTTATGGCTCCCCAGCAAGACTGTGTCACCGGTCCCCAGTCAAGGCTGAGTTGGCGGGAGCACTGTAAAAGGATGGTGAGGGAGTACGTAGCCGATCGCACGACCGTCCTCGGTGACGCCTCTGCCCCCTACAACTACTGGGTCTTGAAGCTGGACACGTGGCCTGAACTCGCGCTGTATGCCCTGGAGGTGCTTGCTTGTCCTGCGGCTAGCGTCTTGTCAGAGAGTGTGTTTAGTGTGGCTGGGGGAATCATCACGGATAAGCGTACCCACCTGTCAACCAACAGTGCCGACAGGCTTACACTCATCAAGATGAACAAAGCCTGGATTTCCCCAGACTTCTCTTCTCCACCAGCGGACAGCAGCAATACATAAACAATACGTAGGCTGCACCCGCGGATGGAAGCATCGTTCTCTATCCCCATCCAAAACGGGGACCTTTTTGCTTCATCTATCTGTGTATAATATTCCTCCTCCTCCTCCTCCTGCTCCTCCTCCTGAAACCTCACATAATCACGCCGAACGGGCAATTTTTCTTAGGCCCACAAGGCTCAGTCATATAATTTTTCTAAACAATTTTTATACGTTTCAATGCTCATTAAAGCGTTGAAACTTTCACCTCAACCAATTTTTATTTTAACTGGGCTGCCTCCTGGCCTAGTTACCAATTAAGCCACATTAACCAAAGCGATTAATGGGTTTCACCTGCCCTCTTGGTTGGGCATGGGCAATTTTTCAGAGGTACATTAGTACTGTTGATACACCAATTTTTGGGGGCCCTCGCCTACAGTGTAATCAAATTAATTTTTAGCCCACCTGCATTACAGCTGACGTTACATCAGCTGTGTTGGGCACTGCAATGGGATGTATTTATGTACCGCCGGTGGCTTCCTGGCACCCACCCATGCTGTGGGTCCACAGGGAGTTGTAAATGCATCTGTGTCCACTTCTAAAGAACCCCAGTCTGACTGGGGCATGCAGTGTGGGCCAAAGCCCACCTGCATTAAACATGACATTACTACCTCAGCTGTGATGGGCAATGCAATGGGATATATTTATGTACCGCCGGTGGCTTCCTGGCACCCACCCATGCTGTGGGTCCACAGGGAGTTGTAAATGCATCTGTGTCCACTTCTAAAGAACCCCAGTATGACTGGGGCATGCAGTGTGGGCCGAAGCCCACCTGCATTAAACATGACATTACTACCTCAGCTGTGATGGACAATGCAATGGGATATATTTATGTACCGCCGGTGGGTTCCAGGGAGCCAGCCATGCTGTGGGTCCACAGGGAGTTGTAAATGCATCTTATTCCACTTCTAAAGAACCCCAGTCTGACTGGGGCATGCAGTGTGGGCCGAAGCCCACCTGCATTAAACATGACATTACTACCTCAGCTGTGATGGGCAATGCAATGGGATATATTTATGTACTGCCGGTGGCTTCCTGGCACCCACCCATGCTGTGGGTCCACAGGGAGTTGTAAATGCATCTGTGTCCACTTCTAAAGCACCCCAGTCTGACTGGGGCATGCAGTGTGGGCCGAAGCCCACCTGCATTAAACATGACATTACTACCTCAGCTGTGATGGGCAATGCAATGGGATATATTTATGTACCGCCGGTGGGTTCCAGGGAGCCAGCCATGCTGTGGGTCCACAGGGAGTTGTAAATGCATCTATTTCCACTTCTAAAGAACCCCAGTCTGACTGGGGCATGCAGTGTGGGCCGAAGCCCACCTGCATTAAACATGACATTACTACCTCAGCTGTGATGGGCAATGCAATGGGATATTTTTATGTACCGCCGGTGGGTTCCAGGGAGCCACCCATGCTGTGGGTGCACACGGAATTCCCATTGCGGAGTTGTACCTGCCTGTGACTATATATAAAAAACCGCGGTCTGACTGGGGCATGCAGACACCTTGACAGAATGAATAGTGTGTGGCACATAGGTTCCCCATTGCTATGCCCACGTGTGCAGCTCCAGATGGAGGTGGCACAGGATTGGATTTCTCATTGCTCCTGTACAGCATTGTGGGCTATCGCCCCGCCCCTTTTAAAGAGGGTCGCTGCCTAGCCGTGCCAACCCTCTGCAGTGTGTGCCTGCTTTTCCTGTGGCAGACGTACTTATAAATAGACATGAGGGTGGCGTGGCATGAGGGCAGCTGAAGGCTGGGCAAGGACAGTTTGGTGTGCGCTGTGGACACTGGGTCGTGGGGGGGGGGATTTGGCAGCATGTAACCCAGGAGAAGTGGCAGCGTAGTGTCATGCAGGCAGTGATTGTGCTTTGTTGGAGGTAGTGTGGTGCTTAGCTAAGGTATGCATTGCTAATGAGGGCTTTTCAGATGTAAAAGTTGTTGGGGGGGGGCCACTCTTGCTGCTATTGTGGCTTAATAGTGGGACCTGGGAACTTCATATGCAGCCCAACATGTAGCCCCTCGCCTGCCCTATCCGTTTCTGTGTCGTTCCCATCACTTTCTTGAATTGCTCCGATTTTCACAAATGAAAACCTTAGCGAGCATCGGCGATATACAAAAATGCTCGGGTCGCCCATTGTCTTCACTGGGGTTCGTTACTCAAAACGAACCCTCGAGCATCGCGAAAAATTCGTCTCGAGTAACGAGCACCCGAGCATTTTGGTGCTCGCTCATCTCTAGTGGGGACCCAAAAAATAATACAAGACATTTGAGGCCAATTCCTGCAGCTATCACCACAGACATTCGTACCAACTGCCAGAACAGGCTAGAAAAACCACAATGACCCATACCATACTTCTAATTAGTAAAAGGTGCCTTCTAAATAACTGGCTACAAGCCAAATCCCCAGGGATAGAAGAGGTGATACACCAGCTAAAACATCTCTTAAAAATGGAAAAAATTGAGATAGAACGGAGATCGGAATCCCAAACCTCAAAATTCTTCAAAAAATGGAGGGAATTTATAGAAAAATTTCTAAACCACAGCGAAATCAAAGAATGTATGACGCAATTTGCTAACACAACATGGTACTATAGTCAAAAGGATTTGAACAGTCTGGGATCACTGAAAATATCATGACTGATCTGAAAGGAACATACTCGCCGGGATTTAGTTTAGATTAGATAGTAGATGGTTAATATTAGCATTGAATTTCAATGTGTGTTTCAATATGTTAATAACTGTTACCATATTTGGGAGAAAGAGTTTTACCGAAATAAGACAGGATCATACATGGGTTGGAGGCAAAATAATTGGGAAGATTACAGAGAGAAATACGCATATGACAGTACCCAAACAATGTAATGTCACTGTAAAAGAAATGTATATCATGCAAAACTCTGTATAGATTTTCTTAAAACATTTGCCATGTATGTATCCATTGAAAATGCTAATAAAAATAAGTTTAAATAAAAATTGCACACAGGGTTGTCAAACTATCTTATGGATAGATTCTAGAGATGAACGAGCACCAAAATGCTCGGGTGCTCGTTACTCGAGCCGAGCTTTTTGTAATGCTCGAGAGTTCGTTTCCAGTAACGAACCCCATTGAAGTCAATGGGAGACTCGAGCTTTTTTCAAGGTGACCAATGCTCTACATTGTTTTCAATGTTGCCACGGCTGCTGCCGGCGGCTCTATTGAAAACAATGGTCTGCCGGCACCCCTGAATTGTTTTTCAGGGAAAGGCTTTACATATAAGCCCTTCCCTGAAAAACAGTAATTTTAGTGTAAAAAATAAATAAATAAACTTACCTCTCCGCCACTGCCGTGTCCCCCGCGGGGATGCAGAACACATCTGCCGCATGCGGTAGACATTTCCTTTTTCCCCTCTAGTAAAAAGAATTCTCTGTTGCTGCACCTGTCACATCTGTGACAGATGCAGCAGAGGAAGTCTTCTATTTCCTACCTGCAGCTGTCACACGACAGCTGCGGTAAAGGATCCTGCTGCCGCCACCCTGTTATTGGTTTTCAGTGCAATAATTTTAGTGCAAAAAAAAAAAACTTACCTGTCCACCGCTGCCGTGTCCCCGCGGGGATGAAGAACACATCTGCCGCATGAGGCAGATGTTTCCTTCATCCCTGCGAGGAAAAATAATTCCCTGCTGCACCTGCCACATCTGTGAAAGATGCAGCAAAGAAATTCTTCATCCCTGCGGGGAATAAAGAATTCCCTACCACAGCTGTCACAGATGACAGCTGCGGTATAGGATCCTGCTGCCGGCACCCCATAATTGTTTTTCAGGGAAGGGCGTTAAACATAAGCCCTTCCCTGAAAAGCAAGAAGAAATGGTGAATAAAATTTAAAAAAACAATACTCACTTTTCTTCAGCTGCCGGGGCTCAGTAAGAAACTTTGGGCATAAATGAAAAATGTTAAGTCCACCTAAAATATTTCTCAATAAAAGCTGCACTAATGGAACATTTTTTAGTCTATATTCATAATGATTATGAGGTTTTCAGTTTGCGTCATGAGTTGTCAACTATAAAACAATGTTATTACTGTCAGACCATCTACAGGGCACAAGCAAATACAGTAACAGGAATAAAGTAGTGATTTGGAATAGAAGCTCTGTGCTGGCAGTGTACATGATAGATCCATAAGTGATTAGGCTGTCGTTAATTGCAGCTTCCAGCTTCTATTTCCAGTTTCTCATATGTTTTAGTATATGAACCCTTGTGTTGTAGGCATTATTTTGTATTTTTATGGGGACATTTTTTACTCTTGCCAACCTTTCTGCTGTTATCTATGCAACACAGCAGAATATTTTAGTGTTTTGTAAATAGAAGATAATAATGTTATACAGCGGTCTGTTAATGACTCCAAGGGCAATAAATGAACAGATGCTAGACCATTGGGCTCTGACATTCTGCATCCAATGTGGACAAAGAGCTTTCATTTTCACAGCTCCTTAGGGATTCCTAGAGGATAAATCCTGCATAGTACCTCTAGTTGAACTGACATACCTGGCTATACCGTTCTGCTGTGGCATACCGGCTTTTGGAAACCAGCAGCCCATTAGAAGCAGGTGATTGCACTGTCTCCTTCCTCACCACATAGCAAAAACTCCCAAGGGAGTGCACTAGTTAGGGTCAGCTAGTGTAATTATTACACCGGCTCATATTTGACCTGTATATCAAGGACAGATAGGATAGCGATGCTTTCTATTGTGAGACACAAGATGATAGCCAGTAATGGTAAATCAATCAGTTTAAAATTGAAAAAGAAAGTCTAGAAATGTATGTGTCTTATTAAAACTATCAGAAACTGCACACACAATAGTGGTTAACATTTTTCAAGCAGACAGTTGCATCTGAGGTGCAATAAATAACACATGCACATAGCATTGTACTAATTAAAAACTAAAACATTCAAAACCTCAAACTTCAGGCTTATTCAGACAGGAGTATATCGGTCAGGTTTTCACTCCTGGCTGATATACGCTGCCCCTCTTTGGAACGGGAGGAGGCGGGATGGGAGCTAGTGCACTGAGCTCCCTCCCCTCTCTGTCCCTTGCCACTGTTTGCAATGGAAGAGATGGGGCGGAGCTAAGTTTTGCCTGCCCCTCCGATTGCAAACAGTGGCGAGGGGCGGTGAGATGGCAGAGAGGGGGTGAAAGCTCAGTGCACTAGCTCCCGGCCAGGCCCGCCTCCTCCCTTTGCAGAGAGGGACAGCAAATATCGTCCGGGCGTGAAAACCTAACCGATATACGCCTGACTGAATAGGCCCTTCAGGCGGGACATAACCTAAATCCATTATCCCACTTATGTCCCAGATGGAGATGGTTTGGCAGGGTTTTCACACCAGAGAACTTGTAGTTACTATTGGTTTTGTTTCTGTACAAAATAAAGATTCTACTACTTTAAAGGGTCAAATATATAATATTCATTTTTTAGCTTGTAGTAGTATTATTTTGTTAAGTAATAACATAAGTGCTAAACAAATCCTCGTATCTCCACTTTCTGGCTTTGTGAGTATGATTGGAAAACAAAAAGTGCAAGGATTTTGCACCAAGTATTGATCTATCAATCCAGATTTCAAAATCTGTGTGTGGAAAAATCTATTCCATATAGACTGTGGTCTCGACTTTCACAGCATTTAATAGAATTAAAAAATGACACATATTGCATTGTCGATTTGGGCATGGAATCCATGCCCAAATCTGCAGCGAATTCCACGCCTTCCTCAGTGTATATGTGCACCCCCACCCCCCCATCGGGGATAGCCCTTGCATTGCAGTCAGGTCTCTCTCCTCTAAGCACACAGCAAGATTCAATTTCAGCTGCTCTCCCTTCCTCAGGCTCTCACAGCTTCTGTGGTAGTCACATAATCAAAGAGATAGGAGAGCCATGGAGATCGAAGAGCAGCTGAGCCCTGCTGTATGCAGAGAGGGAAGAGCCGACTAGAGGGTAACACCTGCCTTCTATGCAGGGAGGTAAGGAGAGGTGAGACACAAATCCCCGACTCTGATGACGGGAGGCTGAGCTAATCAGCGTCCTCTCCATAGAATATTACTGTGGTGGCTGCACACAATGTCCTGATGCTGACTAGTGTCAGAGATCTTCTGTGTTGGGCCAGAAAAAGAGAAAGAAGGCCTGTCACTATGTGACTGGAATGAGCAGCCTATTACAATTCTGCTTGGTGAGGCAAATTGTTAGACCGGGCCTGCCCAGCTTAACTTCGTGCTTCCCAATGAGACTGCTCAATGAGCCCAGTAATCAGTGTCAAAAATTTGGCTTCTTCCAGACAAGTGCCATGACCTTCCCGATGATCACCATCTGGACCAAGCATAAGCTGGTGTTTTCAACCACTTGTTAGCCCTTTTCTGAGTTGCCTACCAGACATCATCACTTAGAAACATTCCATTGGACAATCCTTTCTCTCTACCACCTGTTTTACGTATCCCTATGCTATATTTTGGCTATATTGGCCTTGGTTGTTTTTACTGGCACGTAACTGATAGTTTCTTTTGAACTGTTTTTCTTGCTTTTCATTAACTTGGTAATTTTATTATTTATTTTCTCTAGTTGCCCATGCTAGTAATGCCAACCTCAATACACCCTACATTTCATCACTTTTAGTATGCATTTAATACACCAGGCATTTACTGTTGCATTGTATTTTCTGTCTCTGTTATGCCATGTTTACTTTAGGTCTTGTTCTCACCCTCTCCTGAGCCACTTCCCTTATAAATACAATCACAGGTTCTCTCCAAGTAACATGCCAACTTTACATGTATACTGTGGGTTGAAGTTATATTTCTCACCTCCCTGTCCTACTGTAGTACTGCACAATGTACAAAATCTTACATCGCCCCATTAATGATTAAAAGTACTCCATTATCACCATAGAATATAGGCAGACATTGTATATCTACAGGGAATCCATTTTCCTGTGTTCTCTGGACCCCGTTATCTTGTTCCCACTTATACTCCATGTTTCTTAGCCAATGCTCCTTATAAAACCAGAGTAACCGTTTGCTTTAAAAGAGCAGTTCCCTTTATGAGGATGCTGACAGTTAAAGACTCAGAACAACCTCACCCAATCCTTCAGCTATTCCAGAATATCTACATAGCTCATCACACTACACACTACAAACTGATATTAATAATAATCTTTATTTGTATAGTGCCAACATATTCCGCAGCGCTTACATAGACAGGGGGAATACAGAACGACAAAAGTACAAAAATTACAGAACCACGGTTACATAGTAATCAGTTTATGGAAACAGTAGGGGTGAGGGTCCTGCTCCAACGAGCTTACATACTACAAGTAATAGGGTGATATAGAAGGTAAAGGGATGGAGATGTGCACGGTATGGCAAGGTTGAGAGTGAGGGATGCTATATACATAGACAATGTTCAGACATTTAGCTGTGTGACAGCAGAATCGGTATGACTGCAGGGGCAGTTGATGGTGGCTGGCAAGGATTGCAGTCTGTAGGTCAGGGAGCATGTTATCAGGCGGAGTACAGAGGGGTTTGTTTAGGGAATGCGGTATGCCTCCCTGAAGAGGTGCGTTTTTAGAGCACGCCTGAAGTTTTGTGAGTCCTGGATTGCCCACGTATCCTTTGGAAGTGCGTTCCAGAGGACTGGTGCTGCTCTGGAGAAGTCTTGAAGGCGGGAATGCGAAGTTCGAATTAGAGGGGTGCGCAGTCTAGCTTCGTTAGCAGAGAGTAGAGCCAGGGCTGGGTGAAGGATTGAGATGAGGTAGGCAATATAGGGGGCGCTTCACTGTGGAGGGCTTTGTGGATGAAGGTAGTGAGTTTAAATTGAATTCTGTATTTAATGGGCAGCCATTGCAGTGACCGGCACAGGGCAGAGGCGTCCGAGTAGTGGCTGGACAGGAAGATGAGCCTGGCTGGCACATTTAGGATGGATTGAAGAGGATGGAGTCTGATGTAGGGGAGGCCAATCAGCAACGAGTTGCAATAATTGAGCCAAGAGTGGATAAGGGCAACAATAAGCATTTTTAGCGTGCCTGCGGTGAGGAAAGAGCGGATTCTTATGATGTTCTTCAGGTGCAGCTGACATGTTCGGGCCAGAGATTGGATGTAGGGGGTAAAGAAGAGATCAGAGTCAAATATGACACCAAGGCAGCGGGCATGCTGTCTGGGAGTTATGGTAGCGCCACACACTGAGATGGAAATGAGTTCAGTTAGTGGAGGGTGAATATACCAGTAGGTCAGTTTTAGAGAGGTTTAGTTTTAGGTAGAGAGAGGACATAGTGTTAGAGACAGCGGACAGACAGTCGGTGATGTTTTGGAGGAAAGATGCAGAGATGTCACGGGAAGAGGTGTAAAGTTGGGTGTTGTCAGCATAAAGGTGGTAATGGATGCCAAAACTCCTGATGGTTTGTCCAATAGGGGCTTTGTAGATGGAGAAAAGGAGGGGTCTGAGGACCAAGCCCTGGGGGAACCCAACAGCAAGGGAAAGAGGAGGGGAGGTAGAGCCAGCAAAGGAGACGCTGAATGAGTGGTCAGATAGGTAGGAGGAAAACCAGGAGAGAGCTGTATCTTTTAGGCCGATGGAGCAAAGCATACTGAGGAGGAGTTTGTGGTCAACAGTGTTGAATGCTGCAGAGAGGTTGAGGAGGATCAGTAGGGAGTAATCGCCCCTCGATTTGGCAGTCAAAAGGTCGTTTGATACCCTTGTAAGGGCAGTTTCTGTCGAGTGTTGGGGTTGGAAGCCAGACTGTGGGGGGTCTAGGAGAGAGTTCTCTGATAGATATCTTATAAGGCGGGAGTAAACTAGGCGTTCTAGTAGTTTGGAGATGAAGGGGAGATTAGAAATGGGTCAGTAGTTCGCAGCGTCAGTCACGTCTAGAGTCAGCTTCTTTAGCAGTGGGGATATGATGGCATGTTTGAAAGAAGAGGGAAAGATGGCAGAGGTCAGACAGAGGTTGAATATAGTGGTGAGATGGGAGATAACCACCGGGAAGCGGGACTGGAGGAAGTGTGAGGGGAGAGGGTCACTAGCACAGGTGGTGGGGCGAGCAGAGGAAAGCAATTTGGAGACTTCTTCCTCTGTCCTTGGTCTGAGTACAGAGAATGAGCAGGAGCCAGATGCAGTGCTGACAAGACAAGGGTCAGGGCTAGTTTGGGATTTGGAGGTTATTTCCTGACGGATGTCATCACTTTTCTTTTTGAAGTGGGTAGCGAACTCTACAACACTGAGATCCATCACCAGGGGCTGCGGTTTATGGTTAAGAAGAGAGTGAAAAGTATCAAAGAGCCATTTAGGGTTGTGCGATAGTGAGGAGACGAAAGAGGTGAAGTACACTTGTTTGGCATGGCGGAGGATGACGTTGTAGCTTCTGAGCATGAATTTGTAGTGAAGTGAGTCCGCGAACATTTGTGATTTCCTCCACAGCTGTTCAGCACTTCTAGAGCACCGCCGGATGAAACGTGTTTGAGGCATGAGCCAGGGTTGCCGCATTCTACATCGGATGGCTTGGGTCATGGGGGGCGCCGCTTCATCCAAGGCATGTTTGAGAGTGGAGTTGTAGTGAGCAGCAGCCAGGTTGGGGCAGGAGAGGAAAGAGATAGGGGACAGAGAGGAATGTAGGGTCTTAGTAAAGTCCTGGGTGTGAATTGCCTTAAGGTTCCTGTAGGTACGGTAGGTAGGTGGGTCTGGAGAGATGTTATGGAGCATGAAAGAGAAAGAGAGGAGGTTATGGTCCGAGAGCGGAAGAGGGGAGTTAGTGAAGTTGGAAACAGAGCAGAGACGGAAGAAGACCAGATCAAGAGAGTTGCCATCCCTATGAGTGGGAGAGGCTGTGAGTTGAGAGAGACCAAGGGAGGAGGTGAGCGATAGAAGCTGAGAGGAAGATGGAGAGATAGGGTCATTAGTGGGGATGTTAAAATCACCTAAGATGAGGGTTGAAATTTCGCAGGATAGGAAGTGGGGGAGCCAGGCAGCAAAGTGGTCCAAAAACAGGCAAGAAGCACCTGGGGGGCAGTAGATAATGGCTACTCGCATGGACAGCTGGCAAAAAAGCTGTAGCGGATGTACCTCAAATGATGGAAACGTGAGTGAGGGTACAGTGGGGGATGACCTGGTAGGTACATTTCGGGGAGAGAAGAGCACCTACTCCACCACCACGCCTGTCATCTGGTCTCGGGGTATGGGAGAACTGCAGGCCATTGTAAGACAATGCAGCAAGGGAGGCCGTGTCAGACTGCTGTATCCACGTTTCTGTGAGAGCTAGCAGGTTTATGAGATTTAGCAGTAAAAAAGTCGTGGATGGTGGGGAGTTTGTTACATGCTGACTGCCAGTTCCAGAGCGCACATTTAAAGGAGTCAGGGGAGGGTATGCATGGGCTAGCAATTGGGCTTGAGGATTTTCTTCAGTGAGTCAGGTAGGGGGTAATAGGAGCAGTGGAGGGTGGGTCAGAATTGGAAGAGATATCCCCAGCTGCTAGTAGCAGCAAGATAGGAAGGGTTAGCAGATGGTTAGGAGATTTATGAGGGTGATTGTTACGTTTGTTAGTGGCATTAGGGGGTTTGAGGCTAAATAAGAAAGTAAAGAGTGCATGCAAGCTGTGCATAGGTGAGGACAGAAAAGAGGGGCTAATGTGAATAGAGTGCCCCAGAAGTGGGTATTTGAGAGAGGTTCTGAAACTAAGAGCAAGGATGAGAACAGAGGTGACAGCATTAGTGATAGCTTTGAAGTGCAAGGCATTGAGGCAGAGTTTGTGTCCTACCTTTCTCCTACCCTGTCGAACTACCATGGTCCAACTGCATCACACTTCATCCAGCCCACACTTAATACAGCTCATATTCACGAGGCAGCCACTCACGTGGCATACATGCATATTACAAGTAATGGTGTGGTAGAAACCATCAAATCTCTTAAGGGAAATAAAAGGCCAAACCCAGACGGCTTTACTGCTAAATTATACAAAGTTCACTCCTACCCTTATACCTCAAACGTACAACTTTTTCAATGTGCTCAAAACAAATGACTCCCCAACCCTGCTACATTATTAGAGTCAATCACAATGTATTCTTGTCTATGCTACTTGTTACCCCTCTGTCAGTTGGCGACTATCCTGGGGACTTACCAGCGTGAGGATCCTATTGACCCTGCACCCCAGTTTAGCCAGTGCTATGCTGAGTGAAGTCTTTGACACCAACAAGTGAGCAATAACATTACAATTTGATTCTTTTTTTTCAACATACTTATTTTCAGTCTGGGAAATTTCCAAATAATTTAATCAAATGGGTTACAGCACTATGTAGGCCCTTCAGTCTACATTCGCCATAGCGGATACTCATCTTCCCATTTCGGGCTAACCCATCCCCTTGTTGTTCACATATGGTTGAATTCCAATATACTGTTGAAATAGCATCTATCCACCGTAAACCATAACTTTTTGCAGATAACATTCTGCTCATTTTCATGTCCCCTGTTACTTGCCTCCCTTCACCAGAAGGGTACTGCAGTTCTCTCACTTCAATGAGAGACTGTGAGAGACTGCACAGTGAACAAAGTTATGCTTCTTCGAGCACACTGTGATTCCATCGATATAAGACTGGAGAACCCCTTTAAGAACTTGGAGTGTTAAAAGTACCTCCCACCCACTTCTTCTTTCAATGTTTGAACATAGATGTAAGGCTATCACCAAATACCTCAGGCCTTACTTCAGTCTTAAACATGCTACAGATCAACTGTAGAATGAACCTATTCTACTTGTCTAAATGGAAGTCCGATTTACTCTAGATAGCTAACTTACAGATGAACAGTGGCATAAAATATAGGAGTCAACAGTGAAGACTCCTTCCCTCAAAACCTTAATACTTGAAAACTCTGACAAGGTTGTTGATGCTGTGCCAGGCTATCTTCCTACTTGCTTCAAAGGTCGCCCTGCTACATATTATGTGTGACGTGTTGCATACTATGGAGTGGTTCTGCCCTAAGGTAGTAAATCTTTGCTCTAGACTCTATCATTGTTTTGGGATATAAATTAAATACGTATCCAAGTGAAGCTCTACTTAGTAAGAGTATTAAAGTGGTCCCTTTTGCCAAGCAGAAATTTAATTTCTTTTTTCATTGCTGCAAAATAAGCTATTACTTGCTACTGGAAACAGTCTATCCTCATTTTTCGAAATTAGTTTCCAAATGAACTACTACATGACTAATGAGGAGCTTACTGCAGTGAAACAAAATTTTATAGTTGACGCATTCCTAATACTGTGCTCCCAAAGAAATGACGGTGCTCCCAAGATAAAGATCTCTCAGTATGCCGCTTTATTTTTCTGGCCCACCTTCCCAACTTCTCCACCTATCCATAGTTTTCCAAATATGTTATGGGCTGTTCAACCGAATGTTATTATTTTGTGGAACTCAGCCCCTTCTTCTATTTGTTTATTGATCAGTATCTCTATTCAGATTGTTATTACTTTATCAAAATAGATATAATACCCTGACTCTCTATTATTCCCATCAGATATATTTTTTATAGTGCAAATTGAATAGAAACATAGGAGGACATCCATAAAGCCTTTTCACGACAATTTCTGGCTTAAAAAATTTGCAAAGCTTTGCACAAATGGGGATTTGCTCAAAAATGTGCAACTTTTTTTTGCTGACTTTTCCACATTTGTAAAATAAAACTGGGCAGGGCTTTTTGGAGTGGGCATTGCCTCCCCAGACTGAAAGATTTATGTATAATTTTCTCCAGAGGCTGGCATAAATTATACCAGAAATGTATGCCAGGTTGGACCTGGCATAGATTTCTGTGTAGGTGCATGAAAGAACTAAGATGTGCCTAATACATGAAAAGCCATGCACCTATTCATGTATTAGGCACATCGTGCACAGGTGAAATCATATTAAGACTGGCGTTTCAACAGCTGGTCTTAATAAATTTTCCGTAATTAAAAAGAAAAATAAACAAAGACTGGAAAAACACCCATAGAATATTCCTTTCTACATCATATTACAGAGGCATCTGGAGAAAAGTGACTCACAGAGGCAATGTACGGCTCAACGTGAATGCCTACGGATTTGAAATCCAGACCCAAAACAACGCCATGTTTAGTTTTAAAGGGTCTGTACATAAACCCTTAGTAAGAACTATGCAAATTAATCATTACTAAAAGTTTATGTTGTTTTTTGCTGTCATTTCATATCATCAACACTTGTAACGCAACAAATACTCCTTTCCTAATGTGAAGCATATTAGACTTAGTTCTCACAAGCGTTGCAGAGATCCATTTTTCTTAAAATCCTTTCAACATTAGCGGAAACTGCATGTAACATAAACTAAACTTCAGGACACCATGCCATGGGTAATTTGTGGCAACTGATCATTAAAGGGGTCTTCCAGTTGTAAACTATTGATGGCCTAGATGTAGGAATGGCCATCAATAGACATCTGCAAGGGTCTGCCACCAAGGATCCCTGCAGATCAGCTGTTTGCTGGGCCGGTTCACTCATGCACTGTGTGATTTCTACAGGAAGCAGACAGCTCCGTTCTCACTGCAGTGGCCAAGCTTCGTATTACAGGCTAAGTTCTCATTCACTTCAATAGGAACTGTAATACGAAGCCTGGCCACTGCAGTGAGAATGGAGCTGTCAGCTTCCTATAAAAACCATCTCAGTTTACAAGCGCACTGGCCTGGCAAGTAGCTATTCGTAGGGGTCCCAGGTGGTAGACATCTGCTGATGTATTGATGACCTATCCTGCAGATAAGCCATTAATAGTTTACAACTAGACAAACCATTTATAAATAAATACCAAGCCTAATATGTAGATCTCATTAAATAAAAGTATAAATTAGTCTCCCAAGACTTGCTTTGACATTTTTTAGTTAGCATGCCCTAAAGATTTCAGTATTAGAGCATCTATTCCCTTAGGAGAGAAGTCATGAAACTATTCACTAACACTTGGCCTGGGGAAGGATTTATACTCTTTGCTGTCAAAGTTTCTCCCATTCTTCTTGATTAGGTGCAGCTGAAAGAATTAATCACAGTTGTACTGGACTCGGACAATCCGTCACTGGTTTGACAACTAGGAGCTGTCCAATGAAATCAGCATTATGAGCTACATTACAGTACAAAACATTACAGTAGAGCCGGCTTATGTGAAGAAAGCATTATTTTTACTAATATTCTTAATGAAAAGCAGCCAGTTCTTTGCCTTGGATTCCAAGCAAACATTACACTCAGGTCTAATTAACACAGCTGTGATCATGTGCTGGCCGAAAAATAAGACACAAGAACCATTGAATAGAACAGCGCTTCAACGCTGTCTAATATTCATGAAGCCCCACACATTGCAGGCCCTACTCTCACCCGTGAAAACAGATGATGATAGAACATGCAACAATTTTTTTTCCCCACAGGAATAGCTTCATTGACTATTATTAGACATTAGGTGACCAGCAGGTTTGTTGTTCTAGGTTTTACATTTAGGTAGGAACTATCAAAGCTTGATCCAGGGATAATTCTGACTGCCATTATGGAGCCAGGAATTAATTTTTTCCTGAATGGACTAATTGGCTTCTGCTTCCTGGGTTGTTTTTTTTTTGCCTTCCTCTGGATCAACTGGGAAGTTGTAAAGGCTGAACTAGATGGACATGGTCTTCATTCAGCCTAACCTACTATGTTACTATGTATGTTTGTATGGGTCTGTGTGCTGTGCATGGAACACACACACATTGTTTACAGCAGAGGTCCCCAACTCCAGTCCTCAGGGACCACCAACAGGTCATGTTTTCAGGATATCCTATGGTAAGAACACCTGTGGCAATGTCTGAGGCGCCGACAATAATTACATCACCTATGCAATACTGAGGAAATCCTGAAAACATGACCTGTTGGCGGTCCCTGAGGACTGGAGTTGGGGAACACTGGTTTACAGCCATATAAATAACCCCCGCTATGTGTAGTCGATAGCAGGAGATGCAGTGTATGGGGTGGGTCAGGTGGTGCAGGAAACTGTAAGGGCTCATGTCCACGGGGAAAATAGGATTTAGGATCCGCAGCGGATTTCCTGCATGCGGATCCGCACCCCATAGGGATGCATTGACCACCCGCGGGTACATAAATACCCGCGGATCGTCAATAAAAGTGATTTTAAAAAAAATGGAGCATGAAAAAATCTGGACCATGCTCCATTTTCATGCGGGTCTCCCGCGGGGACGGCTCCCGCGGGCTTCTATTGAAGCCTATGGAAGCCGTCCGGATCCGCGGGAGACCTAAAATAGGAATTTAAAGTATTTACCATCCGTAGCGGACCGGGAAGGTCTCCTCTTCCTCACGGCCGCATCTTCCTTGCTTCGGCTCGGCGGATGTGCCCGGCGCATGCGCGCGGCACGTCGACGACGTGCCGGCGACGTGCCGCCGGCGTCAGGAATTCATCCGCCGGCCGAAAATGAAGATCCGGCCGTGAGGAACAGCTGACCTTCCCGGTCCGCTACGGATGGTAAATACTTTTAAATTCTTATTTTCGGCGCTCATGTCCGCGGGGCAGGAGGGACCCGCTGCAGATTCTACATGTAGAATCTGCAGCGGATCTGATTTTCCCCGTGGACATGAGGCCTAAGAAGTTCAAGGTCACTCCTGCAGAGCTCAGTGTACAGTACGAGACTCTAAACTTTCATTTGAAGCTGAATTAGAAGACAAAAATTCAGTGCTATTCTCAAAGTGAACACATTAGTGATTAACCAAGTTAGAGGCTGATGAGCTGAGTCCAATGAATCAACTGAAGCTCATCTGTCTTCCAAGGGCAGAATGCTTTACATGTAGGTCACCTAAGGGTAATGTCTTCAAGAGAAGGTGAACTTTGAATCCAGTCTTTTGTCTAACTTAAAAAGTGAGTCACATTCTACAATGTGGTTGTCAACTGGACTTATTAATAGTCTGATTATTTAGTTCTACTGTTCTCATGCATTTGCCATTCTGTCATGCATGTACGTCTGCTACACTGTTTTAGACTTGTAGTATTGTTTTCAAACTTTTTTAATTTCTTATGTAAGGCCTTATTCACATGAGCATTTTCACATGGCTACATTTAAAACTCGCAACTATCTGAAGCATTTGATTCTAATCTATTCATTTAGATGAGCGATTCGTAGCCACATAAAAATGTTGCGCCAGAAATAATAGGAAAACAGGGACCGATTTCATAAGCCGCCAGAAAAGGTAGGTCTTGCCTTATCTTTTGGCCGAGATACACTAGCGGCTCTCATAGGCTTCTATGGGAGTTGAAAAATAAAAGGGAGGGGGCATGGCCAGGCATGGAAGAGTAAGGTCGCATGCCACGAAGCTCCACAGCCGCCATACCACAGACAAAAGGGAAAGATCCTGGAAAAATCCCACGGATGATGACCAGAGTGGGGAAAAGAAAGGCAAGCCAGCCACAAGCCCACGGATCCCCACTAAGCCGATTCCTGCACGGGACAAGCTCCGGAGCTGGAAGAAGACTCCACAGCATGGTGCCGGGTCCGCACGAGGAGACTACAAAACACCCGCACGGGAACTCAGGGACTCCCTCCTATCCCCCGCCTGCAGGAACAGAGAAGACACCTGCCAGCAAAACCCCGGGACAACAAGGGGAACCCGACCAGTGGCGGCATAAGGACCCAGGGGACCAGAGCACGAGCACAGCGGTAGCAGCGCAGCACCTTACCTTCCCGACGCTGGGTCCGCAGGAGAAGCGCGCGGGGGACTCAGAGGCTCCGAAAACACCTGCTGCCACATCAGAGAAAGCCTCCGCTGACAGGACGACAAGAGGACCCGCGGAGACTGCTGCTTGGCCGGTCCGGGACGCGGAGGCTACACCCTCAGACACAGAGGGAGCAGGGAGCCCCCCCATCACCAAACATGGCACCAGGGCAACATGAGGTGCCTGAACTACAGGCCACCAGAAGCGCGGGAACTCCACTCCCAGGCGGGACAACAGAAACGGTCAGTAAAGGGGCTGGGGCAAGAGACACAGGGACACCCCAAGGGCCCCATGCTCACCCTATACCCCACGCAGGGAGAAACGGACGCAGACACTCTGAAACACCCAGACAGGGGCATAACCCCACTGAGAAGGCCAGCATAGCAGGCCCAGAAGCAGCCCTCTATCAGCCATCAGAGGCCACAGGGGCCATAAGTAAGAGTCGCAAGAACGAGACATACGGACCCAGCAGACAAGGCCACCCCAACAGCGCAAAAGCCAGCCCAAGTGGATGAGAGGCAGCCCACACTCAGCCCTTGAAGGCCATTTCAACCACAGCCACAGATGGGCAGAAGGGCACTAGAGCCCCCGCCATGCACTCCACACAAATTAAAAGGGGTAACGCTGGAACCGATTATACAGCACCAGGCCCTTATACCCCCCACCTATCCGATACAGTGACTCCGGACAACCTAACGCTACCACCCACAGATGACTCTCAAACACTACAAGCCCTGTGGGTAATGATCCGTGCCAGGGGCGTACCTAAGGGCTATAGGGCCCGGGTGCAAAAGTTCAGCTTGGGGCCCCCCCTGGGCCTCCACCCCACACTCCCCCATACCCATACGTAGATCGTGCTGCATACAAGATCTCCCCCTTGGGGTAATTTTTCCAAACATGACGCATTTCCTGCACATGAACATTTGTTTGTAGCCCCACAGGCCACTCACACACACCGCTTTTTACCGCTATTAGCACGGTGTCCCGAGCGCTGTACTAACCACGGTACAACACTCCCAGAGATTTTAATGAGCTTACTTAAACCTGCGCTGGAACGCGGTGTCCCTATCGCTGTGATTTTCAAGAGCTGTCTGTTCTATTTTTGCGTTGTCGTGGTTTTTAACACACCTCCTCACAACGATGGGGTGTATTAAAAACCGCAGTCAGACGCTGTAACCTGTGTTTGAAAACGCTGCTCGAAATCCTGGTAAAAATGCCACGATTTCAAGCTGCGTTTTCTGAACACGTGTCTATCTATCTATCTATATACTATCTATCTCATATCTATCTATATACTATTTATCTATCTATCCCATGTCTATCTATCTACTATCTATCTCATACCTATCTATATACTATCTATCTGCTATCTATATACTATCTATCTGCTATCTATATACTATCTATGTATCCCATATCTATCTATACACCATCTATCTATCTCATATCTATCTATCTATCTATATACATACTATCTATCCCATATCTATCTATATACTATCTATCCCATACCTATCTATATACTATCTATCTGCTATCTATATACTATCTATGTATCCCATATCTATCTATACACCATCTATCTATCTCATATCTATCTATCTATCTATCTATCTATATACATACTATGTATCCCATATCTATCTATATACTATCTATCTCATATCTATCTATATACTATCTATCTATATACTATTTATCTATCTATCCCATACCTATCTATATACTAGCTATCTGCTATCTATATACTATCTATCTGCTATCTATATACTATCTATGTATCCCATATCTATCTCATATCTATCTATCTCATATCTATCTATACACTATCTATCTATACACTATTTATCTATCTATCTATACACTATCTATCTATCTATACACTATCTATCTATCTGATATATATCTATATACTATCTATCCCATATCTATCTATATACTATCTATCTATCACATATCTATCTATATACTAGCTATCTGCTATCTATATACTATCTATCTATCTGCTATCTATA
Organism: Eleutherodactylus coqui; assembly: GCF_035609145.1. NCBI lineage: Eukaryota > Metazoa > Chordata > Amphibia > Anura > Eleutherodactylidae > Eleutherodactylus > Eleutherodactylus coqui. Next base: position 160,937,890 of record NC_089837.1, on the reverse strand, counting down.
TACTATCTATGTATCCCATATCTATCTATATACTATCTATGTATCCCATATCTATCTCATATCTATCTATCTATACACTATCTATATACTATCTATCCCATATCTATCTATATACTATCTATCTATCCCATATCTATCTATATACTAGCTATCTATCCCATATCTATCTATATACTATCTATTTATCCCATATCTATCTATATACTATCTATCTATCCCATATCTATCTATATACTAGCTATCTGTTATCTATATACTATCTATCTGCTATCTATATACTATCTTGCTATCTATATACTATCTATGTATCCCATATCTATCTATATACTATCTATCTATCCCATATCTATCTATATACTATCTATCTATCCCATATCTATCTATATACTAGCTATCTGCTATCTATATACTATCTGTCTGCTATCTATATACTATCTATCTGCTATCTATATACTATCTATGTATCCAATATCTATCTATCTCATAACTATCTATCTCATATCTATCTATATACTATGTATCCCATATCTATCTATATACTATCTATCTATCCCATATCTATCTATATACTAGCTATCTGCTATCTATATACTATCTATCTATCTTGCTATTTATATACTTACTATGTATCCAATATCTATCTATATACTATCTATAGATAGATAGTATATAGATAGATATGGGATAGATAGATAGATAGATAGATAGATAGATAGATAGATAGATAGATAGCAGATAGCAGATAGATCGATATGAGATAAATAGATAGATATGAGATAGATAGTATATAGATAGTTATGGGATAGATAGATAGCAGATAGTAGATAGATAGATAGATAGATAGATAGATAGATAGATAGATAGATAGCAGATTGATAGTAGATAGATAGATAGCAGATAGATAGATAGATAGCAGATAGATAGATGGCAGATAGATAGATGGCAGATAGATAGATAGCAGATAGATAGATAGATAAATAGCAGATAGATAGCAGATAGTAGATAGATAGCAGATAGTAAATAGATAGATAGCAGATAGATATGAGATAGATAGATAGATAGATAGATATGAGATAGATAGATATGAGATAGATTAGATAGATAGATATGAGATAGATAGATAGATATGAGATGGATAGATAGATAGATAGATAGATAGATAGATAGGAGATAGATAGGAGAGAGATAGATAGGAGAGAGATAGATATGAGAGAGATCGTTAGATAGATAGATATAAGATGGATAGATAGATAGATATGAGATAGATAGATAGATATGAGATAGATAGCAGATAGATAAAGGAGGGAGACAGACAGACAGACACACACATATGCACTTACCCCAGGGCCCGGTCCACTTCTCCTTCATGTGACAGCAGCAGCAAGCCAGCAACTCAGAAGCTTCCCGTCCAGCAGGAAGCAGGGGGCAGCACATGATCTCTGTCATGTGACTTCTTCCCTCCTCCCCTGCCGTCCCATGTGACTTCCTGCATCCTCCCCTGCCGTCCCATGTGATTTACTCCATCCTCCCTTGCCGGCCCATGTGAGTTCCTCCCTCCTCCTCCCTGCTCTGCCGAGCCTTCCTCTCGCGCTGGCCGTTCCGGCTGCCGCATGATGAGACTTTTGCTGCAGTCAGAACGGCCAGCGATTAATGCACTAAATGTGCATGTTGGTATTGCAGAGGGCGGCCACGGGGCCCCCTGAGCTCAGGGGCCGGGTCTCCATGGCGACCCCAGCACCCCCTGACGCTACGCCTATGATCCGTGCCCTCCCCACCAAGACGGATTTAGAGATGCAACTGCGATGCATAGAGGAAAAACACGATAAGGCCATCGCCACAGTTAGTCACTCAGTACAGGCGCTCACAGAACGAGTCACGGCTCTGGAAGAGAACCCCGAAGTTTCAATTACGGACTTTCAACAGCTCACTCTTGCAGTTGAAAAGCAACAGAAACAGATAAGAGACCTGACCCTTCACCTCGACGACATCGAGAACCGGGGCCGACCTAATAACTTAAAGCTAAGAGGACTTCCAGAAGATATACCCCCAGACGCGCTGCACGAATGTGTAACAGCCGTCTTTAACAAACTGCTGCAGCGCCCAGAAGACAGCAATAGAACTAGACAGGGTCCACAGAACTCTGGGAGGTAGAACAAGGAACACTAACCTCCCAAGGGATGTAATCTGTCGAGTGCATTTTTACCGACAAAAGGAGGAAATTCAACGGCTAGCTTGGGAAAGAGGCCCAGTCCGATTCCATGGGGCGGAGATCACTATCCTGCCCGACGTGTCCAGACGAACCCTCAATAGTCGAAGGTTGATCCGTCCTCTGCTCGAAACAACGCGCAGGGCAGACGCGACCTACAAATGGGGGCACCCCTTCCACTTGATCATCCGGAAACGAGGCTGCACATACATAGTCAGATCACCAATGGACTTGGAGGGAGCGTTCAGGTTCCTAGAGGTCCCAGCAGTCCCGATACCGGACTGGACAGAGCCCATGGACCTTGCCCCGACAAACCCGTGAATCAAAGGGACCCCCCGATACGAGCTCCAGTGACACCGGTACAAAGGCTGACTCACAAACCACGCAACGTATATGGGACTCAAAACCCTCGCCCTCAAAAATTTCCCCAAGAGACGCTCTCCTGCCTCGAAACAGCTCCCCAATTGACGGTTCACACCATGGCACAACCTCGAACAGTTTCCCGTACGGTTAGACTTACAGACAGCGGCGACCTGGAGCTCCCAGGCTAGATTAGAAAGAAGAGTAGCTCACTTCAAGAAAGCTATACTGTTCCCATCGTTTTCTACGTTCATAGCTATTTGATCCTGAAGTTTGTCAGTGACCACTCTGACCAAGTGCACTCCCACGTTTCCCCCCAGTAGGGTAACAAGGGACCTGCTTCAGCCCCGGTTGCGGGTCGACAGGCCCCTTGATTAAAATATAGCAGCCAACCACTAGGTTGGTATTAGGTTAGCTCGTTCTAGTCCTGTTTTACCTGGTGTGTCGTGTGATCCCCGCCTGTCCCCCCCCCCCCCCCCTTCTTCTCCCTCTTGGCTCTATCTCGCCACCTCCCAACTCTCTCCCTCTTCATCTTTCTCTCTTGTTAACCCTAAGGTGTACAGACAACCATGCCAACAGATTCCAATAACCTCTCGATATTTTCTATTAACGTACAAGGTCTGAACGTGCTGGAGAAGCGGTCCTCCATCCTCCACCTCCTATGGAAGAAAAGAGCACAAGTGGCCTTTGTCCTGGAGACTCACTTCCGCACAAACGCCTGCCCTAGATTCTCAGACGCCAGATACCCAAACGCCTACCACAGTACGAACGCGGAGTCGAAATCTAAGGGAGTCTCAATCCTTCTCGCCAATTCCATCCCATGGAAGCAGGGGGAGGTCCGACGTGATCCGGGAGGTAGATATTTGTTTCTCAAAGGTAAGCTCACTGGCACCACATTCACATTTGCCGCAATTTATTCTCCCAACTCCGGCCAGGTATCTTTTCTCGAAAGGATCCTGGAGGACCTGGACGAATTTAAAGAGGGCACCCTGGTACTAGGAGGGGACTTCAACGCTCCCCTAGACCCACGGATAGACACATCCAAAGGCTATGATAGTCTCTCGGCATCCACACACCGTAGGATTAAAAGAACTCTCCACAAATACCAACTTGTGGATGCCTGGAGAGTATTGCACCCTACCACGAAGGATTACACATTCTTTTCCAACCCACACAATTCGTATTCCAGAATCGACTACTTTCTCCTCCAACACTCCACTTTAACGTCATTGGTCTCAGCAACAATCAATAACATCACCTTCTCGGACCACGCCATGATAATGATAAAACTAAAGATACCCTCCCTACACAATAGGACATGGCACTGGCAGTTTAATGAATCGTTCTTCCATGACCCGGGAGTTTCAGATGAAATTAGCAAAGCATTAGGAGACTACTTCCACCATAACAACACTCCGGATGTAGATCCACTAACGATATGGGAGGCACACAAATGCGTAATACGAGGCCTTTGCGTTAGCCCTGGCTCGCGTATTAAGAAAGAGCGTGCTGCACACCTTAGGGGGTTACTGGATCAGATTCAGGTGTTAGAGACCACCCATAAATCTACCCATGATAGCACCAATGGGGCTGAGTTACTCCGTCTCAGGGAGAGGGTCCGCTCTCACTGCCTGGGACAGGCCAAGGCGGGTCTAGCAAAATGTAAGCGCCACTTCTATGAATACGGAGATAAGCCTAGCCGAGCACTGGCTCGAGCACTCCGTGCTACAAGAATCAGAACGTACGTCCCACATATCTCCACCTCCAACGGCCACACACGGTACTTACCCCAGCAAATTTCCGAAACGTTTCGAGAATATTACCACTCCCTCTACAATTTATCTCCATCACAGCCAAATCAGAATAGGGAACAAAAGAGAGCCGCGATCCGGGAATATCTCCAACGCTCGAATCCTTGTAAATTCCCCCAAGAGGCAATAGACACAATGGATGCACCTATAACCCCAACCGAACTAGCAAAAGCATTGGCGGACTCTCAGCCCGGAAAAGCATCGGGGCCAGACGGACTAACCTTAACATACTACAAGAAATTCGCAGAAACACTATCCCCGCGCTTTATCCAGGCCTTTAACTCCATAACCTCAGGGAAGGAAATACCCAGAGACACCCTAACTGCGCACATCACAGTTATCCTGAAGGAAGGCAAGGACCCGTCACAATGTCAAAGTTACCGCCCAATATCCCTGCTGAATGCCGACCTGAAACTATTCGGCAAAATTCTTGCGAACAGGATCTCCCCCTACCTGCAGGCTACAATACATAAAGATCAAGTTGGTTTTGTCCCTATGAGAGAGGTGAGGGACAACACAACTAAAGCCATTAACCTAATACATCTTGCACGTAGACTCCCTACGCCAGCATGCCTGTTCTCCACGGACGCGGATAAAGCATTCGACCGGGTGGATTGGGACTTCCTGTTCACAACTATGGCTCACATGGGAATAGGCCCTAATATGCGGCACTGGATTACAAGCCTTTATTCCCGACCAACAGCGTCAGTCAGGGTAAATGGCCAGCTCTCAACACCATTCTCCATATCAAATGGCACGAGACAGGGCTGTCCCCTTTCACCCTTAATCTTCATCTTATACCTAGAGCCCCTACTGACGCAAATCCGATCGAACCCAAACATCCGAGGGATCACCGCGGGAGACACAGAACACAAGATAGCAGCCTATGTAGATGATCTCCTATTTTTTATCTCGGACCCGCGAATCTCCCTGCCAAACCTAATGTCAGAAATTAACCAGTATTCCTTAGTGTCTACTTTCAAGATCAACTATCACAAATCAGCAGCGCTCAACATCTTCCTTACCCAACCTATGATAGACGAGCTAAAGGACTTTTTTTCATTCAGATGGGCCAGGGACCACATACACTATCTGGGGATCAATTTAACATCGAACAGTGAAGGCTTATATCCGGCCAATTTCCCGGTTCTCTTAAATAAGATCAGACAGGACCTCAACTCATGGACCAAAGGCACCTTTTCCTGGTTTGGCAGAGGAGCTATCATAAAAATGAACATCCTCCCCAGAGTCCTGTACCTAATACAAGCCCTCCCCATACACGTGCCTAGAACCTTTTTTCAGCACCTACTCTCGTCCATGTCTACATTCATATGGGCGGGGAAGACCTCCCGGATCGCGAGGAACACGTTGACCAGACCAAAAAACAAAGGGGGTATGGGACTCCCAGACTTTGTGAAATACCACCAGGCAGCTCACCTAGTACGGATCATAGACTGGAACCGGCATGCAGCTCTTAAGCAATGGATCGCCATTGAACAAGCTGCGTCGCCTGTGCTGCTGGCAGCCCCTCCTTGGTGTGACGGACCAGGTCCGGCGGATTTGACGCATCACCCCACTATCGGCCCCACGCTGTCGATCGCCTCCAGAGTACTAGCTAGGGCAGACATATCTCCCAGGCCCTCTCCAATGTTCCCGATCCTGGGGAACCCAGAGTTCACGCCAGGCAGTGAGGGTGGAGCATTCCGTACATGGTCCACGGAGGGGAGGTATAGGGCAGAACACTTTATACAAGAAGGCCAGTGGATATCGGGGGAAACATTAAGAGGGCCCACTGTTCCAACACCACTCCTGATGTGGCAGACCCTACAGCTGAGACACTACATGCAGTCCCTACCTCACCCTAGCGCATTCGCCCGCCCAAAAACACAGTTCGAAACAATCCAGACTATATAATATCCTCAACACACAACCGGAGGCTTCCTCTCCAAGATACATGGAGAAATGGGAAGAGGAGCTAGGAGTTAATTTCACCCCAGTGGAGAGAGATAGAATCTTCACTATCACACACTCATCTTCAATATCTAGTAGGATACAAGAATCTGGATTTAAGATTCTTTCCAGGTGGTACAGGGTGCCCTATCACCTACACAAAATATTCCCGACGGTCTCCCCCCTTTATGTTGGAGATGTGGAACGGATCAAGGAACCATGTTACACGTTTTCTGGGACTGCCCGGTGCTAGCGGGCTTCTGGTCAGGGGTCTGGCAAATCACGTCTAAATTTACCCATTTTCCTCTACCAAAATCCCCGGCCCTCTTCCTCCTACATCACAGTGACATCTCACTGGCTTCCTATAAAAAATCTGGGGGGAGATTTTTGATAGGTGCGGCAAGGTCGTGTATTTCCAAACACTGGCGGCAGACAACCCCGCCATCGTTGACACTATGGATAAATACAGTTAATTGGATTATGGAGATGGAGGACCTCTCTGCAGCACTAAAAGGTACACAAGAAAAGTTCCGCAGAACATGGTACCATTGGACAGTGTTCCGAGATGCAGAAGAATATCGACAGCTCCTTAGCCCCCAAACTAACTAACCCACTCTCTCACATATACTCACCTTCCCACAGTCAGTGTCTCTACTTGCTCCACCCGCACCCGGACCTTCCCTGCGTACCCCTCATGTGTCCTGTCTGTCTCGTTAGATATTTTTGAATTTAATTTACAGTGAGCAGAGGTATGAAGCCTAGCATTGGGCTTATTGGAAGACCAGCAAGCTCCGGTTACTAGTAATATACCTCAGGTTATGTTTACTGCATATTTTGGAAAATGTTCTCTGATTACCTAACTTTCTAACATTGAGGTTTATCTGAATGCAATCTGTGTTGTACCTTGAAAGTCATAATTTAGTTGTTCACCGAACAAATAAATGCGATAAATAAAGAATTTATAAAAAAATAAAAAAAAAGGGATAGGAAGGGAGTTTAGCTATGTCCAATGTAGGGAAAAGATTACATGTGACTCTATTTAACCCTTACAAGGATTAAAGCCGACCGAGGGATTTCCGCTCTGTGGCGTATATTTTTGTGAATCCCACCCCATATCGTGTTCCCCACCATGTAAATTCCCCAGGGATGTGAGGAGTTTTCATGGCAAAACAGCCTTGCATCACTTCGGGGATGCAGGGATCCTCCGATATGGCTGTCACATCGGAGCAGAGGATCGCAGAGTTTCACCCATAGCCTCCAATGGGACCGATGCTGCTGCCACTGGCCCCATTGAAAACAATGGGTACTGTGATGCGAGATCACACAGAAAGATAGAACATGTTGCAATTTGTATCCCGCATCGCAGTGCCATGCAGGAAAACATCGATCATGTGTATGACCCATTCACAAGAATGAGGTTCATATTTGTGTGAGATTTGCGCATCTCAAAACACACGAATCTTGCATGGTTTTAGCGCCTGTGTGAAGGCAGCCTGAGTGGATGGTCACATGTAGTGGAAAATTTTTCTAAAAAATCCACAATATTTCTGCAAAAGAAGAAGAGCAGATTTTGACTCCAAATCAGCTGCATATCCACAGCTGATTTCAGGAGATCCACCGCTCTCCTCACCTCCCAATTCTTCGTGCTGTCAGTGAAGCCTCTCACCTGTTACCTGGTGGCTTCTAGTGAGCTGTTGGTCTGTGCGGCGCTGGTTTGTGCTGACTCTGTCTTGGAGGTGGAAATACTGTGGAATTTGCGGCAGAGCTTTCCACCGCGGACAGTCCGCAGCATTCCTGCCCCATGTGAACGTACCCTAATAGTGAAACGTGTTACTTGTTTGGGAAATGTGTCGAGTCTGATGAATTTCATACAAATAAGTCACTGATCTGGTGTAATAATTCTTTAGAGAATGTATGATTTATGTCCTGTTATTTACACAGCATCATCATATTTTAGTACACCCAGATAGTATCTACTCACATCGCGTTCTGTTCCCATACAGATGCACACACTCTAATTTTCGTATATCTCACACAAACACAAGAGTGAATTTTATAGGAAGATGAAGTCTACAATTTCAGCATATTTGGAATGGATCGGGAATGCAATTAGTAAGCCATCATTCATAAAACTGTTGTTTCCTCAGCAGTGGGCTGGTTAGTTAAAGGGGTTCATCCAAAAACAGCGCCACCCTTATCTGTGGCTTGTGGCCGGTACGGCAGCTTGACTCCAATTCATTTCAATGGTGCTGAGCTGCAATACAACCTACAACCCTTTGGACAAGGGGGTGCTGTGTTTAGAAGAAAGCCACCATGTTTTTCTAATCCTGGAAAACCCCTTTGAAAGTTGTATTCCATTCCCTTTGATTGTATTATCAGGTTTGGAAGCTGAATATATAAAAGAGATTCTGTGTCCATTCAATTAACAGAGTAGAAGCGTAGGAAGACCAGTTTGCTTATTTGTCACAAAGCCATAAATATATATATAAAACGGAATCATTTAAGTAGGAGACCCCCAATATTTAACTGACTTCAGACTGTAAAGGGATTCTGATTTCCCAATAGCCTCATAAACCCGCAGGTCCATTTTATAACTGCATTCGTCTCGCCTCTATTTTGATGCTGCAGAGAAATTGATTTCAATAATTCCAAGAATGACAATGCAAATCCCTTTGGATGATTGCCAGGTAATTAGCAAATGTGTGGCTTACTAAAGAAAACACGTGAGCAAAGTAACCCAACTATTATTGTAGGTCACGGAATTTGGAAAATTGAGCATTGACTATGATTACAAATACAGCACATGATGGGAAGACTAGATGATGTAATGCTTAGTCAGTCCATCTTATAAATAACTGATGACAGCTGATAATGTCACATACACGTCTATCAATAGCATGTAGTCATTTAGAGATATGACAGCTATAATAGTAACGGGATTTATGCAGCTTTTACATTAACATCACTGTGGATCTGTGTACTGCTTGTTCTCTACCTGTGTCTTTTTATGTTGTGTAGACCATCATGAAAAGCACACAAAAGTGAGTTGTACGAGTAGTGAGGCCAAGGATGCACTAATCAATTGTCCCAGCAAACATAAAACTCACTTTAGAACAATTAACATAAAACGGCACATGATTAGCGTGTACTTACCACTGTTTTATCTTCTTTCAAGACTGAACAGACATGCAGTATAAAATTAACATAGCATTTAAGACCAAAAAAATACATATGTCCATCCAGTTCAGCCTATTATCCCCCGATGTTGATTCAGTGGAAGGCAAAAAAAAAAAATGAGGTAGAAGTCAATTTTCCCTATTTAAGGAAAAAAAATCCTCCTTGACTTCAATCTAACAAATGTTATAAAATCAAAAAAGCAGTACATTTGTAAAGTACTTAAATGCGATGCATTTCCCATGACACTCATAAGAAGGGCCACAGTAATATAGGTCACAGCTTATCCTTTCGACTACCGTGTTTCCCAGAAAATAAGACCTACCCCTAAAATAAACCCTACCCTGCCTTTCAGGGGGAATGGGAGGGCTTAAAATATAAGCCATAACCAAAAAATAAACCTTAGCTACAGTGCCTAACAAAAAAAAGCAATACATGCAGAGAGGATGAACCGATCGCATTGAATGACTGTGATTGGTTCATCGAGTGCTGAATTGATTGGCTCAGCTGCAGCGCTCGATAACCAATCAGAGCCAGTGCTTCCTGGAGGTGGGGTTTACGATCTCCGTTACCGGAAAACGATGTTCTGCCGGCGCTGAGAAATGCAAGGAAATTTGCCGAAACTGCAGAGACCAGTGAGAGGGACCTGGATGGCTCCTGCTAAGTAAGTATAAGGCCCAATGTCCATATGCACGCATGGATTCCACTGCTGAATCCCGCAGTGGAATCCCTGCGTGCCCGCGGCCATAGGGAGAAAAAGATGCTTTCTTACCTCTCATCTGTGCCGGTCGGATCTATTTTCTTTAGCACGGTGGATGCATCTGGATGTGTTGGCGATGTGCCGGACACATGCGCAGTGCAATTTCTTTTTCTTTTTAATGTCCTGCCTTCCGGCGGCACAGCCACAATGACAGCTGTGGCTGTACCGCGACTAGGACGGCTTCCATTGACTTCAATGGAAGCCATCCCGCGGGATCCGCAGACAAAATGGAGAATGCTGCAATTTCTTCCCGCACGTGCAATTTGCACGCCGGGAAAAAAAAATCACATCTGGATGCTTTAAATTGCTCTGCAGATGCTAATGCATGCCTATTATCTTCTAGAGCTGCGGATCTCCCGTGTGGGAGGCACACACGGATTTTATATTTAAAATTCGCCCGTGGACATTGGGCCCAAGACATCCCCCGAAAATAAGACCCTGTGCCTCTTTTGGGGCAAAAATGAATATGACAGGGTCTTATTTTTTGGGAAACACGGTATATACTGATAGTCTCTAGTTCATTTAGGTGAATATACGGAATAGTAACAATCACACTGTCCCCTCTGCAGGCAGAAATGGTACAGACTTTTGCTGCTCATGCAATGTTGTGCTGATGCACCATGAGATTGATAATACAGAATATTGAAAGAGAAAGCAGAGTGATAATTATTAGGCAGAAGGCTAAACTGCATGGAAGTGACTGCAATATAGAGAATGATTGTCTGTCCAGAGAATGACAGAGATGGAATAATGTGCTTTTACCAGAGTGGCCCTTTAAGATTCCTCCTTTGTTATATCACGCCCTTCTTTCTAATCAACTCTGACACATTTCACAAAAATACTATTAAGTTTGATTATAGAAAGATTGTTACTAATATTTTCTGCTTTCCGATTTTCCCTAGTTTTGAACATCCCTTCTTGTTGTCAGCTGACTATGGTATATATGCAAGTAATGATGTATGGTAGAAAGGAAAAAGAAGACTGTCATCTAAATGTCCCCAGAGCCAACAAAAAGTACAATAACCAGTAGTAGTATTGAGATGAGTGACAGGGGCTCACAGAGACCTGCTTTATACAAGCTTGTAGTCTCTATCTATTATTCATTAGCATGAATGGATTTTTAATTGGAAAAAATGAATTGTATTAGGAGGCCATGATTGATGGTCGTCTCTCGCTCACTTATGTAGAGATGAGACGGGAGGGGCACAAGACAGAGAGAGAAGGAGGAAGGGATGGAACATGATGAGTTGTCGTTCTCCTGGACAGCTGCCAATAGCTAATATACAAACTTCATGCTCTTATTTACAGCCAGAACCTGAGTTCTTTACATGAGAATCATCTCTGCCATATAACTGCAGTCCCTGGATAGGCAGAGCAATGGGTTTTACACAGGCAAACTCTTCTGCTTTCTGAAGCAAACATTATATTGTGTGGCACACGTATTATTTTCTTTTTACATATCTTCAGTGTTTTTTTGACTCTTGTCAAATGGTAATCAAGTCTTCTTACAGAAGAATACAGTCAGGGACCATGAATAGAAGAGACATTGCTTCCTGTAAAAATGTTGCAATAAATGTATCCACTCCTTCTTTTTTGAGTCTTTCATTTAGCTATTTGGGTGTCCACGGCCAGTTAGACCATAGTATCAGTGAAGCGGACTTATTTCTACTGTTAAATGTATTACTTGTCAGAACAGAACAATTGAAGGGAATTCCAAGTTTTTGTTTACTGAATACAAATAATATCCAAGCCATCGGGGAGGCAGAGCAAAACAAAATTCAATCAAAGTCTAGCAGCCCATATCAAAGAGACCATTTATCCAGGAAAGAGAATGGAAGAAGCAAGACTAGAAAATCTACTGACTGATAAACGTGAAATTAGTTGTGAGACTTGTGTAAGAAAACTAGTATATATGTATGTGTGTATATATATATATATATATATATATATATATATATATATATATATATATATATATATATGGATAGATAGAGGGAGAGAGATGCAGTTTGGAATGCTCTTAGGAGTTGTATAGCTATAGAAGGAGTTGAGGTGTCATATGTATAGAACGTCCCTGAGGGAGTCTAATGGTTCTTTCATACATGAGAGGACAAGTGTACAATAAATGGCATGTGACAGTTGTCAGGCCCTATAACACTTTGCATCTGCTACTAGAACTAGCAATTGACTAGTCATCTTGTGAGGAGTGTAGGAGGCTGGAGGTACACGGTGCACACTTACTGATATGACCTGCATTGTCTGTTAATAAGGCATTGGGACTGCTGTGCTTGCTGCAGGCCACGTAAGACTTCAGCCCTTAATGACTCTTGGGCTACAGGTCAATGTCTTATATGTGGACATGTGATTGGATGCTTTGGTTTACTGTTTGACTTAATCTATAGGTAAATGACACGAGGAGCCTATTTTTTCTGAATACCATCCATTTAAAATATTTCATTTCATCATTTTCTTCTGGCTGACACGGTACCGCGCTATTTTTGCTGTACATCATTTCATCAGCAAGGAAAATGATTTAGAAATAATGTCACCAGAGAAAAGAGGAACAGAGATGTACTTTGTGCAAGAGTAATAGGAATGCATCTGAGGCTTGTGCTCTATGGTAGGCATTCATGCAGCTTTGCTATAGTGAGAAAAATCATAATTTGTAACAGTGTGAACCTTTTTACAACCATCTCAAAGGGATAGTACAAGTCTTTTCTGACAATATGAGAGGATACTACAAGTAATTTTGTAGCTGGGAGTTGTTTGCTGGTGAGAAGTCCTTTTATCTCAAAATTAAAGATTCCATTAACCCAAGGTTCACATTATGTTTTAAGTTTCTGTTAAAATGTCCATTTCATATTTTATTGTTCTTTCAACCAGAGCCGTAAATGGGTCCCTAGGTTTTAAAAGGGGCTTCCGTCAGGGCTAACCCTAGAATATTATCCTCTGTGAATATTCACCCTATCAAATCTAATATATAACAGCTTGCAGGCTTTTTCTTGCACCACACTTTGCCCCCTTTGCATGACCTTTGGTGGACGATTTTGGTGTCATTAGATTTGTGACATCCTCACCACTGCCAAAAAATCATAACATTTGAGTTGGATACATTGAGTGACTGTCAGGCCAGGTCAGAGTTCCTATGTTAAGTCTAGCGGTGCTTATGTGCTTCAGCCAACAGCGCCGCTAGAGAGAGGCAGGGCTCCTTCACACTAGTGAGGATGATATCTAGCCGTGAAGCATGGCCTGATATCGCCGTAGCAATCCATGTGGAAACATCTGGATGCAAGACGTTTTCACATGGAAGCAGCATCGCATCCCTGCGGTGCTGAAGCAATCCACCTGTCACAGCCCCGGGAGGTCACAATGTTCTCCCACGTTTTGCAGCGCCGTCCCCAATGAAAACAACGGGCGATATCGCAAAAATATTTTTTCTTCCCTGCATAGCATCGCAACATGGTGCCATGCAGGGAAACCTCGCAAATGTGAATGAACCCATTTTATGTTCGCTTAGCGAACATTGCGTCAATCTAGTTTTCAAAATTTTCAGACTGGCGCCATCACATCAGTTTTAATTTTACCTTTATTATTGCAACAAAACAGTTTTAAGCTCTTATATGATGATCTACTTGACAATTGTTCTGTTACTGAACCTTTACCTATCTGGGAAGGTGTAGTACTACAGGGTTAAAAATGTCATGTCTATTCCGTTTAACAAGCTTCCATTAGGATTCGTTTTTTTCAATAGGACAGACCAACGTAGACCACCTTGTTGTTCTGATTCCGACGGACCCAGTAATTATTATACAAAACAAATCTATTTTAACAGGATGCTACAGAAAAGGAAAACTGTTCCCCCATCCTGTTTGGCATCCGGTTTTTATTTAATGATAAAAAGTCGTTTTAACGGGATGCTACAACATGATGTGAGCCTAGACTAATATAATCACTGCTGGCAGCCGTTACATTACCCATCTGCTTCCACACATCCCAAACCATGTAAGTCTATATAAATTGTTGCTCAGCATTACATCCCTGCACCCCTACTCTCAATCCCTCTTCCTTATAGCTCGGTGTAATTGTTAAAGTAATTCAATATAGCCAGTATATCCATCAACTACAGTACAGAGTCCAGGATGAATAGTGTTACAGGCCTGCACTCCATACGGTATACAGATATCTACTTGATCATGTAGAACATTCCAGAAAAAAAGTGAATTTGAATAGTGAGATAAATTTCAATATTGTGTACATTAAAGGGATTGGACACTTTATTGGTAGTCTTTAGAAATCCATGTGAATGGTGTATTTATGTACATACCAACAGAGCCTTTATTGAAAATTTGTCACAATGTCCTTAGTATTTAAGCCATGCCTCTTGCTTGGCCAGCCTCTTATCCCCTATTAACCACAGTCCCTTCCATAAAATAGTTGCATATAGATGGTCATGTGACAAATACGTCATCATGCGTCATCGATTGATGCAGTGTGCAGGCGCATTGCGTTTCAATGTTGAAGGCATAGTAACATAGTATGCTAGGTTGAAAAAAAAGACAAAGGTCCATCCCATGCACCCTGTTTTTGTCCCCACCATGTTGATCCAGAGGAAGGAAAAAAAAAACCAATGAGGCAGAAGCCAATTTACTCCACCCTGGGGGAAAAAATCCTTCCAGCCCCCATAATGGCAGTGTTACGTCCATATGGCACACTAAAGCACCACACCTCAGCCTGGACGCAAGGTGGTGTCCTAATCAAACCACAACACTCTCACAGCATTCGCAGGGACCAATTGCACCTCTCCAGATAAAGATGGACGGACACCTGTCCCTTACTAATCAGGGAAAGTGGGGAACTCCTGCCTAAAAGCAGGGTGATTTCCCAATAAGGACAGCCCCAGTCTTCATCTGGGACCTGGCTATCCCTGATTAGGAACTTACAGATATGCACAAAATAGAGAACGCGACACTGTTCACACACACTGAACACAGAACACAACAGTTCACACCTCATGTCTAGCCACCTGCACAGACATACAAAACACGTCGCTGTTCACACCAACACACAGGGTTATGCATACCACATAGAACAGGAACCCCACCCAGAAGTCACATGCATACAGATAGTAAACCATAGCTAGTCTAAGTGTCTTCACACCAAGGGTAAAAAAGTCAGCCACCGTGCTGACATACAGGGAGTAGTGTCAGGCATCACGCACCTGACGCACACATAAGACATCAGATGTATGGAGGCCGCACTTGTAAAGGCATAGGGAGAAACCTGCAGGTGTATGCACCTGTGCGGTCACCACGCCACACATTACTCGATGCATACACCTCAGAATGCAAGGAGGGGAGGGACAACAGGTGTCCAGACCGTCTTCAGGGAAGGTGAGAGAGACACTTCAGACAAGTATGCATAACTCCAGCTCTGAGTGGGATTAATACAGAGTGCAAAGACAAGATAAAATGACCAGTATTCTCTCACAAGAGAAGCTGGTATTTATGTGCAGCAGACCAGAGGGAGAGGCTGGCTGAGAATACCACACCCAGCCAGCTCAATTAATCAACAGCTGAGAAGGTGTACTCATGGAATCACATAGAACTACAGATCCAAGAAACACAGCCCAACAGGCAGTCAGAATAATCCCTGGATCAACACTCTTCAGAGAGGGTTCCTTCCTGGCTCCAAGTCTGCCAGTTGGAAGATCCCCCTATCAACAACCCATTCACATTTGTAAAGCCTACTCCAAAAGAATCCAAGCCCTTTAATAAGGCTAGGTTTAGTGAGGTAAAGAAATTACTGTACAAGTTGTTTTATCCTTCTAAACTTAAATATTTGGTTACTAACAGAACAAGGACATGAAAGAATGACAGATGTGTAAAGCCCTTCCGTAGAGTAGGTGATCCTCTCATTTTAGAAAGGGAATTTGCTCTGTGATTAGAGCCAATTACAGCTCTGCATTTAATATGCAGGTCTTCTGAGGCTGATATTGCTGCTCCTGCCAGAGGACAAGTTCACAGGAAAGTTAATATAATGTGTTTGAGCTCTGAAGAGCCGTGTAATGTAACAGGATGTCAGCTGCAATTAAATAGGATGATAAGGTAAGTGAAACCCCACAAGGAAAAAAGACAATTGTGACACTTTTAATTGAAATGATAGGTGTTTCTTTGTATGCAGACTGAGCCATCTTTCTTTCTAGCAGGAAAGTATTTATTCATCTAGTTAGTTACTATTAAGGGCATACCAACACCATTATCTTATACTGGGGGTGCTGATAAGTCTTTGGCTTTGTGTTCTTTTTTTGTTTCTATGGTAACGAATGTTACATCACATGAAAGCCTTATGTGTCTAATATATGTTTTTAAAATTTTGTGTTTGTAGCTTATGGCAACAGTGATCTAGGCACGCGGGAAAATAAAATGGCAGAGTCTAAGGCGATATTTACCGCCAATGAGAGCAGAGGAGTGATAGAATTCTTGTTTCTGCAAGGAAAGTCCGCAAAAGATATTCATGGTGATATGTCGCAGACATTGGGAAATCAATGCCCTTCATATTCTACAGTTAAGAACTGGGTTGCCAAATTTAAAATGGGCCACTTCAGCACCAATGATGAGGAACGTCCTGGACGACCGAGAGAGGTTGTTGTTCCGGAGATCGTCGATGCTGTGCACAACTTCATACTGGAGAATCTGCGAATTTCAGCTAAAGGAATAGCAGACATCATGGGGATTCCTTGTGAACGTGTTTGTGTCACTGGAACATTTGAACATGAAGAAGCTATCTGCAAAGTGGGTCCCCAAATGTTTGACAACAGATCAGAAGAGCATGCGAGTGAAAACTTTGTCAGCGTTTCCGGACTGAGAAGAACATCCTTGATCGATTGGTCACTATGGAAGAGACCTGGATTTATTTGTATGACCCTGAGACCAAGGAGTAGTCAAAGAGTGGAGGCACAGTGGTTCTCCTCGCCCAAAGAAGTTCAGGGTGCAAAAATCAGCCACTAAGGTGATGGCTAGAGATGAGCGAACACCAAAATGTTCGGGTGTTCGTTATTCGGAACGAACTTCCCGTGATGCTCGAGGGTTCGTTTCGAACAACGAACCCCATTGAAGTCAATGGGCGACCAGAACATTTTTGTATTTCGCCGATGCTCGCTAAGGTTTTCATGTGTGAAAATCTGGGCAATTCAAGAAAGTGATGGGAATGACACAGTGACGGATAGGGCAGGCGAGGGGCTACATGTTGGGCTGCATCTCAAGTTCACAGGTCCCACTATTAAGCCACAATACCGGCAAGAGTGGGCCCCCCCCCCTCCCAACAACTTTTACTTCTGAAAAGCCCTCATTAGCATGGCATACCTTTGCTAAGCACCACACTACCTCCAACAAAGCACAATCACTGCCTGCATGACACTCCACTGACACTTCTCCTGGGTTACATGCTGACCAACCGCCCCCCCTCCCCCCCACAGCGCACACCAAAGTGTCCCTGGGCAGCCTTCAGCTGCCCTCATGCCACACCACGCTCATGTCTATTTAGAATTGCGTCTGCCATGACGAGGGACCGCAGGCACACACTGCAGAGGTTGGCACGGCTAGGCAGCGACCCTCTTTAAAAGTGGCGGAGCGACAGCCCACAATGCTGTACAGAAGCAATGAGAAATAGAATCCTGTGCCACCGCCATCAGGAGCTGCACACGTGGGCATAGCAATGGGGAACCTATGTGCCACACACTATTCATTCTGTCAAGGTGTCTGCATGCCCCAGTCAGACCGGGCTTTTTAATTCATAGACACAGGCAGGTACAACTCCCTATTGTGAAGTCCCTGTCGACCCACAGCATGGGTGGCTCCCTGGAACCCACCGGTGGTACACAGAAATATCCCATTGCATTGCCCAACACAGCTGAGGTAGTAATGTCGTGCTTAATGCAGGTGGGCTTCGGCCCACACTGCATGCCCCAGTCTGACTGGGGTTCTTTATAAGTGTACAGATGTAGTAAAAACTCCGTGTGCACCTACAGCATGGGTGGGTGCCAGGAAGCCACCGGCGGTACATAGAAATATCCCATTGCATTGCCCAACACAGCTGAGGTAGTAATGTTGTGCTTAACCCTTTCCAATCCAATTTGTATATGGTTTTCCTAGGGGGCTTACTCTTTTTCTGCCGTTATACAACGGCGCTATATGCTGGCTAAAGCCAGTACTGCATGAGCTGACACGTAGGATAGGCTCCGACAGCAGAGAGGCTGGCAATATACAGTAAGAGAACCCCGACGGACGTCTACCAACAACGGAGCTGTACAGCCTTAAACCCTAATGTCTTCACAGGTCACACAGTGGACTGGAAAGGGTTAATGCAGGTGGGTTTCGGCCCACACTGCATGCCCCAGTCAGACTGGGTTTCTTTATAAGTGGAAACAGATGCATTTATAATTCCCTGTGGACCCACTGCCTGGGTGGGTGCCAGGAAGCCACCGGCGGTACATTGAAATATCCCATTGCATTGCCCAACACAGCTGAGGTAGTAATGTTGTGCGTAATACAGGTGGGCTTCGGCCCACACTGCATGCCCCAGTCAGACTGGGGTTCTTTACAAGTGGACACATGTAGGTTAAACTCCCTGTGGACCCACTGCCTGGGTGGGTGCCAGGAAGCCACCGGCGGTACATAGAAATATCCCATTGCATTGCCCAACACAGCTGAGGTAGTAATGTTGTGCGTAATACAGGTGGGCTTCGGCCCACACTGCATGCCCCAGTCAGACTGGGGTTCTTTAGAAGTGTACAGATGTATTAAAAACTCCGTGTGCACCTACAGCATGGGTGGCTCCCTGGAACCCACCGGCGGTACACAAAAATATCCCATTGCATTGCCCAACACAGCTGAGGTAGTAATGTCGTGCTTAATGCAGGTGGGCTTCGGCCCACACTGCATGCCCCAGTCAGACTGGGGTTCTTTACAAGTGGACACATGTAGGTTAAACTCCCTGTGGACCCACTGCCTGGGTGGGTGCCAGGAAGCCACCGGCGGTACATAGAAATATCCCATTGCATTGCCCAACACAGCTGAGGTAGTAATGTTGTGCGTAATACAGGTGGGCTTCGGCCCACACTGCATGCCCCAGTCAGACTGGGGTTCTTTAGAAGTGGACAGATGTATTAAAAACTCCGTGTGCACCTACAGCATGGGTGGCTCCCTGGAACCCACCGGCGGTACATAAAAATATCCCATTGCATTGCCCAACACAGCTGAGGTTACGTCAGCTGTAATGCAGGTGGGCTAAAAATTAATTTGATTACACTGTAGGCGAGGGCCCACAAAAATTGCTGTATCAACAGTACTAATGTACATCCCAAAAATTGGCCATGGCCAGCCAAGAGGGCAGGTGAAACACATTAATCGCTTTGGTTAATGTGGCTTAAGTGGTAACTAGGCCTGGAGGCAGCCCAGTGTAACGAAAAATTGGTTCAAGTTAAAGTTCCAACGCTTTTAAGCGCATTGAAACTTATAAAAATTGTTCTGAAAAATTATTTGACTGAGCCTTGTGGCCCTAAGAAAAATTGCCCGTTCAGCGTGATTACGTGAGGTTTCAGGAGGAGGAGCAGGAGGAGGAGGAGGAGGAATATTAGACACAGATTGATGAAGCAGAAATGTCCCCGTTTTGGATGGTGAGAGAGAACGTAGCTTCCATCCGCGGGTGCAGCCTACGTATTGCTTACGTATCGCTGCTGTCCGCTGGTGGAGAACAGAAGTCTGGGGAAATCCAGCCTTTGTTCATCTTGATGAGTGTTAGCCTGTCGGCACTGTCGGTTGACAAGCGGCTACGCTTATCTGTGATGATTCCCCCAGCCGCACTAAACACCCTTTCCGACAAGACGCTAGCCGCAGGACAAGCAAGCACCTCCAGGGCATACAGCGCGAGTTCAGGCCACGTGTCCAGCTTCGACACCCAGTAGTTGTAGGGGGCAGAGGCGTCACCAAGGATGGTCGTGCGATCCGCTACGTACTCCCTCACCATCCTTTTACAGTGCTCCCGCCGACTCAGCCGTGACTGGGGAGCGGTGACACAGTCTTGGTGGGGAGCCATAAAGCTGGCCAGGCCCTTAAAGACTGTTGCACTGCCTGGGATGTACATGCTGCTCGATCTACGCACATCCCCTGCTACCTTGCCCTCGGTACTGCGCCTTCTGCCACTAGCGCTGTCGGCTGGGAATTTTACCATCAGCTTGTCCGCAAGGGTCCTGTGGTATAGCAACACTCTCGAACCCCTTTCCTCTTCGGGAATCAGAGTGGGCAGGTTCTCCTTATACCGTGGATCGAGCAGTGTGTACACCCAGTAATCCGTCGTGGCCAGAATGCGTGCAACGCGAGGGTCACGAGAAAGGCATCCTAACATGAAGTCAGCCATGTGTGCCAGGGTACCAGTACGCAACACATGGCTGTCCTCACTAGGAAGATCACTTTCAGGATCCTCCTCCTCCTCCTCCTCAGGCCATACACGCTGAAAGGATGACAGGCAATCAGCCGGTGTACCGTCAGCAGCGGCCCAAGCTGTCTCTTCCCCCTCCTCCTCATCCTCCTCATGCTCCTCCTCCTCCTCCTGTACGCGCTGAGAAATAGACAGGAGGGTGCCCTGACTATCCAGCGGCATACTGTCTTCCCCCGCCCCCGTTTCCGAGCGCAAAGCAGCTGCCTTTATGGTTTGCAGGGAATTTCTCAAGATGCATAGCAGAGGAATGGTGACGCTAATGATTGTAGCATCGCCGCTCACCACCTGGGTAGACTCCTCAAAATTACCAAGGACATGGCAGATGTCTGCCAACCAGGCCCACTCTTCTGAAAGGAATTGAGGAGGCTGACTCCCACTGCGCCGCCCATGTTGGAGTTGGTATTCGACGATAGCTCTCCGTTGTTCATAGAGCCTGGCCAACATGTGGAGCGTAGAGTTCCACCGTGTGGGCACGTCGCACAGCAGTCGGTGCACTGGCAGCTTAAAGTGATGTTGCAGGGTGCGCAGGGTGGCAGCGTCCGTTTGGGACTTGCGGAAATGTGCGCAGAGCCGGCGCGCCTTTACGAGCAGGTCTGACAAGCGTGGGTAGCTTTTCAGAAAGCGCTGAACCACCAAATTAAAGACGTGGGCCAGGCATGGCACGTGCGTGAGGCTGCCGAGCTGCAGAGCCGCCACCAGGTTACGGCCGTTGTCACACACGACCATGCCCGGTTGGAGGCTCAGCGGCGCAAGCCAGCGGTCGGTCTGCTGTGTCAGACCCTGCAGCAGTTCGTGGGCCGTGTGCCTCTTATCGCCTAAGCTGAGTAGTTTCAGCACGGCCTGCTGACGCTTGCCCACCGCTGTGCTGCCACACCGCGCGACACCGACTGCTGGCGACATGCTGCTGCTAACACATCTTGATTGCGAGACAGAGGAGGAGGAGGAGGAGGAGGAGGGTGCTTTAGTGGAGGAAGCATACACCTCCGCAGATACCAGCACCGAGCTGGGGCCCGCAATTCTGGGGGTGGGTAGGACGTGAGCGGTCCCAGGCTCTGACTCGGTCCCAGCCTCCACTAAATTCACCCAATGTGCCGTCAGGGAGATGTAGTGGCCCTGCCCGCCTGTGCTTGTCCACGTGTCCGTAGTTAAGTGGACCGTGGCAGTAACCGCGTTGGTGAGGGCGCGTACAATGTTGCGGGAGACGTGGTCGTGCAGGGCTGGGACGGCACATCGGGAAAAGTAGTGGCGACTGGGAACTGAGTAGCGCGGGGCCGCCGCCTCCATGATGCTTTTGAAGGACTCCGTTTCCACAACCCTATACGGCAGCATCTCAAGGCTGATGAATTTTGCGATGCGGACGGTTAACGTTTGAGCGTGCGGGTGCGTGGCGGCGTACTTGCGCTTGCGCTCGAACACTTGCGCAAGCGACGGCTGGACGGTGCGCTGAACTACACTGCTGGATGGGGCCGAGGACAGCGGAGATGAGGGTGTGGGTGCAGGCCATGAGGCGGTAGTGCCTGTGTCCTGAGAGGGGGGTTGCATCTCAGTGGCAGGTTGGGGCACAGGGGGAGAGGCAGGGGTGCAAACCGGAGGCGCTGAACGGCCTTCGTCCCACCTTGTGGGGTGCTTGGCCATCATATGCCTGCGCATGGTGGTGGTGGTGAGGCTGTTGGTGTTGGCTCCCCGGCTGAGCTTTGCGCAACAAAGGTTGCACACCACTGTTCGTCGGTCGTCAGGCGTCTCGGTGAAAAACTGCCAGACCTTAGAGCACCTCGGCCTCTGCAGGGTGGCATGGCGCGAGGGGGCGCTTTGGGAAACACTTGGTGGATTATTCGGTCTGGCCCTGCCTCTACCCCTGGCCCTGGCCACCGCACTGCCTCTTGCAACCTGCCCTGCTGATGCCCTTGACTCCCCCTCTGAAGACCTGTCCTCCTGAGTAAGCGTTGCACACCAGGTGGGGTCAGTCACCTCATCGTCCTGCTGCTCTTCCTCCGAATCCTCTGTGCGCTGCTCCCTCGGACTTACTGCCCTTACTACTACCTCACTGCAAGACAACTGTGTCTGATCGTCATCGTCCTCCTCACCCACAGAAAGTTGTTGAGACAGTTGGCGGAAGTCCCCAGCCTCATCCCCCGGACCCCGGGAACTTTCGAATGGTTGGGCATCAGTGACTATAAACTCCTCTGGTGGGAGAGGAACCGCTGCTGCCCAATCTGAGCAGGGGCCCGAGAACAGTTCCTGGGAGTGTTCCCGCTCCTGAGCAGGTGTCATTGTAGTGGAGTGAGGAGGCTGGGAGGAAGGAGGAGCAGCAGACAGAGGATTCGGATTTGCAGCAGTGGACGGCGCAGAACTGCGTGTTGACGATAGGTTGCTCGAAGCACTTTCTGCCATCCAGGACAGGACCTGCTCACACTGCTCATTTTCTAATAACCGTCTCCCGCGTGGACCCATTAATTGGGCGATGAATGTGGGGACGCCAGAAACGTGCCTCTCTCCTAATCGCGCAGCAGTCGGCTGCGACACACCGGGATCAGGAGCTCGGCCTGTGCCCACACCCTGACTTGTCCCTCCGCGTCCTCGGCCGCGTCCACGTCCTCTAGGCCTACCCCTACCCCTCAGCATGCTGTATTACCAGTGATTTGATTTCACAGGCAGGAAATAAATTGGCGCAAGACTGCAGGCCAAATATAATTTTTGCCCTTTTTGGAAAACGAAAGGCCCCACTGCCTCTAGTGAATGAATAATCTCAGTTTAATAACTGTGCTGTGTCCCTGCTAATGTGTCACAGAACGTGAGGGTAGCAGAGTTATTATAACTCTGGCAGAGCAGGTATTTTTTTTCCCAATTAAGGAAAGCAAATGGCGAAGCCAGCAGTAAAGCGTAGCTGGGTGCGTATGATTTAGCAATGTATTTCACGCAGCTCACACGTGTCCACAGGCGTTAGGACGGACAGAGGCTGGACAAATAGATTTGTTTTCAGTTTTTTCCCACCAAAAGGCAGCACTGCGTATATTCAATGAACATGAGAAGTTTAATAACTGTGCTGTGTCCCTGCTTATGTGTCACAGAACCTGAGGGTAGCAGAGTTATTATAACTCTGGCAGAGCAGGTATTTTTTTTCCCAATTAAGGAAAGCAAATGGCGAAGGCAGCAGTAAAGCGTAGCTGGCTGCGTATGATTTAGCAATGTTGTTCACGCAGCTCACACGTGTCCACAGGCGTTAGGACGGACAGAGGCTGGACAAATAGATTTGTTTTCAGTTTTTTCCCACCAAAAGGCAGCACTGCGTATATTCAATGAACATGAGAAGTTTAATAACTGTGCTGTGTCCCTGCTTATGTGTCACAGAACGTGAGGGTAGCAGAGTTATTATAACTCTGGCAGAGCAGGTATTTTTTTTCCCAATTAAGGAAAGCAAATGGCGAAGCCAGCAGTAAAGCGTAGCTGGGTGCGTATGATTTAGCAATGTTTTTCACGCAGCTCACACGTGTCCACAGGCGTTAGGACGGACAGAGGCTGGACAAATAGAATTATTTTCACTTGTTTTACAAGCAAAAGGCCGCACTGCGTATATTCTATGAATAATAACTGTGTTGTGGCCCTGCCTATACAATTCTTTCCCTGCAGTATCAATGGAGGGTGGAATGCTCTGCAGAGGCGATTTTGAGAAGCCCAAAAAAAATGCAGCACAGCTAACAGCAGCCTGAACAGAACTGCACACGGATAAATATGGCCCTAGAAAGGACCGTTGAGGTTCTTGAAGGCTACACTCACTCCTAACACTCTCCCTGCCTATGCAGCACTTCTGTCCCTAATGCCAGGTGCAACGCTCTGCAGAGCCGATTTTGAGAAAAAAAAAATGCCACTGCTAACAGCAGCCAACACACAGCTATCAGTGGCCCTAATAAGGACCTTTGGGGGGTCTTGAAGCCTACACTAACTACCAATTCTTTCCCTACAGCAGCTCCGGTACAAACAGCACTGTCCCTCATCTAACTCACCAGGCATCTGAAGCGAGCCGCGGGAGGGGCCGACTTTTATATTAGGCGAACACCTGATCTTCCCAGCCACTCACAGCAGGGGGGTGGTATAGGGCTTGAACGTCACAGGGGGAAGTTGTAATGCCTTCCCTGTCTTTCAATTGGCCAGAAAAGCGCGCAAACGTCTCAGGGAAGTAAGTGAAAGTAACCAGAACACCGCATGGTGTTCGTTACGAATAACGAACATCCCGAACACCCTAATATTCGCACGAATATCAAGCTCGGACGAACGCGTTCGCTCATCTCTAGTGATGGCGTCTGTGTTCTGGAATAAGGAGGGCATGCTGCTAGTGGACTACCTTCAAAATGGTTCTACCATCAATGCAAGGTATTACATTGGGTCCTGGGGAGACCTCTCTTCATACAGCGCTGGCACCAGCTGTTTATTACAGCTAACACCCACGGGCAATAGCTGCAATTGGCCGTGCGGCCGATCGCGGCTATTAACCCTTTAAATGTCACTGTCAGTTCTGACAGTGACATTTAAATCCCCCGAATGCCCCCCCGCGGGGAGATCAGGGGAGCCGCACAGGTGTCATGGCAGCCGGGGGCCTTCTGAAAGGCCCCAGGGCTGACTTAGGGAGACTGCCCATCAAGCCATCCCTGTGGGGTGGCTTGATAGACTGCCTGTCAAATCGCAGTATGACGTAATGCTATAGCAGCACCCAGCACGCACCTGTGTTTTCGCATAGTTTCCACGCATGTCCTATCTTTGTTAGGTGCGCTCAGTTTAGCACACCTACAGTCTCTCATGTGAGTACTTCTATAGGAACCCATTGGTTCTTTTAGAAGTGCTCTTTTTGTGCACACATAAAAGACACTTGTCTGACTAAGCCCTTAAGCCGCATGTACCCCAAAATGGTACAAATGAAAACTGCAGCTCCAACCATGGAAAAATAAAACATTTATGGGACTTTGAATGCAGCAATCTAACAATAATATTTTTTTAAAAAAGGGGTTTTATTGTGCAAAAGAAGAAAAAAAGGAAAAAATTATATTTTTGGTATTGTTGTAATCGTACCAACCCACAGAAAAAAATTGTATCAAGTTATTTATGCTGTATAATTAACGCTGTTTAAAAAAAAAAAAAAAAAACAATGGCAGAATTTGTTCTCTTTTCCTGCTTTCAAAATAATTTATAAAATATATGCAGCCAAAAATGAAACAACAAAAAAACAATAGTTTGACATGCAAAAAAAAGCCCTCATATGGCCATGTAGTTAGAAAAATAAAAAAGTTATGGCTTTTGAAAAGTCAAAAGGAAAATCCCCAGAAAATCGTTACGCCCTCATGGTCAAATTAGCCCATGTCCTTAAGGGGTTAAAGCAGGTCTTTGACTAATGATGCGCAGTATACATCAAGTAGTCAGAGAAGCTGGTGTTACCATCTTTGTTTCTCCAAGCCTTGAGGGTAACTTTAAATTCAAAAGACATCTATAAGGTGTCCAAGCAAAAAAACAACATCCTTTCCCAATAGCCGACACTCCTCTTGACCCACGTCACAGGCCTCGTCTGATGAGGACTGGGATTGGAAAGCGCATTTAAGATCTCTCCCGACTAAAAGGGACTTTCAGCGCTTAGAAATTTCACAAAAAGAAGCGCTATCCTTTATACAGCAAAAACACATGGGAAGCCGTATAAACGCCATTGAGGAGATGCAAGACGAGGTCTCCACTACACTAGAGACCCATAGCCAAATCATAAATGCGCAAGCCCAGCAAATGGCGGACACTCTGTTTCACCTCGACGACCTTGAAAATCATCATAGACGCAACAATCTGCGTCTGAGAGGTCTATCAGAAGAAATCGCTCCCTCTCAACTTGAGGACTGGGTCCACAACTTCTTTTTCTCCCCTCTACAATGTCCTCCCGACCAGCCAATAGAGATAGCCCGTATACACAGAAGCCTCGGCCCTTGCCCGGATGACCCAGGGAAACCGCGAGACATTGTATGTCACATACATTTCTTTAAGGATAAAGAAGCCATTCTGAAAAGTGCTCGCGATAGGAAAGATCCCCTCACTCACAATGGTGTCCCAATAGCAGTCTACCCTGACTTGGCCAGGCGCACCCTTCAGCTCTGCAGGGCTGTTAGACCCCTCCTTGAAGTTCTCCGAACCAACAAGATAATATACAGATGGGGATACCCTTTCCAGCTCATTGCCACGAGGAGTGGAGGTCGGCGGTCTTTAGATTCCCCGCTGATCTTCCTAAATTTCTTGGCACCCTGGAACTGCCGATGGTCTCGATACCAGACTGGCCACACGTTCCAGCTTTGCCCATCGCAGCACCTAAAACGCCATGGCAGGAGGCCAGGCCTAGACACCGGAAGAATCAACTACATGACCTAAACTATGAACCCATATATTCCTCCCTAGTGAAAGACCTAGAAAAGTGTCGACCGCTAATATTATCCTGGTTCGGTAGAATTAACACTATGAAGATGAACTCTCTCCCGAAGTTCTTGTATCTCTTCCAGACTCTACCAATACAGTTACCGCGGAACTACTTTATCAAACTGCGAAAGGTAGTTATGCGCTTTGTGTGGGGAGGGGCTAGAGCACGCCTGAGCTATAAACTTCTTACCCAGAAAAAAGAGAACGGCGGTGTGGGTCTACCCGACATGCTACTCAATTAGAGGGCTGCAATAGGTAGGACCGTTCTGGACCTCATGCACAGGGGGCATTCCAAACTATGGGTCGAAGTAGAGCAGAGCTCCGCCCCGTATCGGGCTCAGGGTCTTTTCTGGCTCAGGTGGGGGCCTAGGTAGATGGGAAATCAAGGTGTCACCCTTCCTGAATTTGCTCTTGCGGAGCTGGGACAGCTTCACGTGTAGGAGTAGATTGATCACCGTTCCTGGCCCTTGGACCTCTTTGGTGGGAAACCCGGACTTCCCTCTGGGAGTCAGGGGACTGATGCTCCTAGATAGAATGGGAGTTTATATCCCCAAAATACATGATCTTCTACAGGAAGATGGAGTCAGACCCTTGAGCTCGCTTGTGGGAGACGGGGAAACCGTGATGGGTGCGTGGTCTCAATACTTACAACTGTGCAACTTCATCAGAACACAGGGTTCAGTTTCAGAGTTGTCCACCCCTCCAACATCTTTGGAAGTGCTATGTGCAAATCCTCGAGAATCAAGAGGAGAAATCACCATGGTCTATAGCATGCTGGTAGCCGGAGGAGCTTGGGACTTAGAGGGGGGCAGATGTAGAGCATGGGTGAGAGATGGGACAGTCCCTGTCTGACGAAGACTGGACCAAAGGTGTTGACATGACTCATAGAATGTCGGTCTCGGGCAGACATCACGAGATGAACTATAAGCTCATCACGAGATGGTATCGTACCCCGGTACTTCTGGCCAGGACATACCCCGGCTCCTCTGCTGCATGTTGGAGATGCTCAAGCGAACTGGGATCGCTCACACATATGTGGGGGTCCTGCCCAGGGATTGGGAACCTGTGGGCAGAAACATTGGCCCTCTATAATACCCTGAAAAGAAGCTCATTAACATTCACTCCGGAGATTGCTCTCCTTTCGATCCTGCTGGGATCGATCGCTGCTAGTAAAAAGAATATCCTGAGATTCTTTCTTTTAGCTATGAGAACAGTGATCCCTAGACTCTGGAAATCCCAGACGATGCCGACACGCCTGAACTGGGTAGTGGCCTTAGAAGACATCAGGTACATGGAAGAGCTGAGACCCAAAGACGAAGACAAATTGTCAAAATACTACGCTGTATGGGAGGTATGGACGACGTTCCGTAGTTCCACTAAATTTGAGCCGTGGTTCGAGAATGGGGTTTTACCCACTTAAAGGGGTTGTCTCGCGGTTATACACTTCTGTATGGCCATATTAATGCACTTTGTAATATACATCGTGCATTAAATATGAGCCATACAGAAGTTATTCACTTACCTGCTCTGTTGCTAGCGTCCCCATCGCCATGGTTCCGTCTAATTTCGGTGTCTTCTTGCTTTTTTAGACGCGCTTGCGCAGATGGGTTTTCTCCCTTCGGCTTGGCTCGGCAGCATCGGCGTTTTGGCTCCGCCCCCTTGTACGCGTCATCGCGTAGCTCCGCCCCATGACGTGTGCCGGTTCCAGCCTCCTGATTGGCTGGAATCGGCACATGACGGGGGCGGAGCTACGCGATAACGCGTACAAGGGGGCGGAGCCAAAACGCCGATGCTGCCGAGCCAAGCCGAAGGGAGAAAACCCATCTGCGCAAGCGCGTCTAAAAAAGCAAGAAGACACCGAAATTAGACGGAACCATGGCAACGGGGACGCTAGCAACGGAGCAGGTAAGTGAATAACTTCTGTATGGCTCATATTTAATGCACGATGTATATTACAAAGTGCATTAATATGGCCATACAGAAGTGTATAACCCCACTTGATTTTGCGAGACAACCCCTTTAACTGACGGTGGGGGTGCTGCCAGAGGCTGCCTCTCGAGACACTATTTCCCTTCTCTTTTCTTCCTTCTCTATATCTTTCTTCTTCTCAACCATCTTTTCCCCTCTTTCTCCCCTCTTAACCATTACCTCCTTTTCTTTTATCTACATCCTATTTATCTTTCCTCCAATATATTATACTTGTTCTGAGTCAAGGATCGCCTCGAACCGATCCTCCTTTTGAAACATATATAACTTTTATTAGATTTATTCGTTCTACAAGTAACCTATATAGTTTAGCAAATTGAAGTAGTTACTTTGGTATTTTCAAGCTGATTGTTGAGTATAGACCCTGAACCCTAGTGACAATAAAATGCATAACAGAGACCAGGGAGATTCTATTGTTTAAAGTTTAATGTACAGCCATTCACCTGCACCGAACTCCCAGCTTTGTCATTGATTTTGTCATTGATCCTGTCATCGTATTTGTCACTTGTGTGTCATTTAACAGATATATTAATCTGATTTCAAGGTCTGTCAATGTGTATGCTATATGCAATACTTTGAATAAACATATTTTGACAATAAAAAGTCGTTGTTACGGTATCCTACCCACTGGTATGCCAGCCCGGGTTGCCCTAGAACTTACCTGCAACCCCCTGTCCCTGCCTACTTGCCTCCACTCCTGGCTAACCCCAGGCGGGCAACTGAGTGGCGGTCCCTACTCTCACTAGGGACCGAGAGGGGACACTGGCGTACCAAGATGGAACAAGGTAGAATACCGACAGGATGGGCAGATGATACAACCAACAGAGAAATACAAGCAGACCAAGGCAGATGGGAGAACCTGGCAGATATGACAGAACAAGCTGACAATGCTGGAGACCAACAGAGGCAGGATGCTAGCACGCTGAAGGAAACCAAATAACTGGCAGGGAATGCAGGTCACTGCCAGCCTTAAAAACACAAGCCTCCACCCAGGGGCGTAGAGAGGGAGATACTCACTCCCACAACACCAATTTAAAAGGTGCTAATACACGGGGCTGACTACAGGTGCGCGCGCGCACGGTGCCGCCAGGACCCGCAAGCGCGCACACTGTGCCGCGCACCAACAGCACCATGCTGACCAGCCACTCACGCCCCCGGCAGCCGGACAACAAGCCGAGGGGACGCGCCCCGACCTCGGGACCCAGTGCCCAGCCACCCTGGGAGGACCTGCAGCCGCCGCATGGTAACAGTCGTACATTGATCTGAAGGAATACTGCCATCCAATAGGTGCTGCTGCAGAGGTATTGTTCTATCTTCCTTATTTCCCAATAGCAGCATGCTTCCTGATATCTTACGCAGTCCCGCCTCCCACTATTTCCTTACACAGACATAGAACAGGGAGAAAAACTTTTCATCCTGCTTCCCGACTTTGAACAAGTGCTGTGCCCAAAATATTGCAGCAAAAGCATTGTTCCTGGTGCAAGTTAGCTTTCTGGCCTTTAATATAATAAGGTCTACTGCAGCTCTTATACTTTAGCAGTTACTTAAAGCTGTGATGTATTACACTCGTCCTTAGCTGTGAAAGGATGGAGTGAAGAATTGATTGAACTATTATTACATGAAGTACCAATAGCACACATAAGACTTAAAAGTATGAGACGAGCAACAGGTCCAATGGAGGAGTGAGCAAAAGAAAGGGATAAGGAAAGAGTGAAGAGTCTTTTCTGCAGATGAGTGAAGGCCAAGAGACACCTCAGTTGCATCTAGAATACCACCTGCAGGAAGTGGGACAGATTGAGGAATTAATTATCTTTTTCTTTCCCGTGTCAATGAATGAAATGTGCCTCCGAATGTTTCACTCTAATGATTAGAATGAGCTAGAGCAATGGATGACGTGGATATAACATTCAAGCTAAAATTCCGAATACATTTCCATACACACAGTGGATATAAAAAGTCTACACAGCCCTGGTTTAGAATGCCATGGATTTGTCATGTAAAAAAAATCCAACAAAGATGAATCATTTCAGATTTATTTCCACCTTCAATGTGACCCGTTATCTGTACAATTTCAGTAAAAAACAACCTGGAATCATTTAGGGCGGAACTAATCCCCCCCCCGCAAAAAAAATTAAATAATGCGGTTGCATAAGTATGCACATCCTAAAACTAATAGTGATGCACCTTATTGACAACATTCAGTCTTTTTGGGTTGGTGTCTGCAGCATGCCACATCTTGACTTGGTAATCTTTGCCCACTCTTCCTTGCAGAAGCGCTCCAAATCTGTCACATTGCATGGGCATCTCATGTGTAGCGCCCTCTTCAGGTCAACCCACAGATTTTCAATGTGATTCAGGTTTGGGCTGTGGCTGGGCCATTCACAAACTTTAATCTTGTATTGGGAAAGCCATTCCTTTGTTGATTTGTACGTATGCTTCGAGTACATACCTAAAGGGATTGTCAACTTCTGAACTACTGATGACCTATTGTCCACTGCTCGAGACCCCTAGTGATCAGCTGTTGGCTGGGTCGCTGTCACAGTGTACAGAGCTGGAAGCAAATAGTTCTCTACACTTGACAGTGGCTTGTTACTGAATTTAAAGGGAACCGTATCCTGAGGACAGGCCATCAATTTTTAAAATCCAGATAATGCCTTAAAACTTCACTCCCGGTGACACACAGCAGCATTTATAGGTTAACATTGCAATGTATCCTTCTCAGAAACAATAGACTAACTGTATTTAATCTATCCTTGACATCTGCTTGTAAAACAGTTTACTTTCTATGTCCATCCCCAAAAAACACAATACTTTGATGATTTTTTTAGAAATATAAAGCTAATATAATATAATGCTTCAACAGGTGGGTATTATACCTACAGTACTACATGGTCAGACTAGGCTCGTATTCTGTTAGGTATTACCCTGCCATCTCCCACAGTCTGCACTTGACATAAGCAGTTAAAGCAGCACCTCCTTGACCCTGGAACACTTAAGGTGAGTTTCTTGGACTCATGCCACAGTGTTTTTGAGAGTTTGCAGAACTTCCTTTTGGCTTTGTGTAATATCCCCTTCACTATTCCTCCATCATGTTGTTCCACGTATAACACAATTTGCACATTCTTACTACATTATGTATGAAGCAGATAAATGCTATTACTTAACCCTTTGCAATCCAATTTTAGATTCAGGGTTTCCTAGGGGGCTCTCTCTTTCTGACATTATACAACGGCGCCATCTGCTGGCTAGAGTCAGTACTGTGGTATGGGACATGCTGGAGAGGCCCCCCGACAACAGAGCCGCCAGTAATATACAGTAAGAATACCCTGCCGGACGTCTTCTAATATCGAAGCTGTACAGCCTTCTATCAGAATGTCTTCAGACGTCAGACAGTGGCTTGGAAAGGGTTAATTGTGTTACATAGGCACCTAACAGTAGTCTCACTGACTTATGAGCTATTACGCAGGTCCCTTGTTCTTCCCGCCTTTGTGCTTTGCTGTGGATGGCAGATAATGCATTGCAGTAGTATTGGGTAGCTCCTACTACAATTGTGAGAGATATGCTGAGTACCAGTTTCCAGATGGTAGTAGTTGGAGAACACACGTGTATGTTAATCATTTTCCCCTGCTGCTAGTGTTTCAGGATGTTGAAAAGAAAACTGAGTTACGCAGAAATAACCTGTTTGCTTGCAGAGGAAGACAACAGTGACATACAGTTCAGTGATGACTAATTCGATTCTGAGCCATAAGACAGTTAGGAGGATCACGTGAGTGTAGTGAATGAAGTCCCAGACGAGCAAAGTGCTGAAAATATTGATGACGATTTGGAAGGTAACAGCGCTGCACCGATGGCTGCTGAAAATTCCTTCTACGTAGGAAAAGACGGATTTCTGTGAAGCAGACATCCATTGGCCCCATGCAAAGTGGGAAGACACAATATTATCAATTCACAAACAAATATTGTAAAGTTCAATGGGCGCTTTTGATTTGTACATCATGAGTGATATTATTGAAAAAAATGTGGAATACACCAATTTGGAAGCTGAGAGAATTGATTAAAAAAAAATGTATCATTTAGGGCGCCTACCCACTGGCGTTGCCGATTTTCGTGCGTGAAAAACGCATTTTTGGCGCGTTATTCGTGGCTTTTTTGCGCATTTTCCGTTAATTTCCATTGACATTCATGGGTGCATTAAGAAAAAAATAAGGACACATATGTAACTGACAGTTCCTATGTGAAAAATTGCAACGGACCGAAAAAAAAAACGCAAATGGACAAGAACACATTCTATACTAATTGCTCTTCAGAAAAAACGCAAAGGAAAAAAAATCGCCAGTGGGTAGGCGCCCTTATGTGGCAAAAATGTGATTCAGTAGAAATTCAAACTTTGATTGGACTGCTGATCACTGCAGGTCACTTGAAAAGAAATTTCTCAAATATCCGTATTCTGTGGAGCAAGAAATGTGGTCCACCAATTTTCCTTGCCATGATAAGTAAGGGAGGATTTGAAGACCCAATGAACTATTTGAGATTTTATGACAAGTGGTCAAGAAGTGTTCAAAGGGCTACAGACAAAGTTGCGCCTTTTTGTGATTTGGGACCAGATAAATCACAATCTTCAAAAGTACTACCTTACAGGTGTGCATCTGACCACTGACCAGTCCCATTCTGAGGTCGCTGCTGCTTTTGCTAGTACATGAGTTCATAGTCAGCAAAATATGGAATAAAGGTCTTCTAGATATGTGACTGTAGCTACATTTACCTACTGAAAGGCTTGCCCTACTTGGGTAAAGAAGGCAATGTGAGGGGAACAAATAAATATTGCATTCAAGGTGGTGAACAAATTGACAATACTCTACTTCGGCACCCATCAAATTATTACCATGGACAATTTCTTTACATCTGTACGGTTAGCAAAAGTGGATCCACTATGCTAACCAACCAGCCTGGCTTTTGGACCAGACCTAGTGTGGTTGGCAGCTGATCCAGTTGCATGGTAATCTCAGATGTGAATCTTGCCCCTAGCTAGTTAGGAAGATAGGAAGACCCCTGCTTAAAAAGTAGGGTAGGCATCCTGATAAGAATGACCCCACGCTGGAACCTTGGGGCTAACTATCCCTGACAGGCAACAGGGACAATGAACTGAACAAAGGTACACAGAACAGGACTACCTTACCACAGAGATGGGAGCGATGCACAGACTGGAAGGAAATGGACAAACGCACACAGGCTAAAGCACATACAGAATAAACAGATACAGAAGAAAGATCGAATATACAAAACCGTCTTGAGACAGGAGACCTAGATGCGCTGAGTGTCTGAGACAAATACACAAGGCAAAAATAAAGGTTTCCCAGCTCAGCTAAATAGGCAGGTGATTACCAATTAAGCTGCAGCTGGGCTATGAGTACTGAGCAGGGTTAACTAGTGCATTGTTGGTAGAAAATAGAAACAACGAGAACATTCATACAGAAGGAGCAGAGCGATGCCCGCGTCTGCCTGGAATAGCAAGAGTGCGGCAGACACAGGTAGCAGAACTCTCTGATCATTTGCTGAAAAAATGGCTAACACTGGTTGGCACAGTGTGTCAAAAAAAGATTTTCATGCCAAAGGAATTCTTTATAGCAAACAGGGCAGTAAAACGTTCTCTTTTTGGTTTCGTGGGAGACCCCTCCTTAGTGTTATATGTGCACAGAGGAAACGCTTAATATACTCCCTTAACACAAACACTTCCTCCTGATCCAACCACAAGAAAATTCTAACTAACCCTTAGGGCCCATTTACACGGCTGTAGGCATTTTACATATGCCTGCCGTAAAAACGCCTGAACAGCAAAGGGCCCGGCACATATACACCGAGGCCGCAATGCTGTGGGGCCTAGGGAAACATTCTACCTTCCCTACCCCTCACCTGCTCACCTCCTCTTTGGCCGTATGCAATTGAAGGGGGAGTGATTGGGGAGGAGCTAAGCAAAGGGAGGGTGTGGAGCTTAGCTCTGCCCCCACCCCGCCCATTGCAAACAGCGGCAAGGGGCTGAGAAGAGAAGGGGGAGGAAGTTTAGCAGTCACGTTGCTAAACTCCCTCCCACCTCCCTTCTCCGGCAGCTGTCATAGGCTCCCATAGGAATCTATGCAGCTGCCGCCGCTGGTGTGCAGATGCCCGGTCGGGCGCATTTACACTGCGGAAATATGACCCTGTGTACTGATGCATAGTAAGCCAAGGAATGTTAATAACACACTGATTTTAATGTTTTTATTCACATGAGCAATGGCCTATCAAACTTAATTACAAAACATACTGGGATACAATATCTTAACTCCCAATCGGTTAGTTAATTTACCTCCTTTATATGTAGAGATTGCATACCAATAGAGATGAGCGAATTTACTCGGTTTGGGTGTTTTTGCACCCGAGCACCGCTTTTTCGGAGTAACTTACTACTCGGACGAAAAGATTCGGGGGACACCGGGGGTGCGCGGGGGGTTGCAGAGGGGAGAGGGGGGGGAGAGAGCTCCCCCCTGTACCCCACTGCTACCCCCCGCTCCACCACGCTGCCCCCCCGAATCTTTTCGTCCGAGTAGTCAGTTACTCGGAAAAAGCGGTGCTCGGGTCCAAAAACACCCGAACCGAGTAAGTTCGCTCATCTCTACATACCAATCATTATGCTGGAAACGGTTGTCCGGGATTACAAAGGCATAACTGCTTTCTTCCAAAAGCAGTGCCACTCTTGTCCATAGGTTGTGTGTGGTATTGCAGCTCAGCCCTATTCACTACAACTGAGCTGTACTGCAATAAGACATGCAACCTATGGACAGGTGGAGCGCTGATCTGGAAGAAAGTAGTCATGTTTTTCTAATCTTGGGCAACCCCTTAAATTCATACTGTGTAGTCATCAAAAGACCAGGGGCGGAGCAACTGCAATGTGTGAGCTACTGGTCCATAGCCTTGTTCAGGCTTTACCGACATTGTGGCAAAAGAATCATTGTGTGTTAACCCCACCTTATACAGAGAGATAAAGTTGGGTTTGTTCCTTGGACATATAAGAAGCAATAAGGGCTTCTTTAGATGGCTGTGATTTTGCTGCTTTTTGCGGCCGTGAAAATCACAACCGCAAGAATTGACAAGACAAAACCATTGATTTTGATGGTTTTGTTTTGACTGGTGGGATTCTCGTGTGATATTACTACATGTAAGAAAAGACAGCGCAAGACCTATCTTCCTGCTTTTTTTAAACTGGTGCACAATAGCACAAAGTGTGAATAGTAAAAAAAAAAAAAAATTGGTTCATGCGCAAATACACTCCATAGCGGCGAGCGTATTTGCGCATGCGCCCATGTGTTTAAGCCCCAACACGAAGGTATAAATCTCATGGACAAAGAAGTCCATTTCTCCTTGGTGCGTCGCTTAGTCACCTGATTATTTGACTGCTTGTAATGTGCAGGTGGACAACAACAACCTGACTGAAGAAAGGTTTAGTCTACGATCACTTTATTACAATACATGCAGTATTCCAAGTACAACGGTGCGACAGGCACAGCATCTTGGCATATACCGTGTTTCCCCGAAAATAAGACCTAGTAGAGATTTAGCTGGAGTGCTAAATATAAGGCCTCCCCCGATTGTAAGATCTAGCTCTGTCCCTGCTGTGTGAGTCTGCTGTGATAAGCTCCCCCTTGTGGCTGGAAGCTGCAATACCGTCCCTGCTGTACAAGTGGTTTAGGAACTGCTGTGGGTGATCGTTACAGTCTCCAGATAGTGTGTGGGAGCCAGGTACTATACAGCCCTTATTTTTTGTCGCTCTGTGTATGAGTCAGGCAACCCGCGTTGCCTGACTTTGATTCTTTAGGGGGTGATCGTTACAGTCTCCAGTTTGTACATGGAAATAATGGTAGTAACAGGAGGTTCTTGATCGGATTCACAGTTTGTCTGGTTATGCTGGTTTGTGATGACAACTACTGTACAGTATATAAGAAATGTGCATTTTTTTGTTCAACAATAAATGTGAATTCTTCTTCATGGAAAAATAAGACATCTCCTGAAAATAAGACCTAGCGCATCTTTGGGAGCCAAAATTAATATAAGACACTGACCTATTTTCAGGGAAACAGGGTAGCTGGACAGAATTCATGTCTCTATCACTATTTACAAGGCATCTTCTATTTGCTAGTAGGTGTAGTAAAAGTTCATAAGAGTTTCTCAATAGTTTCTGTGTTGCTCGTAGATCGTAGCAGATGTACTTGTCCTTTTCCATGTTATTGTGGTAAAAGGCATGTAACACAGTTTTTTACGCAATTTGGACCAGAAACGCGCACTTGCAATGGTAAATTTACCACATTGTCTATTAAATGGCTATGTGATTAAGTGATAATACGGTAAAGAACTGAAATCTACATGTGTTTATTGCATGTGTATTTATATGCAACATATAGAAAATTGACATAAAACTACCTCTGCCATCTGTCTAAGGTGTCTAAGTGTACGGCACTGGATTTGCTCCTGTTGGATTGCAGAAGTAGAGGCATTAAATACACAGACATTGACAAAGATACTTTTTTAAAGTCCACAATCTCATGTTGTACCTGTCTCACCTACAAGTAGATTGCTCCTTAACCCCTTCAGTGGCGGGTTTCTTACCACCCTGTCAGACCCACCAGGGCAGGTTTTTTAAGTGGGCCAATCATTTAATTTCAACTAATTTTCCAGTCTTGTTCCAAGAGCCATAACTTTTTCATTTTTCCATTGGCTCAGCCATATGAGGGCTTGTTTCTTGCGGGACAAGTTGTACTTTTTGATGGCATCATTTTTGGGTATATATAATGTATTGCAAAACTTTTGTAAAAATTTTTTAGGGAGATTGGGGGGAAAAAAAAGGATTCTGCCATTTGTTTTTTGGATTTCATTTTTACGGTGTTCAGCATGCAGAATAAATAATGTGATATCATTATTCTCTGAGTCATACGATTCCGGTGATACCGAGTTTATACAGTTTTTAATGGTTTTGCTATTTTTGTACATTTAAAACATTTTTTTTCTTAAAAATTTGCTTTTGTGTCGCCACATTCCACGAGCCATATTAAATTTTTTTCCATTGCCAGAGTTCTAGAAGGGCTTGTTTTTTGCGGGATGAACTCTAGTCTTCATTTATCTAATTTTTAGGAACATGTAAAATTTTGATCGCTTTTTATTCCATTTTTGCTATGGGCAAGATTAACAATATCTGTAATTCTGGCATGTTTTTTATTTTTCACTGCATACTCTGAGCAGTATAAATAATATATTAAAGTAGTTCTACAGGCCGGTACGATTATGCCAATTCCAAAGTGTAATAGTTTTTTTCCTTTTTGCGATTTTTTCACAGTTTAAAAAAAAAAAAAAAAAGTAATAAAAGTTAAAATCACCCTCCTTTTGCCATATATATAATAAAAAAAATCTAAATCATAAAAGAAAAATACATATTTGGTATTGCCGCGTCCGTAAAAGTCTGATCTATCAAAGTAGTGCATTATTTACCCCACACGGTAAACATAGTCCAAAAAAAGGACGCTAGAAATGCACTTTTTCAGTCACCCTGTCTCCCAGAACAAATGCAACAAAAAGCGATCAAAAAGTCATATGTATTCCAAATTAGCACTAACGTGAACTACAGGACATCCCACAAAAAATGAGCCATCGCTCAACTACGTCGACAGAAAAACAAAAAAGTTATTCTGCGCAGAAGATGCAGCAGAAAATAATTTAAAAAAATTAAATGTCTTTGAAAAAAATACAAGTACTACAGCAAAAAAAAACTATACAAGTTTGGTATTGTAGTAATCATACTGACCCATAGAATAAAGTTATCAGGTCATTTTTGTTGCAGTTTGTGCGCCGTAGAAACAAGACGCACTGAAAGATGGCGGAATGTCATTTTTTAAAAATTTTACTCCACTTAGCATTTTGTAAAAGTTTTTCAGTACATTATATGGTACTTTAAATAGCACCATTGAAAAATAAAACTCGTTCTGCAAAAAACAAGCCCTCATACAGCGACGTCGATGAATAAATAAAGGAGTTATGATTTTTTAAATGGGGGGAGGAAAAAAAGGAAAAGGGGGGGGGAGGAGCCGTGTCATTAAGGGGTTAAATAATATATTAACTTCCTTCTCTTCATATCGATGCAAGGATACCACATGTGTAATATTGGTTTTCATTTTTTACAAAGTCAAGGAAGAAAAGTGTTTTTATTTTTATTTTTTTTATTAATTTAAACTTTTTAAAAATTGTTGTCCTTTTAGGGGACTTTCACAGAGACCCATCAGACCCCCTGATCACATTCTGGGGGTCCGATGGTGACATGCTGCAGTCGCATATACCGCGGCATGTAAAGGGTTAACACAGCAGAGATCGGTTTTTTCCATTCTCTGCTGTGTAAGAGCTGGTGCCCAGCTATCCTCTGACAGAGGGAGCATGTAAAGGGTTAACACAGCAGAGACCTGAGGTTTTCTCCATTCTCTGCTGTGTAAGAGCTGGTGCCTGGCTGTCCTCTGACAGCTAAGCACCAACTCTCCCTGCCAT
Source organism: Eleutherodactylus coqui (assembly GCF_035609145.1). Classification (NCBI taxonomy): domain Eukaryota; kingdom Metazoa; phylum Chordata; class Amphibia; order Anura; family Eleutherodactylidae; genus Eleutherodactylus; species Eleutherodactylus coqui. Next base: position 160,898,160 of record NC_089837.1, on the reverse strand, counting down.
AGAGACCATCGTCTGGCTTCTGACAAGCCGATGGTCTCCATGGCAACCTGTAAACAAAGCAGTGCAGGAGTTTAAAAATAGAAGCGGAAAGTTGCTGGCAGATCAGTAATATCTTCCTGCTTCTTTTTTTAAAGTCCTGAACTGTTCTGTGTGGGACTCTGCAGGCAGAGCACACTGCCACAGCTAATGGCATTGTGCTCTGCAGGTCCCATAGTGAAACATAGCCCGGAAATCTTCCGGGCTATATCACTATGTGCAGTGGAGCGTGTCCCAGAAAATTTCCGGGCGTGCCAGTCAAGGGGTTAATACTGTACTGTCAGCACCTTAATATCTCATCACTCTTTTTGGGGGAAAAAACCCCTCTTTTACCCTTTGTTTAAAAGCCTATTTACACACAACGATTATCGCTCAAAATTCAGTCAGACAACCGCAAATGAGTGAGCATTATTGCCTGCAAATGCTGCCATTGCTCATTTTTTGCCTGAACAATCATTTTAAGGTGAGTTTAAAATCCATTGTTCAGCCAGAGAGAGATAACAGGGACCGCATGCTGTGTTCTGCATGGGCGTTGGAGATAACATTGTATTCTGCTGACAGCCCCAACAGCCTGTGCAAGGACAATGGAGCTGTGTGCAGAACTCTGACCACATGCTGTACTCTGCAAACAGCTCCTGGAGGCCCTTTGAAATGCAAATGAAGATGATAAAGCCATAATGGACAAGTGTGTCCATTAACACTTTATGTGAAATGATGGCTAAACTGTCAATCTTTTAATCATTTGAAAGATTGTCTTTGTGTGTAAATGGGCCTTAAGACTTGTACCCATGCAGCATGGTAAATATCAAGAAGTTGTTGAACTGTGAAAGAACCATGGACACCTGATTGTGCCCTCTGGTAATATTGTTTCCTATAATCAGCTCCAGTTCACTAACATGTACTTGTGATAAACTGCTCTACTTCATGGAGATTTATTTATGGATCTGATACATCAACATCTACAAAACGTCACCAGAGGAGATTTGGTATTTTATAATCATTATTGAATTCTTTTCCAAGCCTAATGAAATAACGGGGCCTCATGGCAGCGAGTCTCCTCATGTCTAATGCTTTTATATTTTTCCTGGACAATCGCTGCTTCTGATGTCAGTATGAATAGCGCAGCAAAATTGAAATTCTGAATCTCGAACCTGGGCAAATTTTGTTTCAAACAAGAGATGCTTCAAAAAGTGGAGGCGGAGGTTTCGAATAAAGCAATTACTTCTCTAGAGATAAATTAAAATAGAAAAAAACACTTTAATGCTATAAAAAGCCACCTTCTATATTTTCTGCCAGAGTTTCCACATGCTAATGCACACTCAAATGTCTCAAATGTGCATTTTTGTTAAAAGCTTGAAGTAAGTCTTTACTTTCTTTATACAGGGTTTTATTTACAATCCCATTTCTTCAGAATCGTTAATTCCTGTTTTTAGAGAAGCACAGTGTTATTCCACTTCGAAATCTCCATCTGTACGGGGGCTAAAGAACGTTTCATCAGATAAGGAGCCCTCCATTTGATGTCCTAGTGACAGCGTCAGGATATAAAAGGCTCTAATTCAGCTTCCTGGTTATGGGGAAAATATAAGACCTCTTGGCTTTGCAGAGAAGAACCCTTGTTCATATGAAAAACCTCCCAGTGATCTTACCGATAAACCCTCTTACTAATAAAGGCAAAAACTACCATCACTCCATCTGTGGAGAACCACGGTCTGTGAGTTCTGGCTTCTATCTTCAAAAGTATATCTATATATGTATATTACGAGGGGGTACCCAAAAGAAATTGGAGTCTTCTTCTGGTGGGCAGGGTAGTACAGGATTCTGTTGCTAGGTTATGTCTATGGAACCCTTCTGAGGAGGTACACCAACTGATAAAAAAGGAAAGAGAGAAAAAAATGGATGTATTCATAAATCTTAGATAACGTCTTAAAAAGGTGCAGTTTTAATGCAGATCTTTGTTCAGATATGCGGCAGAGTTTCTCTTAGGGCTCATTCACACGTGTATATTTCTTGTCCATGTGCTGTTCGTGTACTTCAGGGACAGCAAACTGACCCATTTTAGCCACTTTAGCTATTCAGATGTATGTTTTTTCACATGGACCAATGGTCGGTGTGAAGAAAATTACAGCGTGTACTATTCTAGACCAGATCATGGACCAGAATTGGACATGCAATGTTCTCTGTCTGGTATTATTGTATCTTGACACCACCAGGAAGTCCTGGTGGAGTCAAGATTGTCAGGGGGTTGACGCCCCCTGTACCAGATTGGCTGCACAGCAGCCTGGCACATAGGTCCTGGAAGAGCACTACAAGCTGCCGGAAAATACATCCAGCGGTCCCTGGTGCAAAGGCAAAGCCAGACCTACCATGCCCTTCCTGGCCACCGAGGCACAAGGCACAACATGGCTCAGTGTTTTAACACTGCGCCCAAAGCGTCCTGAACCTGCTTTTCCTGCGTCGCCGGCAGCGCTCTACAACAGGCACCCACACCCCTAACCGATGTCAGTTCCACATACCCGCGGCTGCAGGGGGGCACCAGGCCTGGGGGGAGACGGTGGTATCCGGCGGGTGCCCAGTGCAGAAGCACACGCCGCCAGACTTCCCTAACACTCCCCACACCCACCCCCCTGATGCGGCTTTCCCGGCAATGGAGCAGAAGCGATGTGGGCGGCAGCTGTGAGTGGGGGAGCGCCTAGCACAGATCTTACAGTCCCGGGGGCGGAGAAGAAGCGTTTTAGTCGGAATATCTCAGTGGGGGAGCGGCATCCACGGACCTAACACTCACGGTGGCGGAGCACATACGCTGAGCGTGGCAGCTTTGAGTGAGGAAGCGGCCGACACGGAGCTGACAATCCACGCAGCAGAGCATAAGCAGTGAGGCCAGCAGCCGTAGCGGGGGACCTTAGGCTGACGGTAACATTTCCTCTTAGGCTTACATTATTAGATGTTAATACTGCCATGTTAACGTTGTAACATGGCAGCATGTACAGCTCATAATGTAAGCTTAAGAAGAAGTGTTACCCTGACCATAAGCCTGCAGAGAACGCACAAATCTATCTACACTGTGCTACCAGGACCTGCCAGCCTTGGCCCTATCAGGAGCTAGGGATGTGACAGGGACGTTCCTCCTGTCAAACCCCTTGCTTTCGGTGGTGTCAAGATACAATAATACCCCTCTGTCCATGGGTATCAAGCAGCATACAAACGTGTCCATGTGCTGTCTGATGCATTAAACAGTAAAGAACCCCCTTTTATGTTGGTGTAGAAACCTTCTTTCTTCTACATGTAGAGGATGCCCTCCTGTTACAGTCACAGTCCTGGGTATAAACAAATCATGGGAGAGATCTCCCCTGATATATTTTTACATAGTTATTAGGTTGCCCCTCAGCCATATTTTTTTAAAAGTGAGTAACCCAATTTTTAATAACCTCATTGGGTATTGTATTCCGTCCATTTCGTTAATTTATTTAGTTGCCCACCTTTCAACCTGCTCAAGCTCTGATATGTCCTTCTTGAAAAACGGTGCTCAAAATTGTACACAATATTTAATGTGTGGTCTAACCAGTGTTTTCTAGAGGAAGAGCAATGTTCCCAGCATGTGCCCCTATGCCTCTTTTGATGCATCCCATAATACTATTTGCCTTGGCAGCAGCTACCTGAGACTGGTTGCTCCGGTTAAGTTTACAGTTAACTAAAATCCCCAAATCCTTTTCCATGTCAGTTTATCCATTTAGTGTGTAATGGTGACATGTATTTCCTCTGCCCATGTGCATAACTTTATATTTGCCACTTTTCTGTCCAAGCCCCCAATTTACCCAGATCCATTTGGAATCACATTCTGTCCTCTCTTGGATTAATTATGTTATAGTTTTGTATCATCTGCAAATATTAATATTTTACTGTGCAATCTCTCCACAATGTTAATATATTTAAAAGAATAGGGCTCAAATACCGACTCCTGTGGTACCCCACTAGTAACGGTGATCGAATCATAGTGTGTACCATTAATAACCACCCTGTGCTTTTTATCAATGAGCCAGTTACTTACCCACTGATATACATTCTCGCCCAGACCAAGAATTCTCATTTTATATACCACTTTCCATGCAACACAGTATCAAACACTTTGGAAAAGTCAAGATATACAAGATCCAATGACTCTCCCCGGTCCAGTCTGGAACTTACCTCCTCTTAGAAGCTGATCAGATTGGTTTGACAGGAGCGAGCACTCATATACCCATGCTGATATGGAGTTATACGGCTATTTTCCTTCAGGTACTCCAGGATAGCATCTCTTAAAAAGATTTCAAACAGTTTACCCAAAAAAGAAGTAAGACTTATCAGCCTGTAGATTCGAGGTTCACTTTTCAACTCCTTTTTGAATATCGGCACCATATTGGCTATATGCCAAACTAGTGGAACAGACCCTATCACAATGGAGTCCCTAAATATAAGAAACACTGGTCTAACACAGTACCTAATGCCCTTAGAACCCGGGGGTGTATGTCATCAGGACCCGGAAATTTGTCTATTTTAATCTGTTTAAGGCGACTCTGCATTTCTTCCTGGCTTAAACAGGTGACATTTACTGGAGAGTTTACTTTATCACTCTACATCTCATCTGACATTTCATTCTCCTCTAGAATACATTGAAGAACAAAAACAGTTTAATAGATTTGCTTTCTCCTCACCACCCTCTACAATTTTTCTTATATTATTTATTAAAGGGCCATGACTTTTAGTATTAATCTATTTATATAATTGTAGAATAGCTTAGGGTTAGTTTTACTCTCTTTCGCAATGAGTCTCTCTGTCTCCATCTTTGCTGCTTTTTACATAATTTTTTTCCTTGCTTTTAGGTTTTTCGTGCTTCTTCACTGCCTTCTTCTATTAGTAGTTTACAGGTTTTCTTTTTATTGTTTATTGCCCCCTTTTCTCCTATTCCTTATTCGCTCACATAAAGTATTTAAGATGTATTTTAAACAGTTCTCATTTATTGACTGTATTTTTGAGGATGCTGTCTTCCTAAAATTCAGTATTTTTGTAGCTCTCTGATAAAACTCCCTATTGAAAGGCAAGTTTAAATTCATTATATTCTGCTCACTAGTTACCAGGTGCCCCCCAACCTGACCCCTTGTTATTCTGTCAGGTCTGTTGGTTAATAATTATTATAGTAAGTCCAAAATGGACTGTACAGTCGGGTCTTGTACAACTTAGGAAAGATAATTATCTTTAGTTATTGACAGAAACTTGTTACCTTTTTGAGATCCGCAGGTTTCAGCTTCCCAGTTTATATCAAGATAGTTAAAGTCCCCCTTACCTGATTGGGATTTGACTCTTTGTTTGCTTTAGTAGTAGGTTTTCAGTGGCTTCTGTCATATTTGGTGGCCTATAGAAAACCCCTATGAGGATTTTGTTATTGTTTTTCCCTCCATGTATTTCTACCCATAAAAATTCCACATGTTCATCTCTCTCACATATCTTCCCGTAGTATGGGTTTTAAATACGATTTTACAGAAGGACAAACTCCTCTCCCTTTCTGGTTTTTACGATCTCTTCTTAGTAGGCTATAGCCATGTAAGTTCACTGCCCAGTCATAGCTTTTGTCCAACCAGGTCTCCATTATTTCCACTATGTCATAGTTTTCCTCAAACATTATTACTTCTAGTTTGTCAACTGTAATGGTCAGACTTCTAGCATTAGTCACCATACAATTTAAAAAGTTTGGGTTATTTTTTATATTAATTGTATATGTAATAACTCTTTTAACTTACTAACCCCTCCCATCGCTTCACCCCCATTTACATTACTAAATCCCAGGTCACTATCTACACTGCCTGACCCCTCTATCTCAATGGTTGTCACCCCAGTGCCTGGTTGTAACACTCTTCTAACCTTCTAGCCATCTTATCCTGTCCCTACAGTAGAACCTGTAACCAACAGCAAACTAGGCCCAGTTTTCCAGGAGCCCAACCCCCTCCTTCCTAAACCAACTCTTGAGCCACTTGTTTAACTCCCTAGTCTCCCTCTGCCTTTCTGGTGTAAAATGTGATACATTAGTATTTCAGAAAATACTACTTTGGAGGTGCTTCCTTAAGCTTACATCCTAGCTCCCTAAAATCATTTTTAAGCACCCTCCACCTACCTCTAACTTTCTCATTGGTGCCAATGTGTACCATGACTATTTATTACCAGCCCCTCCCTGTAATCTATCAACCTGATTCATGATATGTCAAATTCAAGCACCAGGAATACAACACACTGTTCAACGATCCCAGTCTTTGTGGCAGATTGCTCTGTCTGTCCCCCTAATAATTGAGTTTCCCACTACCAGGACCTGTCTACCCTGCTCTGTACTCTTACTTCCCTTCTTACTGGAGCAAACATCCACCTGGTGGTCAAAGTGCATGTCATGCTGCAGCAGTACAAATCTTGTAATTGCATTCCCCTCATGCCAACTTTGCAAGCTGGTGTGCCAGTGTAGGAATCGCCTCACTGGTTCTCTTCCCTCTATACCTCCTTATAACGGTCATCCAGCTAGCTGCCTGATCATCCTGCTCTTCCAAACTACCATCCACTCACACATCTGCCCAAGTGAGTGTCTGCTCAGTAAGCAGCAAACTTCTTTCCATATTGTCAATACATCTCAGAGTTACAAGCTGCACATTTAGATCCAGGATCTGATCTTCAACACAGTTACATCTCATTCAGCAGTATGCACCCTTGAACGGCTGTGTGTGAAGCCGTATGTGACCCCACTTAGTAAAAGGACACCCTGAATACCCTAGTTAAAAAGAGAAATACCCTGTGTTCCACTTAGTAGCAAGAACTTCTGTGTGCCCTCCGCTTTGTAAAAGGGCTGTCTGTGTGCATGTTTAAAGGGGTTTTCCAGGCAGAAGTTGCATTGATGATACGTCATCAATAGTTGATTGGCCAGAGTTCGTCACTTGCAATTACAAGCACTGGCCACTAATCGTGCGTTGGAGAAACAGTTTTCGCTTCGATCCCTATGTAACCCAGCACTGACTGCGGGTGCCCAATCAGTTGATCGGACAGGGTCCCGATCGCCAGACCCCGGCCAATAAACTATTGATGACCTATCCTGAAGAAAGGTAATCAATAATAATTATGCCTGGAAAACCCGTATAAAGCCACCTAAAACTGCTGTGGGTGGAAGGGGTTAACACATAGTCACATAGTGGCTGCCAACGTGCTGAGTTGGTCTAGTCTTCCACAGCACAGCTTCTTCACTTCTCCCCCCCCCCCCTCCCCACCGGGCCTGGCACTCATTGTACTTTGACTGAAGCTGGGAGTGGGAGTGATGAAACTCTGCACAGACTGCACAGACTTGTGTCAGGACACTCCGAGCAGCCACTGTGTGAATGTGTATGTGTATTACTGAAATTAACCCCTTGCACCCCCGGAGTTTTAAGAGTGGGGCCAGGCGGCTTCCCCTGCATCTTAGTGGGGTTATGCGCCCAGCGCAGTTGCAGAGGTCATACACGCCGAAGGCCAGCCCTGGCAATATCCCATAACAGCTCCTGAAAATTAAGGGTAGTTTTACATGCTTCAATAATGTGTGATTTGACAATTTTCAACCAATTTAGATATCTACGTGAACACTAATAGATATGTACTTCCGATAGCTGAAATCACTGTGTGCAAATGCAATTGTTCATAATGACATGCAAAATCGTCCTGTACTGTGCACCATTTTAACTTTTGTATATGCCTCTGTATTATGGGACTATGATTTAAAATGCATCGCAATATTGAATAATCCTCACATGCCTAGAAATATCATATGCTTTCTTCATAATTAGAAGCTCTAGTTGGAACAAACTGACGGATCACTGATAAGTATAAAGCCATCCTAAGGCCTCGTGTCCAGGGCCAGGTCAGATTCTGTGCGGTGAATCCCACATGGAATCCAGCCCTGCCCGTGGCCAGTGGTTACTGGCTTACCTGTATTATTCCGGCAGTGGCATCTGTGTGGCTCTCTCCACTTCCGGGTTCACTGTACTGCGCATTGTCCTCATGGCTCACTGTTGGACATGCGCAGTACAGTTTTTTTTGTTTTTTTTAAATCTCCTGCTTTCCTGCGGGATCCATGACACTGCGGACGTGCAGCGGATCAAATGGCTTCCATTGGCTTCAATGTAAGCTGTCTGTGCGGGATCCGCACAAAAATGGAGCATGTTGTGATTTGTTTTCTGGACCAAAAGGTCTGCAAAACAAATCTGCTGCTTAAATTAATTTGCAGATGCCCATGCTTCCCTATGGGCAGCTTGATTTGTGGATCTCCCGCGCGGGTGTCCTCAAATCAAACCTGCCCGTGGCCATGAGGCCTAAGGCTCATCACATAGCCTATGTCTTAGTTTGCATTTGTGATTACAGCTTATAGCCTTATGAAAAAATAATGTATAGAATACACAACTAAAAAGGTATTCTGGTTTTATATAAAAGGTGTGATAACTATATAATAACTGTATGATAAAGAATAAGTCTTGCAACTTTAACATATTTTAATTCCTTACTTTTTCTAAGATATCTAATTGATAGTTTTGACATGGGAACTAGTACATAGCTAATATCTGTCACAGCTGGGAGTTCACTACAGTTTTTCTTACAGTCCAGCCTTAAGACTTTTCTCATGTATATGGTGTCTGTGTGTAAGACCTTTTTCACATAATTTCTTTTCTATCCTTTTGCATTAGAATATATCCCTGTGGGATTTCATGTCTTCTATCAGACAAATGTAAGCCAGAGTGCATCATTCTGGCATCAGGATGTTCTGCAATACATCAATGGAATTTTTTTTTTCAAACATGGAGCTTTATGCTCAAAACATAAAGGTGACATATCCTTTTTCATATAGAAGTCAATGGTGTGACACACAAACACATGCCTTCCTCACTTCTTTTCATAAAAAAGTTCCCCTTTTTAGCAAGAACAAAAAATTCTGTATATACTTTCTGTATTCCATATTTTTATATACTTTCCGCAAGCTATACTTCATTTATTTTCACATAAAAGTACTGTATATAGTACCTTGCAGTTAGGTCTGGCTGATATGGCCTAGAATTCAAATCTTTTTTTTTTGCAAATTAGCATGACTCTCGATTATTTTCTTCCATGTTTGTTAAAAAAAAGCTAAAAAAATGACAAAACACATTTTTACATAAAGGAATAGCATGCACAGCAATTCCGCTGATTATCAGAATTGTTCCTTAGGAGCTCCGTTACCCTCACTAGTAAGGCTAAAGCAGCCTGAAGACCTTTTGTAACACACCTGATTGGGTAACTACGGGTGGCTTCACACAACGTGTTTTTGTGCATGCTTACGCACGCAGAAAAACACACTTCTATTTGCAACAATGCATTCCCTATGGTGTGTTCAAATGTGTGTGCCTGCAAGGATAGGACATGCATGCACCATAGGAAATACACACATTGTTTTCATGGAGCCGTGGCTGCTGCCGGCGGCTCCATTGAAAACAATGGTCTACCAGCACCCCTACATTCTTTTTAAGGGAAGGGCTTTACATATAAGCCCTTCCCTGAAACAGAAACATTTTAGTGTAAAAAAAAAAAAAAAAAATTATAAAAAATATACTTACCTCTCCGCCGCTGCTGTGGTGAACCCCGCCGGCGCATGCGGCAGATGTTTCCTTCATTCCCGCTAGTTAAAAGAATTTCCTGATGCTACATCTGCCACATCTGTGACAGATACAGCAGAGGAATTCTTTAATTCTCTACCGCAGCTGTCACACATGTCAGCTGCGGTGGAGGATTCTGCTGCCGGCAATTGATTTCAGGGAAGGGCTTTATATATAATAAGCCCTTCCCTGAAAATCAAGTAAAAGTGGTTTAAAAAACAAAAAAAAAATAGATACTCACCTTGCTTCCACTCCCAGGGCTCAGCCGCATCTTCTCCTGCTGCCCCCTGCACTGTGGTGCTGATCTATCATCAGGCGGGGATTTAAAATCCCTGCCTGCTGAAAGAGCTGAATGTGATTGGCTGAGGTGTTCAGCCAATCACAGGCAGCTCTTGCCTGTCATTCATTCAGCAGGTGGGGATTTTAAATCCCCACCTGCTGATAGATCAGCACCACAGAGCAGGGGACAGCAGGAGAAGAGACTGAGCCCGGGCAGCTGAAGCAAGGTGAGTATCTATTTTTTTTTTTTTTTTTAAACCACTTTTACTTGATTTTCAGGGAAGGGCTTATATTTAAAGCCCTTCCCTGAAATCAATTAAAGGGGTTGCCGGCAGCAGAATCCTCTATCGCAGCTGTCATGTGTCATGAAGAGGGGGAGGGGTCTAAGGTTGATTTCAAGATTTTGACCTAAACCAGTGTCATACTTAATTAGAATGGTGACTTAAATGAATTTGATTAATCCCATAGCCCTACTTGCTATTCACACAATGAAAAGAGAAAAGAAGGGAAACAAAATCAAAGCATCTTTTAATTGTCCACTACAGAATAAGAAAGAAACCATAAGACAATGACAATGGGTAAACATTTACTTTATATAGTAACTGAACATCTTCCACAATATTGCCATAAAAAGTATTGCACTGGGTTGTTTATAAGGCACAGAATATGGTTTAAGATACAGTACAATAACACATGAAAGAATAAGAAAACCGTAAGAGTAAATGTAGACAAGAACTGTGCACTCCATCATCAAAAATACAACTACCGTACCTTTATGTGTGTCTGCACCTACTGTAATTGAGCAGATAAACCTTATACTCAAAGTGGAGAGAATGGAGTAAATCCAACATAAACATTATTTGGCATGTTTGGTTTGGTCTCATTGTCATAAAAACATAAAAGTATCTACCTTGATCCTGACAAATCTAATCATTGACTAGGACGGGTAGATTTATGAAACTATCTAAAAGAAAAATTCTTAGTTGCCCAAAGCAACCAATCACAGCTCAGCTTTCATTTTGTTAGAGCAGAGTAGGAGCAAATAAGTCAGTTCTTCTTTTAGACAGTTTCATGAATCTTCCCCTTAGAAAAACTGTCTTAGTCGCCCCTAGCAACCAATCACAGTGCAGCTTTCATTTTGTATTCTGCTCTAGTAAAATGAAAGCTAAGCTCTGATTGATAGCTAGCGGCAACTAGGGGTTTTTCTCTCAGACAATTTCATCTGGCAGAATTACAAATATAACATCATAACATACATTTCTTATAAATGTACTGCAAAGTGTGCATCTACAGTACTAGGAACTAAAACTTTTAACTTTCATTTTCTGATTACATGCTGAAAATAGTCCATTAACCTCAAAATCTCTCCCAAACATTTCTTTTTAGAAACAGTAAGTAATTTGTAAGTATATTTTCTTCCTTTTCATATAATGGGTGGGTTTACAGTGATTTAGGGTTGGTACCAGGGATGTGTATGGTTCTATGTCGAATGATTTAATATATGGAAAATTTGGGGCTTTATATTTAATAACAAGTTATGCAAAAAATCTGATTGGACGGCACTTTTTTATGGTTTACCAAATTGAAAACCCTTACCAATCTTCGTCATAACCCTGCAAGTGTAGAAACTATTATCACAACATTCCCTACAAACCAGACCGTGGGCTGAATACTATATTTTAAGACTATTTTTCTAGACTATGGTATGGAGAAAAAAAATTCCAAATAGAAAAATATTAACAGCACATAAAAGGGAGAAAGTACATCAATGGTATTATAGTACTAAAATAAAAATATGAGGTAAATGCCCAGCAAATCTTGATACACTGATACAGGACTACCTTACTTCTTCAACCGATAAGTTACCATGCAGATGTAAAGCAATAGTCAAGACAGAGAGAGCTACTATTGTCAGGAAGGCCGGAGGAAGAAAGTACAAAATAGTTGTAGGAGAACTCAAGAATACAATCGTACCAAATGTAAAAACTATTTAATGGCGGGCATAAGAGACATTTATAAAAGAGAGATTAGTATGAAGTCTCGAGGGAGAATGTAATTGTCCCATAAGGAGGCAGTAACATAATTACAAACACAAAAAGATGGGTCGGTTCCCAATATTATCCATACTAGAATCGCAAATCAATCCAGCCCTACGTTATCAGAGATGTCTGCTTCATAGACACATCAGATCTATTCGGTCTAAGAGAATGGCATTTAACAAGGAGAAACGCAAAGTCCTACATCTGGCAAGTAAAATGAAGAAAGCACATACAGAATGGGAGGAATTGAGCTTAGCAGCAGCACATGTGAAAAAGACTTGGGTATACTAATAGATCATAGACTGAACATGAGTCAACAATGTGATGCAGCAGCCAAAAAGGCAAACACAATTCTGGGATGTAAGCAGTCTGCAAACCATGTCGTATGAGGAACGGTTAAAGAATCTGGGAATCTTTAGCTTGCAAAAAAAGAAGGCTGAGAGGAGACTTAACCTTTTGCAATCCAATTTTGCATTCAGGGTTTCCTAGGGGGCTTTCTCTTTCTGCTATTATACAATGGCGCCATCCGCTGGCTAGAGTCAGTACTGCGGTATGCGACATGCTGGAGAGGCCCCCGACAACAGAGCGGCCAGTAATATGCAATAAGAATACCCTGCCAGACGTTTTCTGACAATCAGAATGCCTTCAGACGTCAGACAGTTGATTGGAAAGGGTTAATAGCTGTCTACAAATATCTGAAGGGCTGTCACAGTGCAGAGGGGTCAGCCCTATTCTCATTTGTACAAGGAAAGACTAGAAGCAATGGGATGAAACTGAAAGGGAGGAGACACAAATTAGATATTAGAAAAAACTTTCTGACAGTGAGGGTGATCAATGTGTGGAACAGGTTACCACGGGAGGGGGTGAGTTCTCCTTCAATAGATATTTTCAAACAGAGGCTAGACAGACATCTGTCTAGGATGAATTAGTAATCCTGCATTGAGCAGGGGGTTGGACCCGATGACCCTGGAGGTCCCTTCCAACGCTACCATTCTGTGATGTCATTGGAAAAGGTAGAATGTTGATCTCAAGTAACTTGTCTATACAGTATCTTTGGGAATTCAAGCATAAGGCTGACATTTTTGCACATATCAATACCTAACAAAGGCCCAGCTCTTGGTCAGGATCAGTGTAATGCACATCCCCACTGGTAGTACATGTAAATCATTGGCCATCATGTGCACTATGAACAACATGCATGGTGTACCTTAAAAATGTGGTTTTCTAACAGCTGTGATGCATCTAATATATTGGTTGCCTTTAAAATGCTAAGGAAGAGAAAGCAATAATCAGAAAGAAAATGGCTGCGAAATAAAATAAAATAGATTTCTTGCTCAAACCAGTGAGCGGGGTTTGGACTCTCAACATGTGTAAAATAAGGTCACCGGAATTTTTTGGGGTGGGTAAATGCCAATTTTTTAACAGCACAGGCAAGTCCGAGTCAAGTTTATAGATGTATTAGATCTCAGTGCTTGTAACAGGAGTGACCCCATGAATAAGCAAAGTTGGTCCCAAATTCCTGCTTATCATTTCCACCTGGTGCAGGAACCTGTTGTAGACAGAAGTGTCTGCCGGTGGACGAGGAAGATACAGGAATCTAACAGCTGGAGGCAAGTTGGAATTTTGCTCCAATATCATGTGATTAACTGCTTCCAAGTAGTCCCCTGACACCCTTATAGAGTTGTTTGGGAAGTTCAGGTAAGATTCTCCTGAGGATTCTGAGTTTTCTGCCACCTGCTTATGCCAATGAAGAGCAACCACCGGGTCCCACGCAACTGTATGGATGGAGGCCTTAATGCGGAGGTCTTTTAGTAGCTGCTTCAGTTTTATTTCCTGGCCATGTAGACCACTGTCTTGCTCTACACAAAGATACAAACGCAGCTTGGCTTTTTTCCAAGATCTTACCATATTCAGTACACAGGCCATCTGAAGAAGAAATAAACTGCAGGTGTTCACATAAGTAGCACTATCTGGACGCAGAAGGTTTAATGGCCAAACATCTATATAGGTCTCTTTACCCTTCGAGGTGCAGACATTAGCTTTGTCAAACTCTGAGAAGTATCTAGCTAGCACAACATTCTTGGACATCTTAATAGAATCTGATATAATAGCAACATATTCCCAGGGGGAGAAACTTTCAGTGGTCTGCTTCCTTCCATCTGAAGTATACAGTAATGGTGCTGATCTACCTTGGTCCACTTCGAGTTCATTTCTTAGAAGCTCATCTGGAGAGGAGCGGGTGTAAAACCCCATTATAACAGTGTTTGGCCTCATTCCACCTGAAAAACACAACAACATAGACCCTTAGCAATCAATAACATGACACTAAACTTTCCAGCCAGTCAGTAGGAGATATTGGTTTAACGATCTGGTTCCAGACGAGTTCGGAATATATTCATCAGCAAATGAATATTCAGTAACTGAAGGATACCTCCTTTATATATGGCAAATGAGTAATGTCATCTCATTTAAATACTTATTATGTTAATTGAAAAACACCAAAAATGAAATGACAGCACAGAGCAGCATGGACTTAAAGTGGAGCATTACTCAATATGTTAAGAGACTGCTTCACTGCAAATAGCAGGATAATGAAAAAAAATAGTAAAAGCACTGCACATAAATATATATGAGATTTGGAAAAACAGCGCATTTTTAGGGCTTTATTAGATTGAAAAACAAAAAATTATGGTTTTGCTACAGCTGAGATCAATGGGGAGGATTACAGCAATGAAAACCAATGTTCTTATGTGCAGAAACATATGGTGATTTCCAGAAATGCATTTCCAGGAACAGTTCTTAGAGCTGTTTTTTTATATGGGTTTTCCCAATTCTCAAAATAATGACCTATTCATAGGATAGTTAGTTAGTAGCCGAATAGCAGGGATCTATTGCCCAGGACCTCTTCAGAACAGCTGATCATTAGGGCTGATGTTCTAATGTATTGAGTGAGTTTGTTACTAGATGTAGACAGCTCTGTACATTGTGCAGTGGCCCAGCTTGGTACTGCAGGCGCAACTCACATTCATTTCAATGAAATTCAGGAAATAGGTAGAGACTAGTTATAATTATTCATAGTACCAGTGTTTCTGGTGGCGCAATGCGCCACTTACTAATATAATATAGTGAAAGGGATTGGAGTTGGTCAAAGTATTTCCATGCAAATAGTAAGCTATTGCCATTATTTGGAATTTTGCTGAACAGTGCAAACACCTATGAATAAGAAAATGTCAGTAAATGTACAAAATAGCAATACCGATACTGCAACATTTAAACCTGTGAACATTCAGAAGGGATACAACCAGTGTTTCTGGTGGCGGGATGTGCCACTTACTAATATATACTATGAGGAATTGCAGTTGGTACAAATACTTCCATGCAAATAGGAAGCTATTGGCATTATTTACAATTTTCAAGAACATTGGAAACAGTGATTTCCAAACCTCAGCAGCTTGCTGGGGAGACATGATGGCTCGTTGCTTTCACATATAAGCTGCACATGGTTTACGAACTTCAGCAGCTCGCTGACGAGACACGTTCGCTCATAGCTTTCACATATCTGCTGCAAGAGATGTACAAACTTCAGCTGGTGGATGAGGTGACATTGTGGCTTGTGGCTGTGTCATGTAAGCTGCATTAGCTGCACGCCGGCGTTGAACCCTCTGTGGTGACATGTCTGCACAACAGCGACGGTTTGTTTCAGCACTGGACAGCGGTTCACAATTAGATGAAGGCTGGACTGGTGTTGGTGGCATTAGCACTTGAGATGGCATGATATCACGTTCAGGAGATGTGAAGATAGCGGTGAAGAACTTCAATATTGCTGTTGGTCAATATGCACTGCCAGCAATGTATGTGGACATTTGTGAGGGGTCATTTATTGGAATCTCCACACAGGTGATCAGCTGTCTCACAACCAGCTACAAACTGCCAGACTGAGTACTGGTGTATCCATAGCAACTAAGGCCGTAGAGGTTTGTGGGGGATGTAGTGCACCCATAATCCCTCATTCAGTCCAGAAGGATGAAGAAACTGTGATGATGTCACCATCATGTGATCAGGCTCTGCTGGTTTAGGACCTGTGATGATGTCACCATCATGTGATCAGCAGGCGGAGCTCAGAGGCTATGTGACTGATCATGTGACTGGCATGAAGGTGGGGCGGCCAAAGAGTGTTCTCCCCCCGTCCATCTCCAATCACTGTAAAAAGAGAGTCGTTCAGAACTGACCGACTGCTGTTTACACTCAATGGCTAGTTGTTCAGGTTTCTACACGCAGAAACTAAACGACTGAACAACTATCACTCAGTTGTTCAGTCTCTGAATCCATTTAAATCGGAGCGCGGGGATTTGAACAATTCTGAAGGATAATCATCTTGTGTCAATGGGCCTTAAAGGTGATGCCTATGCATTCAAATGCTGTCTTATGAGGTTAGAATAGAGTAAAAGATTGTACTTATCCAAGCAAAACGATATCATGACTATTGTAATGGCACTTCTGTTTACGGGCACTATTAATGCAACCTCAGCAACTGGATAAGCAGGATTTTTATGCCCATTATTTAATGATGCCATCCAATTCATCTGACCAGTTTGACTATTTGCACAGCAATCTGATGTTCTCAGTCCGTTTGTGCAGACATGTTCAAGATTAGAATTCTAGAAACAGAATTACATTGAATCCAGAAAACCTACCTAATCCAGAAATAAAGAGCAGCTGCTGAGCCCCATATCTCACGGAGTCTGATAAGGTTAAGTTGACAAAGGCTTTGACATTGAGCTTATCAACTAGCTGTAGCCAGAAGTCTGTTTGTGCCTGAAGAGGATCAGAAGGCAGTACATCTGAAAGTAAGAATAAAAAGTAACAAACAGGAAACATTAATATACAGTAATCTCCACGCATATGAAAGCGAACATCCAAGGACATATTAGTACATCATGTCGTTATAACAGTTGTAGAATTTCCGAGAAGAAACAAATAAAGAAAAAACAAACAAATTATGTCTTCTTAATTCCCTGGAGTGTGGGAATATAAGGCATAGTGACTGCAGCATGAGAAGGACTAAGGGAGGTTTCACACGGGCGAGAAAATCACGCCAGTAAAAAAGCAGCAGATTATGAAACCAATGATTTTCAATGGTTTCCTTCCCATTAGCGATATTTTCACGGATGCGATGTTGGGAGAACAAGAAATCGTGGCATGCTCTGCCTTTCTGCGATGTGCGCTTTTTTTTATCTACCATGTTTTCCTATGGAGCCTGCTTTTTATCGCATCACAACGCACAAACTTGTGTTGTGATGCGATTTTTACATTATAAAGTCTAATTGGCTATCGCTAAAAAAACGCACTAGAAAATCACGAGCAGCAGCAATGATTTTGAGAAAAAGCAGCGCTGACGCCCAAAAATCTCGAGGAAAAAACCCGCAAATTTACAGCAATCTTTTTTCACGGCAAAATCGCAATTGCCAGTGTAAAACTAGACTAAGGACTTTTTTTTACAGCGCTTTTGCACACAAGCAGCATATGAGGAACGGTTAAAGGATCTGGGAATGTTTGGCTTGCAAAAAAGAAGGCTGAGAGGAGACTTAATAGCTGTCTACAAATATCTGAAGGGCTGTCACAGTGCAGAGGGATCAGTTCTATTCTCATTTGTACAAGGAAAGACTAGAAGTAATGGGATGAAACTGAAAGGGAGGAAACAGATTAAAGGGGTTGTCTCGCGGCAGCAAGTGGGGTTATACACTTCTGTATGGCCATATTAATGCACTTTGTAATATACATCGTGCATTAAATATGAGCCATACAGAAGTTATTCACTTACCTGCTCCGTTGCTGGCGTCCCCGTCTCCATGGCGCCGTCTAATTTCGCTGTCTTCTTGCTTTTTTAGACGCGCTTGCGCTGTGCGGTCTTCTCCCCTTCTGCTCGGTCCAGGCACGAGCGGCGTTCTGGCTCCGCCCCCTTCTACGCATCATTGCGTAGCTCCGCCCCATCACGTGTGCCGATTCCAGCCAATCGGGAGGCTGGAATCGGCAATGGAACGCACAGAGCCCATGGTGCACCATGGGAGAAGACCCGCGGTGCACCATGGGAGAAAACCGCAGTGCATCCCTGGGAAAGGACCGGCGACCATCTTAGGCAGAAGATATTCTAAAGTCCTTATTTCGTCGGATCGGTAAGTAGCAAGCAGTTTAAAAACCGCTTTAATTTGCTATTTTATGCCAGGGGGGTGACAGGGGGAATGGGGTAAGGTAAAATTTTGAGGTTTGCCGCGAGACAACCCCTTTAAATATTAGAAAAAACTTTGACTGTGAGGGTGATCAATGAGTGGAATAGGTTACCACTAGAGGTGGTGAGTTTTCCTTCAATGGAAGTGTTCAAACAAAGGCTGAACAAATATCTGTCTGGGATGATTTAGTGAATCCTGCACTGAGCAGGGGGTTGGACCCGATGACCCTGGAGGTCCCTTCCAACTCTACCAGGCTAGGATTCTATGATCTAGATTCTGAACACTTTAAAAAGATTTAGTCAATGCATAAAATCATTTCCCAGGCTGTAATGTGGCACAGTGTATCTGGCGTGCTATAAAGCAATATGTATCCAATTCTCTTTTGGATGGTCTGGTGAAGACAGAACAGTACTCAGGTCTCTAATGACCCTCATCACTAGCTACAGCTCAGAAGGAACAATGATGCCCCGCACTTCTTTTTTGTAATCTTACCAAACGGTCCCAAAAATACAGGAGATGTAAAAAGATTGGTCCAAGTTAAAAACGTTGGTTTCTATTTGAAACCAGCTTGCATCCTTATTGATAGCATTGCCCAGCTGTAAGTAAGTTGTGTACTATGTGTAATATGGATTCAACCATGAAAACCTCATTCGACATTTCAGGTGTGGGTGGTTTTGGCAGGTACATTGGAGCGCTGAGGTACAGCAGGTCAACAGCTTAGGATAGTTGCAGATTATGGTCACATTTTCAGATGGCTTTGCAATGCGTTACGCTTCTATGTCAAGGTGCCATTTCTTAAGAATCAAGGTACTGTATATATCTAGCGTTTCCGCATTGGGTTAGCTCTACATAGCCTTATTCACAGAGGACTGCATTATCATTGGAGTAGCCTTTGTCCTCACGTATTATCAGTTCACTGATTGAGGTCCTGGGAATGCTACCTTTTAAATAGAAGGCATAATAGGCTCTCTTAAAGTGCCAACTTTACTTAATGACTAGCTGAACGCGACTGCAAAATGAAAAGCACTTTATGAAATAAAAATCCACCCTTTTTAATGTTCTTTTCGTATAACACTGCTTATTAACCTTAGATCTGAGAGTCTATCTTACCAGGTCACCATAGCAACGTGGGAGAAGAGAAGTCACTTTTTAGTCTGGCAGAATGAAAAATATTAATGTCCAATCTAAATACTTCAATGTAGTCAAATCTAAATGGCTGTGGTCACTATAAGCTTAATAGCTTATTAGCGTGCAAATGAAGCCTTTTGCCGAATGCAGTTAATAGCCGGAAGGGCTCTTATCTGCATTCAGCTCCTTTGTTCTCCGACGGGTTAAATAGCTGAAACAATGCTATCAGCACTACCCATGGAGACCACATGATGATTTTTAGGGTGCCTACCCACTGGCGTTTTTTTTTTCCCTGCGAAATTTGCAGCATTTTTTTTCTGCAGGGGTCTATGGGACTTGTAATGTTAAAATCACGATCGCGCAAAATCGCAATTTACCGCGATTCGCGGTAAATTGCGATTTTGCGTGATCGCGATTTTAACATTACAAGTCCCATAGACCCCAGGAGAAAAAAAATGCTGCGAATTTCGCAGGGAAAAAAAAACGCCAGTGGGTAGGCACCCTAAGGCTGGCCTGAATTTGCACAATGGCGGCGCGTTTAGACGCAATGATTATCACTCAAACGATTGCTTTTTAGCGATTTTTGAGCGATCATTGCTCCGTGTAAAGTGGGCCTTTAGTCAGCAGGGTCATGACACAGGGCTTTGCCAACATTTAGATCTACCTTTAAAACGCAAGCAAAATATAAGCAAACTGCTAACCAAAACTGGACAGACACGTTCGAGCTTCTTATGATGTTTACTTACCCAACTCTTCCAAACACACATGTCCCAGAATGAAGAGGCCACTTTTCTTCAGATCGTTTGCAAAGGTGATCAGGTTGTTAGGGCTGTGCGGATTGGAAACCAGCAGGAGAATCTGAGGGCGCCAGAACTTGACGTGATCCTTACGTACATCCAGCATAAGTAAGTACTTTCTGACCTGCAAAATGGAGAAACCAGAACTTATGTTTACACCTATAATACAAAAACTTGTTTCAAAGTTTTCAAAAGATTTTCTTTATATAATGTCTGTACACAACAGTTTGTGTCTCTCAGAAAAGCATGGGAAAAACTGTGCAGTTTTCAGCCATAGAGATTGCCCAGATGAGGGTCATAGTTTCAAGGTGTTTTTATCCTTTCCAATTCACGCAGGTGAATTGCAAAACCACAGCAATTAGCGGTAAAACTGCATGTGTTTTTTGTGCATAGTTCTTGGCTGCTACTTGTTCAGTCCCCTTAGCAGCACATGAATGGACTATATAAAGGCAGGTGCGGCTCACTGAAATGTACTTGAATTAATTCAGATTACAGTGATCCTTCAACCTACAATATGAATTGGTTCTGGGATTAGCATGTTGAAAATATTGTATCTTCAGTCCCTAACTCTATAGAAAACTGCTAATGCATTCCGAAGCCTCCAAAGTGTCAACAAAGTGCATGTGATATAGATCTGGACCGTCTGTGACATTGTGTCTTTATTCTAATTACAAGTTACAATTACCCCAAAAAGACCATTGAATGTTAAAAATATTGTTTCCTAAGACCATTGTAAATTGAAGGATCACTGTATTCCCAATTTTCTTTGCAAAAATAAAAAATAACCTCACAATTCAAGGACAATACAACCAAAAAGCCCTCGGGTGACCAGTTAGCCTTTGACTAAAACCCCATTTACATGGGACGAATGTCAGGCATTCAATGCCCGACAGTCGTTCCTGTGTGTCCTCGCTCCCATGCTACTACACAGGAGCGAGTATCGCTGGCTCGCTCACAGAGTGGCCAGCAGGGAGTCGGGGCTGCTGGAGGAGATTTCTCTCCCTGCTCTTCCCTGCCCCTCTCCATTGACTTAACACAGCGGCCGTTCAGTACTGAACGGCTGCTGTTTACACTGAAGATCATCTTTCAGGATTTTATGCAGCTTGAATAATGAGCAATGATTCTGAACGATGATCGTTCAGTGTAAACAGCAGCTGGTCAGTACTGAACGGCCGCTGTGTTAAGTGAACGGAGAGGGGCGGGGGAGAGCGGGGAGAGAAATCTCCTGCAGCCACCCCGCTACGAGCCAATGATACTCGCTCATGTGCAACAGCATGGGAGCAAATACATGCGGGGACGAGTGTCGGGGATCTTTTGTCCAACAGTCGTCTCATGTAAATGGGGCTTAACAGGCTATTAAACACAATTTATTTATAGCATGCTAGGTTACCCGTCGCGCGTTGCTGCGAAGACAGACAGACATACATACATTTGTTTTTATATATATATAGATAACAACCAATGACAGAGCAGCTTTCATGTTACCTTCGGGGTATAATAAATAACAACCAATCACAGTACAGCTTTCATGTTACCTCAGCAGTATAATATATAACAACCAATCACAGCGCAGCTTTCATGTTACCTCAGCAGAAAGAGAAATAACAACCAATCACAGCGCAACTTTTATTCTGCCTCAGCAATATAAAAAATAGCAACCAATCACAGCGCAGCATTCATTTTACCTCAGTGGTATAATATATAGCAACCAATCACAGCACAGCTTTCATGTAACCTCAGTAGTATAAGAAGTATCAACCAATCACAGCACAGCTTTCATGTTGCCTCAGCAGTATAATATATAGCAACCAATCACAGCACAGCTTTCATGTTACCTCAGCATTCTCAATAGCCAGCAATTGTCTTGCGAAACGTTCGGCGGATGCATCATTTTATAGTTGAACACGCTTGCTCGTAATGCCTTTTGCTTTCGTGCTTGAAATGGAAGTCAAACAATCTTTGTCTGGGGGGCATAACTGTTGACGATGCTCGCACGCGCGCCACCTATCGTAGGATAGTTGTACTATGCCAGTAATCTTCCCAGGTTTCATGGCGATCGGATGAATGGTGTAGTAATGCATAAAGGACAGACAGACAGACATACATTCATTTTTATAAATATAGATGACATCAGGAAGTGAGAGAATTAGATTCCGTACATAAAATTTGGACGCTAATTCTTTTGTGCTCAGAATTGCATAATTGAGTTGGGACCCATTAATTTTTCCTATTTATGACATAATCAATGCCCGTGCCAAATTTCAAGTTTTAATGACATTGGGAAGTGAGAGAATTAGATTCTGTACGTAAAATTTGGATGCTAATTCTTTGGCACTTAGAATTGAATAATCGAGTTGGGACCCATTAACTTTTCCTATTCATGACATAATCAATGCTCGTGCCAAATTTCAAGTTTCTATGACATCGGGAAGTGAGAAAATTAGATTCCGTGCGTAAAACTTGGATGCTAATTCTTTTGCGCTTATAATTTAATAATTGAGTTGGGACCCATTAGCTTTTCCTATTTATGGCATAAACAATGCTCGTGCTAAATTTCAAGTTTCTATGACATTGGGAAGTGAGAGAATTGGATTCCATA
Source organism: Eleutherodactylus coqui (assembly GCF_035609145.1). Taxonomy (NCBI): domain Eukaryota; kingdom Metazoa; phylum Chordata; class Amphibia; order Anura; family Eleutherodactylidae; genus Eleutherodactylus; species Eleutherodactylus coqui. The sequence continues at coordinate 160,875,399 of NC_089837.1, read as the reverse complement.
CATAAAATTTGGACGCTAATTCTTTGGCGCTTAGAATTGAATAATCGAGTTGGGACCCATTAACTTTTCCTATTTATGATATAATCAATGCTCGTACCAAATTACATCGGGAAGTGAGAGAATTAGATTCCGTACGTAAAATTTGGACGCTAATTCTTTTGCACTTAGAATTGAAAAATCGAGTTGGGACCTATTTGCTTTTCCTATTTATGACATACTCAATGCTCGTGCCAAATTTCATGTTTCTACGACATCGGGAAGTGAGAGAATTAGTGGCAATGATGGAAATCGAACGATCTACGGGGGGGGGGGCATAACTGTCGACGACGCTCGCACGCGTGCCATTTATCATAGCATAAATGTACTATGCCAGTAATCTTCCCAGGAGTGTACTCAACAACTTCCCAAAGTTTACAGATAGATTAAAATACAAATGGGTGTAGAAAAACTCACATAAGTCTTACAGATTTACAGTGCCCTTTTAACACTGATGCAGGTTTTATCTAGTGTATTGAGGAGAGTGACACCTGGACACCAATTCTCCAATTTCTACTGTGAGAAAGCACACTGTCTTAGGTCTCCTGTCCACAAACATGCATGGATTTCCAGTGCAGAATCCCGCAGCGGTTTGCAACCGTACATGGCACAGTCACAGTGTCGTCTGTGGTCGTGCCGTGGATCAGACGGCTTCTATTGACTTCAAATGAAGCCGTCCATGTAGTAAACCGCAGAAAATGGAGCATATTGCAATTTTTAGCCCACACTGGGATAAAATAACATTTCAGGTATTTAATTACCTGCAGATGCCCAATGAATGTCCATGGGCATATTGAACTGCGGATTCCACAATTCAATTTTGCCCGTGGACATGAGGCCTAAAAGGAGAATGTGCTGAGTCCCTCCATCATGTTGCACTGCCTAGCTGCATTATCAGGGGTACGGGACAACAGCATGCTGTACACACAGCTGGAACCTAAAGGTGGTGGCACTTGTTAATGACAGGTGTAAAGCCGTGATGGCTCCAGATACGAGGCGGGCATAGATGCTGACAAAACTGTCCTTCCAAATATAGATTATTAGAATAAACGCACGTAAATATCATCCGCGTTTCACATATAGTCAGGAAGCCCCAAGACTACTAGAACAAATATGGCTTATGCCAGGCAAGAAAAATACCTTGTTAAAAAAAAATTGCATATTTCGACAGGACCTCCGTCACACACATTTTTCTTTCATTTTTTTTCTTGTAAAAAGCATCCTGAATTTCAAGTGTTTTTTGCTTTTTTGGGCAATAAAAAAACACAAGTAAAAACGTGTGTCAAACAACCCTAAGAACATGCTCAGACAAACACGTTTTTAGCGCAGAATAGGCGCGCAAAAAGATTGCTTCTATTAGAATCAATGCTTTCCTATAGCAGCGTTCACATGAACGATTTTTAGACACGCGAAATGCTCGCACCTGCCAAAGATAGGACATGCAAGTGCAACGCGCATCTAAAGGTCCGTGCTGCGTGAACAGATCGGACCTGACCTATCTTTGCTGCGTGTTTTCCATAGACTCCTATGGGAGCTGGAAAGCACACACCTCCAATCGTATGAACGGGCTACTTCATGGAGCTTGAATTCACCCGTTTACACAATCTTTAGAGCAGCATAGAAGCGATTTTTTTGTGCGCCTAATCTGCGCAAAAACCACGCTCGTCTGAACGAATCCCAAACTGTAACTGATTTGTAGTTGCCTGCAATAACTTGATACAGAATCGTCTCCTGCCATAATGTAATAACCTTACAAAACTACCAAATAGTTCATGCAGATTATGGGAACATAATAACAAAGTACATAAAATACATTTATATGAAAAAAACGGAACAAGACTACATCAGAAACGAACTTATCAACAAATGTGTACACAGTACAGAACAATCGCTAATGTGGTAGAAATGATGTATGACAATGGTAATTTATGCAATCTACAAAAATATAGCCATTAAAATAAACCGCACATACTCTGGCTTGGAATAATTTACTCCAAAAAGTGAAAACACATTATATAGTAAATAAAATAAACATTATTACACATAAAATACATTATCTATTCTATTACGAGGAAAGAAGGGGTTGGGAACCCATTATTTTGGCATCTGAATAAAGTTGTACTAAATAAGACGGCTTAATATTATACAGTACTTGGATCCTAATACGATAACCAGCATGACATGAGACAATCATCTAAGACCCAAGTTGGAGGTTTAGTGGTATGCATTTAACGGACTTCCCCCCCCATTCTATATGAGGACCTATATAACTCTACAATGCTATTTCATACTGTATTTAAATAATACATACATGCAAAGGGTAAACTGCAAATGCAGTAATATATTTGTGGCTATATAAATCAATCGGTCTGTCTCTCACTAAACCCCCCGCTCTCCCATATATCCTGAATGTAGCAGTCAGGCTCATCTTTGTGTCCAACTAATACACCAATCTCTCCACCCTGTGCCAGTTACTGGTGCCAGTCCACTATACAATACAGTTTAAACTTATTACTTTCATCCATAAAGCTCTCCACAGTGCTGCACCACACTATATCTCCTCCCTCGTCTCCCTCTACCACCCTGCCTATTCTCTTCATTCAGCTTATGTTCTTAGGCTAACATCCTCCATAATCTGACTTTCTCACTCCCATCACCAAGATTCCTCCGAAGCAGCACCAATTCTCTGGAATGCACTACCCCAGACAGTCAGTTATTAATCACTAAGACTCACAAGTATGCTAAAAAACACATCTCTTTAGGAAAGCCTATCCCATTACCTAATCTAACTCTTCTCCATTTACTGCTCTTCTACATTCGCCCTCAGAACCTTACCTCTATCATCCAGTAGTAGTTCCCACACTCCATTCATTTCTGTAGATGTGCAGATACCAGTTGGTTGCCAGCTCATGTAACGTCATGTATATTACTATGCTGAAAAGATGGCCATTGTACAGAACAAACACTCCTCTCGTGTCAGCCCTATTACCTCATATGCTGCAAGCTCCTGCGGGCAGGTCCCTCACCCCTATTGTTTATTAGTTTAATGCTATATGGAATGCCTGATTTTGTCTGCACATGCTGGTGCTATTCTGCAGAGAATATTTCTTTTACATTTTTAGAATGTACACTACTATATTACATCTCCCTTGAAGTTCCAAGTTGAACAAAGCAACAACATGTCGCCCATAAACGTCTATGGGACCCTACTGTATCTTAGTATGCCTCTCATCGCATAAGTTTGTATTCAGAGCTTTTTTCTGTATGAATATCACAAAAATCTCAGCTCGCTTCACCGGATGCATGTATTACTTACATGAAAAACTCCTTGCATCGCTTTTGTGAAGTTTCAATTTTCACGCGCAATAGAGGATTGCAAGTGTTTCCTATTGATTTCAATGGTGAACATTGCATCGCACTGGCTTGCACATCGCACAGCATACGAGTGCCATGTGATGTCTTTAAGATCCCATTGAAAACAATGTCCGATGCGTTCCAAGGGACGCGAAAAAATAGGACATGCAGAATGGAGTTCCTATTCATGTGAGTTTTTTGCTTGTGCGCATGTAGCCTTACACAGATATTCTCTCCTGAAAGCCCTGATGCAACACTGAGTGTCTGCAGCTCTATAGCACTAAGCCACAAGGGATCTGTGTGCCTCTGTACACACAGCTCTGCCACGGTCATGAGTGGTCTATAGATAGGAAGTAGGGAAAACTGCATAGTAAGGGCTCTTTCACACTTGCATATATCAGGTCGCTGTTTTCACGGCCGACCGATATACGCTATGATCTGATGCATTGGATTCCAATGCATCAGTTCAAATGGCCGTATCCCTGCACCGCAAAAGCGCCCGGCAGGGCCCAAAAGATAGTCCTGGAACTGTCTTTTGGGCCGGAATATGTCGGCCGCTGCATAAGCTCCTATGGGAGCCAATGACAGCGGCCGGAGAAGGGAGGTGGGAGGCAGTTTAGCAGTGTGACTGCTAAACTCCCTCCCTCCTCTCCTCTGGCTCATTGCAATGAGTGGGGGCGGAGCTAAGCTAAGCCTCATCCCGCCTCCTCCTATTGCTGGCCGCAGACAAGGGGCAGGAGCTTAGCTCCGCCCCTTCCCACTGCAAACAGCAGAGAGGAGGAGAGAGGAGGTGAGCCAGTGAAGGGGAGGGAACGGGCAATGGAATGGTGGCCTCGGCGTATATGCGCCGGGGCCCATGCTGTCTGAACGTGTGCAGAAATGTTAGATTTGTGAAAACGGCGGCTGATATACGCTCGTGTGAAAGAACCTTAAGAAATAAAACTTTTCCATAGTCCTCCCAAGTTACATAGGTGAAGGAAATGTATCCATTAACAAGCTATTTATAAGTTACAATTTAAATCATTCCACATATAGCAAACAAAATGTGAACCTACAGATATATTATAGTACTCCTTATTTTGATGTGTCTAATAAATACCAATACAATTGCTTTGCATGGTTTGCTATACATTTCTTTCAATTGGATTTAATGGTATGTTGCAGATTACATTGTACAGGGCACATGGGATCATAGACCATGTACGATGCATTAGTAATGAGACTACAGATTTTCAGCATGTCTGAGAATGTCAGGCACATCAGAGTAGTTGTCAGTATAGCCGTGTGTTTCTCTGCTGTCAGTCACAGCACTATTTCAATAAGAATACCACTCTGGATCTATCCCTCTTAGAGGCTAGCTAGTGAGCTCAGTGGCATGGACATAATTGCTGTTTTCATAAGTGGCAGTTTCCTTTGTACTTGATTATAGGTGCAGGCACTCAAAGGCAAAGATGAGCTATTAATAAAGGTTGTGCTTCAGCCTCACAGAAATGAATTAGGAACAGCAGAGGCCAACTGGTGGGAAAGGGCTGCAAAGGCACATCTCAGTGTGAAGGGCCATGCTACGTGCGGGCCGAATATCAGCTCCAAATAGCAATGGCATTTTAAGAAAGTTCTGTTAAAAGTCTTCCGAATTGATGTCATTTATAGCTCAGTAGAGCCGTGATGTGAGCATACCTGAGCGTGCCGGATTATGTTTTTTCGAGTCTTTCCAGCAGGTTTCCTTCTAGACTTCATCTCCCTGACTTTGCCTTAGTGCACGTTAAGCATTCTGGCTGATTTTTAATTAACTGTCTAGCAGGGTCAGAGTGCAAATAAATCCGATTAATTTATCACTAGGATGAAGGAAGCCTTATAAATAAAAGCTGCTCTCTTGATGTCTGTTGTAAATAAAAAGTTTGACACTTTCAGAAATGATTTAATTCCCTGACATTGGCCAGTTTCATCTCAAGTATCAATCATTAGACTATAATGTACAGCACTGGATAGACCTGATAACCAGACGGACTTCTTTGGTGAAATGTTTACCAGACGTGTTCATTTCAATCACAATCATTCATTAGAGTGAGAATATATTCTGAAATGACGTAAACAGAAATGCCATAGCTCAATGTTATGGTCATCATAGTTCCCCTAGCTACTCACAGATGCCTTGTCAGCTCATCCACAGTTTGCCAGCCGAAGTAGCCTGTGCAGTACCGAACCGGCTCAAGCACCCTCCTCAAGTGTTAAGGCCATTTTACACGCAAAGACAATCTTTCAAACAACTGAAAGATTGAACGGTCTATTTACATAAAGTGTTAATGGACTAACACTTTATCAGCTGCATTTGCATGTAAAAGGGCCTTTAGGAGTTGCTTGCAGCATGTGTTTAAACACACTCCCAGCTGTACAAACTGCCTCCAGCACATTCCATTATTCTCCTTGCAGCTAGTATAAACATGCCTCGGACAGAACATCCTGCAGTCTATGGAAAGATGAGCAAAATACATTCAAATGGAAGGTATTTGCTCAGTCTTTCAGCGGGTGAACAATGGATTTTTAAGTTTAACTAAAATCCATCATTCAAATGAAAAGTATGCAATGTTCGCGTTTACATGTAACTATAGATGAGCGAACCTACTCGTTTCGAGTAATTACTCGATCGAGCACCGCGATTTTCGAGTACTTCCGTACTCGGGTGAAAAGATTCGGGGGGCGCCGGGAGGCGGGGGGAGGCGTAGCGGAGCGGGGGGTAGCAGCGGGGAACAGGGAGGAGCCCTCTCTCTCTCCCTCTCCCCCCCACTCCCCGCTGCAACCTCCCACTCACCCACGGCGCCCCCCGAATCTTTTCGCCCGAGTACGGAAGTACTCAAAAATCGCGGCCCTCGGGCGAAAAAGGGGCGTGGCCGAGTAGGTTCGCTCATCTCTACATGTAACGATTATCACTCATTTTCAGCCATTTGGACGAATTTTGAGCAATAATCGTTGCGTGTAAAAGTTCCTTTATGTAGCCAACTTTCTTTTCAAGTGGCAGGCCTCCACTCTCTATTAGTTCTAAATGAAAGTGCTGTCCCTAGATTAAAAGGGTGTTTCAAGAGGCATATACTCACCTTACGCCACTCTTTTCTATGTTCCACGCCGCTGCTCAGACCTCCACTCCGGTTGTTTATGGGACGTCACAAGTGCTGCAGCCAATGACAAAGCTGAGCAATCACTTGCAGCCTGTAAACAGGTCAACAGAGAGAAGACCCAGAGTGGCGGTGCAGGACATAGTCGGGAGAGGCGAGTACTTGACTGTTAGTTATTTTACTGCATGGGGAACGGGGTTTTAACAAAAAAAAAAAACTACTTGGAGAACCCTTGTAACTATGATTCTCTACTTTGCTTGCAGTATTCTAGGCTCTCTTTTATAAGCTCTTGTTTTTGACTATTCTGTGAACTGACAACTTCTAACAAAAAACCATAGCACTTTGAGTAATAGCTTAAAAAGGCACAGTCATTTCTTTGCATAAAACAAATGGTTCAAGCAAATATATGAAACTTTGTAATATATCTTCTTACAGAAAAATGTTTCTCTACTTATGAGAGACGACTTCTCCCCCTGCCTTCTGCACTGATCATTCCCTCTCAATATACTACTAAAAGCCATCTTGACAGAGGAGACAGAGGTTCCAGCTTAAAGTTACAGCTAGACGTCTATGCGGAGGAAGGAGCAGCTGCAAAGTGAAAGACTGACAGAGATGCTGTTGCTTCTAGTAGGTGTTATATCTCACCCCAGTGCTGGATTCACAATTATACTGCTTGGTATTGCTATATAATGTCCTGCTTCTACTGTGTGCTACAGAGAGATAGGGGAGCAGGATTTCCTCTTTTCTGTGTGCTCTGTATTGGAGATATCATAACAGCCAGTCTCCACCCACTAGCTCATGGAAAACTGACAATTATAAATTAAGCCTACAGAGGGGAAAACTAATGATAAATGCCATAATTTAATGGCTAGAAATCATGATGTAATGACTAGAAAGAGTGCTACTCCTTATGTACACATGGCAGCTTATTCTAAAAAGTCCCCTATTTGCTTTTAAGGGGTTGTCCCATAAAGAAGATCGTTCAAAATTAAATCTAGCATATAATTATAGACATTTTAGTACGTACGTTTATTAAAAATGTTTATATTTCAGAAATAATGCTAGAATAGCGCCACCTGCTGTTTCTATTCTGTGTCTACCTCAGTAAATGTTCCAAGTTTAACTCACATGCTCAGTCTTAGGCCGGTCTCAGATGATCGGATTTCAATTGCAAAATCCGCGATCGTCACCTGCGTGGATGTTTTGCGGTATTCCGCACCTATTGAAAAAATAGAACATTCACAAGTCCACTCAGATGAATGGATAGCGATTTCCACAAGTGGATTTAAAATCGCAGCTTATTCTATTTTTGTGCGGAATCCGCACGGACGTCTTCCATTGAAGTCAATGGAAGCGGTTTGAGCCGCAGCACATCCACAATTGACATTGTGGATAGGCCGCAGGTACCCGTGTCATCGCCTAGCAATGGCGCGAGAAAAACAAATATATTTAAAAAAAAATCGGTACTGTGCATGACCGACGGCAGGCGTTCGCGGTCATCCGCAATACAGAAAGCGAAGGTACATGAGGTCACCGGCCGGGGTGATAGCTGGATTTTACCACGGGCTGTGGAATCAGACTTGTGTGAGACCGGCTTTACGTCTCTCTCTGCTCCACTGGGTATGTGGAGGGATCCCTGGTGTGCTGAGTGCCTGCCTCTGAAGCTCCAGTCTTTACTCTGTGTGTCAGGAGAGATGCTTAACAAGTGAGAAGAGGGTCAGGCAGGCTACTGAAATTGTGCGGCATCTCTTCTGACAAATGGAGATGATGCTGCAGCTGCTTACTACATCAAGTGTCCCTATCGCTAATTTAACGTTAGTCCTGAAGTATCTGAAAATATATACATTTTTTAATAAGTGTAAATGCAGAAAATGTGTATAAATTATGGGTTGGATTTAACTATCAGCAATATTGTTTTTGGAACACCCTCTTTAAATCCAAATCCTATAGCAGTCTGATGGGTCTACCCTTTGGTCCGAGGAAAGAAAAAACATCTGAAAAAGTCCATACATAGAAAAAAAATCAATCTGTTTGACCATCTGTTCTAGTGCCAATCAACCGAACCAGTCCACATTAACCCTTTGCAATCCAATTTGTATCCTGGTTTTCCTAAGGGCTTACTCTTTTTCTGCCATTATACAACGGCGCTATATGCTGGCTGAAGCCAGTACTGCATGAGGTGACACATTGGATAGGCTCCGACAGCAGAGAGGCTGGCAATATACAGTAAGAGAACCCCGACGGATGTCTTCCAACACTGGAACTATACAGCCTTAAATCATAATGTCTTCAGAGGTCAGACAGCGGATTGAAAAGGGTTAACATGCTACTTTGCTTTCTAGATGGATTAGGAGAGGAACAAGTGATCTATAAAACAAACGCATAACTATAGGGGTGCAGAGCTTACCATTACACTAAGGTGTTGGAGCCTGAGAGGTCCAAAAGTTTCATCTGCCTAGAATGATATGTGATAAGTTGGGGCCGTTGCAGATTTTGAATTGGGCCCAGAAGCTTCGAGTTACCTCTCCACACAATACAGAATGTTGGGTTCCGCTGGTGCTATTCTGATGTGCGTGGGCAGCTTGAGAGAAGACTTTAGTGTTAATAAAGGCTCACAATCAATGCTCCTTGTCTTAACGGAGTTACAACTTTGCTAAATTTCCTGTGTTGGAACACATAAGGTCAAAGCTTACTGAGTACCACTGCAAGACCATTAAATAGAGCATGTCAGATTGAATTTGTCTCACAGTAAACCTAATTTGATGTGCCTCATTGGAAAGCATGTAGTAATCATGATTTCATGGCTTTGGATTTGTGAGCATATTCAGATAATTTATTGTAAAGAGAAAAGTCAAGGCTGTTTTAAGGGAATGCTTCTTTTAAAAGAAGTGCCTGAAGTGACTATTCCACATACATACAAAATCTATGTCATGTTGTTAGCCGTGGTAGTCAGTCATTGCAACGTATTTTCTATTTATTTAGAATTATTTCCATAGAATCAATTCATCTAAATCAGCAAGCATCAGCAGATCTGTTATCTTACCTGCTCATTGCTTCTAAAGAACACATATTATATTATATGTGGGCATTCTGGTGTTGTTTTACATAAGTTAAGACATCATTGTATCCAAGTATCACCAACAGTACAAACAGGATATACATTGCTACCTGTCCCATACATATTTGTGTATTCTGGGTATGTATCTGTGCCATATATTTACTCACAGATCCAATCTTATAAGTGAAGTGATCCAAACCATATGCTCATCATGGAAAAGTTTTGTAAAACTAACCTTAATCAACATATGACATGTCAATCTATACTATCCTATCCAAAAGTAATTGGACACCTGAGCAAGAATCAAAAGTAGTATTTATTTAGATATGGTAATACTTAGTGGGGCTCCTTTGGCCTTAATGACATTGGATACTTTTTACTAACGTCTGATACACTTCAGTTAGTATTTCCCTCCATTCATCCTGCAAACATCTGGTGAGTTCTCTTAAAACACTGTCAAAACTGCTACGATTTGTGAAATTCACTGCAAAGACCCAGATATTACCACAATGTGTGGACATACTCTAACGGAACAGGCTAATACTCAGTCTTTTGCTACAGATGTGCATTGTATTTGTCTATGGAGCCACGTGACAGTTATCCCTATTCAATGGGGGCTAATCCAAGGCTTTAACATATGTAATCCGTGGAAATAGTGTGTTTTTTTTCTCCGTGGCCAGGACAGAAATCGCCCCATATTTTTTTAAGGAGCAGGTGAATGGGGCTACAAAAGCCCATTCACTGGTTGCAGAATGATAGCGAATTTGATGAGATTGATAAGTGGAATCCATGCTTAAATCCTTGTGAAATCTGCATTGTGTGAACTCAGCCTCATGCAGCAGAGCTGAAAAGCAGCTGGGTGTCCACGAGAAGATGATAAACCGCAAGTAAGCATCACCCATAGGGTGCATTTGACTACTACTAAACTGCCCTTGCTTGAAGATGATACAAGTGTGGTTAGCACTGAGGAGACACAAGAAGTATCTGTAAAGTACAGCAGCCAGAGAGCTGGCAGTAATAGTCGGTTCCATTTTTCCATCTCATTTTTTTATCGCGACTACTATTTAAATACAACCTATTTTTTTTTAAAAGCAGCCATTTAAATTGAATTGACTGAAGATGAATATTATTCAGCAATAAGAAGCTTTTCCATTAGATCTCCTCTGTTAAATGTGGTGCAGGGGAGGAAGAGTTAAGAAGTGCATATAAAAGGATGAAATTTGCAGTAAATGGACAGCTAACGAGGTATGTAAAAACAGAATTCTCCCTGCTAAGTGTCAAAAGCTTTGTATTAAACAGAAAGCCAGCTATGAAAAGATAAGTGAGGCCAGTAATAATATTACATTAGAGTGTAATGCGAGTGATTTCACTGCCGAGAGTGAACAGGTGGTGGGCTTTGTGTCTGCACAATGAGACCCCAGTATCATCAGCAAAGAAAGGCAAGATATGATTCCCCATGGGACTCTGCAGACATGAACTGACGGGTACATTACAGAGCGCAGAAACTGGATGTGTGTATATGGAGATCTAGTCTTACATATACTCTTTCCGGCGTATAACACAGGGGTACTCACTACCATCTCTAAGCCTTATTGCCCACATTAGTCCACATAGTTTTCTTTCTTCATCGATTTTTCTTATTTCTATCATCTAAAAAATTCATTTTCTGGAGCATTTCGACTTAACTCCCCTGTATCACCGAGGGAACCACTAAATAATACTAAAATATAACTTTTATTATTTCAAAATTAAAATATTTACGATAAGAGCGTGGTCAAATCTTAGATAAATGTTGTGCCTATAGTGACCACATGGCACAATATGTTTAGAATATGCTCCTTGGATAAATAGGAAAATTCATAGACTGTACTGACATATACAGGTGACTCGATCTCAATACCACCATCAATAGTCACTTAGTGCATATATACTGTATATCACCAGCTTAGTGCACTATTTTATTTATTCCCACACACTGGTAATAGAATATTTTATATTCAATACGTGAAACAGATACCAGTAAATGATACACCCTAGAGTGACCGGGTAGGTTAAATGTACCCTTATATCCACTACCTTCAAATATACCTATATTTCTCTATAGCGTTTCCAATTGCCAAAGGCCATATTGGGTCATATGCACCAAACGGTATCAAGTGCTGTATGATTGCATCCACCGTAATGTGTGAAGGCTAGAAGATGATATTATACTTCCTTGGTAAGATAAGATGAAAAGGAATGGTATATTAGTGTGGAAATAGTACCAAATTTAAAGTCCAACACTAGAGGTTTGAGAAATTCAGCATTGGAGTATAAACAGTCTATTATCCAAGGTGTCAGTTCACTACAACTTAGATCACTGACGATTGCATTATGCTGCTTGTAAGTGCTTATACTGATTTTTATTATTTTATTGACATCAGTAAAGCACTATGTGGTTACAACAGTGATGTCCTAAAGTCATGTCACTATGAATATACGGACAGACTAGGTCAGTCTTACTGTTTAATAGTCGCTTTAGAGGAAGTGTCATGTATAAGGCGGAACTAGTTTGAGGTCCCAATATGCCTTAATGACCAATTACCTCACAACTATGCCTGATACTTAGATTGCATCATAAATAGTAATTAGCCCAGAAAAATGCACTGCTGTGTATAGACCTCGGCTTTCTGCCTATTAAAGGTCACTTAATTCAGTGCTCAATCACAAACGTCACCATCAACGCGTTTCAACAGCTCACGTAATTAAGCTGTATCATCAGGACGGTATTGAATACAGCAATCACAAAGTGAATTGCATGCAAATAGTTTGCCTGAGTATTTGTGCAGTCATTAAAGCTCCTGGCAAAGTATTGGTGCAGTTCTTGATGTATAAAACTGCACCACTAGAACAATTTTAGGCTAAGTATTCGTGCAGTCATTAATGGCTGTGACCGCATTATGTTAGAACGATTTTAGGCTAAGTATTAGTGCAGTCATTGATGACTAAGACTGCACTAAGAGGCTTGTGTAGCAGAGTGAGGTGAACAGCCTGTCAGGCTGAACACAAATGAGCAGCAATGGTCAGTAGCCCGTTGACAGGGCTTATAAAGGCTAAACCACGCCTTCCTGTATGGGGGGCTCGTCTCCGCTCAGCCAATCAGCTTAATATATCATCCGGCTCCATTTAACCGAGATCTCGCGATAGTTGAGATCCCGCGCATGCGCAGATCTGCCGCGCGTCCATGACTGCCAACCAACGCCAACCAGGCACCGGAAGACGCAGCGGCATCAGGATACATCGCCAGACCTGCGCATGTGAAGCACAAGACAAAGCGGGGCATAGATCAGCCCAGAACAGGACAATAACAGTTTAGGTGTTAGAAATAAAGATTATGGGAAATAGATAAGATGTATAAGAAATGTATACCGGACATATTCTATGTAAAGAAGGTAAGTATGATAAAGGACTATTTTCAGACATCCTCATTATTGACAACATATAGGTGGACTATATTTAGATATTATATATATACCACTCTCTTGTCCGCTCAGGTCATATAGCAACATGAAAAAATGTGCATATGATTATTATAGTGCAACAGCATTAACAGCCTACAGTACAATATTTGGATACAGCATATGTATGAAAATGACACTCATCTAATAAGATCACCATAAGTGTCAATGATGCATTAGAGAAACTGACAAGGCTTACATTAAATGCGGAATGATAACTTGTTCGCACTATACCAGACTATAACTAATGCCATTAGAGGATGGTGTAAAGGACCAGTGGCCACATAAACAGCATTACATATTGCAAACAACCAATTCAATACGGGCAATGAATAGCAATTAGTAATTTTGATCTTATAGACCACTGCTACATTAATGAATGGAGGAACTAGAGATATAAAAGCTCCATAGATGATATTACACCATAGCAATAGTCCAGTTAAATAAAAGCGGCGAATGATAATTGATCATTTAGGCCCTTAGGGCTGCAACAGTCCAATCGGTGAATCCATCGTGTCTCCTTTTGTAACAATATTTTGTCTATATTGCCCCTTCTTCCATTGGGTCTAATGATTTCAATTCCTTGGAACCTGATACAATCTGGGTCATTATTATGCACGTCCCGTACATGTAAAGCAAGGCTTGTTTTATCACCACGATTGACATTCCCTATGTGTTCCAAAATACGTCTACGTAATTGGCGGATGGTTTTGCCTACGTAGTCAAGTGGGCAGGGGCAAGTGGCTTTGTATACTACGCCACTGGATCTGCAGTTAATAAAGTCTTTTATTTGGTACACCATGCCAGTAGTGGAGCTGATGAAATTGCCACCGCGGTTTATGTATTTACAGGCCTTGCATCCTGTACACCTGAATGTGCCCTTAGGTGGATTGGAACCAAGCCATGTTTTAGTGGGGGACTGTGCTGAAAAATGGCTGTGAACCAGCCGATCCCTGAGATTGCGTCCCCGCTTATATGTGATGAGAGGTTTGTTTGGAAGATGTTCCACTAGGTCCGAATCTTTACACAAAATATGCCAGTATCTACTCAAAATCTGTCTAACTTCAATGGATTGATCGTCATAAGTACCAATAATACGGATCTTGGCATCACTGTCATTTCTCTTTCTTGGTTTTAAACAGTCTTCCCTTTTAACACTCTTGACATATGCACTGGCCTTTTCCACTACCTCCACAGGGTATCCTCGATTAGTGAATCTAAGGCTCATCTCCTGGGATTTGGTGAGGAAGTCACTGTCCGACGAACAATTACGCCGTGTCCGAATTAACTGTCCCTTAGGTATACCCCGCTTAAGGGAGATCGGGTGGTGACTTTGCCAGTGCAACAGAGTGTTAGTCGCTGTCGATTTACGAAATATCGACGTTTGCAATGATCCGTTAGGTAATTTGGTTATGGCGAGATCCAAAAAAGTGATCTGATGAGAGTCAATTTCGGCCGTGAAGTACAGTCCCAGATCGTTGTTGTTCAGGTGACTCACAAATCTTTTAAAGTCATCAATTTCACCTGTCCAGAGAATAAGCACATCATCAATAAAGCGGACCCAAAGATCAATAAATGGTGTCCAGGTCACATTGTCCTCACTAAACACGGTGGTTTCCTCCCACCAGCCCAGGTACAGGTTGGCATAGCTGGGGGCACATGGGCTCCCCATAGCCGTGCCCCTGAGCTGGTGGAAGTACCTCCCCTCAAACAGGAAGTAGTTTTTCGTGAGGACAAAGGACAGCAGGGTCGTCAGAAACTTATTATGTTCTTTAAGGTGTGTGCCTCTCTGGTTCAAATAGTAGTCTACGGCTTTAAGTCCACCATTGTGTGGTATCGAACTGTACAAAGCCTCAACGTCGAGGCTAGCCAGTTTCGTATTTGGTGATAGAACTATATCCTCCAATTTTTTAAGGACATCTGTAGTATCTTTTATATAAGCCGGTAGTGATTCAACAAACGGTCTTAGTGCAATGTCTAGGTACGTACTTACACCTTGCGTTAGGCTATCATTGCCTGCAACAATCGGACGGCCTTTCAGTGGATCAAGGCCTTTATGAATTTTCGGTAAACCGTAAAATGTCGCTATTTGGGGCACCGGGGAGTATAAGTATTGAAACTCTTTGTCATCAATCAAGTCATCCTCTTTGGCTTTTGTCAGAATACTTTTAAGTTCAATAAGAAAGGTATCAGTAGGGTCCTCCCTCAGGATCTGATAATTGGATTTATCCAGTAGTATACGAAGACACATAGATCTATAAGTGTCACGATCCATTAATACTATATTGCCCCCCTTATCGGAGGGCTTAATAATTATCGTTTCATCCCTTTCAAGTGTTTGAAGAGCCATCTTTTCAGCATGAGTAAGATTTTGATACTTAAATCTCTTTTCTCTTGACAACTTCTCGAGATCCTCTAATACCATGGTTTCAAAGATCTCTATGTGTGGAGAATCCCCAGATGGGGGTAAGCTCGTATTTTTCAATTTGAGATCTGTGAAAGGGCCTTTACTAGGGTCCCTCATGTTCTCTTTCTCCAAAGCTTCCAGTACTGAAATGGCCTCTAGGTCTTGATGGTCTAGACCTAGCTCTACACACTTTTTTCTATCACGAATGGCAAAGTGTTTTTTCCAGCGCAATTTTCTTAAAAATAGCGCGATATCCTTAGTCCATTCGAAAAGGCAGAATTTGTTAGTAGGGATGAACGACAGACCTTTCTTAATCACCGATTCTTCTAGTTTCGTTAAATTACGTGATGACAAATTTATGACTTGTAGCTCATTCTCATTAGTGATTCCCAAAGCGTCATTTTCGGTATTTTTGATAGATGTTTGTATTGACACTATGTCTGATGGTACGTTGACGTTTCTACCTGACCCCGATTCCGTGTCATGTAATGGGTGATGGGTTGCCCTAAAAAATGACCCTCACTATTATTGCCTCTACCTCTTCCTCTAGTTCTCATCCTCTGACCTCCTCTCCCTCTTCTTCTATCACTATAGCCACCCCTCTTGGAGTAGTCATTGGTGGAGTGTTCACTTTCAGATGAACTGAGTTCACTTTCGGTGAGCGGTCTCACTTCATATGCTCTATTTTCTGTAAAGTCTCGCAGGTCTCTCTGATATTGACTATGTTTACGTTCCTTCAGGAAGCTGGTGTATCTATCAATCGTCAGTTTTAAAGAATTCTCTCTTTTTTCATAGTCAGTTTCAGTAGAGAACTTTTTACCCTCTTTGATTAATTCCTCGAGGGTTCTCCCTGCTTTTTCTAGATTAATTTTTTCCTCTTCTAAAAGGAGATTCATCAATCTAAGCGAGCTATCAGTGGACTCTTTTTGCCATTTACTCATAAATTCCATCGTTCGCAACTTGGGAGGGGGCATTAGATGGATTCTGAGGCCTCTGGGTACGATTTTATTCTCCAGGTAATTTGTGAGGGCCTGCACCTCCCACCATACCTTAACAAAGTCTTTATAAGCTCTTGTTATGTTCTTAAAGGCCTGATTCAAGGAAGTAATTTGTAATGACGTATCCATTTCCCTGTCTGAGAACACCATTTTGGCCTCCATAAGCCAGGAGGCTGTGTTAATAGTATTGGATAAAAAACCTGTCATTCTTAATCAAAATTAGTCACCGAGACAGAGAAAGTCCCCTAAGGGGAAAAAAGTGTATCACCGAGGGAACCACTAAATAATACTAAAATATAACTTTTATTATTTCAAAATTAAAATATTTACGATAAGAGCGTGGTCAAATCTTAGATAAATGTTGTGCCTATAGTGACCACATGGCACAATATGTTTAGAATATGCTCCTTGGATAAATAGGAAAATTCATAGACTGTACTGACATATACAGGTGACTCGATCTCAATACCACCATCAATAGTCACTTAGTGCATATATACTGTATATCACCAGCTTAGTGCACTATTTTATTTATTCCCACACACTGGTAATAGAATATTTTATATTCAATACGTGAAACAGATACCAGTAAATGATACACCCTAGAGTGACCGGGTAGGTTAAATGTACCCTTATATCCACTACCTTCAAATATACCTATATTTCTCTATAGCGTTTCCAATTGCCAAAGGCCATATTGGGTCATATGCACCAAACGGTATCAAGTGCTGTATGATTGCATCCACCGTAATGTGTGAAGGCTAGAAGATGATATTATACTTCCTTGGTAAGATAAGATGAAAAGGAATGGTATATTAGTGTGGAAATAGTACCAAATTTAAAGTCCAACACTAGAGGTTTGAGAAATTCAGCATTGGAGTATAAACAGTCTATTATCCAAGGTGTCAGTTCACTACAACTTAGATCACTGACGATTGCATTATGCTGCTTGTAAGTGCTTATACTGATTTTTATTATTTTATTGACATCAGTAAAGCACTATGTGGTTACAACAGTGATGTCCTAAAGTCATGTCACTATGAATATACGGACAGACTAGGTCAGTCTTACTGTTTAATAGTCGCTTTAGAGGAAGTGTCATGTATAAGGCGGAACTAGTTTGAGGTCCCAATATGCCTTAATGACCAATTACCTCACAACTATGCCTGATACTTAGATTGCATCATAAATAGTAATTAGCCCAGAAAAATGCACTGCTGTGTATAGACCTCGGCTTTCTGCCTATTAAAGGTCACTTAATTCAGTGCTCAATCACAAACGTCACCATCAACGCGTTTCAACAGCTCACGTAATTAAGCTGTATCATCAGGACGGTATTGAATACAGCAATCACAAAGTGAATTGCATGCAAATAGTTTGCCTGAGTATTTGTGCAGTCATTAAAGCTCCTGGCAAAGTATTGGTGCAGTTCTTGATGTATAAAACTGCACCACTAGAACAATTTTAGGCTAAGTATTCGTGCAGTCATTAATGGCTGTGACCGCATTATGTTAGAACGATTTTAGGCTAAGTATTAGTGCAGTCATTGATGACTAAGACTGCACTAAGAGGCTTGTGTAGCAGAGTGAGGTGAACAGCCTGTCAGGCTGAACACAAATGAGCAGCAATGGTCAGTAGCCCGTTGACAGGGCTTATAAAGGCTAAACCACGCCTTCCTGTATGGGGGGCTCGTCTCCGCTCAGCCAATCAGCTTAATATATCATCCGGCTCCATTTAACCGAGATCTCGCGATAGTTGAGATCCCGCGCATGCGCAGATCTGCCGCGCGTCCATGACTGCCAACCAACGCCAACCAGGCACCGGAAGACGCAGCGGCATCAGGATACATCGCCAGACCTGCGCATGTGAAGCACAAGACAAAGCGGGGCATAGATCAGCCCAGAACAGGACAATAACAGTTTAGGTGTTAGAAATAAAGATTATGGGAAATAGATAAGATGTATAAGAAATGTATACCGGACATATTCTATGTAAAGAAGGTAAGTATGATAAAGGACTATTTTCAGACATCCTCATTATTGACAACATATAGGTGGACTATATTTAGATATTATATATATACCACTCTCTTGTCCGCTCAGGTCATATAGCAACATGAAAAAATGTGCATATGATTATTATAGTGCAACAGCATTAACAGCCTACAGTACAATATTTGGATACAGCATATGTATGAAAATGACACTCATCTAATAAGATCACCATAAGTGTCAATGATGCATTAGAGAAACTGACAAGGCTTACATTAAATGCGGAATGATAACTTGTTCGCACTATACCAGACTATAACTAATGCCATTAGAGGATGGTGTAAAGGACCAGTGGCCACATAAACAGCATTACATATTGCAAACAACCAATTCAATACGGGCAATGAATAGCAATTAGTAATTTTGATCTTATAGACCACTGCTACATTAATGAATGGAGGAACTAGAGATATAAAAGCTCCATAGATGATATTACACCATAGCAATAGTCCAGTTAAATAAAAGCGGCGAATGATAATTGATCATTTAGGCCCTTAGGGCTGCAACAGTCCAATCGGTGAATCCATCGTGTCTCCTTTTGTAACAATATTTTGTCTATATTGCCCCTTCTTCCATTGGGTCTAATGATTTCAATTCCTTGGAACCTGATACAATCTGGGTCATTATTATGCACGTCCCGTACATGTAAAGCAAGGCTTGTTTTATCACCACGATTGACATTCCCTATGTGTTCCAAAATACGTCTACGTAATTGGCGGATGGTTTTGCCTACGTAGTCAAGTGGGCAGGGGCAAGTGGCTTTGTATACTACGCCACTGGATCTGCAGTTAATAAAGTCTTTTATTTGGTACACCATGCCAGTAGTGGAGCTGATGAAATTGCCACCGCGGTTTATGTATTTACAGGCCTTGCATCCTGTACACCTGAATGTGCCCTTAGGTGGATTGGAACCAAGCCATGTTTTAGTGGGGGACTGTGCTGAAAAATGGCTGTGAACCAGCCGATCCCTGAGATTGCGTCCCCGCTTATATGTGATGAGAGGTTTGTTTGGAAGATGTTCCACTAGGTCCGAATCTTTACACAAAATATGCCAGTATCTACTCAAAATCTGTCTAACTTCAATGGATTGATCGTCATAAGTACCAATAATACGGATCTTGGCATCACTGTCATTTCTCTTTCTTGGTTTTAAACAGTCTTCCCTTTTAACACTCTTGACATATGCACTGGCCTTTTCCACTACCTCCACAGGGTATCCTCGATTAGTGAATCTAAGGCTCATCTCCTGGGATTTGGTGAGGAAGTCACTGTCCGACGAACAATTACGCCGTGTCCGAATTAACTGTCCCTTAGGTATACCCCGCTTAAGGGAGATCGGGTGGTGACTTTGCCAGTGCAACAGAGTGTTAGTCGCTGTCGATTTACGAAATATCGACGTTTGCAATGATCCGTTAGGTAATTTGGTTATGGCGAGATCCAAAAAAGTGATCTGATGAGAGTCAATTTCGGCCGTGAAGTACAGTCCCAGATCGTTGTTGTTCAGGTGACTCACAAATCTTTTAAAGTCATCAATTTCACCTGTCCAGAGAATAAGCACATCATCAATAAAGCGGACCCAAAGATCAATAAATGGTGTCCAGGTCACATTGTCCTCACTAAACACGGTGGTTTCCTCCCACCAGCCCAGGTACAGGTTGGCATAGCTGGGGGCACATGGGCTCCCCATAGCCGTGCCCCTGAGCTGGTGGAAGTACCTCCCCTCAAACAGGAAGTAGTTTTTCGTGAGGACAAAGGACAGCAGGGTCGTCAGAAACTTATTATGTTCTTTAAGGTGTGTGCCTCTCTGGTTCAAATAGTAGTCTACGGCTTTAAGTCCACCATTGTGTGGTATCGAACTGTACAAAGCCTCAACGTCGAGGCTAGCCAGTTTCGTATTTGGTGATAGAACTATATCCTCCAATTTTTTAAGGACATCTGTAGTATCTTTTATATAAGCCGGTAGTGATTCAACAAACGGTCTTAGTGCAATGTCTAGGTACGTACTTACACCTTGCGTTAGGCTATCATTGCCTGCAACAATCGGACGGCCTTTCAGTGGATCAAGGCCTTTATGAATTTTCGGTAAACCGTAAAATGTCGCTATTTGGGGCACCGGGGAGTATAAGTATTGAAACTCTTTGTCATCAATCAAGTCATCCTCTTTGGCTTTTGTCAGAATACTTTTAAGTTCAATAAGAAAGGTATCAGTAGGGTCCTCCCTCAGGATCTGATAATTGGATTTATCCAGTAGTATACGAAGACACATAGATCTATAAGTGTCACGATCCATTAATACTATATTGCCCCCCTTATCGGAGGGCTTAATAATTATCGTTTCATCCCTTTCAAGTGTTTGAAGAGCCATCTTTTCAGCATGAGTAAGATTTTGATACTTAAATCTCTTTTCTCTTGACAACTTCTCGAGATCCTCTAATACCATGGTTTCAAAGATCTCTATGTGTGGAGAATCCCCAGATGGGGGTAAGCTCGTATTTTTCAATTTGAGATCTGTGAAAGGGCCTTTACTAGGGTCCCTCATGTTCTCTTTCTCCAAAGCTTCCAGTACTGAAATGGCCTCTAGGTCTTGATGGTCTAGACCTAGCTCTACACACTTTTTTCTATCACGAATGGCAAAGTGTTTTTTCCAGCGCAATTTTCTTAAAAATAGCGCGATATCCTTAGTCCATTCGAAAAGGCAGAATTTGTTAGTAGGGATGAACGACAGACCTTTCTTAATCACCGATTCTTCTAGTTTCGTTAAATTACGTGATGACAAATTTATGACTTGTAGCTCATTCTCATTAGTGATTCCCAAAGCGTCATTTTCGGTATTTTTGATAGATGTTTGTATTGACACTATGTCTGATGGTACGTTGACGTTTCTACCTGACCCCGATTCCGTGTCATGTAATGGGTGATGGGTTGCCCTAAAAAATGACCCTCACTATTATTGCCTCTACCTCTTCCTCTAGTTCTCATCCTCTGACCTCCTCTCCCTCTTCTTCTATCACTATAGCCACCCCTCTTGGAGTAGTCATTGGTGGAGTGTTCACTTTCAGATGAACTGAGTTCACTTTCGGTGAGCGGTCTCACTTCATATGCTCTATTTTCTGTAAAGTCTCGCAGGTCTCTCTGATATTGACTATGTTTACGTTCCTTCAGGAAGCTGGTGTATCTATCAATCGTCAGTTTTAAAGAATTCTCTCTTTTTTCATAGTCAGTTTCAGTAGAGAACTTTTTACCCTCTTTGATTAATTCCTCGAGGGTTCTCCCTGCTTTTTCTAGATTAATTTTTTCCTCTTCTAAAAGGAGATTCATCAATCTAAGCGAGCTATCAGTGGACTCTTTTTGCCATTTACTCATAAATTCCATCGTTCGCAACTTGGGAGGGGGCATTAGATGGATTCTGAGGCCTCTGGGTACGATTTTATTCTCCAGGTAATTTGTGAGGGCCTGCACCTCCCACCATACCTTAACAAAGTCTTTATAAGCTCTTGTTATGTTCTTAAAGGCCTGATTCAAGGAAGTAATTTGTAATGACGTATCCATTTCCCTGTCTGAGAACACCATTTTGGCCTCCATAAGCCAGGAGGCTGTGTTAATAGTATTGGATAAAAAACCTGTCATTCTTAATCAAAATTAGTCACCGAGACAGAGAAAGTCCCCTAAGGGGAAAAAAGTGTATCACCGAGGGAACCACTAAATAATACTAAAATATAACTTTTATTATTTCAAAATTAAAATATTTACGATAAGAGCGTGGTCAAATCTTAGATAAATGTTGTGCCTATAGTGACCACATGGCACAATATGTTTAGAATATGCTCCTTGGATAAATAGGAAAATTCATAGACTGTACTGACATATACAGGTGACTCGATCTCAATACCACCATCAATAGTCACTTAGTGCATATATACTGTATATCACCAGCTTAGTGCACTATTTTATTTATTCCCACACACTGGTAATAGAATATTTTATATTCAATACGTGAAACAGATACCAGTAAATGATACACCCTAGAGTGACCGGGTAGGTTAAATGTACCCTTATATCCACTACCTTCAAATATACCTATATTTCTCTATAGCGTTTCCAATTGCCAAAGGCCATATTGGGTCATATGCACCAAACGGTATCAAGTGCTGTATGATTGCATCCACCGTAATGTGTGAAGGCTAGAAGATGATATTATACTTCCTTGGTAAGATAAGATGAAAAGGAATGGTATATTAGTGTGGAAATAGTACCAAATTTAAAGTCCAACACTAGAGGTTTGAGAAATTCAGCATTGGAGTATAAACAGTCTATTATCCAAGGTGTCAGTTCACTACAACTTAGATCACTGACGATTGCATTATGCTGCTTGTAAGTGCTTATACTGATTTTTATTATTTTATTGACATCAGTAAAGCACTATGTGGTTACAACAGTGATGTCCTAAAGTCATGTCACTATGAATATACGGACAGACTAGGTCAGTCTTACTGTTTAATAGTCGCTTTAGAGGAAGTGTCATGTATAAGGCGGAACTAGTTTGAGGTCCCAATATGCCTTAATGACCAATTACCTCACAACTATGCCTGATACTTAGATTGCATCATAAATAGTAATTAGCCCAGAAAAATGCACTGCTGTGTATAGACCTCGGCTTTCTGCCTATTAAAGGTCACTTAATTCAGTGCTCAATCACAAACGTCACCATCAACGCGTTTCAACAGCTCACGTAATTAAGCTGTATCATCAGGACGGTATTGAATACAGCAATCACAAAGTGAATTGCATGCAAATAGTTTGCCTGAGTATTTGTGCAGTCATTAAAGCTCCTGGCAAAGTATTGGTGCAGTTCTTGATGTATAAAACTGCACCACTAGAACAATTTTAGGCTAAGTATTCGTGCAGTCATTAATGGCTGTGACCGCATTATGTTAGAACGATTTTAGGCTAAGTATTAGTGCAGTCATTGATGACTAAGACTGCACTAAGAGGCTTGTGTAGCAGAGTGAGGTGAACAGCCTGTCAGGCTGAACACAAATGAGCAGCAATGGTCAGTAGCCCGTTGACAGGGCTTATAAAGGCTAAACCACGCCTTCCTGTATGGGGGGCTCGTCTCCGCTCAGCCAATCAGCTTAATATATCATCCGGCTCCATTTAACCGAGATCTCGCGATAGTTGAGATCCCGCGCATGCGCAGATCTGCCGCGCGTCCATGACTGCCAACCAACGCCAACCAGGCACCGGAAGACGCAGCGGCATCAGGATACATCGCCAGACCTGCGCATGTGAAGCACAAGACAAAGCGGGGCATAGATCAGCCCAGAACAGGACAATAACAGTTTAGGTGTTAGAAATAAAGATTATGGGAAATAGATAAGATGTATAAGAAATGTATACCGGACATATTCTATGTAAAGAAGGTAAGTATGATAAAGGACTATTTTCAGACATCCTCATTATTGACAACATATAGGTGGACTATATTTAGATATTATATATATACCACTCTCTTGTCCGCTCAGGTCATATAGCAACATGAAAAAATGTGCATATGATTATTATAGTGCAACAGCATTAACAGCCTACAGTACAATATTTGGATACAGCATATGTATGAAAATGACACTCATCTAATAAGATCACCATAAGTGTCAATGATGCATTAGAGAAACTGACAAGGCTTACATTAAATGCGGAATGATAACTTGTTCGCACTATACCAGACTATAACTAATGCCATTAGAGGATGGTGTAAAGGACCAGTGGCCACATAAACAGCATTACATATTGCAAACAACCAATTCAATACGGGCAATGAATAGCAATTAGTAATTTTGATCTTATAGACCACTGCTACATTAATGAATGGAGGAACTAGAGATATAAAAGCTCCATAGATGATATTACACCATAGCAATAGTCCAGTTAAATAAAAGCGGCGAATGATAATTGATCATTTAGGCCCTTAGGGCTGCAACAGTCCAATCGGTGAATCCATCGTGTCTCCTTTTGTAACAATATTTTGTCTATATTGCCCCTTCTTCCATTGGGTCTAATGATTTCAATTCCTTGGAACCTGATACAATCTGGGTCATTATTATGCACGTCCCGTACATGTAAAGCAAGGCTTGTTTTATCACCACGATTGACATTCCCTATGTGTTCCAAAATACGTCTACGTAATTGGCGGATGGTTTTGCCTACGTAGTCAAGTGGGCAGGGGCAAGTGGCTTTGTATACTACGCCACTGGATCTGCAGTTAATAAAGTCTTTTATTTGGTACACCATGCCAGTAGTGGAGCTGATGAAATTGCCACCGCGGTTTATGTATTTACAGGCCTTGCATCCTGTACACCTGAATGTGCCCTTAGGTGGATTGGAACCAAGCCATGTTTTAGTGGGGGACTGTGCTGAAAAATGGCTGTGAACCAGCCGATCCCTGAGATTGCGTCCCCGCTTATATGTGATGAGAGGTTTGTTTGGAAGATGTTCCACTAGGTCCGAATCTTTACACAAAATATGCCAGTATCTACTCAAAATCTGTCTAACTTCAATGGATTGATCGTCATAAGTACCAATAATACGGATCTTGGCATCACTGTCATTTCTCTTTCTTGGTTTTAAACAGTCTTCCCTTTTAACACTCTTGACATATGCACTGGCCTTTTCCACTACCTCCACAGGGTATCCTCGATTAGTGAATCTAAGGCTCATCTCCTGGGATTTGGTGAGGAAGTCACTGTCCGACGAACAATTACGCCGTGTCCGAATTAACTGTCCCTTAGGTATACCCCGCTTAAGGGAGATCGGGTGGTGACTATGACCATTGCACTACAGAGTGTTAGTCGACTGTCGATTTACGAAATATCGACGTTTGCAATGATCCGTTAGGTAATTTGGTTATGCGAGATCCCCAAAAAAGTGATCTGATGAGAGTCCTTTCGGCCTGTGAAGTACAGGTCCCAGTCGTTGTTGTTCAGGTGACTCCACACAATGTGGACTTAAAGTCCGTCACTACTACCTTGAACCAGAGAATAAGCACACATCCTTAAAGCGACCATAAGATTCTGACTACCCTGGCTGTCCATTGTCCTCACGAAAACTCGTCCTGTTGCAGGTACTGCCAACAGCCTGGT